>NW_026294469.1:39486156-40102406 GCF_007827085.1 Peromyscus californicus insignis
ATCACTGTTCCCAACTTCAAATCTTTCTACCAACCATCCTCTAGTTCTTCAATGTTTTCTCTGTCAAAATTCAATGCTATAATATGGAAGATAACATCCACCCTGAGCTTCTATTCATTTCATATTGCCAAATTTTCCAATAATTGACAGATCTAAAAGAAAATTCCTTTAAAGTAGAAATGAATAGCCTGTTAATAATTTTTTTGTCTCATGAATATGTTGAATTTTTTATTTTGCACATTTTAGTATCTGAATTCTTTTTTGTCTAATATTAATACAGCTATGCTTCATTATTCATAAATGACTTTCATACTAATAACTATCCACTGAATAAACACTTTGATTCTTTGATATTGAGTTGAAAAATAATCAGGACAAAGGAACTAAAGATATTATACATAAGAATGTATTGTAAAAGGTGCATATAACATATTTTGAGCAAATCCAATTCTCCACTCTCTCCCCTTGACTCTAACTACCACCTTCCCTCTCAACTTCTTTATAAAATCAAAAACAAAAACACTGAGACCACTTAGTGTTGTTAGTGTATGCTTAGGTGCAGGCCTAGCCACCGCAGCATAAGCAACCTATCAGGGGCTATATCCTTGAAGAAAACTGACTCTCCTTTCCTCATCAACAATTAGTTGCCAAAAGTTCTTCAGCAACAGGGAGGATTCTGTGAAGCCCTACTCCATTCATGCTGGAATTTTGGTGGGTTTCATCTTTTTTTTGTAAAAAAAAAAAAATAAATTAATTAATTAATTTTTTTTTTTTTTTGAGACAGGGTTTCTCTGTGTAGCTTTGCACCTTTCCTGGAACTTGGTAGCCCAGGCTGGCCTCAA
Organism: Peromyscus californicus insignis; assembly: GCF_007827085.1. Taxonomy (NCBI): domain Eukaryota; kingdom Metazoa; phylum Chordata; class Mammalia; order Rodentia; family Cricetidae; genus Peromyscus; species Peromyscus californicus. The sequence continues at coordinate 39,486,999 of NW_026294469.1, forward strand.
ACTCACAGAGATCCACCTGCCTCTGCCTCCCAAGTGCTGAGATTAAAGATGTATGCCACTGCCGCCTGGCAGGTTTGATCTTGAATGCTTGTACATATAGTCACAGCCAATGTTAATTGTGTGTGCAATGGCTCTGCCATGATTGGAAAACAGTGGTTCAAGGTACTCCTCCACTACATCTGGCTCTTAAAATATTTCCACTTCTTCATCCATGATGATTCCTGAGCTTTGAGAGAAGGAAGTGACATGGCGCCTTTTAACTTTGCATGATTTCTATTGATCACACTCTTACTACCAAGCCTGGGTGGCAAGTGCCTTGACCTGCTAAGCCATACTGTTTACCATAAAACTGTCTAAATTCTTTTGGCTTGAAAATAAATTGTTGTATTAAGAAAAATATACACACATGGAGTAAAAGCTTCATAGTAACAAAGAGGAGGGATGGTACAGTATTGGAGTAAATCATAGCCTGCATCTATTTTTCTTCATGTGTGCCTGGAGATACGTGTATGTATGTATATATGTATGTATATGTATATATATATGATTGCAGTTAATTTAGCATCTAAAGTGCAAGTGTATTGGGGCCAGAGGGATTACTATTGGCTGATATTGCTTGCTGGGCAAATGTGAGGCCCTGACATTGAATCCCAGGGCCCACATAACAAGCTGAACATGGTCCTGCATAGGGCTGTAACCACAGTATTAATGGGAGCTAGGACAAGAATATCTCTGGGGCTTGCTGCCTGGCAGCCTAGTCCAAAAATGTGAGTTTCTTGCTCAAAGGAATAAGGTGAAGAATGATATATGAGGATATTTAGTGTCTTCCTCTAGTCTTACAATGAATACAGGTGCATACACTCTCACACATGTGCACACACTCCACACAATACACATATACTCACACACATAAAATAAAATCAACAACAAAATTCTGATGGGAATAAAATTTTGTTTTGCCTATAAAACAGAAGCTAGCAGAAATAGTGAAGGAGAGCAGTTGTTGAAATTATGGACAGTAACATATTCAGAGTGTGATGGATTTACTTGCTGTTGATAGACAAAGATCCATCTTTTTCACTTAGACTGTTGAGAAGAATGACTATGAATGTCCAGTTTTTCCTTTCTCCAAATCGCCATGCTTTCTATTGCATAACCTATATGCCTTGTTTTATATTCTATGCACATTTTCCTCTCTCATTAGGGAGTTTGATATAGCATCACTATTTGGCCTGGGAAGTGCTCCTCATGAAGATGTATCATGTTTATTTAAATAACATGTTAAAATTATTATTTGATAAGAAGTTTATTTCCAGTTGTTATAAATATGGTTACAACAAATTATATATAAACATATATGCATAAAATTATATATATGCATACATATATATGTAATTACATATATCTTTGCATAGGCCTTTGAATATTTTTATAGAAAAAAATTCTTGTGGTAAAAGTCATTAAATAAAACTTTTTTATTTGTTTTTAGATATTTTTATTTATTCCAATTTGCTTCACAATGTATTTGAAGTATAAAACATAACTGAGTCTTATCATTGTTTCCATCATGGGAAGTACTTCAATAAAAACTTGTCATATGGATGTTACTGCTTCCCAGTTTCAATTCATAAACAGTTGTTGTTGATGAGCAGGCAGCCCAGAGACTGTCCAGAATGCTCAAGGTAAGTTATGGTACAAAATGCCTGTTCACAGTGGGGAAACTAGGAAATAACTGCATAAATGTTTTATTTATCAGGTAAGACAAGCACAAAAGTCTCATCTATGATTTAGAGGGAAAAAGAAGCTTTGCTTCTTCCATCAACAATCTTTCTCCAGGTGCCGAGCATGCTTGTGTATCTCACTCCTTTGTAATCTGACTATGTCATGATCTAGTGTGAACCATCATTGAAGGGATAGGAGTCCAATAGTGACAGAATATGCATCATCCAGCAGATAAAGATATGGGTTTCCTAAGAATCCCTTCCCAGCATCACTGATACTGAAGCAGACAGCTCCATGGATCATAATATACAGACAAGTTCAAGCCGTGAGGCAGCCCTGAACCCCATCAGATCTTAACCTGTGAGTCACCACCTTTGTATCAACTGCTAGACAACTTCAGGCAGAATCAAGAGGGTGCATGATACACAAAGATATGGTCCTGATGGTCAGATTTTCTGAGGAGTGTCCAGTCAAAATTGGGTTCTCTTGTCTGTACCACTCAGGAAAATCCACTCGTACTTTTCTTTGAGGGTATAGTTGAATTCTTGGGTTCAGGAGAATCTAATGACATTGTACACCATAAGGGTAGGACCCTTAATTCTTAGGGATACTAACAATGTAGTTCACAATGTTCTTGTATTGCATATCTGCCAAGATTGGCTTGTGAGCATGCTGTACCTGCAGCAGAGACTTGATGTATATTGCAGGCAATGCTGTCTTGTTGGAGATGCTGTGACCACTCTACCTGCCAGGAAGTCCCTGATGAAGGACATCGTGATATGTGACCAAAGAAAAGGGAGGTAGAAGAGTGTGAGACAGGACTGGGCGGGGATGGGGGTGGGGTAGGGAACCTAGTTGTGATTCTCAAGCTCTGGGGAAGACCTGAAGTCTCATGAAATGTTTCCAAAATTGTTCTGTCTCCAAATGTCTTTCCCTTTGCTCTTATGGATGATGGGTGTTACCTGTTCAAAATTCTGCTGGTTTGGTAGACGAAAAATTGAAGGTGGCTTTGATGGTCATGTCTTCAATTACTAGTAAATTTAAAGTGTATGTACCAACATTTGTCCACTTAGACTTCTTTCATGAATTTAATTTTATTCCAGGAATCTATTTTTCTACAAGAACAACTATCTTTTATTCATAATTTGACATAGTTGTTTTTGTGTTTATATTTAAGAGTAGCATGAAATAAATAGTTGTTTCATAGATTAACATTTTTATGGTGATATGTATTTGTTATGTATAACAAGGGTGAATATTGCTTCCAATTAGACTGGGGGGCACCACTGATTTTAAGAGTCATCCCATTTTAAGGATACTAAATTGTGAAAAAATAATATATTGCTATGGTACATGGGTTAATGATGCAAAAATATATTCAAATATTTAAGGGAAACCTAATAAATATATGTAATTTTGTTATGGAAATTGGCTCACAGGACTGTGGATGCCAGGAAGACTCACAATATACTATCTGACTGACTGAGAACTCAGGAAAGCTAGTGGCATTAACTTAGCCTGAATCTGAAATTCTGAGAAGTTAGGGAGTCAAAGTTGTAAGTCCCAGTGACAGAACAAAGGCCTGGCAACTGGGCTGCAGCTGGGGCCAGTCTTGCTTCAGTGAGGCAAAGAGAGGATACGTCTTCTGGCTTAAGGATAGAGGGGAGAAGGAAGAGGAAGAGGGGGATCCAGGTGAGGTAGGGAAGGAAAAGGGGGAGAGAGAGAGAAGAGAGAAAGAATTGACCTTTCTCCTTTTTTGTTTGAAGATGAGCCTTCAATGGATTGGATCATGCTCGCTCACATTGGTAAGGATTGATCTTTACTTAATCAGATTCAAATGCTAAGCTCTTCCCAAAATGTCCTCATAGATACACCGAAACATTTTGTCTTAAGAGCTACCTGGACACACCTTAACTCACATAGAATGAATCACAGAAGTACATGTCCTAATCTATAGGGAGTGGAAATATGTTAGGTTAACATGGAAAAGAGGCATTTTGGACATGTAATTAAGGTTACTGTTATAAGGAGGTTATAAAAGATACAATTGTTGGGCCCAAGTTGATCACTAAGCCCATAAAAGCAGAGAAACTTCTCTGGCTGGTTCGTAGAAGTAGGAGCCCACAGAATGGGTAGAAAGAGGTTGAAAGGCCACTGCTGGCACAGGGAGTTCATATATAATGACAGGGCCAAGAGTAGCTCCCACCTGATGCCCACAAGGAACTATGATTTACAGCTCCTCAACTGCATGCAGCTAAATGCTGACCACAACCAGAACAATCAAGGAAGCAAGTATTTCACCCCTTTCCTGCATTTCTAGTCTAGGCTGACTGATGTCTGGTTTTAGTGATGTGAGACCAGATCAGAGATAAGACCCGGTTCCATCCAGACTTCTGACCTCCAGACTTCTGAGAAAATAAATGATATTGTTTTAAGCTTTTACACTTGTGATAGTAAATTAACACAATTGTAGAATAACAATATAAGCTCTATGAATTCAGGAAGATCTTAAGTCTACCAAATCTAGAACTGATTGACTTTATATACAAAGGTGAGATACAGCAAGTTAGACAATGGAAAGTTCAAGTCAAAACATGAAATTATCAATTATAAAGTTTCAATTTGCAGGCTAAATCTATATTGGCAAGTGGACGCCTGTATACTTAGTGTTTCTGAAGTTTTCACTGTTCTCATGAATTGTTAAAATTACTCAGATATCTTCATAAAATAAGTGTATGCATTGAAGACACATCATTTAAGAACATACACTAGTGAGAGGCTGTGTAGTTTTGACATCTCTGGAGGAAATACAGAAGAAAAGTAGAAATATAAACATATTTTCTACATAAAATTCTGAGGTAATAATTTTAAAAAACCAACTGCTATTATAAATGTCCTTTTCAGGCTATAATTTCTAAGACATAAAATTATTCGGAGATTACAAGCCAAATAAAAGAAATGCTTATAAAACATGAACATGAATGTAGCTAACTTGATTAACAGATCCAAGGAATGATAAAATTTTTCCTATACCCTTGTATCTTATATTTAAAACTGTAACAGTCAACTCAAAGAAGCCTTAAAACATTGTTCTTTCTTTCTACATCTTTCTTTTTCAAGTCTTAGATAAGTCTTATAATTTCAAGTGTGCACTGTACATCCCTGCTATTTCGTACTGTGTTCTTTTTAGAAACATATTCAATATACCTGGATCAATCATTTCAAGGCATCACTAAAGATTCAAATTGTTAAAGAGACAGAACACAGAGATCAACATAGAATTGCTTTAAAAGAGAAGACCCTTCCTCATAAAGACAATGATTTTAAACTACAAAATGATATAAAAGTGGTAGTGTGTGTGCATGCACATGAGCATGCATACACATGTACATGTAATCTTGCCTGTGTATGCATATGTGGAAGTCACAGGTCAACTTTTAGTATCTACCTTTATCATTTCCACATCAATTTTTGAGACAAGGTATATCACTGAACCTCAAACTTCCCATTTCTGCTGGACTGTCTGGCCAGTGAGCCTCTGGTATCTTCCTGTCTCAGTTCTAGACCTCCCCTCAATCCCTCATCCCTGCTCAGTGCTGATAGTCTAGACATTTTGGTGTGACTATGTTTTATGTGTGGGTCCTGGTATTCAAAAATCAGGTCTTTGCACTTTGCCAGCATGCAGTTTATGCACTGAAATATTGCCTTAATCCAAAGAGCATGCAGACATTAATATGATTATTTTCACTCAACTTCTGCACACTGGTTGCAGGAATGTATCATTTTTCTTTTGCAATTGTCTTGTACTTTGTCTTAAGATGGCTGAACCACAATAGATGACAGGAATATACAGCAAACAGGGAATGATAGAGTGTCTTTCTAAGTCAAAGTTAAGGATCTGAGGGGACATGTTTGTAACATTTAGGTAGTTATTATTACAGACAAGTTTAGATTTAGGAGAGACAGTATTAAATGGGGGGAATTCTGTGATATCAAGTAATTTACTGAACAACCTGATGATGCTAACCTAAGATGATCTGATGTTATCTTATAATTAGAACATAATATTATTGAAAGGCAAACATTGAAAAAAAATAATTCCAAACCAAAGACCTTCTAAATTATTTGTAAACACAGTAAAGTATATAGGAATTTTTAAATAACAAATTATTAAATTAATGTAATTATTTCCTTCCCAGATGATTCTTGAATCATGGTGTCCCCATTACTGAAGCAATGTACCTAACACATATTAGATGTGCAAGTGTTCAGTAAACGAATGAATGGTTATTACCATCTTATTTATTTAGAGAAATGCATGCTGCAAGAAATAGCAATAACAGAAAGTATTACCCTGGAGTATTCCATACTCTTCAAGCTTTGGATCTACAACTAAGAAGTGAATCCAGCTAAAATGAAATTAAAAAAAAAATATTTTAACACAAAAAAGAAAGGAAGAAGTCAGAAGGAAGCCATATATGCACTAATAGTGAGACCATCACATGATGGGGCCAGAGATCCGATTTTCATTTCCTTTCTCCCTTTCTTACTGAGAACACTTAATGCCATCATGTCCTCAGTTGCCTTGAACTAGAACTACCAGATAGAGTTGACAATAAATTACTTTGTTATTATGAATATTTTGGACTAAAGGAGCAAAAATAATTTAGGTTAGTTACTTGATAATGAATATTTAAGAAGCCATCTTTCATTTCCTTTCCTCACAAAGTGGAACTCTTTCATTAACTTCTCTTGGAACCTTATTCATTTGCATTACGTCTCACTAATATAGAGTGAAACCAACCATCACTGATTACATTATGATTAACTCCAGCTAGTTTGTCATTCCAACAGTGAAGGATGACATGGTAATGATATTCCTTAATTAGTTAAACAGTTCTCATTTATAAATTTGAAGGTATATTATGTCTCAATGAATTTAAATGTGTTTTGACCCAAAGAGGCTAATTCGCTTGTTCACAGATGTGGGCAGTTTGAAATTGCATTTATTAGGGGGTTACTGGGTCAGGGAGAATTATCACTTTCCTCTCAAAGGAAGACCAAGATGTTCTGTGAGAAAGTGTTGTCAGAATCTTTAGTCTGAGAAACTGTGGCATTGACAAACTGAGGGAGCACATAGTGAGAAGTGAGAACTCTCACTGGCACAGAAATGCTAAATTGTGCCATTTTTTTAAAATTGTTATCCTTGGTGCAACAGAATTTTGCAAATGATTCTCACAACTCTGCAAGAAGTCTTGATTTATATTAGGTAGGACTCTCTTTCATGAACCAACATCTGCTTTAGAGAGAACTTTGCCTCTGGAGTCACATTACTTCACTGGGCAACAAATATTGAAGAAAATATTTTAATTTCTAATTATTTTTAAAAATAAAAATCACTGTATCCACTCATTCTTCTTAAGGTGGCTATTATCATTCATAAATATATGTGTGAATATTTATATGCATGTGTGTATGAAGGATATAAGTATTCAGATGTATAGGGACTTCAAGTTGTAGCTTTACCAAGGGTTTGCCAGAATCTTCTGCTGCTTGGGCCCAAAGGTTCAGACTGTGGCACTGTGAATGTCAGTATTCTTACCAGTGGGGCTGAGTTTGGTGGTATATATAGAGGAGAAAAAGAATACTGGTGGTGACAGAGTCTGGAAGTGATGAGTACAGGTAGTACACAAGAAGATCTACCTACCGTCAACTACAGCAAGGACCTTCCTTAGGCCCAGGAAAACAAATTTCAGGGATGATGAAATTTGACATCAATTAGGCACTCCTGCAGCTGTTCTGAGGAAGCCCAAGAAAATTTCCATTTGCTCTGAGAAAGTGATCATTTCGAATATTAAAAAAATAATGAAAAAGAAACCTGAGCTACAGTGGGAGTGTAGGTCCATGTGAGTACGTATTTCCTACCTTCATATGGTGCTGCCTTCTGAGGCACTAAATTCACCAATTAATCCAATAAGAGGAAATAACTAATTTAGAAAGGAATATAAATTCAACTGTTAAGTGCATGGCCAAAACTAAGCATGGTTTCCTTTCATTTATACTATTTACGAACTAGATGTTTGAGGAAAACAGCACCTTGCTTCCCAGGAAGCATTGTTGAAGTACATTGGCATAGCCTGGCTTTTCAGCAGAAGAGTCCATACATTTGTCAGGTTCTGATGTGATGTTTCCAAATCCCTTCTGTTTCCAGCTTAGTTTGTTAATATTATCTCCCACCTAAGAAAGTATGTGTCAACCAAAGGAATGACACAATCCGATGCTGTTTGAATATTTTATAGTATGAGGTCCTGGCATTACATTTGTCTACAAAAATTGAGATGTTAGAAATCTGTGTCTCATCTCATGGTAGCCTATGTAAGTTACAATAAACATGGAAATCCATAATTGCTGCATTAAAAGTGTGTGTGTGTGTGTGTGTGTGTGTGTGTGTGTGTGTGTGTGTGTGTGCATGCACACACATGCATGTGCCACAGTGTACATGTGGAAATCAGAAGATGACTTTTGAGAGAAGGCGCTTTTTTTCTATTACAGGTTCTGGCAATCCAATTCAGGGTATCAGGCTTGTGTAGGAAGTGCTTTTGTTTACTGAGGGATCTTTGCCATACAAACCCTTTATTTAAAAAAATTGCATTCTCTCTCTCTTTCCTGCATGATTTATATGCCCTTTCTGTCCTTCCTGTTTTTCCTTTTTATTGTCTTCTTCCCTTTTTCTTTCTCTTTGCTTAAAAAAGTCAAGCTTAAGCCTTACTTGATACTCATTTATCCTTCAGTGTGACTGATAAAGTCATACTTCTTATAGTCTGACTTCTGGAAAGGTTGCTCTTTAATGTCAGTCCATATTCTATGATTACCCATAACAAGATCAAGATGCACACTAGGCCATTTCAATACCCATGCCCAGTAATTCAATTACTACATATTTTTATGACTCTCTATTTTTTTTATCTATCACATTTTGTAGAACACCTCTGAAATTAGTAAGTCAAAGTGCTCCTGTGGAGGGGATATACACACTAAAAGGTAAAAAAAACACAGTCATTTTTATGGTTTTCTAATGATATGAAAGAAGAAATTAATTAATGTTTTTCAGATTATTTGCATTGACAATAGAATAACATTAGAATCAACCCTCACAAGAACAATGGAAAGCTTTGGTGGAGAATGTTAAAATTACATCAATCAATAAGTTTGGAGAAAGACTATAACAGGTGAAAAATTTGTTAGTTCAGGAACACAGTTGTTATTAAATTGGAAAACTAAAACAGACTCAATGTGTAATGATAGGAGCATAACCCATTCTAACACGTTGCTGTGCCCTCACATAACCCACTCTTTCTCTTCATAACATATCTGGTCCCATTTGCCACAAGAACTCAGTGTCTGTGAACTAGGTCCAGCTTGGCTCTAGTTGAACATGAATGGGATATGGCATAACTAGTACATATTGTCGTGTTAAATAACTGTTTAAAGCACATTAAATTATCTCACTGAACTTATTCAGGTGGCCACTGTATCATTGTCTGTGTTGAATTCAGCTTCTCAGATTTGTTTTTTGGTCTCCATTTTCTGGAATCTGAAACACCTTGTTTTCAATTACAGAACTGAAATTCTTAACAGAATTTTCATCCATAACTCCATCTCCTTAGGTCAAAAATACATTTTCACAGAGTTCAGACTTGAACAAAACCAGAAATCCCAGTAGACTACTGCAATTATTATTATTTTTTTTTTTGGTTTTTCAAGACAGGGTTTCTCTGTGTAGCTTTGTGCCTTTCCTGGAACTCACTTGGTAGTCCAGGCTGGCCTCGAACTTACAGAGATCGGCCTGGCTCTGCCTCCCGAGTGCTGGGATTAAAGGCGTGCGCCACCACCGCCCGGCGAGTACTGCAATTATTAAATGAAGATCTATTGTGAAATTTGATCTTGAATTGAAGCAGGGTTTTCTAGAATTTATCCAGAAATTTGTAACTACTAAAGATGATATATGAGGCTATTCTGATACATGATGAAGATGTAAATGACTTGTAAAAATGATGTAGAAAAAACTTTGCATCAGGACAGTGAGAACAGATTGACAGCATTTCTAGTTCATTTATTTGAAATTTCTAGATGGATTCTTCTTGTCCATAATAATTCAACCACTTCATCACGGATGAATTGCTCTGTGGTCATTATAAAGTGACTACATGCTTAGGAGGTCTTAGCTATTAGCTAGTTGTCTGCAGCCTTCACAGTGGATCCTCAAAGACCATATCTCTATTGATAAAGCTAATTTTTTTGGGACAGGGTTTCTCTGTGTAGTTTTGGTGCCTGTGCTGGATCTCGCTCTTTAGACCACACTGGCCCTGAACTCACAGAGATCCATCTGGCTCTGCCTCCCAAGTACTGGGATTAAAGGTGTGTGCCACCACCGCCCAGCTTAATGTTTATTATCTAGGAATTTAAAGCAAACCCAGTAATTCTACAGGAACTCATGCCAGAGATGAAATTAAGTTCTCTTGACTTCAATCAGCCATCTGTTGAATGTTTTGTGAAACTGGAGGGAATTTACACATAGTTAAAAGGTAAGGGACATGCGTTCACTGCTCTCTGGAGAATTCTTTCCCCTCTTCACAAATGCCAATGGGAGTCTAGTTCCAGGATCTTTGCCTGAAAGTTTCTCTTCCTGAAATGCAGATGTTTCTCATTCATACATTAACTCAAATATTATTACTGAAGAAAGCCTGTTTTTGCTCACATTGAAACTGGGTTGCAGTCATTGTCCATCATAGTATCTCACATCATGTTCTTCACAGTATTTCCTAGCATCTGGAAATATCTGATGATTCATTTCTTTTTAAGTCTGTGTCTGTGTCCCCACCTTAAAATGTAGACATTTCTTCAGGAATATTTAATCATTACTTATTTTAAACAATCTTTACTGAAATGATGTTCAGCCCAGAACATTGGCAAGAAACTCAATCAAGTCTAGTTAACATGCTTTCAAAGGAACGTCATAGATTTTGAAATAAAACTTTGAGGACAGTGTAAATCTGGAGCAGAAATTGACAATATTTGTATTGATGTGGAGAGAGTCTAGTTAAAAGCCTCCAATGGGCAAACAAAATTGAGAGACTGGAAAGTATGGTTTAGAAACTCTCATCAGGTAAAGCTGGAGCCTGGTCCCCTCAGTCTCCACTTTGTATAAAACAATAATCTCTCTTTATGCTTTTAGATAGTTTGAGTGTGTGTCATTGCTAAGAAAAATGAAGAACAATTATTTCTACAAAGGTCAGGTAAAGTGTTCCTGTTGAGTTCTGGATATAAATAAGGGTAATGAGTAGTGGATTGGATCCGATTAGAGTGTAAAATAGGAAGTAGAGCCCTGCATTTAATCATTCTGTTTGGTTTCCTTATCAGGTGATAATAATAACTGTAGGGATTAGAGTAACTTCAAGTAGGATATAAAATATAATTAGTTCATTTGCAGAGAATGTTATGATTGGTAGGATTTGTAGTAGGTTTTGACTGGTAAGACTAGTCCAGCTGCAGATATAGGTAACATATTTATTATGCTGGCGTTAATTCTACACTTTAAAAAGTTGTATCTTTTGTCACTTATTTCTTAGGAATTCCAGTTATTATAAATTGTAGATATAATTGTTTATAGATTAAGATCTTAATTGCTGTATTGTTTTTTTTTACCATGTATAAGATGATATGACATTTATTTTATTTTAGAAAAAATTGAAAAAAATTAAAATTAATTAAAATGTAAATGAAGATATTTTTGTTCTATTTTATTCTATTCTCTTGTAATTCTTTGAAGACAAGTAAGGAAATATATTTTTGTAAGAATATATTAAAGTATATTTTTTATTTCATTAGATTATACTCAAGAAATTTTTAAATGTAAATGAAGCTAAAAAGGGTTCACATTTCTTTTGTTTCATTCATCTCATACATGAATGAAAAAGTAATTGAATGGAAAAGAAAAATAGGTCTTAGGCACAATTTAAAATTTAGACAGAAATTCAATTAAGTCTGTCTAGAAACCAATAGTAAAACAAAATATTTCCCTATTGCTATTAAGACCAAGACTTTTTGTTTTACATATTCATATTGGCAATGAATAGTTAATTTAGGAGAAATAAAGGAAATTTTATTTTTTAAAAATGATGTATTATAAAATACTCTTTTAAAAATAATTCATTTTTAGAAATTCCCAAGATTGAAGAAATAGAGAAGCTAGATACAGATGGTTGACATGTTTGTTGACATAGTACTAGTTTGCACAGTTCCCTAGAATGACCTGCAACTGCTCACATGAGACATAAAAAGGCTATGTGATGTATATCTTAAAAGTATTTCAAAGTATTTGCAAGTAAAATGATGTCAGTGAACTTGCTGTTAGCTGACTTCCTTTAGAAAGAAGAGGTGGAGTTTACTTGGGATGAAAAACTAGCCAAGTCAGTAGGATTAATATAGTCTGTTAGCCACAGAGAAACTGAAGAAGGGTTGGGAAGGAATGAAATCAATAAAGTGTATATGTCTTTAAATGATCTGTCCCCATGGGTCCCTGAATCTCAATATTCCACTTGGGGAAATAGCTTAGGCCCAGTGACCATCTTAGAGCTCTTCCCCCAAAATGCAGGGAAGCTAGGGTATTTCTAACACAACCCACTCAGCCACTGTTTGAGTGGTATGGGGTAAGGAAGAAGTAGTAAGTCTCTGGTGCTTCAGGCTGGCCTTGTTTGCAGGCTCCTAACTTAAGAGAAAGCTTCATGCAGAAATGCAGGTGCTGACAGCTGGAGTAAGACACAGAGACAGCACAGGTAAAGGGCATGGACAAGCATTGGCATCATTTGAACTCATCTTCCTTGTTTAGCTAGGGTGGTTGTAGTGGATACACGTTGCTAGAACTATTCATGAGTTCTCTCAACTGATGTTGGCTTCCCCATATCCTACTGCTAATTACTGGCTATATGTAATTTCTAAGATTTGAGTACATTTAAAATTGACAGCATACTTTCCATCTGATATTACTTCTAATTGTTAATAACAGTACAAACGATTCTTACTTGAAGCAATGTTTAAGTAAACAGAGCAAACTAATGGGACTGATATGAGAACAATGTCCTCTGTACTAATTAAGGTTTATGCATCTTCATTACTCTTTCCTTCTGCTATTTGATGATGCAGCATCACTATTTTGTCCTATAATTTGGCAAGCTAGATAAGCATCTTGTCTTCTCTTTATGAAATCAGTGATTACATTCCCTACCCCAAATCATCTATCTTTGCCCACTTTCTTATGAAAATTATATTGCACATCAACTACATTAAATTGTAGAAATAAATTTAGGTGCCACATATAGATTTTGAGCAGTAAAAACTCATCATGTCTTGGTTCAGACAGCATGACTGCAACAGAGACTCTTTTTTTTCTTCAAGAGTCACTGAGTCCAAGTAGACAGAGAGAACAACAGTCTATTATCCTGCCTATAATGGCTCTACAAGGAAGTAGAAGAAATGTCAAGAAGAAAATTACATGAGTCAGAGGGGAGATGTGTTAATGAAATACAGGGAGGTCTTAACACTTTCTAATTTAAAAGGCCCCAACACACTTGACCATTACAAAGTTCTATAATGAGTTTCTTCACCTAGACTAATGGTTCTCAACCTGTGGGTTACGACCCCTTTTTTGTGTTAAACGACCCTTTCACAGGTCTCCTAAGACCATCAGAAAACAGAGATATTTACATTATGATTCATAATTGTAGCAAAATTACCATTATGAAGTAGCAGTGAAAACAATTTTATGGTTGGGGGGTTACCACAACATGAAGAACTGTATTAAAGAGTTGCCACATTAGGAATATTGAGAACCACTGATCTAGAGGTACACATTTTTTCCCAATTTGAAAAGGGAAATGGAATAGAAGAGCATAGGTATATACTAAATGATTGTCAAATGTCTTTTTTTCTGAGCACCAAATACGTCCTTGGTAGATATCACTGTGGTTCTCTTCCAATGAGAATATCTTGCACATATCTAGTCCCTGTCTTAGCATAAGCAATTTCATGAAGGGTTCTTGTTCCTTCAATTATAAAATGATTTAAAAACCCCAGATTTTGACTGAGAAGAAATACAGATTTTATATACTAGGATTATCTCGGCTTCTAGAGGACACATCAAATATGTGCATGTTTTAAAATGGGATACAAATATTTATTAAAATAAACTAAATAATAACTGCATGCTCGTGTATCTAGAAAATCAAGCCATATATATAAAGTAATATGAGAATTGCGAATTCTCACTACCACAAGAAAGCTTCACTAACTATAGCACAGTGATTACTCAGAGTTTCTTTTGCTTTAGTCTTATAGTCTTTCTCATTTCAGAGGTTAATTGGGTCACTCTCTGTCCTTTGGTTTCCTGAATGTTTGTCCTTAGTTCATGTACATTAAAGTTTATACTTTTTACTTTAAGTTCTTGGGGGTTTTTACAGATGCACAGTGGCAGTATCATACAGAGCAGTATAACACTCTAAAAACACCCTGAGCTCATCCATTCTATACTCTCTTCAAACCACTGGGGCTGATAGATTATTTTAATGTATTTATGCTTCTGTTTTTTTTTCCTAGAATACCACACATTTGAAACCGTGTGGTAAAAAGCCTTTATAGACTGAGTTATTTCACTTGTAAGCTTTGCTTTCTTCCTGTACACCTGTATCTGTGTGTGTGTATGTGTGTGTGTGTGTGTGTGTGTGTGTGTGTGTGTGTGTGTGTTTGTATTTTGCAGAAAGGTGCACTTGTGATATTTAAATTATTAATTATGATTTATTATGTGATATGATTGGGGTTATGCTAGATTAAAAACAGTACCTATTGCATTGACAAGAGTTGCTAGGGACTAGTAAGTTAATCTGAAGAAATTTTAAGGAGAATGGAGAATGAAAGGGGGTAGACAATTACAGTCATACAGCCACAAAACCACAACCTCTCACACACTCAAATATTAAAGATAACTGAACTGGTCACTTACATATCACTGTTGATATTTTGTTCCATTAGCATTCTGGTAATATACGAGTAAAAATATTCTCAGACATTATTACAGTCTAATCATTTTAATGAAAATACCACCAATTAGTTGAAGCAGAACAGTCTTTTCAACTACTCTGCCATCTGTTATTGGCATGAGCACTATCCAGGGGACAGAAATGGCTGGGCTGTGGGTTTGGTGAGTTTGGTGGTGGCAGGGTTGGAGAGTTGAGGGTGTCTCACAGAAAGAGTGAGTACACCCAGAGAATCATGGGAAGCATTCCCAGAATCCTGCCAGTATCTGAAAGAAAAAGATAAAAACTTGAGAAGGGGAAAACTATACTTTTCTTAGTAACTAAGGAAAGCAGGAGTAGACAGCCTCTGCAGTACACGATGTTAGTTCTGCCAGTGCCTACACGGAAGGAGGAGTTCTGGGAAGGTTTTTAGGGATATGGATAAAACAACAACATGCTCTTTGCTTGTGGTTCAATTTCTGATAGAGCTTCCCATTTGAAAGTTCATGAGCACAGTCTTTAATGCCCATATTTACATTAGCAGTTTGAACTTCCAAATTTTCGCTTCCCATTATACTTTGATTACAGAGTGCTGGGGCTTCTCTAGCCTCTGAATTGCTGCAGGCAACAAAGTAATTAATGCAGCACCCCAAATGTGTAAAATACACATTTCTTTTCAACACATGGAACATTCTTTGGGACATATGATGAGCTATAAAATAAGCTTCAATGTAGTTTTAAAAGTACTGAAAACATAATGAGTATTTTTCTTTTTTTGGACAAAAAGTAAGAAGTCTAGAATGAAAATTCAGAAAAATATTGGAAACTGTAGACATATAAGGGGACTAAACAACTTTTAGTTTAAACAACAATGGCTTAAGAAAAATCAAGAAATAAATATGGAAAGAATGAAACGCAATGGAAATGAAGATTTGGCATTCTAAAACCTGAAATTCACAGCAGCCAGTGCCTCCATAAAACTGTAGAATGTTCTCAAACGCTAATTACTACGTCTCATACAACTGGACAAAAACAAGGAAAACCACATCTGGAATTACAGAAGGAAATAAAAGACAAAACCCAGGGTAGACATAAATGAAATGTATGACAGACTGTAGACAGGCTGGAAAAAGCCA
Source organism: Peromyscus californicus insignis (assembly GCF_007827085.1). Taxonomy (NCBI): domain Eukaryota; kingdom Metazoa; phylum Chordata; class Mammalia; order Rodentia; family Cricetidae; genus Peromyscus; species Peromyscus californicus. The sequence goes on from NW_026294469.1 coordinate 39,502,924, forward strand.
AAGACCAATGAAACAAAGAACCAAAGAAAAGATTCTCAAATCACATAAATCCTCAGCTCAACTAAAAAGTAGATTGAGAAGATAGAAAATTATCAATGAAAAGGGAAACATTATATTGGACACTATCAAAATTCAAAACTTCATTAGAGATTGTTAAGAACAAATGTACGAATGAATATGGTAAGAGAATGAAAATGGAAAACATGTAGAAATATACACCTTACCAAGACCAATTCACGAATAAACAGAAAACCTTAACACACCAATAAGAATTCTATCTGTGAGGAAAAGCTTTTTTTGTTTGTTTGTTTTTGTTTTTGTTTTTCAAGACAGGGTTTCTCTGTGTAGCTTTGTGCCTTTCCTGGAACTCACTTGGTTGCCCAGGCTGGCCTCGAACTCACAGAGATTCGCCTGGCTCTGCCTCCCGAGTGCTGGGATTAAAGGCGTGCGCCACCACCGCCCGGTGAGGAGAAGCTTTTATTGAAAAGCATGTCCAGGATTGTCTGGCTTTGGTGTTGAATCCTAGTAAATATAGACACATCACAACAACTCTCCTTGAGTCATTATAAAAATTATATTCTTTCAATGAACCATGTCCTAATCCTAAAACCAGATGAGAAAATAAACAAACAAAACCAAACAAACAAAATGGGGAAACTACAGGCTGACGTCCTTGATAATCAGAGATATAAAAATTCTCAAAGAGGTGAATAAACAGGAAGACGTGAATTTGGCTGCTAACACCTATGTAAAATGTTGGGCATGGTGTCACACATATTGTAATTCTAATGCTCCAGAGGTGGAGATAGTCAGATTCTTAGATCTCATTGGCCAAACCTATTGACCCAGTTCAGTGAGCTCTAGGTTTAATGAGAGAGTCTGTCTGGAAAATATATCTTGGAAAGTTATTAAGGGACACTTGATGCTGACCTTTAACCTCCATATACATACTAAAACGTGCACACTCTCACATAAGTATGTACATTCACTATAGACACAGATATGTTTGTAAACCATGTCGAACAGAACATAATCTTATTTACCATGACCAAGTGAGATTCATCCTTGTATCATGAATAAACATGCTACATCATATCAACAGAATGAAACAAAAAAAAATAATATGGTCATTTCAACTGATTCAGAAAAGGCATTTGATAAAATTAAACATCTTTTCATGTTTAAAAAAAACCTGTAAACAACTTGAGCATATAAGAAATGCAGCATCAACATAATCAAGGGCATTTATACAGTTCCAACCACTAGTATTAATCTGTATGAGGAGAAATTGAAAATGTTCTGTATTGTGGTAGTATGAGAGGATATTCATTCTCCTCATATTTTTCTAATATGCTGGAAGTCCCAGCCAGAGCAGCTAGGCAAGGCAAAGTAAGGGATACTAAAATTGAAGAAATAAAATTCAAATTGCCACTGCTGATGATAAGATAATGCATATTGAATACCCCAATATTACATCAAAACTATTAGAACTTACAAATGAACTCATTAAAGTTGCAGGATAGAAAAATCAAAGTACATGAACCAGCAGCATTCTCAAAGGACATTAGCAATGACAGGAAAGACAAATTAAGAAAGCAATCCCATTTACAACATCTATATCAGATAAAATACTGAGAAACATTTAACCATTGTTGAGAAATAGTTGTATTTATCAAACACTCATAAAGGAAACTGAAGAGTCCATAGAATGTTGAACAACATATTGTGTTTATGAGTTGCAAGGATAAACATTATTAATATGTCCTTGGTAACCCAAAGTGATGAACATAGTCAATGCATTTCTTTCAAAAGGTTAATGGCATTGCTTACAGAAGTAAAACAAGTATCGAAGGTTTGTATGTAATCAACCACAAGTAGCTAAAGCCATGTTGAGCCAGATAGATGAGGAAAGCAGGAAGCAATACACTATCTGATTTCAGAGCCACCATATAGCCATGGGATAAGAATGCTTCAGATATAAAAGCAGACCCCTAGGTGAACAAAAGAAAATAGAATCCAAAGTAAAATCATTTACCTTATGGAAACTGATTTGAGACAAGGGATCTAAGAACACATTGAAGAGTGGGTAGTCTTTTCAATAGTGTTACTAGGAAAATTGGATGTTGACAAGCAAAGAACAAATCCAGATTTTTATCACACACCATAGACTTAAATGTAAGACCGAAAATTATGAACTCAGTATAAGGAAATATGGGAAAATACTTTAAGACATTGTGGCAGGCAAGGATAGTTTTTGGACAAGAATCTAGAAGCACAGAGAACAAAAGCAAAAGTGGACATGGAATTACATTAAATCAAAATGCTTTGGGTAACACAGGAAGAGCTATATTGAATATAAGGTGCTCAGACAACTGATAGATGAGATAAAATACCTTCAAGGTATGCATCTGACAGGGCTCAATATCCAGAATGTATCTAGAACTCTAAATCTCAATAGGAAAGAAACCAGAATTGGACAATGCAGTTAAGGTAACATTCTCAAAGAAGATATACAGGCAAACAGGTATATAAGAAATTCCTCCTCTTCATTGATCATCTGGAAATTGAGACGCAGTCCACATGACATTCTTCACCCTAGAAAGAATGGCTGTTATCTCAAAGATAACAAGTACCAGCCAGGATGTATATAAAGGAACTTCATACATTGTTGATAAAGCTATAATTTAGCAGAACTTGATAGAAAATAGTATGGAGTTTCCTCAACAAGTTGAAAGTAGAACTATCATATCACTAAATAAAGTAAAAAGCTTTAAACTTTTCCTCATGAGGAATAATGTTGGAATTTTATAAATGGCCATTGTTATGTTGATGGTGCATTGCATTTCTTATATACTTAATTTGCTCAGTGTTTCTGTTGCGAAGGGAGATTGAATTTTATTGAATGCCTTTCTTCATCAGTTGAGGTGGCCATATGATTTCAAAACGTGTTCAAAAGAAATTTGATCAGTGTGTCAGGCATGAGGATTCTGAGTTTGAGGCTAACTTTGGTTACAGGATGAGTTCCAGGCCAGCCTGGGCTATGAAGATAAGCCTTATCTTAAAAAAAATACCCAAACAACAACAACAACAAAAGGTCAATATATCAAAATTGCATATGTTTTGCCATTTTGACTGAATCACTATTCATTATAAACAGGAAAAGAAAACAAAAATGCCTATCAACTGATAATAGATAGAGACAATATGATACAGGGACACAAAGGAATACTAATCTTGCATAAAAATAATGAAATCCTATTATTTACAGCAACATGGATAAAATTGGAGACTATCTCAACTCAACAAAAGTTAGAGAAAAACAAAGGCTATAGGACCTCATTTATATGTGGAATCATTAAGATATGATTCCACAGAAATTAAGAGTAGAAGCTGGTTCTTAGAGGTGGGGGAGGGGGACTAGAGGAGGAGGAAGAGGAGAATGAAGAGAATCAATGTGTACTAATTTACTCTAAATAGTAGAAGGCTTCTCTGAAATACAACTGCATGACATGGAAACTCAATGACAGTAATACACTGTCCATTTGAAAAGACAGAATTTTGAAAGTTTTAGCAAAAATGGTCAACAAGGAGATAAATGTTGTTAGTTATTGAAACACTATGTCTGTATATATGTATTACATATTACATGGTACTTCATTAATAATTATAACTTTGATGGTTTTATGTAGCAGCTCAAATAAATTACAAATTTAAATAGTACTTAGTAAGATTGTATTTGTTGATAATATATTTTCTTATACAAGGGAAATGTGAAACTAAAAGTAAACTCTTGGTAAAACTGGGAGAACTTTAAAAAATTATAAAGAAGGAAATAGATTTAATGGCAACTATAATTGCAAAGATTGATTGGGGGAAGTATATAGAAGGTACTATCATGATTTAAAATTAGAGAGACACAAAAGTCCATGTCTTTAAAAGAATATCCTAACAGGTCACACTAACATCAGATCTTCTGGAAAAGATTTTGTTCTAAGCAGAGAATGAGCCAAAAGGTCAATGATTAAAGTCATTTGCTGGAAAAAAATAAGTCAGAAAGAGTCAGTGAAAGGAAAGAGAAACTTGGCCTTGTTTTAAAGTCCACAGCTTTGACCTCATTGGTGGGATAGTAAAATCTAAATGAATTCATTCAAAACTAGTTTATAAGGAAAATGCCTTTAGACTATTACATGACCTTGACCATTCCCACACACAAGCCACATAAATAATTTATTCAGAGAAACTTCTGTCCATCACAAATGAGAAATAAGAAGTATTCTACCATGTCACTTATGCTAACACAATACATGAACATTATAGAAAAGAAATGGGTACAAACACCGAAAGTAGTAGAATACATTTAGAGAAATGCAAATCAGGACATCAAAGCCTAACTCAAAAACCTCACCTTGCTTTTTAAAAATGAACTTGGACATCTATACGAAAAGGCATTAAATGAGGGAAATAAAAAATGAAGTCTTAAACCACGGAGCAGTAGAAGGCAAAACTCATATAAACATCAGCAAAACTAAAGGAATAAAATTAAATTAATCTTGGTTATGAACACAAGATGCTTGGGGAATGTAGATTATTAAAGCCAATAACAACTATATAGAGATAAATTAAATACTAATAACAATCAAGGGCTGGATGAAGAGGCAATTACTGAGGGCTGCAAGACCTCTCCATGCTTCTCTGGTCAAGCAGTGCAATTTGCAAATACTTCTGTACACATCCCTATGGAATCTATATAAGAATAGGGAGAATTTGCAACACTGGAGACACAGCACTCTCTCTTTCTGATTCTTAGTTCCATAAAAGCTCCTGCTCTGCTCTGTTGGAAGTGGCTGAGAAAGAAGTGGGCATTCCTTTCAGGTCCCTAGCAAAGGTTGCGATTTCTTCTACCAGTCCATCAGCACTGCTCATCCCACATACTCCATGCTAGCTCTGTCCAGCAGGTGCTGAAGCTCCAACCTTTCCCCACCAGCTGCAGTCCAGAGAAGAAACATTGGCCCAGGGAAGCCAGGCAAGGGGCAAGGGTCCATGTACCCTCACAATGGCTGGCCATCAGGGTAAAAATTCCCAACCAGGAGAAGTGAGGCACGGAGGCCAGGGATCAATCACCTCCAGGCAATTTTTGGCGTTACTCAACAGAAGCCTCTGACTCTGGCTCATGGGGCAGATACTGGGGCTCCACCTAGGGAGGTAGGCCGTAAGAAAGAACATTTTGAAAGCATCTCCAAGGGTAACTGAGACAATTTCCCTGGAGCTTCAATGGCTGCCTTTTTTTAAATTAAAATAATTTTGTCAGAGTATAGGAACGATCAGTTCTATGGAAATTGAGAACAATAGAGGGCAAGGCTTTCATAACACAAGAGCTAGGTAAGAGAGCCATACAACAAATATACAGAATGACATGTTAACTAATGGAATCCTCAAGGATCCAGATTTATCCTATCCTTTTACTCATCCATTTTCAGTTGGTTTTTCCCATTCTAATGAATATCTCATGGCCTAGCAACATCACTGGAACATTCTATATCTTTGCATTCAAGATGGAAGGAAGACATTCAAGGAATATGACAGTAAACTCTACATGAAGCAGCTACTTTATGGCAATCTTCCTTGAAGTACCATTTTTTTTATAGCTCACTGTTGATTTAGTCACCTGGCTACATCTGGCTTCAGATGGACATGGAAACTAATAAACATTTAGAAATTTAGATGTGTATGTCAACATTTCTCTTTAAAATTCTTGAAGCCAAAACCCAGATTGATAAAATTCAATTAAATAAAAATAATTGGTATATAAAACACAATTTTGAGCCAAGTCAGAAAAAAAAGCAGCCACCCAGAAAGTGCATTTCAAGCCAACCTTCAGACAATAACAAAGAAGCTCAATAGGAAATTCAGTAAAAAACACAAACAGCTGACAGAAGTCTATATAGAGCTGACATTTAAGCAAAAGTACGTTTACAGTCACTTTTGAAAAATATCAGATTAAAACTATGCTGAGATACCATCTTCTACTCATTATCTTGGTCATAATTAACAAGACTGATTTCTCAAGATTGATTGGAGTGGGAATGCTGGTGGGATTTCAGTCAGTACAATGTCACTGAAGGAATACTACAGAAGGCCCTATCTAGCCTATGGATCTCTATGTATAATTTTCAAATGCACTACTAAGCTGTTTACTACAATTTGTATTCATTTTAAAGGGATTGGCAAAATGATATAGTACAGCAATAAAAAATAAGACTTAGGTGTTTTGTTTTTGTGTGTGTGTGTGTAGTACACTGATATTTATGTAAATGAAGAAGAAAATATTTATACTACAAACACATGTATAAGGTTGAAACAAATTATGAATATACCTAGAAAGCTTAGATAACATGGTAACATGCATTGTGTGTAGGGTAGGGAATCTGAGTGGATTCACATTAGATAAAGAGACAGAGGAATAATTTTCTACATATAACTTGCTGTAACTTTTGAGTTTTGAACCATGTAAACGCACTATTTAATGAAAAAGAGGGTAATTTATGGCAGTTAAATCTATTTTAAGCAGACTAGTGGCATTGTAATATTAACATATAACTGGTTCTGTTCAGTATTGGAGAAATCATGCTTTAAATGTTTGAAGCATTCTAACTGTGTCACAGATTTTATGTTAGTTTTTTCCATCTCATGAAAAATGCAGGCAAATTGACTAGAAGAAAATTATACTAAAATTTTCATCTACTTTATAGCAAAAGTAAATGCTCAGTACAGAAATCAATGTAACATAAAAACTATAAATGTCTCACAATAAGTGTCCCAGGGTTTAGTGACATTGCTGTTTTACATTTTTCCTAAGAGGCAAACAAGGGGAAATGTTGAAAGCAAATGAAGCCTGGAGATTCACACGCCTGTTGAACAGCCTTTCTCAAACATAAGAGTGTTACTGTCATAACAATCAAAGCAGAGCAGCAAGAGACAGAAAGGAGGTACAAATAGAATCCCTTTCAGAAATGGGGTTTTCTAGAATACATGGGTCTCAAGACCATGACTGGGCCTTGAGGTGGGAGAGAGAGCATTTGACAGAAGATGATGTAATAGATGTAATATACTTTAGAGGCATCTCTCTTTAAATCTTTTAAGGAACTTCATTAAGAGTGAGAAACAGAGATAGAGATAGAGAGAGACAGAGACAGACAGAGCGACACAGAGACACACATACACACACACACACAGAGAGAGAGAGAGAGAGAGAGAGAGAGAGAGAGAGAGAGAGAGAGAGAGAGAGAGAGAGAGAGAGAGAGAGAGAAGCCATAGGAAGCACGATGGGATGGGAGGGACAGAGGCACATCTTCAGAGAATCAGAGCAATGTCCCTGAGGAGCGTCCAGTCAATCACTAGAAAAAAGGAAAAAAATCTGATATGTTTTAACTTTTTAGGGGTGGGAAGTTTCAGAGTGTATACAACAGAGCATGAAGGAGTCATGGTTCATAAATAGAAAGCTATCAAGTCAGCAGAGTCTAGCCTTTTAATTATTAATTAATTAATTAATTAATTAATTTTTATTTATTTATTTTTTTTTAGTTTTTTGAGACAGGGTTTCTCTGTGTAGCTTTGTGCCTTTCCTGGAACTCACTCTGTAGACCAAGCTGGCCTCGAACTCACAAAGATCCGCCTGCCTCTGCCTCCCGAGTGCTGGGATTAAAGGCGTGCACCACCACCGCCCGGCTAATTAATTTATTTTATATCCTGACTACACCCTCTTCTTTCTCCTCTCCTCCCACTCCCTCCTCTCTTCTCCCTTCCTCACCCCCCTCAGTCCCCACCTCTTCCTTAATTGCTCAGAAAGGGGCAGACCTCCCATGGGCTTCAGCAAAGCATGGCATATCAAGCTGCCATAAAAGCAAGCACCTCTCCCTGTGTTCAGGCTGGGCAAAGGCAATCCAGCATGAGGAATAAGTTCCCAGGAGCCAGTCAAAGCACCTAAGACAGTCCCTGCTCCCATTACTGGAATCCCACATATAGACCAAGCTATACAACTGTCACATACAGTTCAAAGGGCCTAGGTCGGTCCCATGCAGGCTCCCAGGTAGTTGGTTCACACTGTGAGTTCTCATGAGCCAGAACAGTGGTTCCTGTGGGTTTTCCTGTGATGTTTTTGAGTCCTCTGTTTCCTACAATCCCTCCTCCTTCTCCTCAGCAAGACTTCCCGAGCCTAGCCCAATGTTTGGCCATGGGTCTCTGAAACTGCCTCCCTCAGTCACTGGATGAAGGCTCTCTAATGTCAACTGGGGTTAGTCACAAAGTTAATCACAATACAGTCTAGTTTTTAACTCTCTTTCTCAGAGAGAGGGCATAGTCTGATTCAACCTTTGGGATCTGCCTAAAGGTACAGGTGCATGTTCTATCAGTTAAGCAGAGCACGGCTATAGTCTGTATTCATTCCTTTTGAATAGAATTAAATAGGCTAGATTGACTGCTCTTCTTGTGTATAAACAGCTGTGTTCTTTGCTTAAAACGCCAAAGGAAGACACATGCACTCAAGGTCTTAAAAGTTGAGAAAAGAAAAGGTGTGAGAGCCATGAGTAGGCTCTAAATAGCATTTAAAATGATCTGGATAGAGAAAAGGAAGCCTTTCATGACTGATTTTTTTCCTCTCCACATCCTGTAATTTTATCTTGTTGAAAACCAGCAAACTAACTTAGAACTCCATAGGAGAAAGAAATAGTTTTAATCCAGGGGGAAAAAAATCTGCAAAAGCATAGCCAAAAAATACCCTTAATTATGAATTTGTTTATCTGTCTAATTCATTTCATTACTCATTGTACCAGGAGACAAAATATAGAGCCAGGGGGTAGTAAATATTAAAGAAAAGGACATTAAACATTGGGGAACAAATGTATTATCAGTGAAACTCTGATAATCTGTTTAGTCTACCTATGATATCTGCCAGGCACTCATATCATAATTCTATTGTGAAAGGTCACTTTTTTTTTCTTGCTTTTTTCGAGACAGGGTTTCTCTGTGTAGCTTTGTGCCTTTCCTGGAACTCACTTGGTAGCCCAGGCTGGCCTCGAACTCACAGAGATCTGCCTGGCTCTGCCTCCCGAGTGCTGGGATTAAAGGCGTGCACCACCACCGCCCGGCGAAAGGTCACTTTTTAAGGACTTGTATATATTGTACAAGTTAATTAAAAGTAACTTTTGGTAAGTGGTAATTTGGGAAACCTAACAATATATATAAAGGAAGTGAAAGAGCATGGAGCATCCAACAGTAAAGTTAGTTAATAAGTTGCACCAGAAGAAACAATTAACTTTGCTTACATTCCTTAGTCTGGAACATACTCTTATCACACAAAATTTTGAGGGAGGCTGAGTTACACAATTTAAAGGGACAGGTTGGTGGTTGGTTAGGGATTTCTGTTGTAAGTATTAAAGTTCTAAACAAAAATGGTGGATCTAAGTGGAGACATGGCAAATGAATGCTTTGCATGTTGCTCCAATATGGATAATGAATAAAGTAAATTTGTGTTAAAAGGTCAAATGGAGACATTTTGTCTTTTCCAGACAAACTCAATGGACGAATGTACTGAAAAGCATTGGTTAGTTCACACAGAAAAAATAAAGAAGACTTACTTGTCTCATCATGGTATTTTCATCGTGTATGATACAGCATGTTCTATCTGTAGATTTCATAAACTCCTAGCTCCTCCTAAAGCAAGCCTTTACTTGTTTATATAATTTTGAAACATCACTATAACTTGAAAAAGTTCTGTCTTTAGAATTACCTGATAGTGATGTAGAAGAAGATAGTTTAAAAATCTCAGACAGATCTATCTCCTGGAGATCTGAAGAGTGGAGGTCAAATATTGAAGAACTAGCAATGTTCAAGGAAATGGTAAAGGTGATAGACTTTTTTTGAAGAGATAGGTTATTGATTTGGGTGCATTAAATTTTAAAGCAGTCACTCTTCTACTAGAAAGAAATCCTTATTGTTTAAAAAAGTATTGTTAGTGTTTCTGAGTTCCCACTGAACTATTTCTCATTGGTATGGATAGCCTTTCTTGTTATTTAAAGAATGATGCTAGTTGGTTCATATTTTAATGATATTACTATAAATATTACAAAGAATATCATCCTTCTGATAATAACAAACTTTGATTAAAAAGGAAAATAAAAAGAATACATAATAATAATATACAGTTAACAATGTGAGAGGACATTATTCTTTGACACACAAGATGATGTCTTTTAATTAAAAGTCTAACAATTGAGATGAGAGAGATTAATTTTCATGCACTCATGTCTCTTCTATTTATTATAAATGATGGTGCTAATAAAAGAAAACAATCCTTATAAAATACTGCGAAATCCCACTTTGCCTTACTAGCTGACTTCAAAACTTTAGATGGCCTTTGCCACTCATAAGAATAGATCTATTTTTATTTTCAAATAAAGTTGCAAATTTAATAAAGATATAACATGTAAATGATTTGTTATAAAGTGTCTGGTGCTCTTGGAAGAGCTTACAAAACACTCATGAATATTTATAAAATCAACCACTGGACTGTTGGCTTCAGAGCCAGACTGTGGTGATCATGAAGTCAGTGGGGGAAGATAAGCTTCTCATGGTACATATATGATAGAAAACAAAACATGCATTTCCTTGGAAGATTGAACACTTCCTTTCCTTCAGCATCTGATATATTTTGGTTTTGCAAACCTCTTCCGATTACCCATTGCTCCCTGATCAAAAGAGGGCTTTTGAGTTAGCCATTTTTTGTTGTTGCTATTGGTTGTTTTATTCAAATTAATTAATTAAATATTATTGGTCATTTGAGATCAGATGACTTATCAAGGCTCTTTATTTTAGTGATTAGGCAAGTGCATGAAAATTACTGGGCAGCTTTAGGTGAGAAGGCCATGACTTTCAAGGACCTGGTGACACCGCACTCTCCTCATTGTGTCTTGACTCCAGCTGCTCACAGGATGCCAAGGGGAAATTTGAGTTTGCTTCATAGAGAAAGAACACATAGATGGAAGACTGAGATCACGTTCACCAATCACACCTCAGCAAATGCCTGAGTCCCTTACTGCTTCTGCATTTATGGGCTGCAATCCCAAAAGCATCTTCCATCTCTGGTTAGGGTACTCCAGAGACTGAACCTGAACTTCAGGGAATCAGCAGAGGAAAACAGCCTTGCATCTTCAGTTTCCTAGCATCTTGAGGGAAGGAGTTGGATTAGAATACGTGCATTATAAACTAAAGGGCTTGGACATGTAGACACAATTGTAGTTTAAAAGAGAAAGGAAAGAACATTTAAAAAATTAAAACATTACACTAACACAAAAATACCCCAATGTTTTTTTGAATTTTTAAAAACACAGGCTCCCAGGTGTTTCAAAAAACTGAAAAAAAAATAATTATGTGCATGAAACCCTGGCCTGTGAAGTAAAAAGTGTATAACAAAAAAAAAAAAAAAGTTGAAGACACAGAAAACAAAAGGAGAAAAGTAAGTGGTTAAAGACTGGGATTGGAGAGGTGCGGTGCATGGACAGAGGCAGCAATGGAAGCTGGAGGAGATGGAGTGTTGGGTGGAAAGCTCTGGAGAGATCCACAGTCAGCAAGGAAAAAAAAAGCAAACCAGGATGAAAAATAATCAGTAAAATCAACAATGTAGTCTAACTATGATAAAAAAATCCCACAATATGTTAATTTTGTTAAAAACAAAGTTAAACTCAAGAAAAGCAAAAGAGGTCAAACAAGACATATTAGCCATTATAATCAATGTGAATGGCCTAGATTCCTCAACTAAAATACAGATGTTATTAGATAAAATTTAAAAATATACACAGCAACTTAATAATTTAAAGAAGCACTTCAAAAAAGAGAGACCATGATAAATACAAACAAAAATGAGGTATGATCAGGTAGACAAGATCCAATTTAATGTTCAAATGGTGAAGATAAAAAATACTTAATAAATATCACAATTAATGGAAAATGTAGAGTGTGGTGATATTTTATTTGTTTGTTAATAAAAAAAAGTTTGCCTGGAGATCAGAGGAAATAGCAAGCCATTAACATAAGTCAGGCAGGGATAGCACATGCCCTTAATCCAATCACTAGGCAGGCTGGATCTCTGTGTGTTCAAGGACATACTAGGGAACAGCCAGTCATGGTGACATATGTCTTAATCCCAGTACCAACTATAGAGACCTGGAGGTCTGTACAGACAGGCAGTGACAAGGAAGTGAGGTAGCTGGGCTAAGAGCCAGTGAGAGGGCAGAACAGCAAGGCAATAAAAGCCTGGGTAGACAGGAAAAGCTCACTTTTTGGGAGATGCAGAGCTGGTGAGGTAAGGTGGTGGCTATCACCATTTCCCTGATCTCTAAGGCTTTTACCTCTATATTTGGCTCCATGTTTTTTTTTTTTTTTATTTTATAAGATAGTTTAGAAATTTGTCTACAGTAGAGTACTCATAACACTGTGTATACCAAACCAAGGAACAGGAAAATGCATGAAACAAAAGTTATTTAAGAATTTGATTAAAATTACTATAGTTTAAGAATTTCTCTTTTCCCATCTTATCCACATTCAGTAGATAAGAAACCTTAAGAATGTGCAAGATGGCTGGGTGTGGTAGCACATGTCTTTAATCATAGCACTTGGTAGGAAGGGGCAGAGGCAGGAGGATTTCTGTGAGTTTAAGGCCAGCTTGGGCTACATAGTTGAGTTCCAGACCAGCCAAGGCTACAAAAAAAGAAGTGTAAGAATTTTTAAAAAATCCATTGGTTTTAATGCACTCGTAGTGTATATGCTCATGAGTATAAAAACTTATGACTTCAAAGTGTAGCACAAATCTTAGAAAGTCTTATTAATAAAAACAAACTCAGAGCTAGGTATTGGGGTGACCGCTGGAAGATCAGAGAAACAGAACAAGCCACAGCCACCTCACCTTGCTAGTTTCTCAGCTGATCCTGTTTGCTCAGACTGGAAGCCTCTGTGTCCTTATCCAAATGGATCTCAGCTGAAATGCTTCTTGAAAGCCTAAAAGCTTAACCAGCTAAAAGCTTCTAGTTTCTGGTCTTCACACCTTAAATACCTTTCTGCTTTCTGCCCTCACTTCCTAGGATTAAAGGCGTGAGTCACCGTGCCTGGCTATTTCCAGTGTGGCCTTGAACTCACAGAGATCCATGCCTCCAGAAGGCTAGGATTAAAGGTGTGAGTGCCACCATTTTCTAGCCTCTGTATCTAGTGGCTGTTCTGTTCTCTAACCCCAGATAAGTTTATTAGAGTGCACAATATTTTGGGGAACACAATACCACCACATCAAAGTAAAGAATGCACACTTTCTTTTCATAATATGTTCTCAAAACAGTTTAAAAACATCACCATTCTGGGCAACATGGAAACTATAAAATTAAAAGTGGAAAATTGCATGCCAGATTTCCTGACCAGAATACAATGCAATCAGGTGTAAATAATAAAAACTGACCAATATTCCTAGCTCATTAGAAATTACAAAATGGGCTAACAGAGGTGGCTCAGCTTTTTTCTTTTTATTTAAAAGTTTTTTTTTTTTCATTTTACATACCAACCACCATTCCCCCTCCCTCCCCTCCTCCTGCTCACCCCCACATCTTCCCCCTACCTTGCCCCCCATGCACTCCTCAGAGAGGTTAAGGCTTCCCATGGGGAGTCAACAAAGTCTGGAATATCAAGATGAGGCAGGACTAAACCCCTTCCTGCTGTATGGAAGCTGAGCAAAGTATCCCTCCAAAGGAAATGGGCTCCAAAAAGCCAGTTCATGCATTAGGGATAAATCATGGTCTCAGTGACAGTGGCCCCACAAACTGCCCAAGCCACACAACTGTCACTCACATTCAGAGGGCCTAGTTTGTTCCCATGCAGGTTCTCTAGCTGTCAGTCCAGAGTCAGTGATCCCCATCAAAATCCCAACACAACTCTTCACAGACCTTGAAAGAACAACACTCAACTTCATATGGAAAAACAAAAAACTCATGATAGCCAAAACAATCCTGTACAATAAAGGAACCTCTGGAGGTATCACCATTCCTGACTTTATACTACACAGTTACAGTAATAAAAACAGCTTGATATTGGCATAAAAACAGACACGTGAATCAGTGGAATCAAATTGAAGACATTAATTCACACACCTATGAACACCTAATTTTTGACAAAGAAGCGAAAACTGTACAATGGCAAAAAGAAACCATCTTCATCTTGTATCACACAGAAATGTGTGATATTTAACCTCATTACCTATGGTCAGACACCTTGCTCACCCTTGATACAGGGGGAAGGGGCTTGGTCCTACCTCAACTGAATGTACCAGGCTTTGCTCTCCCCACATGGGAGAACTTACCCTTTTGGAGGAGGGGAGGGGAGGTCAGCTGGGGTGGGAAAGGGGAGTGGGAGGAGGGAGGAGAGGGAGATCAGTGGTTGGCAAGTAAAATGAATAAAAAATTTCTTAATTAAAAAAGTAATATTTTTTTACATCTCCCCAGCAATGCATTTTTACAACTTTGAATAAATTATTTGTTTATGAAAATTTTAATTTCAAAATTGAAATCTCCCAAATATGAAAACTCAAACGGATTGACTAACATAAAACATCAGTGATTATACAGAACTTGAGAAGTAAAAGAATGAAAGGGCCAGAGAGTCTCTGGCTTAGGGTCTGCTGTTGCTGCCTGTCCTGGAGATGAATAAACAGCATTTGATCAGCTGGAAACATGAAAGCCACTCCAGACAGATTTCACAGTTCCAGCTCTCTAAGTGCTAATGCATGCATACACAATTTAGAATTGCTTAAGTAAAACTAAGGTGTTACTTGATTACTAGTTCTTGTCTGTATTGATTTAATTTTACAAGAACTTTGATGATGGTGAAGGTGAGAGTTATTGTGTTATGAAGCAGACTGAGTCAACTGCACTCTGTATAGACACATTTTGATATTTTCTGCACCGTGCCCAGTCTTCAGCTGAATAGAGCTAAAGAGTATTCATTGAAAAATCTCTGTCAAATCCTACCATCCATTATTGAAATGAAACAGTCAAGCACAGCATGAAAAAAAATTTAAACCCAGATGACTAGTGTATAATCCAGTTCTGAAAACAAACCTTATTTAGATGTTTTTATTTTCTCTTACAATATCCTAGGCTGAATGAGTCATTCAACTGCCTCCTCTAATGGGCCAATAAGCCATTACATTAATAACAGTTCATTACTACAACTGAAGCAAGTAGGTGGTCTCCACAACTTCTTTAGTAACATGGTTTAAACAAAGAAAACACATTTTCCTGAGCTGCAGAAAGTGATGCTTATTTTCAGGACTACCAACATTCAAGGATGCTCTTCTGATCCTTTTGTTGTCAAATTCAGTTTGGGTGGGTATTTACTTACTAATGCTGTTCTCCACTATTTAAAACGTATCCCACTATCATTGGCATACATGTGTTATGTGTCAACCAGTTGACACTAATATGTTTTGTGACATGTACATCGTAGAGTATATAAAGCAAAAATAGATATGAAGAAAAAGAGGTAGGATGAAAATAAAATGAAACCTAGCACTTCACACTCCTGCCTTAGTCATGTTTTTCTTTGGAGACCACACTGTCTGCACCCTGGGGAAAAACAAGTTCATTTCTTGACAGAAAGTCTTCAGTTACTTATGAGAAGGGTCTCACTAGACAAAAATATCCATGACAGTAATGAGCTACACAGACTTCCTGCAAAACACTCCCATGTATTCCTACTGACTTAATTAGACCCAAACATAATAGAACTAACCTAAAGCTGTTACCTGGAGAGGTAGGGGAGGATATAGAGAGAATGACATACACTATATGCTTGGGAAATATTTACTAGGTTTATTTTAGCCATTGTTTTACTCATTTTGGAGTGAGGACCGTGTATTTTAATTAGGATTAGAGAAGGTCACACTCAGTACAGTTTACCCACTTCTACAGCCATGAGAGGCTCTCTCTGTATGACTAAGCTGACACATCATTTCTGGAGTGTTGCTCGTTTGCATGGTTGCCCAGATGAATCACTGAAATGATCAAGGACCCCTTGGCTCTTTATTATTCTGTGTGCTGCTTATTTGGCCACATGCAGGGATTGGAGAAGAGAGCATGGATAGCAAAGATTGCTTGCTGTACAAAGTGTAAGAAGTCATCAGTCTTTCCAATATAGTTTTAGAGCAACTTTGACTTGTATTAAAATATTAAAATAGCGAGAGCAAACTACTATTTAGACATGAAGTATCCTATCTCATTGACTGTCTTAATGCATGGGACAGTAGTCTTCCTGTTAGCTTTGGTCTCTATAGCATCATTTCTCTGCTCCCACTTACTCCAATATACCTACCCGTCCTCCTCTCCTTTCCTTCCTTATTGAGACAAGGTCTTTTTATGCTGCCCAGGCTGATGGTGATTTCTTGGGCCCCCAAATCTACCAACCCCAGCTTCTGGAGTAGCTGGGACTAGAGATGCATGCCACTGTTCCTGACTAGCACTCCACTGAACATCATTTTCTTTCAACTTTTCTATTCTACTATTCAGGAATGGCAATGTCAGGAAATGATTTATTCTTATATGATTTCTAGTTTGAAAAAGTAGTCTGTTGAAAAAGCACAGGGTAGAGTAGCTTAACCTGTAAGATGCTCTGGGCTTGATCTCCAGCACAGTAAAACCCAGGAGAGGTTGACTGTGCCTGTGAAAGATTAGTACTTGAAGGTCATTCTCCAGACATACTGAGTACAGAGGGTTATTTGATCAACCAATAATAATAACCATTTTTCTTTTTCAGAGAAAGCTGAAACTTTGCAACTACACTTAGGAAATAGTGAAAAATATGCTTATAATATTCAGTACTTCAATAGTCATCTGTAGTATTAAAAGACATGAACCAGAAAGTTGATCTATGACAGTTCAGCACAGAATATTATGAAGAGTCCATTTGTGGAGTTACCCAAGGTCTTTTATGTTTGACTTAGTGTCTCAATCTCACTTTATTACATTTAACATCACAGCTAAATGTTTATTTTAATATTTGTGTTGTTATTCATAAAGCCAAATATATGGTCTGGCATACATGTGGAGAAGCAGCAGCTGCAGAATGACTGAGCACTGGTTATATACTGTGACAGACTCCAAAGTCACACTCCCAGATGCTGAGCTCATCTGTTCTGGATAGAGCTGTGCTTTGTGGATTGTTTTACCTGATGGCAAATCTCATCCCTAATGTAGGGAACATGGGATATCTCTGGGATATCATCTCCATTGTTATGAGGGGCAGCTACTGAGAGTTTACAGACCAATTTTAGAGTTTCTACAGGGCTTGTAGAGGTATTTGCTCTGCCCATGACCTTGGACTATAGGGCCTGAAGGAGGTAATGCTTCTTGCTGTCCTAAGTGACCTCTTAAAAAGAAAGGGAGAGGGGTCATGAGGCCCTTCTCCCTGGTTCCTGCTTCCTGGTGTGAGTGGACTGCCAGGTGGATTCGCTCCTGGTTAGAACAGAAGACGACTTCAGCTGTTTATTCAGTTCTGTATTCGTGAGTGTATTTCCTCAATTTATACCCTAGTAAATTCCCTAATACCCCTTAAGCAGACTCCTGTGGATTTCTCGCTTTAGGGGCTAGTTTTCTAAGTAGCTCTCAGTTATTTCTCAAATGTCAAGAGTGTCAAACCCTAAAACTTTTAAAAGCTGACACTGTACTTCTGGGTCAAATGACTTTTGACTCCAGTGACATTACACTTTAGTGCTTTCATCTACTTCATTAAGATCAATGGGCAGATACTTGACTTATAGACAGAACCAGAAATTCAATCACCTTCAAAAATTAAAAGGTCTCTCATAGGCCTTCTTCTAAAACAGAGAATACAACTCAAAAGGAATATAAAAATTTAGTTCTATACCATAAAGGCAATACTTGATTGATTCAAAGTAGGAAGTTTTCCAAACATTTATCAAAATATTAAAGCCCAGTTAGCTTGAAAAACCCATTGCAATATAGTCTTTTGAAGTCAGTGCTTTTTAAAAGTCACCCAAATACTAAATATTCACACTCTTTCAGGCTCTAGAGTCCATTGCACATGCTGTGAACTTCCATAACATGGCCTTTGCTCTTGAGGGCAAAATCCTCTCACTTAGCTCAGGAAAGGGGAATGGCATACTATCTAAAGGTTAACTGAATGTTTGTAATGAATGAATCAGTATTCACCCAGTTACTCATGTCTAGAAATTCATTTATACTTCATGTCAGACACGACTGCCTTTCAATTTAAAATTATTTCCCATGGAAAAGAGGGATCGTGGTGTCTCTTTAACTAACTGATAGCCTGATTATGAGTACTTGGAAGATAGCTACATTGGGTAAGTATTTCCAATTCATTTTTAATATTTAAGAACAAAAAAAAAAAGCCTTGGAGTACTTCGCAACTTGGTGAATCCTTGATAGAATCCCAAAGAATCTCTTTCTATAAATTTCTGTTTTATGAGACACATTAAAAAAAAAACTTTTCCCTGTTTATTTTACTATACCTCATGTAAGCAAACAATTCTATCACTTTTCTTGTAAGGCAAATAGAGGCCAGATGCTCATGTGGACCAGTGTACAGCTGTTGGCATCTGTTCAAAGACCAGGACAGCTGCTATGACAGGGCATCATAAACATTCCCTGGCCTTTCATCTTCATTATCTGAGTTTGTATTTGTCACTAGTCTCCCACTCTTTCCCTCAACTTTCTCCCCACCTTCCCAGATATTCACTCACATTGTTTTCTATTTTCCCCATGCAATAAATTAGCACCCCCTTCCTTGCATATTTTCTGAACTCTATAGATACAACCATAAGTTCCCCAGAATACAAGAGTCTGACCCATAATTCATTTCTCTTTATAGAGAAATGCACTGGATCGTTGGGAGGAAACTCCTTCCCTTTCATCACTCTTCTCTTCTAACATCTCAGTGCAGCGATTCTGGGAGACAAAACTGTCTATCTTCGGATTTTTCAAACAAGTAGATTATTCCATGCAATTACATTTTGGTGTTTCATAATTGGAAATGAAGAGTGATGTTCATATTCATTGGTTAACATCCCCAATGTTTCCAGAATGCAGACATGTTTCTAGTCTTTGAGAGAAGCTGGTGAAAGTTATTTTCTGGGCTGATCCTTTGCTTAGGCACTGATGTCCTTTTGCTTGAATCGTTACAAGAGCCGTAAAACTTTTTTAATTCCTAGAGTACCATAATCTCCTTTAAATCTATTCCCCTTGCTGTTACTAAGATCCTGTTAAATCATACCACTAAACATGTTCATACTCAGGAAAAGTCCTCCAGCACAACCTCATAGAGCAATGGGTTTCAAAGTGTTATATTTAGACTTCAGAAAGAAAGCTTGCAGTAAAGCTTTAGAAAGATAGAGACAGACAGGAGGGAGCCAAGGGGAGAGTTTATATCTTAGCATAAAAATAGCAAAGTAAACATCTACTAATATTAACTTTTGGTTTGATATGATACACTCAATTTTATTCTATTTCAACTTTCCTTCTGTCTCATTTTAATGCTATTTTTCTTCCATTTTCCTGTACTACTAACATGAATTTGCAACAACATTTGAAGTCTCTTGGCATTTACATACGATGGCTTTGAATCCACAAACAGGTTATTACCAATTCTTCGGGACAATGCCTTGGAAAACTTGTGTATCTGGTACTAGCTACTTTTCTCATTGCTATATGATAAATAATCTGATACACACAAAAATGTTTATGCTTCACAGCTTTAAGGAGTACAGTCCACCATGGTGGGGAAGACATCATATACTTGGCAGTGGAATCACGTGGTGGAGGCTCACATCTTCATAAGCCAGGAAGCCGAGAGTGCTGGCAGGACCAGAAGTGGATATTCCCTTCAACGTCTGCTTGCTTGGATTCACTTCTGCACACTATGTTACCATCCGAAATGTTCCACCACCTCCCCAAACAGCACTGCTAGCTGGAAATCCAGTGTTCAAAGGCAAGCCAATGGAGGATATTCACCACCCGGACAATAAAGAACAATAACTGTTTGCTTTCTTGAGACACTGGCATGACTGGGCGGGCATTTTCTATCACACTAGCAATCTATTGAATCAATTACTTATCGATTATAGGGAAGCTGAAAATTTCCATTTCTTCTTGAATTACAGAGTTAGCCATTCACATATTCCTGAAGAGTCCATTTCACCTATTTTTTCATATTCATCAATATGTTACATTGTATATAGGTACATTATTCTAGCTGTATTCTTTACCATTCCTAATTAACCTACTTAAATGTCCTATTTACTCAATTTTATCAGAAAAAAATATAGCTATATTAAATATCTAATTTAAGACTTTTGTTTTTTTATATTAGGTTTGATTTACTACTAGATTTTGCTCTTATTGTAAAGTTGCTTCAGTTTATATAATCTAAATTTGCTGTTTTTCTTTCTTATCTATGAGATCCCTTGCTCTGAACTCCTAATACTCCCTTTGTAAGGCTATATGTTCCATTCTTAATACTCCTTTATCTAAATTGCACATGTTGTACAGAATATATTTTTACTCTAATTTAGTTCTAAGTAGTTTTTAATTTCCCATAGGGTTTTTTAAACTAACACATAGCTAATATTGAGTGTGTTTTCTCAATAATGGTGTTTTCTGAAAAAAGAAATAGAAAAAGATATTAGCAAATAGAAGGACCTCTCATGACCATGGGATGGAAGAATTGAAATTGTAACAATGTGTATATTACTGAAAATGATTAAATATAATCTCCATCAAAATTTCCAAGACATTCTTCACAGATTTAGGAAAAAATAATCGTAAAACTCATGTGGAACACAAAAGACCCTGAATATTCAAGGCAATCTCACACAGAAAAAGCAATGCTGGAGAATGACAGAACTTGTCTCAAACTATGCCACAGAGACATGATAACCAGAACAGCATGATATCAGAACCAAAACAGGCTCGTGGACCAACGGAGAGAAGACCTAGAAATAAACTCACATATGTACAATCACCTGATTTTTGACAAAAGTGGCAACAGTGTATACTAGAGGAAAAAGCCAGACTTTCAACAAGTGGCGGTAGAAATCTCAAAGTCTACATAGAGAAGAGTAAAGATCTACTTCTATCTCTTGCCCAGGACAAAAATCAACTATTATGGAAGGGGGTATGTCATGGGACTTCACCTCTTGATAGGCAACCAATGCCTTCTGAGAGAGGAAGAACTAATCTTTCCCAGTTATGAACCCCTTATTTATTTATAAAATACCAGGTGGTCACCTCTGAAACCATGTACATATAAGCAACACTAAACGGACTCAGCTGGTTGAATTCATGTAGATGTACATTTATATACATATGCAACATTAAGAAACATAGAAGAAGAGGCCCTGAATTTAGTAGGGATGATGGAGGAAGACATCACAGGCACTGGATGGAGAGGACTCAGGGGAAGTTAGAAGGAAGACAGGGAAGGGGGAAATGATGTCATTATATTTTAACTAAAATTTTAAAAATCAATTAAAATTTGTCTCTTAATGTAAGACTAAAATTGAAAGACTGCTTGAGGAAACAGGGAACCACTTCAAGAAAAAGGCAAAGTAAGGTCAGGCAGAAAAGGACTCTGACAGCCCAGGAAACACCAGTAAGAACTAACTGGTGGGATTGTGTGAGTTACAGTGCTTCTGCACAACAAAGAAAACAGGCAGAAGTGTGGGAGACAGCCTACAGAACTCAGAAAAAAAATCTTTGCCACTATTCATCCATCATGAGATTAAAATCCAAAACATAGAAACACCCAAAGTCAAGCCAACCAATCAACAAATGGACAAATTAAGCAAATACCTAAGACAGTAAGTATAAATAGCAAATAAATATCTAAAAAGTGTTCAATATTTTTAGCACAAAGAAAATGCAAATCAGAACAGTATTGCTTCATCTCTCAGCTAGAATGGCTTTTTTTTTGTTGTTGTTTGTTTTTGTTTTTCAAGACAGGGCCTCTCTGTGTAGCTTTGGATCCTGTCCTGGAACTCACTCTGTAGCCCAGGCTGGCCTTGAACTCACAGAGATCCACCTGCCTCTACCTCCCGAGTGCTGGGATTAAAGGCGTGCGCCACCATCACCCAGCTGGAATGGCTTTTTATCAGAAGCAACAATTGCAGGTAAAGATAGGAGACAAAAGGCACCCTTATGTACTGTGGTGGGAATGCAAATTTGTGCATCCATTGTAGGAATCAGTATGGAGGTTTCTTAAAAGATTGCAGTAGAGCTATCTTTCCATCTAGCTAAACTTCTCCCAGGTACATACTTGAAGGAGTCTCAGCCAGCATGCAGCAGACAAACTTCCATATTATCTAAGAGAGCCAAGATATGGGATCAGCCTACAGTCCTATCAATAAATGATGGATAAAGGAAATAATATATATGCAATAAATATACATAGTTGTGAATTAAATCTTAAAGAATATTAAAATCATGTCGTACAGAAAAATAATATGCTTTGCACACCAATAAGAATGGTATATATTAAAGTGGTTTAAAAAGTTTGTGTTGTTTTAAGTTAGGAAATGTAGTTTATTCATACCTAACTATGAAATTTGTTGGACAGTCTTATCATTTTGCATATGGTCCATTTTGTAACTGTTTCAAGTGCTTGAGAAGAAGCCTGCATTCTTACCATGGAGTTGAAGTCACAGCACAGTGCTCAACTCCTCCACACCTCTATTGATTTATCATATGCTGGGTCTGTAAGTTAATGAGAGAGCTGTGGTAAAAATCCTCCACACAGATGAAGGCTTGGCAATGGGTTTCTTGGTGATTTTGTATAGACTAGAGCTCACACACACTTCTGCCTTTATGTCATATCCAGCATGTGGGAGGCGCTAGCTTAAGTCTCCAGAAATACACACACACACACACACAACACACACACACACAACACACACACACAACACACACACACACTTCTTGTCCCCCAAATAATAAATAGAATTTTCTGATCTTCCAGCATATTGACAAGCTTTGTCTTTCTTTTCCTCTACCTTTAATATTCTGCTGTTTGTGGTTTTTTACAGTGATCTTTAGGCCATCAGAAAAAAAACCCCAAAACTTAGAACAATGAACATTATCAATTCAGATCCTCACATATTCCTCTAGGTTTTTACTTTCTTCTTATTCTTGTTACTTCTAATTTACATAAACTTCTGACACATTTCTTCTTTGTTAGCTCTCATTAGAGGATTCTATTTTCCACAAATATTATCACAATAACCTCTGGATATCCAGGTCATATTAAACCAATTATCTTGGTATAAAAGATGCCATGATATACTTCCTCATGATTCTTTGTGTTCTTCTAAAAGAAAAGCATCTACTGAATATCCCTTACAGAGACTGAAAATAATGTTTTTTCATTTTCATTCTCTGTCCCCTCTTGATTAGTGTGTCATTTTTACTTACTTTCCTTTTATTCAAAAAACTTCTCATAACTTAATTCTAGGTATGTCTTGCCACAAAATAACCGGTGCAGAATTCTTCATGAGCTTCTAGAATAGTGGTTCTCAACCTGCAGGCCATGACCTTTTGTGGGAGGGGGTGCGGGGGGGTGTGTTGAACGATCCTCTCAGAGGGAGTCTCATAAGACCACTGGAAAACACAGATATTTAAATTACAATTCCTAACAGTGACAAAATTAAAATTATGAAATATCAACAAAAATAATTTTATGGTTGGGGTTACCACAACAGGAAGAACTGTCTTAAAGGGTTGAAGCATTAGGAAGGTTAAGAAGAACTGTTCTAGAACAAGTGGCCAATCACTCTAAATTCCAGAGAGCTAGGCTAATATATATTCAATGTTGTTTATTGTAAGAAATAGATACAAAATTATTTTATTTAATATATTATTTGATTAGAAAATGCATTCAGTATAGAACTATGTTTTTTTGAACTTGCTTAATCTAGTAAATGGCTGCTGTACCTATTAGGGCATCTAATACTTCTTCACTTTTGCAATTATTCTGTTTCCAAGAAAGGTGAATACACAAGGACTCCAGGGAAAGGACCATCATATGAAGCATAGCCACAATAAATGCTCAGAACTCTAGAGTCACTGGAGTCAGAAGTTGATGATCTCACACCACAAATAAACCCATGGAAAGCTTTCCAGAGAAGCATTGTGAAGCCCAGTGATTCACATTGCCATTATCTCAGCCTTCAATGGCCACTAGAGAATGACACTCTTCTTTTTTATGTCTTTCCAAAATGTCTGCAAATCCTAGGCATTGTTGGAGTGTAACTATTTTCTTCTGGTAATAGAGTCTGGGAAATTAACTCTGCATAATTTATACACTTAGGATACAGAGATGAGGCACTGAGCATCTTCAGAGACTATCCTTGTTAGGAATATATATTAGGCCTAGTTCTACTACATCATTACTAACTTTCTAATTTGAGTCCATAGTACAAAATGAACTTCATTAGTGAACCTTATGGCATTTTATCCGCATCTCAGATCAGGATCTAGATACTAGTAAACAGATACATCCCTTATTGGCAGTTTTTAATCACTCAAGGATATATTCTACCTTGCCCAAGATTAAGCCTCTTTCATAGGGAGTCTTCTGATACTAAGAACTATATTATAGAGAGGTACTGAGTTAAAGCACTAATTTTTTCTCACCATTAGTAAGTGTGTGCAAGCTTATGAGACTGTAGGCATGTGCATGTCATGTGAAATTATCAGAGGACAACTTTTGGGGGTCGCTTCTCTCTTTCCACCTTGTTGAGGGCAGGGTGTCCTCCATTTCTGCCTTGCTGTATGCTTCAGGCTGGCTGGTTTTGAGCTTCTGTTTGATTTTTCTCCTCTCCACCTCCCATCTCTTTGTAGGAGTTCAGGGTGTAAGGGTGTATGTTATTACTGCATCCAGAGGCTTTTTCTTACATGAGTTTGAGGAATTGAACTGGAAATTCATGTTTACAGAGCAGGTGCTTTTACCTGCTGAGCTATCTATCTGTCAGGCCCAGAGTGTGCCAGTATGGGGCCCTTTGAATAGCTAAGCCTTGAGAATTATGGAGGCTAAATTTTGATCACAACAAATTGACTCATTCACCCGCTCTGCTTCTCTCACATTCTGGAGGTGTGTCTCCCTGAGGCCCTCCCATTTACACATTCTCCTTCAGGCTCCACTCTGAGAATCTCTTTGTAGTGAGCTCATGTAAAGTCACAATTTTTAAATTGGGTTGCATAAAAAGATTATCATGCTGAAAAATGAGAAGCTCAATTATAAAAGAAACATCATATAATATTTAGAAACATAATTTCAAAAATGCCTACCCATGACACAAAAGTGATTGCATATCTAAACGAAAGTAATTTTTTCCCTGCAAACTGCTAAAATTGTTTCCAATAAGCAGTAAGTGCTCCCTTTTTATAGGCAACTTTCCTTTTTCTATTCAGTTTAAGTTACTCACTCTATTTACAACTTATTACTGAGAAATGGTTAATATTTTGTCTATAGCTTCACGTATATCTCTCAAAGTAGTGCCCACCTCTCTGCCTGCCTGCCTGTCTGTCTCTCTCTCTCTCTGTCTGTCTCTCTCTGTCTCTGTCTCTCTGTCTGTCTGTCTGTCTGTCTGTCTGTCTGTCTCTCTCTCTCTCTCTCTCTCTCTCTCTCTCTCTCTCTCTCTCTCTCACACACACACACACACACACACACGGAATCTGGACAGGTTTCTAAAAGTTGTCAATGATCTAATGCTCACCCATCCAGTGAAATACAGCAACATAATTTACCAGTGTTAAAATAGTGTTCATATGTATAAATTTTGTTTTGTTTGGCATAGTCCAAGTGCTTCCCTCCTATCTTTATATGTATTCGATTCAAACAAATGCATTAATTTTTTTCTTCATAAATAAGTGACATATTTGTCCTATGAGAAGAGACTGTGGATGAAAAAATATAACAAGGAATAAATATAATCATTGATGTGGATTTTCTAATTGTGTCCTTCGCTCTAAAGAAGCTCATGCATTGACTACTCACTCCAACACTTACATACATTGACATGTGACAATAAGTGAACTGCCTTGTGGTTATGATCTCTGTCTTTTAAAATATTTTCTGATTTCCCAAAACCAAAGGCTCCTGGCTTGATAAATAAATTAATTAAATTTATTGTAGAAGTTGGATATGGTGGTGCACACCTGTCTGTCATCCTGGCATTGTAGAGGCAAGAGGATTCTGAGTTTAAGGCCAGCATGGCCTCCAGACTGACAAGCGTCTTCAAAACATCTCTATAAGAATTGTAGCAATATAAATAAACTTTAAGATTCAGAGAGAAAGCTTAAACATAAAACTGAGGAAGGTAAAGAAACACAGATTCCGAGGATCTGTCTAGCAGGAATGAATGGAATGTCCTCAAGCTGATGCAGTGTTTTATTCTTTTGACATATATATTTATCATTATGTTACTACTTTCCCCAGGGCAGGTTTTAAAGAACACTGATTCACATTTGAAGGTTGCTCTTTCACTTTTAGACTCTGACTGGTGTCTCGGGAAGCAGAATGAAGCACATGGTGTGCCATACCTCGTGTCACTGTAGAATCAGAGAGGACATCATCATGACTCGGGATGAGCAAAGAGGGAGAAGGTGTCTTGTCACTGGTGAATGTGCAGCCACTGCACAGTCCTGAACTTCCTACCTCTGGACTATATGTGATAGGAAAAGCCACACCAACAGACAGACCAGACTGAACCATCTGTTGAAGACATTGTTATCTAACATTTCCTTAAATGGGTGGTGTTGGGGAATCAGTCTGATAAGGAGAGGAAAGACAATCCTGAAACAGAGAGTGTACACAGAGGAAGGTCTTGCTTGTTTATCTGTGCTCCTGAAGAGTAAGAGTAACCAAAATAGACACTTTTGATTTGAAGAACAAAGAAGAGAAAGCAAAAAGGGAGAGAGGAAGGGAGAGTTAGATGGGAGAAGGGAGACAAAAATCATGAAATGATTGAGAGATTGTGTCTAAGAGGGGGAAACAAAAAAATGCTTCAACATCATTAATTGTACAAAAGAATACATAAGAGATCTATTTATAGCGCTGTTTTCATCTGCCATTCTTGAGCTGAATAATTACATTTTACTTTACTTTGGAAGTATCTCTTAAGTCAAGAAATTTAAATTAAAAGAATAAATGTTTGCATTGTTAGATTGCTAGAAGTTAATTTATGGGCAGCCAAAACACTAATTTAAAAAAAAATGGAATGCAATACAACAGTATTAATTTGCCCGAAGGCCTGGAGACAGCTATTTCAATCTTAAATGTCTATTTAATAGTTACTACAAGCGGACAAGGATTGTTTGAAAT
This sequence comes from Peromyscus californicus insignis, assembly GCF_007827085.1. Classification (NCBI taxonomy): domain Eukaryota; kingdom Metazoa; phylum Chordata; class Mammalia; order Rodentia; family Cricetidae; genus Peromyscus; species Peromyscus californicus. Next base: position 39,530,359 of record NW_026294469.1, read on the forward strand.
AAAATAAGTCTCCAAAGCAGACAAAAACAGTCACTTATAAAAGCCCATATTAAGTTCTCTGAAGAGAATTTCCATCTAAAATAAATTAACTGTGTGGATTAAATTTCCAGTCACACACAAACCTTAGTCTCAAAAGTCAATCAGTATATAATTTTAAGAGTGTATTTTAACTAATTTGACATCTCTGAGCTGTCTGTGATGGAGTGTTCAGTAGAAGCACAGAGTACATGGTTTACCTGCTAGAATTTCTAAAGGACAAGTGACCATAAAGGCACAGTTCTTGCTCTGCTCACAGTCTGGGTATTGCAATGACAGTACACAGATGAGTGATGAAGAACGTCAGGCAAACATATATGCCCTCCCCCCAATGCATATTTCTTTTTTTTAACATAATTTTTATTGATTCTTTGGGAATTTCACATCATGCACCCCAATCCCACTCATTTCCCAGTCCCTCCATGGCCCTGTCCCAAAGGAAAACTTAAAAAGAAAGGCCTAACCTCCATAGGGTTAGTAAGCATAGCTGATAGCCACTCACCTGGAAATCTAACATAAAATGTGATGGAAACATTTTCAGTTTCTGTTATTTAAGAGTATTTTCCTTTTCATAAAAAAATTACGGGGATGAAAATGGCTAAAACCAAAAAGCAAAAACGACAGCAGAGTTCCACCACCACAAACCAACAAAAGAAAGAAAAAGAGGAAGAAAAGGAAGAAGGAAAACAAAACAAAAACCGAATGACCAAAATCCATAAACCCAATAGTGTGAGGCATGTGCATCTGGCGTTATATGCCCAGGAGTTTGAGGTTAGTCCGAGCAACATAGCACGAACTTGTCTCAAAGCAAAGCAAATGAGTAACAGGGAAACACAGGAAGAGACAAAGCAAGTATCAGAAAATGACTCATACAGCTCATATAGCACATCAATTTTAGACATATCAGGTCAGGAATGTAAACAAAGACTACTCTGTTAAGGCAACTGATAGAGGGCTATGGCTGCAGTCCAGAGGTCCATCCTTTGCTTTTACTGTACTAGGCTATAGGTTTAGTTCCTAGTACTACAAATAATAAAAATAAATCCTTAAAGTAAAAATCAAAATAACATGTAAGGACTTGTGAGTGATGTAAGCAGAAGATGAGATACACTAAGAAAAAAATAAAAATAAATGTTAGAATTTGAAAAGCATTTTGTTAGGAACAATGTGAAAGAAAAATTAGTATTCTCCAATGGAGTCTCACTAGGTATATTAACCACACTTTAGGGCAGGTGCCCCATGTTCAGGAGTAGTTGATCAAACAAATGAACTCTGGTATTTTTGTAAACATTTTCTCTCATATTGCTTTGTTTGAACATTTTTTGTCTTACTGGTATTTTGCTTGTGTATTTTTACTTTCATTTTTGTGGGATTTTTTATGTGTGTTTCTTGTTTTTTGTTTGTTCATTTGTTTGGTTTGTATCATTCTGTTGTTTGTTTTGTTTGAGAGAGAGAGAGAGAGAGAGAGAGAGAGAGAGAGAGAGAGAGAGAGAGAAGGGGGAGAATATGAAGTTGCTGAGTATGGAGTAGGATCTGGGAGTTTTGGGGAGGAAGGAAAAATACGATCAAATATATTAAAATATTTTACATGAAAATTCTTTTAAAATAAAAAATAAAAGGAAGCTATGGAAAACTGTCACATCCATATTAATATTGGGGTGTATTACGGTGTTGGACATGATGAATTCTTTAACAGCTCTCCCTGTTTGTCTGTTCCTCTTAGTCATGTAGTCTTTCCTGTGCTCTGAAGAATGAGGCTCTTTTTCTTCAGTGCATAATACTTTTTAAAGTATTTGATACAATGTTGGCTTAGTTGTAATTAATACTTGGGTTCATGAATCTCTTGATAAGTTGCTGTGTTGCCATCAACTTTTAAAAGCAAATATTCTAACCAATAAATTGGCTAATTAGCCAAATAGACAGTTCTCAAAAGAGGAAACATAGATGTTCAATAAATTCATGAAAAGTTTCAGGGGTGGAGGACAGGCAAAAAATTAATACATTTGCAAATACATAAAGAAACAAATGAATGAGCATGCTTCATTTTTTTTTTTTGCCAAGAATTCTGAGATACAGTCTAGAGATCCAACCTAAGAATCCATAGGATAAAAGGACAGGAGGTCAACTCTACTTATGAGAGAATGTATTCAATGAAACACAGAAGACAATTTCCCAAACCCAGAAAAAGAAATATATATCTCAACACAAGAGACATTTGGAATTGCAAATAGACCTGATCAGAGAAGATTTTCTTCATGATAAATCATGATAAAGATACAAAAAATTAAAAAGCAAAGACAAAATTTAGAACTTTTAAATAAAAAAAGCCAACTTCAAGGACAAATATGACAGAGTAATAAGAGGTCTCTTATCAGCAGCCCTAAAAGTCAGGGACACATGACATTATATATGTCTGTCCCTGGAAGTAAAAAAATTTCAACTGAGGTTGCTATTTCCAGTAAAGATTTCTTCCTTCATTGACCTTGTCTGTTGATGCTTTCTGCTGCATTTTTGGATTGAGTGATTTGCTTTTTTAATTTCTAGCATATCTGTCTGATATACAGCTAGCAGCCACCCCCATGAAGTCTGTCCATTATACTGCTTTTTTCCTTTACTGTGCAGGAGATTTTTCACCTGACAAATCTTTATAGTCACGGTTTTCAATGATTGGGATTATTTCTTGTGCTATTGGGAGTCCTTTTTAGAAATCCTCGCCTATAACAAGACCTCTTTGACCTATGTTTTCTTCTACCTAGTATTTTCAAAGTTTCATTTACTACACTGAGATCTCTGGTTCATTATGAATTTATGTTTAACCAGAGTGGAACGTGTGTATTGAATTCCGTTCCTCTACTTGTGGATATCCAATTCTTCCTACATCATATGTTGAAGACACATTTTTTTTCCTGGTGTATGATATTGATTCCTTTGTGACCCAGAGATATTTGTCCACCTATGCTGCTCTGCCTCAACCCTCCACCAATGGTTGCATTCTTCTCAGTCAAGCCAATACCTCTCTGTTTGCTGTCATAGCAATGGCAGTGGCCAGGAAGGGAGAACACTTCCTAGAAGATACTACTGATCTCCCTCCAGCTAGCGCACTGTGTGGCTGGCTGGGCACTGGCTGAAAGCTGCTGACGGCTGCTTCTTGGGTTTCTTGGAGGGTTCCTCACTTATGCTTACTTTTTCTCCTTTCAGCCACTTCTCCTAATAGAGAAGAACCTACTGTTTTTCATACTATTCTTTCCCTGGGTCACTCAGAGGTGGCTTCTAACCTGCCGTCTTACCTGAAGAATGACCATTTGATCAAGTCTTTGTGATTATAAAACTTCTAAAGAATAATCTACCCAAGAAAAACTCAAGGCACTAAGAAAGTGAAGAAAAATGTAAAGATGTGTACTTTCTCACCACTGAATCTATAATGCACTTAATGGTACTCCTTAATATAATTACAGAAGTCAATATATTAATATGTAGTTAAAATTATGGTGGTAGGCTGAGTAAACATGAATACCATTAAGAAGTCTAGATAATCACAACAAAGAGAAAATGAAATAACTAAAGCAGTGTATTCTGAATAAGAATATAGTTTAGTTACATCCCATTAAAAAATACAGTAGCTGGAAAATGACCTGGAACAATTTAAAAACAATCCCTAAAACTATGTTATGGAATATAATTAAACCTTAATGAGACAATTTCAAGACTCAACAAGAGCATTTACTGTGGGTATATAAATTATGTGAGAAAGTACAGTTCCCAGAATAATCTCTTTTATATGTTAAGCTAAGCACAAGAAATTGGGAGTAGTACAACATTAACCACTTAAGCGACCTACAGCATGATTGATTAGAAAATTTGAGAATTAAAATCGTTAAGGACTTCAGCAACTCTAGAAGTAGTATCTAAGCACTGAGCTGTACTTCTGATGTAAGTATTGTAAAATTGCTGGTGCTGATTGATCAAGGGAGGCATTTGATTTGTTAAGATAACACATTTTTAAAACATTTGTTTTTATTTTTAATTATGCATATGCCTCTGTGTTTCAGTGGGTTTATGTGCATGTGTGTGCAGTTACCAGCAGAGGTAGAGGAGGGTATGAGATCTCAGAGGAGCTGGAGTTACATGTGGTTGTGAGCTGCCCAGAATTGAAACTAGGGATTTAACTCAAGTCCGCTGCAGGAGAAGCAGCAGCTCTTAGCCACTAACCCACATCTCTACCCCTAATAGCACGTATTTTAATCTATCAAGTTCACAAGAGTTCACGTTTATCTCACTATAAAGTTCAGACTTTCTTGCTTAACATGTGACTGGCACTGTGTCCTTCACTGGAAATGAGAGATGAATAAGATACAGAAAACAACAAACTAGATATCTTAACTTTTGAAGTATGGATTTCTTGGGTCAGTCAGATATTATTAATATGATACTTTTTGTATTGCACCCATTTTATGTGAGTACTCTGCAGGTAGTATTCTGGGCACATGGATACTCTTGTCTAAACCTAGGATGTAAGAAAAAATTGAAAGGTCCGATTTCTAACAATTGCTCTGACTTACTAGTAATGATGTGTTTTTAAAATAGACTATTATGGACATTAAGCTTATAGAAGTTTCATTATTAAAATATTTCTAATACGAAGATACAGTGACTAGCATGTTTAGTCTGATTTAATTCTATTCAGCTCCCTGTTTTGAGATGATAATAACATGCATTATTCACACAGGCACACATAAATATCTGTTGGGAAAAAAGAAAGACCCAAGACCAAGAAAAAAGACTATTGAAGTTTGGTGTAGCCAATAGATCACTGTCAGACATCGATCTTGTATTGAAACACTATCTTTTATCTGGAATGTGAACAATCTGGTGTTTTAAAAAATTCTTCTCATGGAAATGGATTTATCTAGAAGACTTAGACCTCACTCTGGGATTTCTTTTTTATTATTATTGTTTTCACATCCCATCTTTTTTTTTTATTTTGCAATACAGTTCAGTTCTAAATATCAGTCACAGATACCCTTGTTCTCCCCCCTCCCGCCCCCCTCACCTTCCCCCAGCCCACCCCCTATTCCCACCTCCTCCAGGGAAAAGCCTCCCCTGAGGACTGAGATCAACCTGGTAGACTCAGTCCAGGCAGGTCCAGTCCCCTCCTCCCAGGTCGAGCCAAGCGACCCTGCATAGGCCCCAGGTTTCAAACAGCCAACTCACGCAATGAGCACAGGATCCAGTCCCGGTGCCTGGGTGCCTCCCAAACAGATCAAGCCAATCAACCGTCTCACCCATTCAGAGGGCCTGATCCAGTTGGGGACCCCTCAGCCATTGGTTCATAGTTCATGTGTTTCCATTCGTTTGGCTATTTGTCCCTGTGCTTTATCCAACCTTGGTCTCAACAGTTCTCGCTCATATAAACCCTCCTCTTTCTTTCTAAATAAGAATGTAAGTCACTGAATAGAATATTTAGTTGCCCGGATATTGAAGCACAGACTGTACACTGCTGTATGCCTCTCTTCCTGCACCCTCTCTTCCTTGGCACCCTTTCTACCCAAATGCTAATGATTCAAATGTTATTAGCAAAGGCCCAGAAACTTTGGAAGACTTCTCATCCATTTTAGCTGATGTGCTTTGGAAGACTCAGTCCATCGTGGCAGATCTTCTACTGCTGGCCAGAGGATTTCTTTCTGCTTCTGTATGGACATAATTTTTTCTTTCTATTCCCATCTGTCCTTTTATTGTCTTACCATGTAGAGCTGGCAGATGCTCTGGGACTGTCTTCTCACTCCCTTATACATTTTCTTCCTGAAACTAACTTGTATCTTTTCATTCCTTGGCTGCAAGTACTGCTTGGAAGCCACTCAGTGGCTTTATCTCACCAATAATTCAGAAACACTTCCAAATGATTTTACAATTAGTTAATTAGCTGCAATTGACTTTTTTGTCCCCAAAGCTAGAGATCAGCTGGTTTTGTTTTAAATGTAGCAAGTTATAAATCTCACTTAAAAATATAACAAATTACAAACCTTCAACAAGAAACATTTGTAGTGTTTTTTACTTTGGTTGAAATCAGATGTAACTTAAGTACATCAGCATGTTGGGATGCCATCATTCAGATGACTATGCAAAGGACTAGCTAAATAATTCATAAGATCCATTGCAAAATGAGACTGTAAGTCTCTTTGTTCAAAATTTATTAAGAATGATGTTAGTGATATTGCAGCATTAAACATAGCATAGAACTATTGCCTGCATGGAGAATGATGACTGCATAGACTACTGGCTCATATAACCAGCCTGTCTATCATATATATTTTTTCATTATAAAATTTCTTGGGCATATACCTAAAAAAACTCCATCTATTATAGCAGTAATCTGTGAACATAGTATTCACAATAACTAGGAAATGGTATTAATATAGATATCTATCAATGGAAGTATGAATAATAGAGATGTAGAACATAATGGAATTATTAACACAAAAGAAAATTGAAAGAATAAAAATTTAAGGTAAATGGATGGAGCTGGAAAGTACCTATGTTGAACAAGGTAACCCAGGCCCACAAACACTTTATAATCTCTCTCACATGTGAATACTACTTTTGAGTTTAGATTTCTGTGTTTAAGTTGGAGTGAGTGTCTGTAGAGGCTAGAGAACAAGAAACGAGCCACAAGAGATGTGTTTGTGGGTGTCTTGGGAGGGAGAATACTAAAATACATGTGATATAAAAGTAGAGTGAGGAGAATTCCAGGGCTTAAAGGGTTTAAATGGAGATGGGGAAGAATGAGTAATAGGTGAGGATGTGGGGGAGGGTCAATGAAAATTTAGAGTACAGGAAAAATGCATATAGAAACCTACTAATTTATAAGGTATCTGAAGACACAGAATATCTGGGATATAGTATACAGATAAATAAAACTAGAACTAAGCTGTATTCTTCCAGCTCGTTGGCTATATTCACTGCTGGGCGAGAAGAGTTATTAATGGTCCTACTCAGCTATGGATCCTGCATACTACAATACAGACCAATATGTAAGATGCTCTCACTCATACAATAGTGTCATACTTATTTTGGAGCTAACCAACACTTTATAATTGGATTAGATGCTTGCTCCATGGCACTATAAACATGGGTACAAACTCTGGCTAGAGATGTCACAGACCTTAGTAGAGAAACTTACTATGAATACTAAGCTAAACGGGCACGTAGCCAAATTGCTTTCTCAACATTATATTCATATCCTTGGATGAATGCTGCTATTTGTCTTGACTAGAGAAGTTTTTTTTTTCCCCTCAGTGGGAAATAGTTAATGTAGAGACTCACTACTGGTCAAAACACTGAGAATAAATGACTCCTGAGTGCTTAGCTCTAAATAGGATATCTATTTTACTCCCAGGGAGCATTAAAAATGAAGGGGAGGAAAGATTATAAGAGACCGAGGATGATGAAGAGTTCTTTGAAACACTGTCTTGTGGATACAACATGGTGAATATAATCATGAACACAGTAATTGTAAATTACCTGCATAAAACCCACACATGTACAAAATAAGCCATGAAGGTCGTGGGAGGGAAGGGATTAAGAAGGAGAAAGGGTCTGTAAGAGTGGGAAGGGCATAAGAGAGAACAACAGGGGTGAATATGTTCATGATATATTGTACACATATACAGAATTATCTAAAATTAACTTATAAAACTAAAATCATACAAGAGTAAGGAATAATTTATTATTTTTCCTTTAATAATTTTTGAACAATATTTTCACTTATTAAAAATATTTTACTACAAAAATTCTCACATCAGAAAAAAGTTATCTGTTGTCTGATGAGTATAACAATTATATTTTTAATATTTGGAATGTGTGCTGCCAATTATATAAAAAATAGGTATTTTTTTGTAATCTACTTAATTAATTCTCTAATATCTGAGCTGTTAAGGTTTTATTTTGCATTTGTGTGGTTAAGGCAAACGGCTCTCGAGACAGAGCTGATAAGTGAGCCCTGCCTCCATGACACTAGCAAGGTTCTTACCTCTCTAGGCCCTCCTTTCCTAATCTGAAAAATAAAATTCCTGTCCACCTTCTAGTATCCTATTTTGTTTTCTTTTTACAGGGTTGAGTTAAACTATTAATGCCCATAGTAATAATACACCAAAACTAAACATCAGTTGTTTAAAGTTTGTCTAAGTCTTACTTCAGGTTTCAATACCTCACACCATGCATTGATTCTGGTTTTTTTTTTTTTGGTTTTTTTTTTGCTTTTCGAGACAGGGTTTCTCTGTGTAGCTTTGCGCCTTTCCTGGAACTCACTTGGTAGCCCAGGCTGGCCTCAAACTCACAAAGATTCACCCGGCTCTGCCTCCCGAGTGCTGGGATTAAAGGCGTGAGCCACCACCGCCCGGCCTATGTGTTGATCTTACAACTGTGTATTTTTCTCCATTGTTTGGTCTTATATTGCCTTCATTTATCCTGAAAAACTATCTAATACTTAAGTTTCCATTCTGTGTAATGCATGTTTTCAGTCAGGAGTTCCTTGCTCTTAAAGCAAGTTGAATTGCCCTCCTAGTCCCTTTCCTGGGACACTTTGAGATCCTGAAGATGGTGATGTGACAGTGGCCTCATATATTAGTTAGGGTTTCTATTGCTGCGATGAAACACCATGACTAAAAAGCAAGTTGGGGAAGAAAGGCTTTATTTGGCTTACACTTCCATATCTCTGTTTATCATCAAAGGAATTCAGGGCAGGAACCTGGAGGCAGGAGCTGATGCAGAGGACATGGTGGAGTGCTGCTTACTGGCTTGCTCCTAATGACTTGTCCAGTCTGCTTTCTTGTAGTATCCAGGACCACCAACCCAGTGATGGCACCACCCACAATGGGCTGGGTGCTTCCCCATTGATCACTAAGGTTTGCCCTACATAGGCAGATCATATAGAGGCATTTTTTCAATTGAGGTTCCCTCCTCCCAGATGACTTTAGCTTGTGTCAAGTTGATATAAAACTATTGATGATCACTTGAATCTGTGATGTTCTTTCAAGGCTCATCAGGTTTAACATTACTCTTTTTATATATTACAGACATTATCTGATTTGGACTATTCTCTATGAGGTGTGTATAAACAGAAAAGACCCCCAGTAATTGAAAACTAGTAACTCTGAATTTTAAAATGCAAAATTTTATGCATTAATAGTGTTCTATCTTGGCTCTATCCCATATAACTTAATGTACAGAACTTGAGCATTCGTCCATTGTCAACAGTAAGAAACTCCAAACTCAACTTTTTCAGCAAGAACTAAATAGTTTCTGTCTGCCTCAACTATTTCTAGCTGTCGATAGGATTCTATGACATCCTATGTCTCTGTTCTTTAATACACATTTAGGTGCGTGTCTAAGCCTATATTCTTCGATCTCTTCTGTTTGTCTTCAAGAACATATGGTGTATGCTTAGCTCCCTTCATTGTGCTCTCAGTTTATTACTAGACTATGTTGTTCACTTTCTTGCATTAGTATTATTCATATGTGCTCTAAGGATCCAGTTTTTAATTTGAGCCACTGGAGTGGAATCTGTTTCTCCATATGCCACACATATGAGATAAACATCCTGGATCTGGAATTGTCTTCATTAACAAACTAGTCTATTTTCTGCTGCCAATACTAGAATTTTATAAACTTGGTAAGTTATATAGAAAGGAGGATGCTTTGAGCTCAAAGTTCTCGCCAAAAATATTGAGGATTTATCTGGTAATATTCTTGTTTAGCAGAGTACTAGGTCATACAGTATGGCACACAGCAAGAATCAGGGTGTGCACATGTGTGCTCTCTGGTCTCTTTTTATAAAGCCACCCTTATTCAATCATGGGTAATCCACCTGATGTTGGACCAACTTTCTAATCTCTTAATACCTCACAATGGAAAAGAATAAACTCTAAAATTAGTTTCAGGTGTAATAAACCATATTCTGACCATACCAACTATGCCCTAAGTCAATTTTATCTGTCAGTTAATCTATAATAGTAAACATTCAATCAATTTTTGAATCCTTGATAGTATTGGATTCAACATGTCCCAAATCCAGAGTTCTTACCAGATTATATTAAGGCCCCTATATAGTTTAATAAGTCAAGAATAACTAAGAAATTCTTGGTTCAGCTTTCCACAATTGAAAGAATAGTATTGTCTTACCTCTTAAGAGAGTGTTATGTGCAGTAGAGTATTCAACAGGTTAGAGATGGCAATTCTAGCTCCAGGAATTCTCCTCTTTCTTTCTTTAAAGTTTGATTGCATTGTCTAGGGTTTTGTTTATGTGCTTTTCAAGTGATTAATCCTAATTCATAGAAAACATTCTTTCTCGACCTTTCATGTACTTCTTTCTCTGAACTCACTGTTTTCATGGCAATCCAGTATGAGCAGGATTACCTACATAATGTTCTCACTTCTCATTTCTTTATTTTTTGTTCGTTTGTATTTAACTATGATTTCCTCTAATATCTCTCCCACGTCATACTTTCCCCAGTCAGCTGGTTGTCTTCCAGTTTCCACTAACTTGAGCATGTATCACTTAAGTTCACTTGCTCTACTATAGTGGTTCTCAACTTGTGGGTCATGATCCCTTGGGATTACATATCAGATATTTGCATAACGATTCATAACAGTAGGAAAATTACAGTTATGAAGTAGCAATGAAATAATTTATGGTTGGGGGTCACCACAACATGAGGAACTGTATAAAAAGTTCACAGCATTAGAAAGGTTGAAAACCACTGCTATAGTACTACTACAATTAACTGACTTGATCAAAGCCTCTAATCTATTAATGTGGGTACTTATTAATGATTACCCAGAAACCAATATCTGCCTGCACTGCATTCTCTTCTGCGAAGATGCTCCATTTCCTTATTATTTCTTCTGGCCTAATTCCTTGAAAACATCTCAACTCCAGTCACACCTAACTCTCTTCTTTGATTGCTACACCCAGATCCTAACATTCTAGTACAAAATCACACAACTATAGCAATAAGATAATCTTTTTTAATGTCTTCATGTCACTAATGGACAAACTATTTCATGTCAGCACAAAGTATTCTTCCTCACACCCTAACTCTCAAGTCACGTTTATACAACATACCCAGTATTTCTCCATTTCAGATGAAAACAAGAATTCCTCCATCCTCCATGCCTGAATGTACAAGTCTACCCCATGTTCTTTAACTTTTGATTACAGAGGATGTTCTGTCACTGGAAAAATCTTTTCTGAACCCATCCTTCCAATTCTTTCTATGGACTTTGCTCCTGAGTTATTCTCTCTTTCTCCACAACCAATTCACACTTCATTTCCATGGAGTGACTCCAAACTATAGACAAAGCCACCATAGTGCTTCCCTTAATGAGAAAAGGTTGATTCTCCTGTCAGTCCTCTCATGGCTCCACAAATTTCTCTTTCATAGGGTAAATCATTACTTACTCCACTCCAATATAGTTTTCAACTCCATTATATGCTAAAATGGAGTGTGACGAGGTGCTTTCCATTGATATTAGCATTGTTGAATCCCGTGAACATTTGAAAAGTTGACATTTAGCCCAATGACTGTGTTTTGCCCACTAAACACTAGTTTCTTGGCATCTCTTGTCTTCTTGCTTCTTATGGGTTTCCCTTAGCCATCTTATGTAGCTGGAATTTTCTCCAGTCCTATCCAGGCCTGCAGCCATTCAGGCCCAAATAAACACAGAGGCTCATATTAATTAAAACTGTATGGTTTAATGGCTCAAGCTAACTACTGACTAGTTCTTACACTTAAATTAACCCATAATTCTTATCTATGTTTAGCCACATGGCTTGGTACCTTTTCTCAGTTCTGCCTTCACATCTTGCTTCCTCTGTGTCTGGCTGGTGACTCCTGATTCAGCCTTTCTGTTCCCAGAATTCTCCTCTCTGCTTATCCTGCCCATACTATATATATACTTCCTGCCGGGCTACTGGCCAATTGGCATTTTATTTACCAACCAAATCAGAGCAACACACATTCACAGCATACAGAAAGACATCCCCAGCAATCTTATCAGTCTTTTTCTGTTGTAATACCACATGTTTAGTCCAGAAGTAGCTTTGCCTTAAGCCACTGTTCTCTCCTTTTAATAATCTTACTTAATTTATTGACTTTAAAATCCATCTTTATGATTTTCTAAATGTATATCTCTAGCTAAACATGAGATATGTTGACCAAATTATACACTCAGCACACAAATACCTACTTACCCCCAGCTCTGATTAGACCATCTAAATGCTAACTTTTGGCATGTCTCTCTTTGTATGATATTCAGTCAATGCCAAAGCTAAAACAAAACAAAACAAAACAAACAAACAAAAATCCCTAAAGATTTTTAAATAATATTTCTCTTTTTCACTTCCTCATATTTACCTCATCAACACTTGTGACATCTTTAGGATATGTTTTAATCTATCCATGTCCTACCATCCTGACCACTGCTGCACTATTCTGAGTACAATTCTATGACTTGTACCCCTTTTATCCTCTCATGCTTCCCCCATAGAGTCTGGGTCTGCCAAAGTGAAGATTCACAAGTTTTAGTTTTTCACCTTTAACAAACATTCCAGCACTGAATAAAATCACTCAGCAATGGACACTCATTCTACTGACATTATTCCTAAAATCTATTTCTCTGCTTTAATATAAATATTACTTATTTCCCACCCAAATTCATGTTTTAAGTTACTTACTTCTATGTATATCAGGATATCTAGCTATTTTTACCAAAATGAAATAAAAATACTTAGAAAAGATGCACCTTAAAGGTCAATGTCATTGACGCTTCCTATGCTCCAAGACGTTTTCCTATGTGCATAGACACAAATTTTAAGTTGTTATTTCTCTATGTAGAGTTTGTAAACTGTTTGCTGTATAATGTGAATGTATTTCCAACTTCTAAATTTAGTTAGGAATGCTGACTATATAATTACATTTAGCTAATTACTTTTAGTGAGTGGATATTATTACATTATTCCGTTAATTTATTCACATAATCCAATACTCTAATATTTAAGTTTTTCAAGTTATTCTTTTTTTTTTTTTTTTTTTTTTTTTTGGTTTTTCGAGACAGGGTTTCTCTGTGTAGCTTTGCGCCTTTCCTGGAACTCACTTGGTAGCCCAGGCTGGCCTTGAACTCACAGAGATCCGCCTGGCTCTGCCTCCCGAGTGCTGGGATTAAAGGCGTGCGCCACCACCGCCCGGCTCAAGTTATTCTTTTTAAAACATCTTATATACACATGTGCAGGTAGCAATTGAAATATAATTTTAAGTATTTTTCCAGATGGAAACCACAGGCACAGGCTGCAATTCAGTGTTTGCCTCATATTCTAATTAATCTACCACTAAGTTTAGAAACCTTTATTTATTTATATTGAATGATAATTTTACTTTGCCATAATATCATATTTCTTTTCCTTTTAGATCTTTGCTAATTTCTTAGATATAACAAAGGATTACTCACTATTTTCATATATAATTTTGGATGGCTATTGGGGTTTAATAGCTTCACATATTATTTTCATTTATATTCATATTCCTATCACCCCTTTGATTCCCCTTTATATTTTTTCTATTGAAATTTTAATCATTTTCTTAATGGATTTCACTAAATTATTCCTAGATGCTACAAATTCCAGTGCTTTTAAAGTTTACTAACAGCTTTACTTTATTATGAATTATAATTACTTGTAGTTTGTATCAGCCATATCTGACTTTTTTCTTTCAGTCTAATGTTCTCCCAACTGAGATATTTTGGTGGCTAGACTTTTCCTGTTGCCTTGCTGTTGTGAATTATGGTGATGTGAATGAGATGTTCCCTATAATCTTGGGCATTTGAATTGGTTCCTGATTAGTGCCATTATTTGTGGAGACTTAGGAGGTGTGACCATATTGGAGGAGGGATGTTCCTGGGACGAGGCAGGGAGGGAAGGAGAGAGAGGATGATTATGAGTGACCGAGAAAAACAGGAGGTGGTCGGCCACAAGATGTCCTTCAAAAGCACACCCCAGTGACTTACTTCCTCTCAGCAGACCCTAGTTACTAAAGTTTCCACTTCCAACCAAAATAGCACCACCTGAGGAGCAAGCTTTTAACACAGGAACCCAAGGAGGATATTTCTTATTCAAACCAAAGCACAGTGGAGCTGAGGAGAGAAGAAATCAGATCATGTGACCAGGGAGTAAGCATTGAGGACATTGGAAAGTAAAATGAAGGGAGGAGACAAGGAAGTTCCACCAAGCAGAAAAACATGACAGCAATGAAGCCTGCAGTGGAATGAAGAAACACTGAAGAAAGCTAAACCTTCCAGCCTACTGTTGAAATGAGGTTTCCTCAGGTGTCAAGTGCATGGATGGGAACCTTACCTAGATGATCATTAAAGTGTAATACTAATAACAATTCAAGCCATCACTATTTATTTATGAGGCAAGGACTAACATTTCCTAGATTACTCATAGGAGGAAACTGAGGCATATAGAACCCAAAGGGCTTTCCAAAGGCACAGAGCCAGTAAGTAGCAGAGCTAGGATGTGATGCTAGTAACTTGGCTTCACATTTGTGTGCAAGCCTTTAATCTGCTAGCTTTCTTTGTACCTGTATGACAACTCTTCATTTCCTGCCTACTCTCTGTTATTTAACATTCTATTTCCTTGATCTGCCTGATCAAACAGCAGACCTAAACTATATACAGGTATAGTAAAATAGAAACTAGAAAACACTTCACAAGGTCAGGCAGCTATGAGATCGTCCACACAAAAAGCCATGAGACAAAGAATCCAAAACAATATACGCTTTGAGCATTTGAACAAGTGTAACTTAGTACATTAGAATGACCTGTGGTTCAGGTTAACTCCTAGCATGAACCACCGTGCAATTTAGTAATTAACACAAGAGAACAATGGAAAACTAAGAATGAACTGGAAAGAGGATGGTTATGTTGTGGTTTGTAAGACTAGCACAACAATGTCTGCTTTGGGGCATAGATAAGGCAGTGTGGAATCTAAACTGAAAGAGCTAATATTTCTACACACATACAAAACTGGGAGAGGAGAGGCTGCATTCATGGAGTGGGCACTCTCTAGAGTTCACTTGTTTTTGTAAGGAAGTAAAAATATCAGAAGAAGAAAACAGCCAGTGCATCTCCATAGATATTAGAACCTAGGTTACCTAATCTAACTCATTATTTCTTTCATGAACTAACTTAAAAATATTTATTTGGGCTGGATGGTGGTGGCACATGTCTTTAATCCCAGCAATTGGGAGGCAGAGCCAGGCCTCTGTGAGTTCAAGATCAGCCTAGTCTACAGAGCAAGATTCAGGACAGGCACCAAAACTATACAGAGAAACCCTGTCTCGAAAAACCAAAACCAAAACCAAAAACAAATTACTAGGAGTATGAATTGCTCTAGGTGCTGTTCTAGAAGCAGCAAAGATTCAAAGAAGAATCTCTACTCTCAAACAACTTACATTATAGAGGCAAGAACAAAAGCTAATATATAAATTTTAATGTAGTTTGTTAGTTGGTCATAGAAAGTTAGGCACAAGAGATGAGATGAGCTAAAAACATGAAATCTATAGTGGGAAAAGATTTCTGGAAATTGGACTTAAGACTTGGAAGCAGTGGACAAGAATTAGAAAAAGGAACGGAGGAAGATGTTACTCCTATCTGTTTATCTGTCTGTCCGTCCATCCATCCACCCACTAGTCCACCCGTCCACCCGTCCACTGTCAGTAGAAGACACCAACCCTGACACACAGCTGATTCAGGCAGCACACAAATCAGAACAGCTGGCAATCAGAAGTAAGTGGCATGTATTGCAAGACCAAAAACCCTGCAGTATTTGATTTCATAATATTATGCCTTTGCAAAATTAACTCACTGAAAATTAACACAGAGTCCTTAAATGCTTTTTTATCCCCTGAAGAACTAGGCTTAAATTGCTAAAATATTTACTTGTTTAATTATACAAGTAAGGCCAAGGGTTGTCATTAATTTTTGAGAAAGAAATGGAGTTCTACAGTTGGCTTAATTAGTTTACCTTTGGAAAGCGGCAGATAGCTTGGCTTCCAGTAAATTCTGTGAGTGACTAAAGCCTCAATGTAGCCTGGATATGCATATCATTTATATGTGAATAGCAGTTGATTACAAAACTGCCTACTGTTTCAAAATGGAAATATTGGGAGGGGGGTATAAGAAAGAACAAGAGCGTTCTAACCAGCTGATGAATACACATCTTCTCAGACATGGGGAAAGTGCATGAAGGGGTTCCTGTAAAGCTCCCTTGGAGAGATGATGATCTACCTGACCAGAGTAGAAAAGGAAATCACACAATTGGAAGCGGAGGTAGAGACAATATTCAATTACTGTTATAGTTCAGTGATGTCAGTTGGAATGAATTTACTTTTCTGTTTGCATAACCATGTGCTCAAATGAATAATGAAAACATTGCCTTTTCAAATATAATCACTTTCTTTCCACCTTTATCCCCATTCCATAAACAGAAACACACAGACATATATACAGAGAAACACAAGAGACACACAAAGACACATACACACAGAGACACACACACAGATGTACAGCATATGTACCATTTTATACACAGAGAGAGAGAGAGAGAGAGAGAGAGAGAGAGAGAGAGAGAGAGAGGGAGGGAGGGAGGGAGGAGAGAGAGAGAGAGAGAGAGAGAGAGAGAGAGAGAGAGAGAGAGAGAGGGAGGGAGGGAGGGAGAGAGGGAGGGAGAGAGAGGCACTTCTTGGTGGTATAATTCTGATTTCCACTTTAAATTGTACCAGAGATGTTAACATTTATCATTTGAAAAAAAATAACTGTTTTAATAAAATTTTGAAGAGAAAAAAAACATTCTGGTCAAAAGAAAAACTACTATATATTGCTAAAACTACTCAGAGAGAGGGTATATCTAATAGAATGGTTTCAATTTTAATACACTTGGAAATAGTTAAGCAAGCAAAAAATAAAGGTTAAAATACTGCAGAAATTTTATTCTGATTCAAAAAAGAATTTCAAAATTAATTAGTGAGGAAAAAAATCTTTCCACATCTTATTAAATTTGTGATGAGGCCATATCTCTTGTGGTTTAGAACTTACCTCTAACAAGTTGGTAAAAACTTAAACTGAACAATTGTACTTGAGAAAAGGGTTATAACAGAGGTGTTTTCTGTATTATTTCTGTCACCATCAATTCAACTTCTATTATTTATTAATGCAAAACCTAAATCCACACAGTCATCATTGTAACTTGGCCCTGATTGCCTTTTTTTACCATTTCGCACCTCCACATATTGACACTATAATTTTAGTAAATGACATTTAGAACTCAAAGCAAATTGAACAATTGATATAATGAGAATGAAAGACTTATGGAAAATATCATCTATTTTAGAATAAGAAAGGACCTTTAATTACATTTTTTTGTGTTTGTGTGTGAAATGAGATAACAGAGACAATGCCAAAATTAAAGGTCAGAGAGAAATGTTATCTGTTTACCTAATAATTCTCTTCACATGCTTTAAAATACCTGTATAATGTTTGCCTATGTAATAAAATTTTCTTTAGTTATTA
The DNA here is from genome assembly GCF_007827085.1 of Peromyscus californicus insignis. Classification (NCBI taxonomy): domain Eukaryota; kingdom Metazoa; phylum Chordata; class Mammalia; order Rodentia; family Cricetidae; genus Peromyscus; species Peromyscus californicus. The sequence continues at coordinate 39,548,014 of NW_026294469.1, forward strand.
AAAAAATTTATTGCTGGTTTGTCCATTACAAGAACACAGTTTTTTTTTCAACCTTTATCCAGACATTCCAAACCAATATTTTAGAGTTGAGAGCAAGTACATAAAATGAGAGATGTAATCATTTTTAAACTGAGAAAAATTTCTCTAAGATAAACTTTTCTTATGAAGGTTAACTGTAGCAGAATTCAGGGTTCTTTTCCTCAGTGATTTAGACCCAGCCTGAAGTGTGTCTCTAAAAAAATTATGTTAAAATGATGAAGTCTACTTCTGCATGCAGACCAATTAGTTTCACAGGAGTGTCTAGTAAATGATGTAGACAGGTAGTTGGTTACAATGAAGTTCATATCACATGACCTGACATAGGAATATTTGAGAGTGACACTATCTTTCTCCTCATAGGAATCACACAATTCTCTTGAAGATGGGATAAATGGGATTATAGTGAAAACAGATCTCCAGAGAAGCTCTTTAGTTGTTCCATCACACAGGAAGTTTACAACTAGCAGTAACCGCTTCCCCAATTGTCAGGTGTCTTCCGTATCACGGGAAAGCTAGACCAGTCTGTGAAATGAGAGATGCAGCCAGTATGCAGCATCACAGAATTGGAGACTAACACAGTGATTTGGATGGAGGCAAGAGAGGTTGGGTGGTAAATGTGCACATTTGTGTTCGGGTTAGTCTAGTGACAATATTTCCTTTTTAGCAATAGAAAGTAATGGAATGCTTATGATATGAGAGCCGACAGGCAGCTATTGAGAAGAATCAGCAGGAGCGGGCTAGGAGCAGGGAGACAGAATGGAGGGAGGGAGGGGCTACAATAAAAACAAAGCATGGAAATGTCATAAGTCAACTACTAATTTGTACACAACTTTAAGTAAAACTTGGAAAAATAATATTATTGTTAACTTTTGGAGAATCATATTCATTTTCCCCACTTCCTCCAAGATCTACCTTCACCCCCCCAACAACTCACCTTTGAGTTTTCTTCTCTTTTTCCTCCCAAATTTTATTTATTTAATTTTTAAAATGAAAACACTTCATTTAACTCATCCAGGCCAGTTTGTGTTTTCTAGCTAATCTTTGGTGTGGGGACTAACCTGGAGTGTGGTCAAGCTGGTAGGGATAATACCATTAGAGAAAACTGAATCATCCTCTCTCAATAACTAATAAATGCCAAAACGCCTCAGCTACTGTAGGATTTCATACTCACACACCTCCTTCAATCCTGGGATTTTGACTGGCTTGAGCCTTCATAGGTCTTGTATATGTTGTCACAATGGTTGTGAGTTCTTCCATGCCACTGCCCTGTTGTGTGTAGAAAACACAGTTTCCTTGGTATCAGCTGCCTCCTACCGCTCTTACACTCTTTCTGTCCTCTTTTTTGAAGATACCCAAGTCTTGAGTAAGGAATGTGACACAGACATCCCATTTGGGGCCATTGTCTCTTACTCAATAAAACTTTAAAATTTGTAGTATACTGATGAGATGTGATGCTTTTTGAATATTTTTATTGAAAAAAGTAACAACTTGCCGGGCGGTGGTGGCGCACGCCTTTAATCCCAGCACTCGGGAGGCAGAGCCAGGCGGATCTCTGTGAGTTCGAGGCCAGCCTGGGCTACCAAGTGAGTCCCAGGAAAGGCGCAAAGCTACACAGAGAAACCCTGTCTCGAAAAAACCAAAAAAAAAAAAAGTAACAACTTGATTCCAGGAGTCATTTTTCTTAAAAATTCAAGTTTCATATTTGATCACTTGTCAAAAAGAATGAGTAAAAGTTTCCTACAACAGTCTTACCTAATGGCTGTGAATAAGTATTATGCTGCTCCTGGAAGCAGCTATGGGGTATGACTTCGTAACATGTTAGTTTTTCAGGGATGAGTTTTCAAGGAGGCATAGGTGTTTGTTATTACAGACATGCAGCTCCCTCACTGTCTTCATCTGTATAAAGTCAGAACCCAAACTGAAGATTTGTTTCTCTTTCATTAAGGAGGCTGTCCTTTTTTTTATCTACAAATTTTGATCTCAAAGTGTCTCAAGGTCAGCATTTTTCATAATCAAGAGTGTTAAGTATGTGAACAACAGAAACAGAGAGGCAGGGGCTGGGTTGTCTTTAGGTATAAAAAGGAAACTTAGAAGCTATGGAGAGAGAAGGAGAGGGAGAGGGAAAGGGAGGAAGAGAGAGAGGGAGGGAGGGAGGGAGGGAGGGAGGGAGGGAGAAGGGAGGGAGGGAGGGAGAAGGGAGGGAGGGAGAAGGGAGGAAGGGAGAGAGGGAGAGGGAGAGAGGGAGAGGGAGAGAGGGAGGGAAGGAGGGAGAGGGAAAGAGAGGGAGAGAGGGAGAGAGGGAGAGAGAGAGAGAGAGAGAGAGAGAGAGAGAGAGAGAGAGAGAGAGAGAGAGAGAGAGAGAGAGAGAGAGAGAGAGAGAGAAGATAAGCCAAAGACCTGGGCTTGAGAAGACCGGCATTTGAGGAATCCCTTGCACAACTTGCTGTTTACTCCCAACAGGAAGTTGGCCAATGCCTTGGCAAGCAAGACAACTGCAATGTCCATTAGGTAACCTGGGCCTGGCTGCCTCTATGTAGATAAATGGCAAGCCCATTGTCAGTGAGAGAGTATTAGAGAAACACACAGTAAATTCTTAAAATTAATGGGAGAAACTTTTCTATTCGTGAATCAACCCGCTTTCAAGGCAATATCAAGCCTTTACTCAGAGGATCTATTCTACTGTAAACCAACCCTGCATGTCTTAAGTTAAAGGCCACGGAAATAAAATGAAGCAAAGTAGAGCAAGGCCAGTCAATCCCATATGTGGGGAAAAAGCTACACAGATAGTAGTTTTCCACGTCACTTTGTTCAAAGGGCATAGGATTTTATGTTTAGTAGTTATATTTCAAAAGGAGGAAATATTTTTTATTTGTAGAGTCAAGCAGACTTTAAAAATCATCTGGCCTAGCTATAATTGCATGAAGACAAATTAAAACACAAGGGCTTAGAAGCTATGGCAGACACCCAGGTCCCTGACTCTGGTCTAGTGGTTCTACATCAAAGCAGAACTGGAATAATAAAAAGATTGGCTTCTTTGGCATTCTAAAAGAAGAAAAAAAATGAAACACTTTTTACTGCTTCCTTAAAGTCAGGTAGAGCTAGGCAGGAAATCTTTCTTTGAAAGCCCTTACCAGGCTTTGTGTAATTATTTATCACTACAGTTATAGGTAAGAGTACAAAGGAACTATGCTGTCAATCAAGAAAATCCTGTGGAAGAAATCCTGGTGTCTGTAAACACTTCCATGTTCTGTGGGAAAATGTTAAGTGTGTAGATTTTATGTCATTCAAGACACCCTTAGAGACTTGGCCGTTCCCAAGGCACACACTATACCATCAGTGCTAGCCAAGACAGCACTGCTTCTTTGAATTAAGATGGAACCAAATAGAAGTGGCATGCAGACTGATAGCATTTCTTGCCCACCCCTCCCTGGCAAGGGGAATTTTGAGTCTTATTATAATTTGTAAGTGTCATTTGTCGTCTTTGAAAGACAAAGCAAAAACTAAAAAGTTGAGCTTGAAATGATATGTATTTCCCATGCTAAAATCACTTCATAATGAAAATTACTCATAAAAAAAGAAGTAACAGAAATATCTTCATTAGGATTTGCTTAGAGAGCAGCATGCCTTCATCTCTGTTGTCATGATATAAATTTAATTAACTGTTGTTGGATATGTCCATTAATTTGTAAAATAAAAGGCCATAAACAAACACCAAACATTCATTGTGTCCCCATCCTTTTCTAATTTCATCATTATCAAAAGAGAAACGCAGGCCTGGAGAGATGACTCAGTGTTTAAAAGCATTTGCTGCTCTTGTGGAGGACTGAGTTCAGTTCTCAGCACCCACATTGCAGCTCACAACCATCTGTAATTATAGTTCTAAAGGGTCTGATGCCCTCTTCTGGCATCATGAGCATCTCATGCACTCAGTACACATATATACAGACACACAAAAGTAGCACACATAAACACCAAGCTGTACAAATACCTTAGTAGCTTTATCAAAATAATAAAGTTATCACCTAAGATATGATTATTTGAATCCTTTATTCTTTATTTTGAAATTTGGATTATATTTTAATAACTTACTGAGACAATAACATACTCTAATGTATATATAAGTATATATTTATATATATGTTTTATGTAAATATATATTAATATATTTCAGAATCATAATAAAATGTTTATAGTACTCATTTATTAGATGAAATAAAGAATATTTATATGATTACAAATCACAAAACTTGGGTTTCAGGAAAGGTAACTCCATTTACACATCCTTTCAGTATCCTGTGAGTGTACAGGTAGAGTGCTTTAGAGGAAAAGAGACATTATGATTTTCAACAGAACTTCCAAACAGCTAAGTATGCAATACTTTCCTATACATTAGTGATTTACTTAAGAAGTTACATATCTATAATTCAGGTGCATCTAGACAGGAGAACAGAGGGCCATGAAGGCTTGGGAAGATTAACCTGAAGATGCTAATGGTCTCCTTTCCACTTAGCCTCACATAGTAAAGGTAGATTCAAAAGAGAGTCTCATAAACAACCCAGGTCAAAGCTGATGCCCAGAATACTGGAGCACTGAACTTTCCAGAGTTTGCTCTGTCAGGCTGGAGGCTTTTCCTGCCACATCTGCATTTAATGCTCCAATAGTTCATTCATATGCTTACATGGAATCTCCTCAAGTGTATTTATGGTGACAATTCACACTCTTTACTGCAATTTCTTAGTTGACTTGGACAAACATTGTGATACTGAAGAAGACAGAAGTATATATATATTTTTTTAAATTAAGAGATTTTCTATTCATTTTACATACCAACCATAGATTCCCTTGTCCTCCCTCCTCCCGCCCCCCAACCCATTGTCCATTCCCACCTCCCAAGGCAAGGAGTTAGCAGAGCCTGGTACATGCAGTTGAGGCAGGTCGAAGCCCCTCCTCCCTGCACCAAGGCTGTGTGCAAAGTATCTCACCATAGGCACTATGCTCCAAAAAGCTGGCTCATGCACTAGGGACAGGTCCCAATCCCACTGCCTGGGGCCACCTAAACAGTTCGAGCTAAACAACTGTCTCCTCAGATATTGGTCCATAGTTCATGTGTTTCCACTAGTTTGGCTAGCTGTCTCTATTTTTCCAATCATGGTCTCGATATCTCTTGCTCATGGAATCCCTCCTCTCTCTCATTCGATTGGACTCCTGGAGCTCTGCCTGGGACCAGGCCATGGATCTCCGCATCTGCTTCCATCAGTCACTCGATGAGGGTTCTATGATGACAGTTAAGGGTATTCAGCCATCCGATCACCAGAGTAGGCCAGCTCAGGCACCCTCTCGACTATTGCCAGTAGTCTATGGTGGAATCTTCCTTGTGGATTCCTAGGAACCTCCCTCGCACTCTGCTTCTCCCTATTGCCATGGTGTCTTCATTTATCATGGTATCTCATTCTTTGCTTTCCCACTCTGTTCCCGTTCCAGATCAAACCTCCTGCTCCCCTAAGCTCTCATCCCCTGTCCCTTGTCCTCTATTACCCCCTCTCATGCATAGATTGCCCAGTGATAGAGAAATGGATGAGATATACATGAGACAGAAATGTTTCTAGTCCAACTTCCTGCTACTGTTCAGTTTAATACCACCAAAAAGAAAGATCTGAAAAGAAGCCATTGATGCACACAGCGAGAGTCTGTGTAAGACTTCATATGAGAGGAAATAAAATGAACATGGGGAGTGATTGCAGATGCCAGGAATGACTATGGAGGGAAAGAAGCCTGGGCTTGGGCTGAGTTTGAATTCAATCAACATCTAAGCAAGCCCCAAATTATCAGTGTGTGTTCTTGCTTTAGCTACTTGCAATGCCCATGCCCTTTTATTAACAATTTTTGTGCTTCAGTTAGTTTACCTCTAAAATAAGGAAACAGCAACATTAACCTGTCTGATTAAAAAAATTCCATCATTTTTCAGATAGAGAGCTAGGGTGCAAATTTTAATTCTATAAAACTTACAAGATCAATCCTTCAGATCCTTCTCACATTTAAGTAAGTTTTATTTTATTCTTATAAGGTATGCAGTCATAATTATCTTGGATATATATCTGTCCACTCAAACGCTGCATAAAGAGACTTGTACCTAAAGTATTAATTCATTTAGGTTTAAAAATTTCAAATATGAGTCCAAAGCCATTAGATGACACATCTAAAATCCTACTCTAAAATATGAGACAATAAAAACAGTTCTCAAAAGGCTTGAAAATAAAAGGAAAGGCAAAGCTCTAAAATAAAACAAAGGCAAAAAAAAAGCATCTTAGAAATATGGTGGGGCAGTGGTGGCACACGTCTTTAATCCCAGCACTCAGGAGGCAGAGCCAGTCAGATCTCTGTGAGTTCAAGGCCAGCCTGGTCTACAGAGCGAGATCCAAAAAAAAAAAAAAAAAAGAAAAAAAAAGAAATATGATTTCTAATTAGATATGGCAGATCACATTTTTTGCCAATTGTAAGTATTAATTAACCTAGAAAATTTTTATACCTATCAAAGAAATTAATATATTCAGGATCTATGTCAAATTTTGAAATAAAATGTCATTTTGTAGATAGAAGTTTAACTTTATGGGAAATGATCTAGCTTTCCTACTCATTCTTACCTGAACACATCTGTAACTCAAGAGCAATGTGGTTATAGACACAGGCAATTTTGGGATCCACTACATCACTTTGTTACTCATTGTACTTGGTGGAAAACCTCCAAATGATAATAAAGGCAAGCCTCAGAGGAACTAGGACCTGGTTGCCTCATGGACTTTTCTTTATTTCCATCACAGTTTATCTTATAGACTTGTGTTCTGGCCACTTCTGTGATGTGGGACATGTACCAATTACCATAGATTAAGAATGCTCACTTAGTGGTGATATATTGTGTATCCTAATAAAATTAACCTGAATATTAGAGAACAGAACAAGCCACTAGATTAAACATGTGGGCCAGACAGTGGTGGTACACACCTTTAATCCTAGCACTCAGGGGGCAGAGATCCATCTGGATCTTTGTGAGTTCAAAGCCACCCTGGACTACATGACATTGACTTAGTCTAGGAGAGAAAACAGAGCCAGGCTGTGGTGGCACACACCTTTAATCCCTGTACTGGCAAGCACACATGTCTTTAATCCCAGGTAGTGATGGTTGGGCAGAGAAAGGTATATAAGGCATGAGGAGGCAGGAACTAAAGACTTTTCAGCAGAAGTGTCCCTTTTAGCTAGAGGCTTTTTTGGCTGAAGCCTTTTCAGCTGAGGAAGCTCATTTGGCTAGAGGCCTATGGGCTGAAGCTTTTTCAGGCTGAGGAGTTGGTGAGGTAAGAGGTGGTGGCTGTGGCTTGTTCCTTTATCTCTCTAATCTTTCAGTATTTACCCTAATATCTGGCCCCAAGTTTTTAATTTAAAGACCATTTAACATTAGAGTTACACTACGTATTACATTAATGAAAGGTTTTTAAATATACAGGATTTTGCTATTTTTTTATTGAAAATAAAATAAGTTCTTTTCATGCAATACATCCTAATCAGTTTCCCTTCTATAATTGTTCCCAGAGCTTCCCCACCTTTCCACTAATCCAATTCTATACCTTCTTTCTCTCTTTCTTTAGAAAGTAAAACAGCAAAACAAGTAAGCAAATAAACCAGATTGAAAAAAAAAGAAAAGCACAAGAAACACACACAATGTCATGTCACTCTTTTCATCAGCCAATACATAGGCACTGTTTCAGAGGACAGAAGAGGATCTTTAGTTTACTTTGATGGAGGGACTGGAATGTCAAAGAATACCATTTTTTGCAAACTTCTGAGTGAAAAATGTGATAGCTAAGTAACCACAGAAAAGAGATCTTTTGTAAAACAAATATATATATATTTACAAATTAATGTTTACTCATTTCTTTTTAGGATCAAACCTTCTTAAAAGTTCAAACCTTTAAACAATCTCCAAATTTTTAAATTTTTAGGAGCTAGGGTGATGGCTCAGTGGGCAAAGTGTAAGCTCAAAGACACAAGTTTAAATCCCAGCACTTCTCTAAAAGGCAGTGTACATCTGGGATCCCATTGCTGGTCTGTGGGGAGATAGGCAGATCTCAGGGGATTACTCACCAACCAGTGGAGTTTGAATAGTAAGCTTCATATTCGGGGAGAGGTTATGTTTTGAAAAAACATGGGGAACAACCGAGGAAGACATCTATATGCCATCAACATCTGGCCTCCACATGTACTAGCATGGGAGAGCACACCTGTACACTCATGTTCATAACACACACACACACACACACACACAAACTTTAAAGTTTCACTGTGTAGAGAAACTGCAACGGAACACTTAGAAACAATATGGTTTATACAGTGAAACTAAATGAATCCCTATCAGTAGTATTTAATATACCTCTATGTTATATTAATGTTATATTTCAATTATTGTGCATCTCCCCTTTTCCTTCACAATTCCTCCCTCCATCCTTACCTTCTTGCCTCCCTGTTGTAACAACAACAATGCAAGGCAGGCTCTTAGAAAGGAACTAAAGCAGAATTATCCTTCAGAAGATCATTACTTAAAGGGTTATAAACTCATGGCCATCAGCAGTCATGATGAGGCCCTGAAGTGGGAGGGAATTTGGCAAGTCGGGTTCCAGAAATGAAAGATCTAGTTCTTGGCATATTAGAAAAGATAGAGGACCACATCATAATTAGCAATGATGGGTCTGAAAGAGAGAGGAAACCTTCAATTCCAACACCAAAGAGATGGCTGTATTTATAGGTGTTTAGGGCCCTGTGGTAGGTAAGTTCCATACATCCCCACCTAGTATGCTCTAAGTATTACTGGTTATCTTTATCTGGGCAGTAGGAGAGGGGTGGGGTTTGACTTGCAGGTATCTAGAAAGGTGATACATAAAAGTGCCAATAGAGAGAGAGAGACTTCACAGAAACACTGTGGGGTGTATGTTGCCTGATTTGCGGATAAAAGAGTGGAATCTTGAAGGTCTGTGGTCTAATTAGTTCCTTCCTAACGATTTTTCCTTTTTCTTTTTTCCTCCCAGTGTCCCAGCTTGTAACTCATGCAGTGCATGCTAAACCTCAACTGTATGTCAATTCATTTGGTTTGGTCTTCACGGTGCTAGGATTATGGGCCTGAGCTATTAAAATGGGATTTTGTGCTCTTTCAACTACTGTCTCAAGTTTCAGTTCCTTTTTTTTTTTAAAGATAGCTATTTTGTCACATTTAAAAGAATTTTCTTACAATGACTGTTCCAATAGTTCCACACCACCAATGCTTGGTAAATATGTGCTGTCTGGTCAATTTATTAGTCAAATGTTTGTATTGAAAGGAATCTTTTTCTACCCTCTAGGAATGCCAGTGATGGGACAGGTCAGAGTGTGGAAACAGCCATGAATCTGGTTTCCCGTCCTGTGATATGTGGCACAGACCATTTACATATTGCTCTCAGTGGTACAGACTCATATAAAAATTTATCAGAATTTCTTCTACTTTCAGATGGTTCTTTATAACATTTCCTTACTCTGAGTTCTGCTGTCTCTCATGAACTCTCAGAATTAAAATGCATGACTCAACCATTTTTCTTTGAAAACGCAGTGGAAGTGATGAAAAATTTCTCTAAGTATAACAGTAACCTTCACAGTCTGACTTCTTTGTGTTAATCTGTAGCCCACAAATGTAGCTGTTGATGAAAATAAAATTCTCACAGCTGTAGACAAAAAGGATCAAGAGGTAAACATCACTTTTGTTGAGCTGTTCTGCTCTCAGAGTATTTGTTCATTACATAAGAATGACAGTCTCTGATGAAATGTAGAATCTTGTACAATTTTCCAGTTTTCCCTGACCTACTACTCTATAAGACAGAGCCTCTTACCAAAGTTAATGACAGATATCAAGAAGAAAATTGTAAACAGAAATATAAATCTCGAATATACTAATTTTAGCCTCTGCAATGGATATTAGCTTGTAAACATATATAAAGTCAATAGGATTCAGCCTAAAAATCAAATCAGAAACATTATTTTATATAATAATCAGGGTTTTATTTTATAGCATGAGTTGTATGGTTGAGGTATATAAAGTAATATATAGTAGATTTGATGTAATACATACAAAATTTTGCAAGAGGTTTTTGTTACTAAATCATTGTGGAGCCAAGGGTCTCAAAAGCCTAATTTTATTCTAAGGAGAACAAGAATCCAGATTTCTAATGTGTGTTTAATGACCCAATAGAACCTGGATAACGAGACAGTTGAGGGTGGAGAAAGGTGCACACCCATCAGAGGAAACTGAACACTAGTGTCATGTTGTTTATTTACAGTGCAATATAGAAGGACCTATGGCTCACATCGCTGAAGCAAGCAGAACAATAAAAGGTACTTAAAGCCATTTGTATTCATTTTAAAAACTGAAGCCATGAGATGAAGCCAAGATTTCTATTCTTCCTGACAGAGATACAGCATTTATCAAGAGCTGAATGCCTCATTCTTCAAACAGTGCACAGTGGGGGTTTGGATTTCTACAACTCTCATTTCACTCTGATGGAGAAACAGTGAAATTGGAGAATGAAGCAGTAATTAGATCATCTTGTGTCTTCGTAGTCACGCTCATGAAACTCTGTCATGTCACACATTCTCCTTGCCTGTTTGGTATGATTTTCAAAAAAATTTCTGCCCATTTTTTACTCATTACAAAACAGTACAATTTAGCTGTCACCAGATTCCTTTTCTCTCTTTAAAGCTTACCTCATTATTCTTAGTGAGTTCTGCAGTGTAAAATATGTCTGATCATTTTTGTTGGCAATGAAATAGATCTATTATTTGCAGAAAAACCGTGACATCCATATTTTATGTTAAGTTATTAAGCTTTTTATACACAGCCTCATCACATATTAACTCTACATCCTGTTCCTTTCCCCTTAATTTTAAGTACACTGAATCACATTTTCAAAAAGATAACCCATAATGTCAGACAAATATATGAGTTCTCCCTGTGTGATTTAGAAATAAGGAGCATGTGTAGATTCATTTGGGAGTGTATATCCAGATGTACATGCTATAGTTGACAGCAGCAGAAGACAGAGTGAGGAAGAATCTGAGCTTCAGATAGTTGCCTTTGACATGGGAAGAAATTTAATTACATAGACTACATTATATCCACAATGAGTGTAATCCTCACCCCTCATAAAGGAAATTTCTCTTTGCAACAGACGTAGAATATTACAGATAACCACAACTAATCCAAACACAGAGCTATGGATCCTAGTCCTAACTGATATGCCTATAATACACCTCCCACACCTAAGGCTCAGGGAACACAGCGGCTGGGAGGGGTGGTGTAAGAGACAGAGGACCAGAGAGTCTGCTATAAGATTGTATCTTGTGATAATGTCAGAAGCTAAACCAATGAAGTCTCACCCACATGGTTGCCTAAACATGAGCTGAAAAAGGACAACGGACATGGAAAAGTGCACAAGGGAAGGCCACTGGGGCCTCAACCTTATGTTGAGATCAGGAGAAATAATTTTCTGCAGAGAAAGGCAAACCATCTGGCTATCTAGTACCAAACAGTCAGCCCTGAAAATGTATACACACCTGTAACATTATATAGATTGAGCAAAATATGTTGAGGAAAACACACACATATATAATATGCATTTATTTATTACAAAGAATATATATTCATAAAATAACAGAGGAAAAGATTATTTTGGCTCACTGTTTAGAGAATTCAATCTTTCGTGATAGAGCTAGTGTTTAGAGTGAGGGAAATCAGAAAATAAGGAGAAGAAAGAAAGAGAATGCATGCTTCTAATGGATTCCTTCTTCCTTCTCTTTCTCTCAGACTATCAGAAGATGCTGTTTACATTCAGGGTAGGTCTTGGCCCCTAAGTTAATTTCTGTGGAACCGTTCTTACAGACAAACCTGCTAATGTTCTTTCCTAATTTCTTAGGTGTTTTCAGTTGACAATAAAGATTTACTATGAAACTTACTTTAAAAATAACAGAAAAGACTCAAAAATTCACATTGTTTATTAGCTCATTTACAGAGTTACAACTTTACTAATTCACTCTATAAAATGCTTATCTAATAACTGGTATTTATTTGAGTTTTTCTCCAATAATACGCATATTAGATCTATCTGGAAAAGTAATCAATATTATTACAGCATATCAACCATCAGCTACTTATGAACATCATTAATACAGTCATTCCCATCTGTACTCACTCACTAAAAAAGCCATTCAATGTTGTCTTGGAGATATTTGCCCTAATAAATTATCAATATGCATCTTTCCAATGCTTCCTTTGCAGGTTCAGTTTTCAGAAAAAGTAAAATATAAAAAAATCAAATAACAACAATGTGCCTACATCTTATTGATATTTGCACCTTTAATATTTAAAAGCAACCCATATTAAGCTTTTACTACACAATTACAGAAATGACTCTTATTTGGAAATATGAGCATCTATTTATATTGAATTTTAAAGATTTGTGTAACTTAGTGCTTTTGCTAGGAAAATCCAAAATCCTATAGCCCATTATATTGGTTATTGTGTTGCCTTATGCATGATTCATTCACTCACTGATCTACCAAATATATATCTAACTTCTTTTATTTTCTCAGCCATTGTTGCTAAGGATTTGCAAGTAAAAAGAAATGGTTTCTGAATTATTTGAGTTAGCATCTCCATGCTTTTACACTTTTCTTTTTTCAATTCCTTGATTACAGTATATAGTTTTGGAAGTTACCCCAAATGTATTCCATGTTATTTTGTTTGTTTGTTTGTTTCATGTGGGTGTGTGTGCATGGGTGCATGCCTGTACTTTTTGTTTTATTTTATTTTTGGTATTTTTTGCCTTATCGATTTTATTTTACTTATTTTTTGGTCTGTTTTGATTTTGGTTTGTTTTTTATTGTTTTTATGTTTGAGAGAGAGAGTGCATAATGCTCAACTATTACACTGATTCAATAATATTTTATTCAGAGACTCGGGATACGCTATGAAATGTTAAACTAAATTATTCTGTAGCAAAGTATGACTCATCATTTCTTACTTTTTCCAACTTTAGTCTCATATTGCAGTCTTATATATATATTTGTTTTTAGGTAAAAATGTATGTTCATGAATTGTGGAAAAATCCTCACTTGTATAAAACTTAAAATAAATTTCCTGAAAAATTTTCAATATGACCCACATTAAAAACTCTATTATCAGATAAATAATGAATATATCCTATAAATCCACAAGAACCTGTAACATTATTTACATTACACATGCCAAAATTCATCTTCTCTGGTGTCCAAGCACATAGGCTAGCCTGCTGTTTCCCACCCTCCTTGCAGTTAGGTGTAGTCAAGTGCCTGCCCATTGTATGAAGACCTGCAAACGGAATGAAAGGTGTTGCTTCCAGCTCCAGCTTGGAGAATCCTCCCCAATGTCTCCATACTCTTTTTTTTTTTCCTGTACAGTAGACTATAGGGAAGAGTGGCATGTTCCTGAAATCCACAGCTTAAAAACAGTACCACTATGCAGGTCCCAACTAGATCTAGGATGCTAAGCTGCTGGAGATCTCCATTATTCTTCAGGTAGGTGTGCTTGACCTATCACTTGTGAAAGCTGGGAGGGTCACGGTTCTTCCCAAACTGTAACCCAAGGAGAAAATGGTTCAAGAGAAGTATCAGGATTATTTTGTACTGGATGCTACTTGATATTTTGAGGAAGTACAATGAGAAACAACTTTTATTTGGAAAGCTCTGATGATATGTATGTCGACATAAAGGGTCTTGAAGCACCGCAGAAGCTAGTTTCTTTAAAACTGCTAACATAAGATGGGAATAGAAAGGGATTTGAGAATTAAGTCATAAGCACTGGTAAACAAAGAATTAAACCCTGAAAATAAGGCTGAAGTATGTTGCCTTCCTGCCAAAGCCTGCTGCTCAGGTTATGGCTACAACTTTTTTTTTTTGAAAGAAATAGAATGGAATTGAAGAAGTAAAAATCAGAGTGCAAACCTGAAAAGTAAATTTAAAAAACAACCCCGGGAATGCTGACATTTTGTTTTTTTAGTAATTGTCATTACTCAGCTATGAGCTGAGCTAAAAATAAAGATATAAAATATAATGCATAATGACTCCAACTTCCAATTGAACAAATCAGGATTTAATTTTTCAAGAAACTCTTCATATTTATTTTTTCTTATGGATGCACCATTGCAGATATGAACCAAAGAAATTGCCATGAAAATCAGTCCAAAAGATTCTTCCATATTTTTTTTAAAAAATTTTACTATGTTATGTCTTACATTGAACCATTTGATCCATTTTGATTGGATTTTCGCTTATACAGTATCGCACAGGTATGATTGTATTCATTTGTAAGTGGCTATTTAGTTTCCCCAGCTCTCTATATTAAAAATAGTAGGCTTTTCCCAATAAGAACTCTCAGCAACTTTATCAAAGATGAATTGATTATACATGTTTATTTCAGACATCTCTATACTCTTCTTTTGTCTATATGTTTATCATTTAGAAATCTGACTTGTGTATATATTCTAAAAGTGTTTATATTATATGATTAGTAAACATATGTGTGAGCTTTCACAATAATCTTGGCAAGGAAACAACACAAATGCACATGAATGTATATGAAAGTGGAGAACATCGTGCCAAGGGAAATGGACCAATAATGTACAAAACACTTCGTCTTTCCATTTATTGTATTAGTCAATACAATAATAGTCAAACCCAGAAGCAGGGAATAAAATGGTAGGTTGCAGGGACTGTGGAAGAGTGGAAGAAGAAATGAAGACTTTAAGGGTTGGGTATAAAAATTAGTTTTGTTAAGGGAACAGATCTCAACTTAAATGTTCTTGCCATCCTCAATCACAAATAAAAAATTTACAGAGAAACTATTAAAGGTTACGGGTATGTTTAATATTTGAATGCAATGAGACATTATATATATATATATATATATATATATATATATGCTTGAAATCATCAAATTATATATGTGTGTATTCAGTTAACTGTGAAGTAATACATGTTATTGCCTTAAGTTAGCTATACCATAATGCATATAATTACATATGTATGTGTGCATGTGTGTGTCATTTTAACATTTTAACAATAAACATATAGCTTTGTATGTAAATATTACTTGGACAATGATAACTTTTAAATTGAGTTTTTCAAGGTATGCATTTCCCTAGGATAACAATACTTCTTGACTGTTTCTCCAAAAGAGTCTGTTGAAAGAATGATATAAAAAAGATCTTTCAACATAGAAATGAAAGACAAAGTTATGGAGGTAAAATGAACAAGACTCCTTCTAGAATTCAGGTTTAAGATCCAACCATGGCATTTCTTTCGTTATTTGTATGGAGAGCTTTAAGACTCTCAGCAACCCAGGAAGGCAGACCCTTTGGAAGCATTGCTGTGGAAATAGGAGTACTTATCCCTTTAATGGGACCCTCTGCCTTTCCTTCCCAGAATGTCTGTCCCCTAGTTCAGTCCTTCACAGAGGCATGGCCATGCAGCATGTAAGTAGACCCATTGAAGTAGAAAGAAAAGTAGACCTTCCCTTTCCTTCTCTTCATCTCTGTCCTAAGCATGTTTCCCTGACATTCGGGGCTTCATTCTTTCTCTGACACACCTCTCCGTGTCTGGTGGCTGCTTTTTTGCCATGTGGTTGACTTCCAATGCCAGTCCAATTCAAATCAGAACCACTTTTTCTCCTCTCTATATTCCTACTCTAGCCAGCTGATGAGATTTGCAGCTTGCTACCTTAAGATTTTTCTTTTAAACGCTAATAAAGTTGTCCTTAAGCTGGAAACAGCATAGGCAACTCAGAAGCATTCCTTCACTGCTTTATGAGTCTCTCCATCTCAAGTTTCATATTCATCCATTTTTCAGAATGGGTGTTCTATATCATGGTTGTCATGCCCTTGTTTTAACTGGTCACTGGTATGCTGTCTTTTAGTCTACAAAGACACAAACAGTACTGATCAACTGGACTAGATACTTTTTACCCAGTCTGAACTTTGAAATGGGAGCAGGAGTAAAGTGAGACTTTTATTGCTCCATTCAGAAATGAGATGAATGTGCTTTAAATACAGGAAAGGGTACAAGTTTATAAGCAGAGGGCTAAACTGTGGTAGAAATTACTTCTTTCTACACAAAAAGAAAAACAAAAGGAAAAAGACCACCAAACAAATATCTATTCCAAAACACAAAATTAGGCACATTTTATCCTCCTTCCAACACTGGGACCATGTTTTAGGAAGTGACATGTGCTCTTTCCAAGAACAGTCAATGAAAGCATCTCCAAGCCTTGTTCCATTACAGCTCACTGAGATGAGGCAACCTTGATGCCGTTAGACATATCAGCAGAGCTTGCACCAGCCTGGCTGTGTAGATAGTGTGGCACTAGGGAAGAGAACAATGGTGCTAAATAGCTCCATCTGCCCTGGATGTGAAAGAGAAGTGAGTTTATGCTGTTCAGAACTTTTGTTAAGAATAGCTATCATTTCCTGAGATAAAAACATAAATCTTAGAGTATTACTATCAGAATCAATCATTTATAGATGCATTAATGCTCAGTACCTTATAATTCCTCTTCTAAAGGGTTCCATTGGGTAAGCCAGCACAATCTATATATATTGTTAGGCTTTTCAGTTTTTGAAGTTAGCTGTCTTAAGATCCTTGTCAACAGTTTCCATGAAACCTATACATATAATACAATATCTAAGCTACTAAATGGTTTAATAACTGTCAGGTAAAATGATTCTTCTTTCATAGATTCGGGAAATAAGGCAGAAACAGGAAAACGATAAAAGCCTAATTCTACACTCATATTTGGAAGTGTCAGACCTGTGTTTAGGCCAACACAATCAGACTCTAGGCTTACAGTCTTAGCCTTTAATTTGGGCCGTGGTTATAGAGGAACTTTAAAAGCTGTTGTCATAATTGCAGTCTTCATCGTGCTTGCAAAATACTATGTATGTTGGTGCTACTCACATTGTTAGCACAGAATAACTATGATTTGAAAAATATGGATGAGATGTGGGGACATTTACATCAGAACAGAATTCCTGAGTGTCTAAAGGGAGCAATCAAAGATTCTCAATGAACAAAGAACTCTCCCTGCCAGTCCGAGCAGAGCTGACCAAAATGTTTATTGTGTGACAGGAAGGCTAGCACTTCATTTGCTTTACCCCAAATTTATGGTTGTGAAGGCGAGGCCTTCGATTCTTCAAATATTTCCATGGGATTAAAACACTATTTCTCTGAAGTAACAGGAAACTTTCCAGAGCTCATAAAATAAGGCACTATTTCTGGTCCTGAAATTGCTCATAAAATATCTTACTTTTGTACCATGTGTTGGTGTAATTTCCTTTTACCATAATTTCCCAGGAACATGGTTTGTGGCTTTTCTGCTTTATTTTTTTTATATTTATATTTATATTTATAAGAATATTTTTGTTCCTATATCATGATGCCCCCCTTTTTTATATAAATATGCCCCTTTCATTCCTTCCTTGCCTTGCCTTGTCTCATTCACTGAACTTATTCAAGAGGTAGTTACTGCCTATGCAACATTACTATGGTATACATAAATGGCTAAGATCGATATTCTGTGTTCAGAACAATGCCTGAAAACATACAGGACACTAAACAAGTACCTAGAACAAAGTGAGTTCAAAGGTAAACAATGGTCTCAGTCGAACATCTGTTACAAATTTAAACCTAATAATAAAGGAGACATACACATAACAACAACAACAACAAGAAAACAAAAACAAAAAATCTACTTGAACCCCAAGGAAATCCTGTGTAATGGACCTTAAGTTGAGATCCACAGGACTGCTAAATTGAGTTATAGAGGACTATAACAAACAAAAAACAAACTATGGCATATATATATATGTATATATATACATATATATGATTATATATATATATATATGATCACATATATATATATGATGTTCTTATTAAGGATCAGTCTGACAGTACACACCATTAACAAAGCCACATAGTCTTTATCCTTAATACGTCCCAATAACTAGATGGTCTAAGCTCCTGTACTCATCTGGAGTTCTCATACTGTCCATGACTTTCCTTTATCCATGAGTACTGCAAAATTCTCCTAAATCACCTTCTGGGCAGGAAGCAAGCAATGTGATAACTGGCTTTCTTGAGACTCCAGGGAAATCAGTGCTGGTTAAATGAGAGCACATAAAATTGAGAGAAGAAAGCCACATCAATTAGTTAACATGGACTGAGAGTACTATTTGTCCTTACAGTCCCATATATTCTTTCCTTTCAAAATTATTCACTTTTAAAGTAACTGCTTCCAGTCATAGGTCATAAAATGGTAATATACATTGACTATTCTGGTACAGATGGAGGTACTGAGGGACATTATACATTTAAGTCACTTAGGTGCTAAGAGGCCATGACATTTAAAATGTGTGTTTAATTTTCCTGGCATAAGTGAACTCTAAAATTATTAATATACAGCACACACACACACACACACACACTATAAAGCAATAATTCCACTCACATAAATACTTTTTAGCACTTTATAGGACTAGTGGTATCATCAACAGGCAAGGCTTCATTCGCTTTCTCTCTTGGTTATACTTCTGTGGACAGCTCTTTAGTTTTCCACTGGTATCAGATTGTGAGAGTCTGAATAGGTAGCCAAATGCCACAGATCAAATAGTTCAAAGTGTAGGGCCTACTAAAAAAGAAATTGAACTCTAGTCCCAATGGTGGCTCTTAGCTTTCTTATGGTATTAATTTTACAAAGGTGCTCAGCGAACTTTAAGATTATCTCTGATTACTAAAATATTTAGAGTCTCTTAATAGTTTCAAGACAATCTAGTAAAATTTCATTAGAAGCAAGAGGTACCTTCTTTTAGGACACTGCTATTTTTGTTGAAAGGGAAACATAATTTTGAAAGTGAAACTTCCTTATTGCATATAATAATTGGCACTGGGAGTGATGACCTAGCTCTGTACCTGCCAATAATAACATTCTATTCTGGTCCACTGTCATTTCAAGAAGAGTGATGCTCCAGGTTGTCAGGACTTCCCAGATATTGCAAATGTGAGCTGGTGTCCCAAGGCTGAAAAGATTTAAGCTTACTGTTTCTTTCAGGCATCCTCATAGAAAAGCTAGTTTGCAGACATCAACTTAACTAGGAGAAGAAGTAAGGAGAAACTGGAGTTTCTGCTCTTGTGAGTGATCAACTCCTGATTTGTGTCTTAAATTTCACTTTTCTCCAAGTTGAATTAGACTTTCTTCATGTAAAGTCAAGTGCACCCAAACTAATAAAACTATGAGAGTTGTGCAATTAGTTCCTTTGCATTATGTTGTAAGTTGAGTTTTTCTGTATTAATATACTTTATCTCTTCTAAAGAACCTGGATTTTGTCTACTAAATGGCTTTGGTATCTTTTGTGTATAGGGATATCATTATTTTATAGTCTATACCAAGTGCTATAGATTTTATTTTCTCTTTATTTTTTAGTCAAAATAAAATTAGCAATACTTTAAACTACTCAACGTTAATTTTTTGGTCCAATAGTTTATTATGCAATTTTATTTTCTATCATCAGTTGGGTGGCTTTTATTTTTATTTATTGCAATGTTGTAGCTGCAATTATGGTAGAATATATAAAAGTTTCAAAGATTGTAAATCAATACTATTGCCAAAAAACCCAGTGGAATTAAAGAACTGATAATTATTATAATAATTTTATTCAAACCTACTCAAGAATTTCAGATGTATAATACACATAGACGTGCACATGTGAGTCTAAATTATGACTCATTTAGTAAAATATAAGTTTCCCAAGTACAAGAGAGGTTTATCTGTTGGCAAAATTTATGAGAAAAGAAGAGCCATATGTGAACAATAATACCAAAAATTATTATGGAAAAGAAAAATATGAAAGTTAGTTGACTTAAAGTGAAACATATGAGTAAAAAGCAAGTAGAATTGAGACAGGCTTTATTCTGCTTGTTTGTTTTTCTACCCAAAAGAAAAGGAAAACAAATACATGGAGATCTGATATAGCGATAAACGTAGAAGTTCATTTGAAATGCTAAGAGAAAGGAGCTCCAGGACCTTTATAAATTATAGTAAAGGACATGATGAAGGTAGAGACAAAAGGAAACCATTACTGCTTCAACTATCTTTATTTACAGGGTTATTGTGATTATGTGAACAAAAGGAGTAGAAGGGATTTTTGTTTCAATGTAGCCTTTCTCCCTGGATTATAATGAAATCAAAGCAACAACATTTGCTTGACTGGATTAGTTTATGTTTCTAAAACAAACAAAAAATGTTTTTTGTGGCTCCTGTCTTTACGATTTTACCATGAACTTCCATAAAAATACTCCTTTGATTTGGTAAATAGGCTAACTGGCAACAATACCAACAGATGACTCAATTTCAAGGCATATAAAGTTATCTTTTAAAGGAACACATAAATAGTTGGCTATAATTTTATGAAGAATTTTCCACATTCAATCTTGCCACCCAGCCAGATCATGCATATCCTTCTTCAGGGTCTACCCATGTGATTATGCATGACCCTCTCCTCCACTCAAACTCCACAACCTGCCAGATCTAGCCTAGAATCCACATCCAGTGCCTAGGCCTAATAAGGCCACCAGTGCCTGCACTGAAACATACCTCTAGGATTCTGCTGAGACCCTCTCTGTCTATCCTCCAACCCACAGACCTTTCCCATGTCATAACTACATTTGTCACCCAACCAGATCTACTCTATGCTCCAGGCTTGAACCAGGACCCATGTCCTGGACCTCAGTCCAGTCCCCTCTTTCCACCTAAACCATTTCCAAACTCTAGGCCCAAACTACTCCAAGTTGCTCTGTCTATATCAGACATACAACTAACAAAAGAAGTCCACACACCCAGATCTCATTGCAAAAATACAAACAAGTCACTTATAAAGAACCCCCTCCCCCCAAAAAAAGCCGAGTAGTGGTGATGTACACGTTTAATCTCAGCACTCAGGAGGCAGAGGCAAGTGGATCTCTTTGAGTTTGAGACTAGCCTGGTTTCAGAGTGAGTTCCAGGACAGCAAGGGCTACACAGATAAACCCTGTCTCAAAAAAAGCCAAAAAAGAAAAACATGAACTATACCAGTGTGAAAATACAATGGCTAATGGCTACCAGCGAATACTAATATATTCAGCAAAACTATCTGCCGTAGACTAAGGAAAAGAAAAACTTTCCACAATATATAAACAGACTTTTTTTTTTGCCAACAAACCAAACCTAAAGAAATAACAAGAAGCAACATTTGGGACTGAAGAGTAGAATGAGCACAGCCAAGAAAGAGTAGAAAGAAATACAAAACCATAATTATTAACACACCAAGTACCACTGAGAGCACAAACAACAATGTTGAAAATAAACAGTACAATGACCACAATTAACACATACAGTTTAATAATAGCATTAAATATCAATGGCCTCAATTATCCAATCAAAAGACACAGGCTGAGTAAATGGATTAAGAAACAAGATTCATCTATATATTGTCTATAAGAAACACATATTAGCTTTAAGGACAGGCACTGCCTTATAGTACAAGGATAGACAAGGGTATTCCAATCAAATGGGACCTGGAAGCAAGCAGGTGGCTCTATCCTAATATTTGACTAAATTGACTTTAATCTAAAAATAAACAAAAGAGATAAAGAAGGAAACTTCATTATAATCAAGAGAATAATCAAGAAGACATTATCATCCTAAGTGTGTGTGTGTGTGTGTGTGTGTGTGTGTGTGTGTATACACCAAATTCTGATACAACCAATTTCATAAAAATTGGACTTCTAGATAAATAGACACAGATTAACACAACTCAAAGAGTGGATGATTTTAACACTCTACTTTTTTCAAAAGACACATCATCTGAACAAAAATAACAGAGACATCAGAATTAATTAACGTCATACATCAAATATATTTAAGAGATATCTACAGAATATCCTATCCAAACACCAAAGAAGACACATTCTACTCAGCAGTACATGAAAGGTTCTCTAAAATCAACCACATCCTGGGACACAAAACAAATCTTTAAAAATTCAATAAGATTGAAATAACTTTGTGTATCTTATCTGATCATAATTCAATAAATACACAAACTCATGAAGCTTTAACAACTCATTATTGAAAGAGCCCAGAGAGAAATCAAGATAGAAATAAAAAAAAAATTCCTAGAACTAGATGAAAATAAAAAAAACAGAACATAAAAAAGCCTCTGAGTCACATTTAAAGCAGTTTTATAAAGCACAGGGACAAATAGCCAAATGAATGGAAACACATGAACTATGAACCAATGGCTGAGGGGTCCCCACTGGATCAGGCCCTCTGAATGGATGAGACAGTTGATTGGCTTGATCTGTTTGGGAGGCATCCAGGCAGTGGGA
Organism: Peromyscus californicus insignis; assembly: GCF_007827085.1. Lineage (NCBI taxonomy): Eukaryota > Metazoa > Chordata > Mammalia > Rodentia > Cricetidae > Peromyscus > Peromyscus californicus. Next base: position 39,570,568 of record NW_026294469.1, read on the forward strand.
CCAGATCTTGTGCTCATTGCATGAGTTGGCTGTTTGAAACCTGGGGCCTATGCAGGATTGTTTGGCTCGGCCTGGGAGGAGGGGACTAGACCTACCTGGACTGAGTCTACCAGGTTGACCTCAGTCTGTGGGGAAGGCTTTGCCCTGGAGGAGATGGGAATGGGGGGGGGGGGGGGTCGGGGGGAAGGTGAGGGGGGACGGGAGGGGGGAGAACAAGGGAATCCGTGGCTGATATGTAGAACTGAATTGTATTGCAAAATAAATTAATAAAAAAAAAAAAAAAAGAAAAAAAAAATATAAGGGAAATATATGACTCTACATGCCTACATTAAAAAAAAAAAGAACACAAATAAGTGACTTGATAATACAACTCAAAAATTTGGAAAAACAAGAACAAACAATTCCAAACCCTGTTGTTGGCAAGAAATAATAAGAGCAGAGTAGAAATTAATGAAACAAAACAAAGAAAAGAAAAAGAGTAATCTTAGAGATGATTCTTTGACGAGATAAACACAGTTGACAGATCCTTGGCCTAAATCACCAAAGTAAGAAAGAAAGGACCCAAAATAACAAAATCAGAAATCAGCAGGGAATTATTAGAACAGATACCAAAGAAATTCAGGATACTGTAAGGGAATACTTCAAAAGAATTGTACCCCATTAATCTGGAAAACCTAAAAGAAATGCGTGAATTTCTAGATTCAGCCAAACTACCGAAATTAAATCAAGAAGTTAGCATCTTAAACAGACCCATAACAAATGAAGAGATTAAAATAGCAATTAAAAACCTTGTGGGGAAAAGAAAAGGTACAGGAAATGGGAACAAATGGATCCACAGCAGAATTCTATGAGAATCTCAGAGAAGATCAACAGCTAGTATTTCTTACGCTATTAAAAATATAGAAGCAGAAAAATCACTTCCTAAAAACTTCCCATGAAGCCAGTATTACTCTATCAAAACCAGGTAAAGAAACAACAAAGAAAACTATAGGCCAATACCCCCAATGAATATGGACTCAAAAATAAATATGGACTCAATAAAATACTTTTAAGTAAAATACAGATATACATCAAAAAAAATTTCCAACATGATCAAGTTGATGTTCCCTCAAAATGCAGGCCAATAAATGTAATAAAATATATAAATGGACTTAAAGAAAAAAAATCACATGATCATTTCAATAGATGCAGAGAACTCCTTTACAAAATCCAACCCATCTTCATGATAGAAGTCCTAGAGAATGTAGGGCTATAAGGAACATACCTCAACACAATAAAAGCTATATACAAGAAACCAGTAGTCAATAACACTCTAAATGGAGAAAATCTTGAAGCAATCCCATTGAAGTCAGCAACTAGACAGGGATGTTCACTATCCCCACTCCATTTTACTGTGTTTGAAGTACTAATTGGAGCAATAAGGCATGAGAAGGAACTTCAACGGATGGAGAGAGAGAAAAAAATGAAATCAAACTATCCCTATTTGCAAATGATACATTATATAATAGAGATCATAACAGTTCTACCAGAAAACTTCTAGAAATGGTGAATGACTTCAGCAACATGGCAGGATACAGAATCAACTCACATAAAACAATAACTTTGCTCTACACCAACATCAAACATACAGAGAAAGAGATCATGGACACCTCACATTCATAATAGCCTCAAAGAATGGGTGATATCTAGGATTAAATTTAACCAAGGAACTGAACGATCTCTATGGTGACAATGTCAAACCTCTTAAGAAAGACATAAAGGTACTAGATACTGGACAAGCAGCCCACGTTCATGACTCGAGGGATTAATGCTGCAGAAATGGCTTTTTAAATAGGACTTATTTGCCCACGTATTAAGGCCAACAATTGACAAGTGAGACTTTTTAAAACTACAAAGCTTTCAAGCAGTGGTGGTGCACACCATTAATTCTAGCACTCAGGAGGCAAAGACAGGAAGATCTCTGAGTTCGAGGCCAGCCTAGTCTACAAAGGGAGTTCCAAGACAGTCAAAGCTACACAGAGAAACCCTGTCTCAAACAAAATAAAACAAAAACAAAACCCACTAAAAGCTTCTGCACAGCTAAAACAAACAAACACAGAAAAAAAAATCAATTGCGCAAAGAAGAAGCCCAGAGAATGGGACAGACTCTTTGCCAGCTATCTACCTGACAGAAAACTATTATCTAGAATATATTTAAAAACTCAAAACACAAAGGAAAACAAAGGCTAAGAAATATCTCAAAAATTTTTTTCTCTAGCAATCAGAGAAATCCAAATCAAAACAACTTTGTGATTTCATCTTAGCCCACTCAGAATGGCAAAAATCAATAAACCAACTGTTAACAAATGCTAGAGGTGGTGCAGGGAAAGGGAGATCTTCATTCACTGATTGTGGGATTGAAAACTGGTACTACTATTCTTCAAATCAGCGTGGAAACCCTCAAAAGTAAAACTAAATCTCCCATATGACCCAGCTATATCACTCCTTGGCATATATCCAAAGGATTCAACATCTTTCACCACAGATATTTTCTAAGGTATCTTCATGGCTGCTCTAGTCATAATAACTAAGAAAGAGAACAACCTAAATGTTCTTCAACTGACAAATAGATAATAAAAATGTGGTACATGTATGGTATTGAATACTATTTGTCTGTCAAGAAACATGAAACTATGAACTTTGATGGTAACTGGATGGAACTAGGAAGTCTAGCAAAGAGGCTCCTGAGTGGTAGTGATCTGAAAAGTCTACTTCCTGATCAATACATGTTCTCATGGTACCATAAAGCACCATGCAAGCTTCAAAAGGAGAGAAGCAACCAGTACTACTAGTCAACTATGAGCCACCACCACAATGGCACAATAACTCTCAAGACTCAATAGTGGCACACATATCTTGGTGGTACCCAACAGCTCTCTAATTGGACTAAGACCCATCCAACAGGAGGGAAATCATGTCTGGTACTGCAAACATAGCCTACTATCAGGGCTAGTGAAATCATGGATGTTTTAGGATGACTTACAGCTGCTACTTCATTAAACCATCATAATCACTAACTATATTCTAAATACTTGTCCTTAAACCAACAGGTAAGTATTGTTCTCACCCATCATCAAGAAAACTCTTTAAAACTGAGTGAGACCATCACAGAAAAACATAATCACAATGAAGAGCTGTGGAGCCCACTCCTAATGGAAACATCTAGAAAACAACTTCCCACATGTAGATTGAGGAAACATTGTGGAAGAGAGTGCAGAAAGATTGTAAGAGCCAGAGAATGGGAGTTTTCTGTGAGAGTGTATCTTCTAGTAATTTCTGAATCTACATCCATAAAGTCTCACCAACATGAATGCCTAAACATGACCTTGTTCACGAGGACAACAATAGGTGGATAGAAGAAAACCCATGAAGGCTCAACCATACACAAAGCATAGGCAGCTAAGGAATGCTGAGAATAGGAGAAATAGTATTCTCAGTAAAGACACCAATTGATTATCCACTACCAAATGGTCAGCCCTGAAAACATACATACAAGTAACATTATACAGAGTGAGTAGGTTGCATTTATTTAGGAGTATATGTGTATATAGATGTATATTATGTCTCAATATTTAATGAAAAAAAGAAGCTATCAATTTAAAGAGAGTAAAGAGAAGTATATGGGAGCGTTTGGAGAAAGGAAGGGAAAAATGGTGAAATGCTGTGATTACATTATAATCTCAAAAAAAATGAAGTAAGTTAAAAAATAATCTATTTATAGTTTAAGATCTCAAGCTTGCCACACTCACCAATGGGGTCAGATGTTTGAAAGGTGTTCAAGCTGGTATAAGAATTTGATCCCCGGAATTCATGAAGAAAACAAACAAACAAAACCAAAAAACCCAAGCCCTTTCTAGAGCAACTAGAGGATGTCTGTTGAGACAGGTTCTGATACTCTTGAGTTCTCTCTCCTTCCAAGCAAGACTAGCTTGGAAATCTGAGTATTTTGTAATGCAAAACAATGTATGCAATGTAAAGGATGTGAAGGGGTGTGTGTGTTGTTTTCCTGCTGGTTTAGCTGCTGCTACTGCCAAATGTAGGCTTTAACTAAGTCTCTATAGTTTTATTTATCAATAAAGACTCAGGAAGTCAGATGTTGGGGTGAAAACCTGCTAGCTCAGAGAGGCTGAGAAGCAACCAACTAACCTCTCTTTGTGGCCAGAGACCCAGCAAGAGAAGCGTCTCTCCAACTCTTCCTAAACCAAAAGGACCACAAAACTCCAGTCTCTCCCTACTCCTTCCTGTGTGACTCTCTATCCATCTTCCTGGCTCCTCTGTCCTCTCTATGGCTAATTCCTGTTAACTAGTTGCTCTGCCCCCTAATCCAAGGTTAATTTTATTAACATAGTCTCAGAGTTTCACAGTGGGATCAAATATCCCACAACAGGGGAGGTAAAATAATAAAGCTTTATTCCTATGTTGAATGAACACACGGACACACAGACACACATAGATACAGACACAGACACACAGACACACAGACACACACACACACACACACACACACACACACACACACACACACAGTGATAAACACTGTGAAGGAATCAGAGTGAAAATATAATGACTACCGTGTTTAGAGAGGTAGTCAATGCACTGTCATAGAACAGGTGATAATAAATGAGGCATTTGAACTGGAATTTGAAAAATGAGTAAAAAGGTATCAGCTTCAGACATAAAATGTAAAAACGATATGGCAGGGAGAGGGAAGAGTAAGGGCATGCCACTTAACCTCTCAGAACCTGATTTAGTCTTTGAAGAATGACAGCAATTCCTTGGAAGATTATTATAAAGACACAGAGCCTAAGGTACACCCCAGTGATACCTCCATATGTCTATTATCTCTGGTAGGAAGAACATCCTGCCCGAAGATTTACTCATATTTCCTTACATTGCATAGGCAATATTATTATCAAGGACAAATTTTAAGGCAAATAATTCGGAAAATAGTATAGGTATTCCATATATTTTATGAAGATAATACATTTTCTTTTAAAATAAAACAAAATAGGATGATTGAGCCTACAAATAAGCTCTCAAGAGTTCCCCAAAAGAGCCTCAGCAAGAAAGGATATTTATTGCTGTTTCTTCAGAATATCTGTGTTCTATTTGAAGACAAATACCAAGTGTCTTCTAGGTCAATTCTTTCACAAATGGTCCTCATTCAATTTACCAGGTAAAAAAGTGCAGACCAAATTTTTATTGTCTTTGTTTCTCAATACACAGCATTGTTTGTTCAAATAGCACACAGTAAAAAAAAAATACAGAGCCTAAGAAATCAAGAAGGGCACAGATCTACAGCATCATGCAGGTCATAGGGGTAGTTCTTTCTTTTTTTCTGTTTTCCCTTCCTCCACACCTTTCTTTTGGTTCTGTGTGTGTACTCTTAGGTCTGTGTACATGTTTATGTGTACGTGTAAGTAAATATGGGATCAGAACACAGCCTGGGGGTGTTGTTCCTGAAGTTTTATACTTCGTTTTTTTTACTTTTGTGTTTTTTGAGGAAGGATCTGGCCTGGAGCTTGCAATGGAGGTTAGCCTAACTGGGCAGCACATCTTGATGATCCACTTGTCTGATTCCCTAATGTTGGGATTCCAAGTAAGTTTCCTTGAGTCTGACTTCTTCAAGTGGGCTCTAAGGATTGAATTCAGGTCCTTATGTTTGTGTAGTAAGTTTTTTAGTAACTGAGCCGTCTTCCCAGCTTGTAGATGTAATTTGAAATGGTCTTATTAAATAAGAAACAAAGAGCCAAATAAAGAGTTAAAAGCCCAGAGATCGAGCAGTAGCCAAGAGCTAAGACCACCTTATCTTACAAATTGCTACCATCCTTCCCCTGAGAGAGAGACCTTCTTCCTGTGTCCTGTCTTTTTATTGCCTTTCTGTTCTGCCTTCTCATTGGTTCTAAACCCAACCACATGACTTCCTCATCACTGCCTGTCTATACAGACCTCCAGGTCTCTATGGTTCATACTGAGATTAAAGGTTCGGGTCACCTCTTAGCTGTGTCCTTGAACACAGAGATTCTGCCTGCCATGTGATCGGATTAAGGGCATGTGCCACCACTGCTGGACTTCTGCTAAATGGCTTGCTCTTGCTCTTAGCAATTTTATTAACATATAAATAAAATCACCTTTTAGCACAAATAAAATTTAACCTACCAGCTGTTCACCTTGTTCTGCAGATAGCATCTGGAATTGACAAACAAACAAACAAAAAAAACCAAACAAACAAAAAAAACCTATTGACCAGTATGAACTAGAATATCTGATTTTCCTTCCTAGGTGGTAAAAGAAAAAAAAGAAGGCTCAGGTCAGAGAGGGTTAAGGAAGCCAGACGTTAGGATTCAGATGCCATTCATAAAGAACTTGAATAACTTAGTAGGAATCAATGGTAACTGTAAACTAATTATCAAGAAACTTGTCAAAGGCACATATTATCAAGAAGAGGTAGAATGAAACCAAATATCTTAAAATAACAATGAGTAAAATGTAGATTGGGGAAGTTTTAAGTCAAACACTTATTTGCTTTTAAATCTATATTTTAAAAAAAGCATTGTTAGAGGTGACAAGAGAGTCTGGGAAGATTTTACTTTCTTCAGTAAAAATTATACAAACTTCCAGGAGACCAATAGAAATACACAATATTCTTAAATAAATCAGTGAATTTATGTTAGTTTGAAAGATACATTGGTTCAATTCCAGTTGGACTTTTTCTGGTTTGCTCAATTTCTGGCTTCCAGGAAAAGACAACATGATATTAACAAGTCATAGGCAGCTTTTCTCAAGAGCAGTTGGGAAACATCAGTGACTCATTTGGGGGAGTAAACAAAAGGATTAAGAAAAGCTATTTCACAACTATAAATGTACACTACAAAACTCTTTCTCCCAGAATGTTGTAAAACATTTGCCAAAGAGGAAAACGGAAAAGAAAGAAAACAAAATGGTTTTTGAGAAAAGCACAGAGGAAATTAGTTAAGTAGAGTAACTTTAAAATGGAAAATGTTTTGCTTTCAAGCAAATCTGGAAGAATATGAGATTGTTTTTGGATGATTTTGCATTACAACTTTCCCCCCTTTCTTACTTATACACTTTGCAGTGAGTGTCAGAGAATATATGGTAGCCATATTGACTTAGTCAAAGCCTGGGGTACTTACTTGTCAACAGTAACAGACTGATCTTTTTGCATCTCTTCAGGGTTGTCACAGCCTCAAAATTAGACCAATGTCTTTGTATGTTGAGCTTTGAGGTTCAAAGGACAGGATTCATCTGACACAATATAATAAATATTATGTAAAATGTGCTTATTAAACTTTATCTCTGTAATTTTGATAATTGAAAATGTATAGAAAAAGTACAGGCAAGTGAGAATAACCGGAACTTCCTTATCTTCTGAAACACCAACACGCATGGGTGGTGGCTGTGGCACATTTGTCTTGTTGCCTTCTCATTTTCTCTCTCTGTAAGACTTTTTTTTCCTCTAAAAGAATATCTGGTAAGACTGCAAAATCAAAGATACATTATCCATGGTCCACATCTTATTCAGAGAATTCCCACTGATGTTACCACTAACTAAACAATAGATCCCACCTCTCTAAAAATGCTACTGTCATCTTTGGGTCCAGTAAGCCATCAAGAGCATGTCCTGAATTAGCTACCAGGTTTCACCAGATTCCTTGAAGCTTTTCAGCCATTATCTATCTCTCTTTTCTGTGTATGCCTTAGAACAAGCTCTCCATGCTGTGCTACAGGACCCTCAGCATGGAACTGTCTGATGCTTTCATATGGCCAGGCACAGGACATATATTCTGGGTACTCCTTCAGAAACATGCTATGATAATGTCACATTGCTGATTTTATTCAAATTAATCACATGATAAAGGCAGTCTCTGGAAGATTCATATACTGTTATAAATCTTTTAGCTGTGTTGCTTGATCAGAATAGACTGCTGGGAACTTGGACAATTCAAGAGTGATCTTTTAGTCAGTGTTCTCTCTCAGCATTATCTACCATGCTCTGCTATGGTGCTTTCTTTCAGGGATTTAATTATAGCAATATTTTATTTTTTATCAAGCTCCTACCAACCAGCCTTTATGTCCATTGATGATTTTCATTTATGTTGATGGCCACTGTGATTGTTGCTAAATCTGTTCAACAATTTCTTTCATATTTATTAGCTGGTGTTCTATTCTAAAGATGTTTTTCTTCTATATAGACATAAATAATATATTTATGTAAATATATGTAAATGACCACACTTCCAGCTTTTGCTTACTCTCTGGTGTAACATGTTACATTCTTATTTTAAATGTTCATGCTATACTCACTTGCCTTAACTCTATAATAAGCCATTTCTCCCAGATGTCATGCTTTCTTGTAGCATAAGTTTATTGACTAAAAGTAAAATCTTATTGTTTGGTTTACACATTGGTACAAGGATGCCATTCCTTATAGTTCATCTCAGCAAAAAATATGAACTATATATAGGTATAGAAATTATATATATATATATATATATATATATATATATACTTATGTTTTATATATATTACATATTTATAAAGACATATAGGCATAAAATCTATGTTTATACACTTATTCTTTTTATGTGTGTGTACATAGGTATGTGTATATATCTAGCTTTCATATCTACCTATGAATACATAGTTCTGAAAGTCTGAACTGCTTTTCGACATTTATTTACTTATTATTTTGTGTGTCACAGGTGGAAAGATCTTGAACACACTGTGTTGTGGGAAGCCTGTGGATGATAGAGCATGACTTGCTGGATTTGGTGCTCTTCTACTATGTGGGTCCAAGGAGCCAACATAGGTTGCCAGGTTTGGCCTCAAGTGACTTCACCTGCCGAGTCATCCGGCTGGTCCAATTCTGATCTTTACAGGTTTAAAAGTATTTTCTCTTAAATGGGACACTGAGGACACAATGAGAGTCTCCCTGAACTTTAGTTTTTAGCTGATTCCTTCACATTTTAGGTTCTTTGTGACAAGGGAATAGCAGGCAAAAGCAAATGTCCCCATACTGCTGGAGACAGCTGACTGTGACCCTCAAGGGAAAGCTTGGCTTCTGTTTCCCCCAAAAGAGCAGGGTTTCATTTGGGACAGCAGTAGGGAGAAACATCTGGATATCTCCTCTTACTGATCTGCTCAATTTTACAGTTTTAGCATCTGGAGAGGGAAGTGAGGACTCTCAGCTCTCAGCAGAGCATTCTAGATTACACCACCATAGTTGTTAGCTAGAACAGCAAAATATAGCAAATGAAGGGAATTTAGAATGGGTAGAAACAGAGTACTTGTGTCATTTGTAGCCATGAGACCTGTCTCAATTTCAGGGATAGGAGTGTTGGGTTGTTACTGTAATCTACATGGAGAAGCAGATGAGAAGTAGTGGGTGTCACTTTGTACCAATGGGATCCCTGCCTCTGTGAGGATGTTTTGACCAGCCTTAATGATTAATTCCTAACAGGAACTGCCCTTGAGTGCAAAAGTTACTTTGTGCAAGTTCATGGCCCTTACACCAACAGTTTGTATTGAAATTACTGGTGAATGAAGCAATATAATATTGGTCCAGGCCTTACTTCCAAGCTGAGGTCAAATGGGAAGGAGCCCAAATTTCAGACCTTTGTGAAATTTATGACTTCCTGGTTTCTGTTCACCTAATCTCCACCCTCTTTCCCACAGCTGCTAATTTTGCTGGTACCTAATAAATACCCAATACCCATGGTTGACTTAAATGACAAATGATTAACAAATGTCTTTCTCCACTGGTCCAAAAAGGACCAATTCTTAGTGTTGCTTGCACCAGCGAGGATCCTATTACTGGGAAAAAGAAAGAATCGCCTGTAGTCACTTCCTTCTCAGGCTTCTATTTTTCTTTGAACTGATTTCCTAAGGAGGATGACAGTAATAGATGCATGCTGAGGGAGTAGAGCCATGGACTAGAAAAGCAAGAACATATAAAATTAGATGCTTGCTTGAGCTGTTAATTCAAGAACAATCGTGGTCAGTTCTTTTGGGGACAAGCAAACAAATTTTCTAAGTCAAATGCATCTTAGGACTGTCCCTTTAAGGGGTTAGAAACCTGTAGTATTCATCTAAATTCCCACCCTTTTTTCCCTAGATGTTGCATTTTAAGTAAAATGACTCATCAGTATTTCTGGCTACCGGTGTGCCAATGCTCCCAGGTTGAGTCTACACTGCTAGAGATAGGATGCCAACACCGTTGGTATATAGGCAAGCTGTTCACCGGAGTGATGTGTAAAGCCTAGCAGTGGCACTTGAGTAGAGAATTTGAGTGTACCCCTTAGGGGCATCCAAGATGCTTTAGTTATGTCCTGTACTTATCACAAGGTTGGTTTCTTCCCAAGGCAACTGACAAACTCATTATGTCCCCATTCACAAAATCAGCAGCTGTCATTATACAGACAAATTGTTAATATCATTATCATTATTATTATTATTATTATTATTATTATTATTATTATTATTATTGATTTTAGGCTCATAGCATGAGAGGAACAACATAGGACAATGAGTACTTCTGTGGTGCCGTAGATTGACTGAAATATGCTAAGCCACATGCTTTTATTCTCATGACAGTCTATTCTCAGAATCTGTATGGAGGTCTGAATGCAGGATCACTGCATGCCAGGAAAAGAACACCCAAGGAAGAAATGTTGCCCTGTTTTTCTGCCATGTGGTCTATGGTAACATGATCAAAGACTATTTTGGCAAACATATTGTAACATATTTTATAACAATTTTATAGTTAAATACACTGTCTTAAAATGTAATTCATAACATTCTACAGCTTCTAATTTTTAATCTTAAAATATTATTTATATGTTTTATTTTTGTGATTTATGTTCAGTAACATTCACCTGTTCTAACATTCAATTATTTACGTTTGACACACACAGTTTTATGGCCATAACTAAAACCAAGATATAAAATAATTCTATCATCCTCCCCCAAACCTTTAACATTTTATGAACAATTTTATTAAATTTTAACTGCACAAATTAATGTATGAATCCATTTATCTTATTAAATACAGCTTTATTTAAGACAACCAAATCACTTGATTATTATTTTCAATGAAATCTTTGTTCCTTTTATAAGAAACACTGTTCTCAGTTTGGGATATGTCCTTCAAGGAATGCCTTGTTTGTCCATGTGCCATTTCTATATTTATTATCAGTGACCAACTTAAATAAGCATAGATATGTTTATTTTGAAATCTTTTTTATGTTTTAACTATATATTATTACCGTGAAATAAATACAAAAAACTAAAAATGCCTTATATATTCATTTGAAAGAAGTAAAATGTACCAAAACAATTATTACCTATGAAAAGAAATATGAAAATAATATAATATATAGAAATAGAGTATTTGATTCACTGTGATATTATTTCATCAATGAAAATTATCTAAGAAAATAAAAATATATGCCAAAGGACATATTTTATTATATAGAAGTCTATTTCATATTTATAATAATAAATATCTATTCTTATGGGATACAATTTGTCATCATTTTAAATGTATTGGCCCAGCAAAATAATATTTATAAATCAAGTATTTTAAAACATGTATAATAAAATCCAAAGCCATATTGAATTTACTTTAGATCAGCAAAACTTATATGCAAAAGAAAAAATCAAGAGGACACTGACAGAAATGTCTGACAATCAAAACTGATATTTTAGGAACATGTTAAATAAATGATTATGAACTTAAATGGTTCTGTTCAGCATGGTCATGATGGTAACTTCAGTATGTGAAATAGTCTAATAGAGGGTGGTAGGGACTACAGTAGATTAGACCCCAAGGTCGCTTCTCTCTAAAAGATATTTACATTTAGTCATTTTACACGTAGAGTACATTAATGACATAGGGACTAAATGCGGCTTATATGACCCTACTATTTCACCGTCTTTGCCTTAAAGTAGTAAATTGATACAAAATGTGTTTGAGCTCCATGAAATTCAAAAGTTCTCTCATAGGCTATGGTTTCTACATTTTTCTTTCCCACATCCTGAATTCACTCACATGAATGAATTCTCCATATTAAAGAGTGTTGCAGGGTGTTTGATCACACTGTGTGAAAATGTTTCACTGTTTTATTCTGATTGGTTTAATAAAAGAGCTGAATGGCCAATAGCTGGGCAGGAGAGGTTAGGCGGGACTTCTGGGAAGAGACAGTAACTCTGGGATAGAATCTGGTAAGGAGGGAGTTGGAGAAGCCATTGAGACATGGAAGGTGTCAAATATACAGAATGAAGGAGAGGTAAAGAGCTACATGGCAGAACGTAGATTAATAGAAATTGGATGTTATAAGAACCAGTAGAGAACAAGTCTAACCTATGGCCAAGCTTTCATAATTAATAATAAGTCTCTGTGCCATTATTTGGGGGCTGGTGGTCCAAAGAAAGTCCGACAAAAAGTCCAACTCTGAAAGAACTCCTAATTAGTGTTTCTGCCTACTGTCTCACAGGCTTCCAAACTCTCCCTACAGCACTTCAACAAACTACCTTTAAGAATACTCATCTGCTCATGCTAATTTGCTCAAGTCCTGGGCACAACTGAGAGAGCTCATCACAGCCTTGTTTAATATCCAGTTGATACTCTAGCATTTCCACATTTGATCTCATCCATCCAGTTATGACACATAAATCTATTCAATTTATGTTTCTGTCTTCATTTTATTTATTTATTTATTTAATAATTTAATTGAATTCTACATATCAGCCAAGGATTCCCTTGTTCTCCCCCCTCCCCTCCCACCTTCCCCCCAGCCCACCACCCATTCCTATCTCCTCCAGGGCAAAGACTCCCCTGAGGATTGAGTTCAACCTGGTAGATTCAGTCCAGGCAGGTCCAGTCCCCTCCTCCCAGGCTGAGCCAAGTGTCCCTGTATAAGCCCCAGCTTTCAAACAGCCAACTCATGCACTGAGTACAGGACCCGGTCCCACTGCCTGGATGCCTCCCAAACAGATCAAGCTAATCAACTGTTTCACTTATCCAGAGGGCCTGATCCAGTTGGGGGCTCCTCAGCTATTGGTTCATAGTTCATGTGTTTCCATTTGTTTGGCTATTTGTCCCTGTGCTTTATCCAACCTTGGTCTCAAAAGTTCTCGCTCATACAAACCCTTCTCTTTCTTGCCAATTGGACTCCTGGAGCTCCACCTGGGGCCTGGCCATGGACCTCTGCATCGGATTCCCTCAGTCATTGGATGGGGTTTCTGGCATGACAATTAGCGTGTTTGGCCATCCCATCACCAGAGTAGGTCAGTTTGGGCTGTCTCTCAACCATTGCCAGTAGTCTATTGTGGAGGCATCTTTGTGGATTTCTGTGGGCCTCTCTAGCACTTTGCTTCTTCCTTTTCTCATGAAGTCTTCATTCATCATGAACTCTTATTTCTTGTTCTCCCTCTCTGTTCTTGATTCATGTGTGATCTCCTGCTCCCCTAAGCTCTGTCTTCATTTTAATGGTTTTCAAATGCACTGCAGTACTTCACACAACCCTGGTGCTTTTCATAGCAGTTCCTTTCTTCCATCTCCTCTATCACTCCTTACCTTTAAGAGCCTTTGCAGGTGGTATATTCACCTGGCCTCCTCTCAAGTGCTCCTATATTTATTTATAACTCTCATTTGTATTTTTTTCTTCTTTGTGTAAATGTTCAATTGACTTTGACAAAAGAAGAGACTATGCATTTCCAGCTTTGCATACAATACCTGCCATATAATATATAAATTCAATATATTTTCTGTAATATCTTAGTTCTTTAAAAATTAGAATAGAATCCTAATCTGTTTTATTCTGTATGCCACTTTTTTTTGTTGAATCATACTAAATATGTAGTATGGTTATTATCTTCAATTAAGCATATTGCTTTAACTGAAGTAAACAAGTACTATTTTTTTTAGCTCCACTCAAGCTTAAGACTGTAAGGAAAGGGATGAATGCTTCTACCATATTGCAACAATATCAGTATTGACATTTTGGATATAGATTTTCTGGACCTACAGAAAGTTACTGTTAAATAAAAATTGCACATAAAAATTATTTAATAACAATGAATATTTCTAATTTGAAAAATATCAGTTAAGAGTTTTTCTAGAGTTCAAAGTCAGTGACTATTTCCAAGATGACTAACTGAATCCTTTCATCACTACTGAGCCTTGAACTCCCAATCACTACAATTCAAAAATTTCCAAAATTTTATATACATATTTTATCACTGTATGAAATTTTCAAATAATTTTTAATTTCCAGAAGATACAAAACCCTGTCTAAACAAATCATCAATTTACACTTCAGCTTAAATTCAGAATATCTTACAGATCAAAGAGGACACAGAATTGTCTGTGTTTGCAGATGTCAAGATCTTCAAGGGCATCTCTGTTTACATCCCCTTTGTATTGCCATGGAAACTATTTTTTTTTCTATGTCTAGAAACTGAGTTATGGGAACACTAATTTTGTTCCCATGGAGATCTAGAAGCCTAGATTAAGCATATCCTTATACTAATAGTCAAATATGAGATATTCTCTTTTTTCTAAAAATTGATAAACATCTAATATACAAAGGCAAGGATAATTACAAACTTAAAAGTGATGTGGAGATCAAGCTGTTAAGACAGCATTGCATGGCAAGAGTTTTTATTTATCAACAGCTAAAAGTCAACTGCAGAGTCTGCCAAAAGACCACCTTGCTTAAAAACAGTTTGCTGGGTAGATAGGCCAGACAATGGTAAAGCAATTTGTCATATAACTAAGAATAAAGAAAAGTTTAAACTGAGATTCCATGAATTATCAGAAGGTTGTAATTTGTGTGTGTGTGTGTGTGTGTGTGTGAGATTATTCCCAGGACATAGTCATTTCTGAGAGGAGTAAGAGATCAAATCTCTAACATTCTGGTCCACAAACTTAATTATTTCTCCTTTTGGTTTTGACAATGTTATCCTTAACCTTTAACCTTCAGTTGGGAGACACTGAGTGGTTAACTTGCTTTCTTGCAATAGTTGGCTAAATTCAATTATAAATTCCTAAAGCATCCTCTATCTCTAAAGTGCCCTGTGCTGATGTCTATCATCACTGAAAACATGGATTATACTGATTTGCTTTTTACCATACACTTGACCTCCTCTGAGAATGGTTTTCTCTTCCTATTCATAACAACTAAGACTGTGGTCGACAGAGAAAAGGAACATAACTATTTATTTCCAATGAATTATTCATTATTCATGTTTCAAATGGGTATTTGAGATATATCCATCCCTTTATTTTTTAGATACAGATATATAGTCTTCAGAAGTGAAAATTATGAACCTAAGTTAGGTGCACAGGGAAATTAGACACAAACCACCATAGCTCTAGTTCTGTATTCATTAGCCATTACCCCTTAAAAGTGCCTACTAATTTTCCTCTCCCAGGATCTATCTAAATGTATTCTTAGAAGCTTCTTGAGGAAGAACTCATCTAAAGAAGGATGAGCATGGGTTGCAAACTAAACCCAATGATAAAATCACAACACTGCCTGTTGATCACAGATTTTTAAATGTCCTTGTTATGTCTTAATTTTAGATGAAACCCTTAGATAAGATTATATAAGATTTCTTTGGAGAAAAACTACATGCAATATGTCATACATTTTTAGAATGCCAGTTCTTCAATATTTAACACATAAACAACCACAACCTTAACCACAATCAAGAAAATGAATGCATCAATCACTCATGAAGACTAGATGTGCTGATTTGGCCTGAGCTGGCTTTGAATGCATGCATAGCAGGGCAAAACTTTGTGCTTGAGTAGCCTTAGCGGGGGAATCCCCTATTAACTCTCATGCCTATGCTTAATTGTGCATGCATCTGATTAAAATTAGTTTCATTATAGAAATAGAAGAATAATTGTATAAAATAACCTGTCAATCAAAATAGAGACTTGCTCAAACTACTCTTTTCAGTAATTAGCTCTTTTGCTTGAACTCCATAAATGGAAGCTCCAGATCATAACAGGGGCTCTTGAGTATTCTCACTCAAGTGCCCTCTGTTAATCTTCACAGGTGTAGATGAATTTCTAAACAGTCTTATTAAATAAGAAACACAGAGCCAAATACAGAGGTGCAAGCTGTAGAGATCAGAGCAATAGTTGCCAACTAACCTTAGCTTACCACCTCACCATAGCTTCCCAAGAGAGCCTCTTCCTGTCTATCTGCGCCTTTATTGCCTTCCTGTTCTGCCTTTTCATTGGTTCTAAACCCAGCCACATCACTTCCTCGTCACTGCCTGTATCCAGGTCTCTATGGTTGGTACTGGGATTAAAGGCGTGTGTCACCACACTTGGCTGTCTCCTTGACCACACAGAGACTCTCCCTGTCATGTGATCGGATTAAGGGCCTGTGCTTCCACCTGCCTGACTTCTGTTTATGGCTGACTATGACCTCTGATCTCCAGGCAAACTTTATTTATTGACATACAAATAAAACATCACATTTCAGCACAAATAAAGTATCACCACACACAGGGTATCTCCTTTAGTATGTACTATCTCTTTTCTCTAAATGAAAGTATCTTGCTTCTTTAGAAAAAGAAAAAAAAAACGATTTCTTGTAATCAACATACAATTGGCACATGATTTATTAAACTTCCAATAAAAACTCTGCTTTACGTTGATGTTTGATACTTGCGCATTTGATTTCAATATTAATGTGAATGATTAAATTCATCACTGTGCTAGATGTATTGTCTTCTTCCTTTCTTAAGATTTGTAACTCATTCTTTAAACATCAGTTTATTTCTGCTATTTTCCATTTACATAACTTTAAAAATGATCTTTGGTAGTTGTCCTTGAAATTTCAAACACATCTTTAGGCTAGCTGCAGTGGCACACATGCTTCATCACAGTGTTTGGTAGGCAGAGGCTAGTGGATATCTAAGTTCCAGGCCAGCCAAGACTACATATTGAAACTCTTTCTTAAAAGAATCAAAATAAATATAAATAAATAAGAATTTCATCTCTTTAATTATACAGTGCATGACTCTCACAACAATATAATTCTATTTTTTCTAACCTTTAGTCTATTCTTATACATTTATTTTTACACAGAAAATAAATACAGTGTATTCTATTCTATTGTTTTCCTTCAGAATTAGTTAAATTTCAGATCAGTCAATAAATTGGACATCTACCCTTACACCTGTGAACAACCCAGCATGTTTGTGAGTTTTTGGATTTGAGTGCTGCCTGGGTTTCTCAAAACACTTTCTATGACATGCCTAACATTTAATAGACACACAAATAAGTACTTTGTAAAGTTCCATGAACTCACGCTCTTTTGTTAAGACCTATACAGAACATAAAAAGGATATAATTTACAATTCTTTTTTTATTTTTTATAAATATTTTTATTTTATAATTAATTTAATTTTACTTAAGAGCCACAGATTCCCCTGTCCTCCCTCCTCTCACCCCCAGCCCTCCCCCCTCAACCCACCCCCATTCCCACCTCCTCCAAGGCAAGGCCTCCCCTGGGGAGTCGGCCCAGCCTATACTTACTTGATTTAAGATAATATTTAATCTAAAACAAAAACATGTTTACTCAAATTCCCAGTGAGGTAGGTAGGGGGTTGGCATTAAGACAGAAAGAAATGAGGAGAGATCAAATCAGAGCATTTTAACTTTCAGTGAATGCAGCAGAATATCTGAACATTTTAATAGTCCTGTGAAATACGCATTGTTCCCTTTGCAAAGACTACAGATGTGAGGCTTAGAGACTGTAGGTGACAGACTTCACCAGAGAGGTTGACCTGTGTGCTTGTCACATTTGGTGTATTATTCACGGGTTCTCTGTCTCCATGTATGAGTCTGCCAGACTCCTTTCATGCAGAATCAGTTAAGGCAGTCAGCGGAACCAAACTGCACTAATTTGCAAAATCCTAACCGCTTATTATTTTCACACATTTAAATTTACCACAGTTTACGTCAGTGTTTCTTAACTGGTGGGTCGTGACCCCTTTGGGTGTGGAATGACCCTTTCGTAGGGGTCACCTAAGACCATCAGAAAATGCAGATATTTACTTTATGATTCATAACAGTAGCAACAAAAATGATTTTATGGTTGGGAGGGTTACCACAACATGAGGAACTGTATTAAAGGGTCACAGCATTAGGAAGGTTGAGAACTGCTGGTTTAAGTCTAACATACTGCATAATATTTGTTTTCCTCTTTTAGTTCTGATGAAATTAAAAATGCCTCCACAGAAGTCAATTTATTTGCAAAAGTTAGGTTTCCATACTTTAATTTGTGGTCATATTGCTATGATTAACTGATAGTTTTTTTTTTCCCTCTTTCCTACTTAGTGATTGTGATTTTACTGAATGCAAATGTAATGAATATTTCATTTAATACAGTGACTCCAACATAAAGTTTCAATTTGGGATTATTTTATAGCTTATTTATTGAGTCTATGATCAAATTAAGGTATGTAAACTACTAGACATGACCATTTTGATAGGACATCAAATGAAGATAGTCTGTCATTAAAAGCAGAGGTTTAGAATGACCTAATTCAGATATGATTGGAATTGGCAGGCATTTTGCATTGTGATAGGAGTAGAGTCTAATGGTTCAAAATTTTCAAATCATTTTTCTCATCTATAGTTGACTAGCAACAAATAGTACTAAACTTAGAAGAAATTTGGAATCACAAGTTGAGCACAAATCGTGTCTTGACAAAGCAGCACGAGCCCACTTTTAAGGTTAAAAAGGTTGTTTCTCATTAAATCCTCAGATAAAAGATTTCTTTGCAAATTTTTTTTCTCTTATAAAATTGTTTATTCTCAAACAAAACTCTGATTTTATTTTTGGAAATAAGACAGTCCATGAATCACCAGATAACATAAGCTTTCAGTGGTTTTGCAAATAGCAGCTTGTGTGCTTTTGCATTAGACGTCTCAGTGTCATGATAATGTTTTAATACTGAAATGAGCATCATCATTTATAAAGCAACAGCACCACTTATTCCATGTCCCCTAATAAAGTACAAAATCTAATAAGAGAAGTAATGAAAGGGAACTTAGTTAAAGTAATTCTTCAGTGGATAAAACTCACTTAAGAACTGTACATAATACTTACATATTAAATCTCAAATGAATCTCTAATTATTTCATTCTTACGCAATAAACTTCTTTTTCTAGTCTACATAGCTTGGAATTGCTTTGCTTTTAGCTAGTTGCCAGAATGAGAAAGCCGCTGGAAAAAGGGGAGGAAGTGTACAGGGCAGGTGGGCAGGTGAAAGGTAGAGGTGGAAATGGAGGTGGGCAGAGAGAGAGAGAGAGAGAGAGACAGAGACAGAGACAGAGAGAGACAGAGAGAGACAGAGAGAGACAGAGAGAGACAGAGAGAGACAGAGAGAGACAGAGAGACAGAGAGACAGAGAGATAAAAGGAGAGGAGGAGAGAAGGATGAAAAGCAGAGGTAGCATGAGGGACAGCAGGATTTTAGATTCTCATGCTCAAAGGCATTTTGTTTTGATGTTCTGTACTCCCATAACATAAACGGTTTCAATGTTTTCATATCTTCAGTAAACATTGTTTCTAAAATTTTTTATTATAATTGCTATGTATGTATATGTTTCTGTGGGTATGTGTATTCACTACAATACCTGTGTGAAGGTCAGAGGACAACGTGAGAGAATAAAGTCTCTCCTTTTGCTGGGTAGACCCCAGGAATCAAACTTAGGTCTTCAGGTATTGGCAGTAAATACCTTCACCCAGTGAGCCACATAACTGGCCCTAATACTGTTGCTATATAGGAACCTAAAAGTAGAATGAAATGTAGTCAATTAGGTAAAAATAGCTTTTGTCTTGCTCTTGTTGTTTATCTTAAAATATTAATCTGTTTTGAATATGTAATTTTATTTGTGAATGTTTAAACAAGTAATTTTTATTTATTCAGCATACTTTGATGGTTGATAGAAAGAAAAATAATACCTATTTTGGCAAATGGCCAATTGAGTCCTAACAAGGAATGATTTTGTGATTGATCATAAATCTAGTAATGTTTGTATTACTTATCTTAGGACAGATTTCAATGTCTGGAGCTGTTTGTCTTTAGAACTCAGACATATACACAGAATATTTTGTTGAAAAAGAATGAACTTATGGGGCTGGAGGAATTGCTAAGTGGTTAAGGAAGAAAAAGAAGTAATCACAAAACTGGGTGGGAAAGGATGAGAGGGTAGAGTTGAGGTGGAGAATATAGGAGAAGGGGAATATTCTCAAAATATATAGTATGAAATTCTCAAAGAATTAAACAGTATTACAAAAATGAGTGCTATCTGCTCTTGTACTCATAGCAGAAGATATGAGAAGAAAGCAGAAGATCTGAGTTCAGTTCCCAGCATCCAGGTGATTTGAAGCTATCATTTGGCCCCTAAAGGTATCTGCACTCATATGTACACCCTACAATACACAATGTACTTTTTTCATAAAAATGCATTTTTAGGATATTGTCTAAATACACGTTTATAAGTTTATATTATGAGTTTGGAGTTAATTTTACTCTTTATTATGTTATTTCTAAAAGAATGAAGATATCCATATTGACCATAACTTCCTAATGACCTAACTGACTTGCAAAGCCAATTACCTTATCTCCATCAAATTACTTCCATCATCCAAATAAACTGAGGCTTTGTCAGAGATAATGGTAATAGAAAGAGTGTAGAGTACACACAAAGTTAGCAAAGGATCAGACATGTAAAAACGTTATTCAAATAACTTGGTAGAATCTATGGCCTGGTGATCAAAAGTAAACAATTATCTTTCTTCTAAATGTCAGTCAGTTGTATTAAATATTAATTTCCCTCTCCTGAATAAAGTAGAATTCTTTCACGCTTTATGTCCTTGGTTTACTAAAGACAATATCAAGTATCATCTAAATATCATGGCCATCTTTGCTCCCCTCACCAGCTTTTCAGGATCTCTGCTATTCTCAGCTGCTCTCACATTCTTAACAGCCTTTTCCTCCTCAAGGCCTAACTTTGAGAACCAGCTTTATTTCCTTATTAAGTATTTGATGTGAATTTTTAAGAAAATAATCCATTATAATATATTACTTTTCTATAGATAAGGGTATTTTTGTCTCAGGTCCCCATATACATAAATGTCATAATGAACCAGATAATTTGCACCAGTATATAAAATAACCTAACAGAAGATAGAAGATACAAAAAAGCCCAAATACTACATTTATATGAGAAATGTTCTCTTAAAGCCCAGCCAGATGGTGACAGTCACTATAATTCTTATGCTATATACAACTCAATATATAGTCTGATTCTGCCATGATGATCACAGACTAACACTCTAAAACTATTAGCGATCCCACAATTAAATGGTTTCTTTTTTTTTACTAAGAAATTTTTTCCATTCATTGTATACACCAATCAAAGGTCCCCCTCTTTCCTCCTCCTGCCCCTCCAGCAATGTTTTCTTTTGTAAGAGTTGCCTTGGTTGTGGTATGTCTCTTCACAGCAGTAGAACAGCAACTAAGACTTCTTCATTATTGAATTTTCTTCTATTTGGTAATTAAGCAGCGCCTACCTGGTATATCACTATACCTACAATTCAATATATGGAAGCATGGTGGAATGCACGAATGGATGACTTTTGATCAGAAGTGTTTTCAACTGTGAACAGCCCCACAACTTTAATAAGCAAATCATATTTCTTTTGCTTGTGAGTGTTCAGTTCTAAACAGACTGTTTTCAAAGACTGTTCAAAGTAAAACAGCAAACACAACTGACAAAGTGGTATCTCCTACATTAACTTCCTTGAAACCTTGCAAAAATACTTGAAGTGTTTACACTAATGGCAAGGAGTACGTAAAACTGTGGAGCTGGAAGTGAGCCCTGTGCTCAATCTGATCATGTTATCAGAGAAAAGAAAACAGAATTAGAGAAGAATTATTTTTTCATAAGTCCTATCAATTAAATCAGACCAATATCAGAATTCTCTGAGGTTTTCCCCACTTTTTTTTCAAGGAAAAAGAGTTTTCTATTATTTGTGATTCACTGTTTTCCCACAACAAAGGTATTTCTTCAACTGTTACAGTATGTGATTCTCTAATTAACAAAATGAACTGCATCTATGTTTCTTATGCTACCTTTGGACTCTTGGATGTCTTTGTGATTAGTATCAGTAATTTGAGAGTTACTCATATTTACATAATTACCTAATAAGGATCATTCATGAAAACTGTTAACTTTCTTTAACAATATATAATTATCATCATAGTCACTGTGGCAGACTCTTTCATTGGTAGTCCTTGATGAACTTTGAATTGTATTACTCATATCTTTTAAAGACATTCCAGATGTTGAATCTGCACTGGACCATTGAACTTCCAGTAGCCATAGTAATAAGCATGACACAAGCAACAATTGAAAATCTCATGTATGCTGGGGTATTTTAGATGGAATTATTTCTCAGATCCCACATATGCTGTGCAGAATTTTGGGACGGTCAAAGGTGTGGAAGGAGAGACCTATGGTGGAACATGGAGACATCAGACAAATGAAAGCCTCCAACTCAGTGCCAGGACTGAGCCTTTTTATAGTAGCCAATGCAGAATATAATGGCACATCAGCACAGTTGTAGTTTTGAGCAGCTAATTTCCAAAGTAAGTTGTCAGATTGTGATGAACATAGAGCTAAGACACAAAACAACAAAACAAACAAAAACCAACAAAACCCTGAGTAGAAGTATCAGAGGAAAGATGTACATTATGGAGGGTAGGGGAATGAGTAAAAGGCTAGTGTAGATACATGGTAGAAACCAATAGTAGAAGACATCAAGCAGAAGAATCCGTGGGCTCCAAGGCAGGCTTGCTGAAGACACACAGGTGGAGAATGAGAAAGAATGGAAAGGAATGAAGAAAGCTCAGAATGTTAAGATAGTATAAAAGAGGCTATGGTTATTAGGGTTCAAAGGGGCTTGAGAATACCAAAGGCTAGGGCATTTATTTAAAGGAATGAAAAGAGAAGGAAGGGAATATTCAGGCACAGGTCAGTCAAAGCTTTCTCCTCAAATTTAGCGCAAGCCTCTCTCAAGGCCTGTTATCAATAAACCCTCAGACTGAGTGATAAAGAGAAGAGTCTTGAGGCTTCAGGGAGAAAAGAAATAAGGGCATACAAAGAGTGCCTCAGTTTCTATGAAAATCAGATGACTAGCAGAAAGCCTCCAGGTAAGAAGAGAGAGATAGAAGATTTTCACAGTGATGCACAAACAAAACATGTCAACTGAGAATACTGCAGCCAGTAATACTGTATCTATCCTTTAAAAATAAGGGTGTAATAAAGACTTTGCAAAGCAAATGAAAGTTGGCCAAATACAGCACCATAACATGTTCTTCAAGACATGCTAGAGGAAGTTCGTCTAACTGGAAGAAAAATATATTAAGGAGTAAAATAACCATGAGGAGTCTATAAAGCCTATTGGTAAGAGTAATTATACAGAACAATAATGTTCTAATATTCTAAGCATGGCACATATGAGGAGTCTATAAAGCCTATTGGTAAGAGTAATTATACAGAACAACAATGTTCTAATATTCTAAGCATGGCACATATGAGGAGTCTATAAAGCCTATTGGTAAGAGTAATTATACAGAACAACAATGTTCTAATATTCTAAGCATGGCACATATGATGCTATGTGCCTTTGATATAAAGACTAAAAAAATTAAAATAATATTAATATGTTAAGTGTTATGCAATACAGATGGTAAAATATCAAAAACTGACCATGTGCGAGAGAATGAAATGTAACTGCAGACTTTATTGAATATATTTTCTCTGTTCTTTCTCTTGTGATCATCTCAAGGTTCTAATATTACTTAATAGCCTGGTGCAGTCAAAGGATGCTTTAAGTAAGCCTTGTGGTGATAAAAGTCTCTATAAACAAACAAAAGTAATAAGTATCAGAAGACAGTTCTAAAAGAATTTATTTAACCGCCAAGGAAGACTGAAATAATGAAAGAAACTACAAGAAAAGTAAAAAACTAGTTACACAATGGCTTGTAGTAAGTCCTTGACAGTAAATAATTACCCAGAATGTCAGCAGACTAAATTCTCAAATTAAAAGAAATGAGGTGAATGGATAGGAAACAAAGCAAAGCAAAACAGCATCTGAACCCAACTACTTGTCAATGACAAGAGATTCATTTTACGCTAAGCACACAGAAGTTGTTGGTGAAGGAAGGATGGGGAAGCTACTTCCTGTAAGTGGAATCTAAAACCAAAAGCAGAAGCATCCATATGTGCACAAGATAAAAAAGATGCTAAACCAAGAACATAGAAACAATAAAGGTCACCATACACTGAAAATTTATAAAGAAATTACAGAGTTGATTGTACCACAGATGACCCAGCAGACAGTTATAGAGCATCTCATCCAACAGCTCCCAAACATACATTTTTATCATAAACATGTAGAACATTTTCCAGGGATCATCAGGTGACTGTGTGATGTCCAAATAAATTTTTTTAAATTGAATTCATGCTGAGTTAGTATCTTTTCTGACCAACACGCAATAAAACTAGAAATCAACTAGAAGAAAAGCTTTGAGAGCTGTAAAAACTTCATGGAAATTACACAATTTAATTCTGAACAATATATATCAAGTACTATGTCAAGAAATATATTGTAAAGCTTTTTGAAACAACAGGGTGTGGTGGAACACACCTAGAATTCTAATAATGGGAGGAGAGGGCAAGAGGATCACAGTTCAAGGTCTCCTTCAATTTACCGAGTGTTCCAGGCAAGGCTGGTTATATGAAATAACACTCTGAGAGCCTACACATAGTACACCATACCTATTTAATATCTCATGCCTATGGATGTCATAGGCTCAAGTAGAGAACTTACCACTTTTGTTTAAATTGACCAACCATCAAACTGTCTTCTAAATATGTTTTAAGAGTTACATTTAGCTGGGCGGTGGTGGCGTGTGCCTTTAATCCCAGCACTCGGGAGGCAGAGCCAGGCGGATCTCTGTGAGTTCGAGGCCAGCCTGGGCTACCAAGTGAGTTCCAGGAAAGGCGCAAAGCTACACAGAGAAACCCTGTCTCGAAAAACCGAAAAAAAAAAAGAGTTACATTTATATTTATTTATTTATTTACCTATCTATTTATTTATTTGTGTGTGTACATGTATATGCTTGTGAAAGAGGGGTTAGAGATTATGTTAGAGACATAAAATAGGGTGAGGTTGTGTAAAAAATACCATCTGCTAGACTTGAAATAAACATTATAATCATAAACTCATAAATGTACGTATGGTCCCACACAAAACTGGTCCCGTTAGCAATCAGTCATGGAAGAGAAAGAGGTAAAGGGGGCCCTACCTCATACTGCTGAACTACATGGAGAAGGGAAATCCCTGTCTCCTGTTACGTATCCACCTGGCTCCAATGGATAGACACAGACCCAATGTCATAAAATATGTCCCTGGTTAAACTCAGTGAGACACAAAACAAAATGAACGAACATGAACATAAGAAAAAGCTTTTCAGAGAAGAGCTTAAGGGGTGAAAGTGGACAGTAAGCATCGTGTACATATATAAAATTGTCAAAGAACAAAACTAATGAAAACAGAGGTAAAGGACCAAGTTGGACTTATTTGGGACGGTTGCCACTGTTTTGCTTTGTTCTCAAGTGTTTTTCTGTGTAGCAGTGCACCTTCTCAAGTGGTGGAGGTCTTTTAAAGATGGTCTCTAGTGGAAGAAATGACTCTATTCAAAAAAGAGCCTAGAATTATCTAAGGCAAGCTGTTACACTGGCATCCTGTGTATTATGGTCTGTCCTAGGTAACATTTTTCTTTTACATAAATTTCTATATTTCTTCTGGATTACCTCAAAATTTGCCAGGCTCAGCCCAGAAGAAAGTATCCTTAAAATGCAATTTCAATTTTTTACTGCAATCTTTGCTAATCAGGAAAGCAAACTCACAAAATTAATAATTAAACGTTACTTAAAAGAAGGTGCTTACATTGGGGAACATGTGACCTACAATGGAGAAAGGACTCATATCTATTTCTGGAGCTAGGACAATGGTAGTATATAAAGTGTTTGCTGCAGGAGCATGAGTCATGGAGTTCAGATCCTAACTCTTATGGCAAAAGCCAGGTATAGCAAGCACCACACAACTGTAACCCCAGCACTTGGGCAAAATAGGTAGAAGCCAGGATTTAACTGCCAGCCAGTCTCTCTGAAAAGGTGAGCTTCTGGGTTCAATGAGAAGACCAAGAATAAGATGAAGAGTCACCCGATATTAACTTCTAATCTCCATACCCACAGTTACTAGTGATCACACAAGTATGTACACACAGACATACAAACTCACACACATACAATGTGTGGCGGCCCAAATTGCTCAAGGTCAGAGAATCTGAGCTTGCTTTACCCAGCAGGGCTGCATAATGGGATAATTTGACCATGAGCATGGTTACCAGGGGGTCTGAAGGGTCTACACTTGGCTATACAGTATGCTTTGATCTAGAAAGGGGGAGGTCTTTTGTCTTGTCCCTTGGCATTGTACAAAAAGCCCTTTGGAATAAACCTCGAGGTGACTGGATATTGACCCGGGGTCCTCCTAAAGCTATCCTGTATCTCTATCTTTCTTATTATCTCCTTCTATCTTTCTATCTAGTACTTCCTCATTCCTCTCTCCTCCCCTCAAGAACCCTTGGAGAGGTTGGCACTGGACTCTGACAGACTCCCACAACAATGGAATAACTTCTGACTTTGAGAAAAATATGTATTTAAAGTGGTTAAAAAAAAAGAAAGAAAAATGAACAAAACTAAAATCCTGTAATTTATAAAATTTGTCTCCAAACATGAAGGATAATGAAGATATTCTCTGATATATAAAAGCTGGTGGAATTTGTAGCCAGTATACCTACCTTGCAAGAATTCTTAAAAGAGAGAGACAAGATGATACATGTCAAAAAATAGGAACTACGTAAAATATTTTTTAATTATTCAAATATATTTTAATGTTTTCAGTTCAATACAACTGAAACTGTAGTGGCATTAAATAGCATTTTCATCTTAATTTCAGAGTACAAGTTTCGAGGCCATTACTGGGCAGGAACATCATATCATAGTAAGTATTCAGCTTATTAAGCAAGATGACTGCCAGTGTCATGGTAGGGGTGGGAAGGAGAATGATCAGCTCATAGAATTTGGCTAAGAAAGGAAATAAAGCAAAAACAAAAACCAATGCAAAACAAAGTAGCTATGGGTATTAGTAAAATAATAATGAATAAAATAAAATTTAAATAGTTATTTTGTTGTTAATTCATCTCACCCAAGACAATTTGTTTCAAAAATAGAAGCAATGATAAACTGCTTGCACATGTCCATGTATATAGTAATATAACAAACGTAAATATAAGTTAGCATATATGTATGGATAAGTGAGTATGTGATGGAAATGTTCAGAAGCAAGAATTAAGATTATTTTGGGGAAATACAATGTCAATGAAATACAAGAAATAGATTTTAGCAAAGGAAGATATACATGCTTGAGAATGTCACAGAGAAATCCATTCAACTGCAGTATTAATGTGAGTTGATGTTTAAAATAAAAAAAAAATCAGACTATTTTAATCTTACATGGTACTGTATTGTACACAAGACAGTATAATTTAAGATGAAAGTGAATATGAATTAATATTAAATGTATATTGTAAACATACTGAAAATTAAAAACAACTTTTGAACAAGCAAGTATAATCAACACTTTACAGCTAACAGAAATGGGCTCATATAAAATGCTTATAAACCAAACAAGGCAGACGATATGGGGTGGACAAAAATGTTAGCAAAGAACATGGGGGAAGACAAACAAAAGTAACAGATCTGATAGACATTGATCCAACAAGTAGCAGTTTTTACTTAACAATTCAAGATTTTAAATCATTACTGAAAGGAAATAGTCAAGGCTGAATAAAAACTAAGTCTGACCATCTGTTGTCTATGGTTATCCTATTTAAAACATGACCACACATATGAATTTAAAATAGAAAAAATCATCCTGAGTGAGGTAACCCAGACTCAGAAAGACAAACATGGTATGTACTCACTCATAGCAGGATACTAGATGTAAAACAAAGATGATAGACTGCTACTCACAACTCCAGGGAGGCTACCTAGAAAACAGGAACCCAAGAAAGACACAGGGATCACCCAATGACAGGGAAATGGATGAGATCTACATGAACAACATGGACGTGAGTGGGGGTGATGAAGGGCAAGGGTCGAGGGAAAGAGAGCTTAGGGGAGTGGGAGATCCCAGCTGGATCAAGAACAGAGAGGGAGAACAAGGAATAAAAGACCATGATGAATGAAGACCACATGAGAATAGGAAGAAGCAAAGTGCTAGAAAGGCCCACAGAAATCCACAAAGATACCTCCACAATAGACTAATGGCAATGGTCGAGAGACAGCCCAAACTGACCTACTCTGGTGATAGGATGGCCAAACACCCTAATTGTCATGCTAGAAACCCCTTCTAATGACTGAGGGAACCAGATGCAGAGATCCACAGCCAGGCCCCAGGTGGAGCTCCAGGAGTCCAATTGGCGAGAAAGAGAAGGGCTTGTATGAGCGAGAACTATTGAGATAAACTGTAGGATAAAGCACAGGGACAAATAGCCAAACAAATGGAAACACATGAACTATGAACCAATAGCTGAGGAGCCCCCAACTGGATCAGGCCCTCTGGAGAAGCGAGTCAGTTGATTAGCTTGATCTGTTTGGGAGGCATCCAGGCAGTGGGACCGGGTCCTGTACTCAGTGCATGAGTTGGCTGTTTGAAACCTGGGGCTTATACAAGGACACTTGGCTCAGCCTGGGAGGAGGGGACTGGACCTGCCTGGACTGAATCTACCAGGTTGAACTCAATCCTCAGGGGAGTCTTTGCCCTGGAGAAGATGGGAATGGGTGGTGGGCTGGGGGGAAGGTGGGGGTGGGGCACGGGAGGAGGGAGAAGAAGGGAATCTGTGGCTGATATGTAAAATTAAATTAAATTATAAAATGAAATTTAAAAAAAAATAGAAAGGTGGATAGGCCAGAGAGGTGTCTCTGCTGATAATGATAACTCTTGGTCACCAAGTCTAATGACTAGAGTATGATCCCTGAGGCCCACATGGGGGAAGGAGAGGACTCAACCAACTGACTATTCCAGCCTGTCCTATGATCACCATGTTAGCACAGTGTAACACCTTGTCCAGACACACACACACATTGTAGAATATCATTTTAAGTTGTGTTACATTTGTTTATGCTGTGGAACATGTGTTTAATTGTGGTGCTATTGTGTTCCCCAAAATATTGTGTACCCTAATAAACTTATCTGGGGTCAGAGACAGAACAGCCACTAGATACAAATGCTAGAAAACGGTGGCACTCACACCTTTAATCCTAGCATTCCAGAGGCAGAAATCCATGTGTTCAAGGATACAGCCAAGCATGGTGACTCACGCCTTTAATCCCAGACAGTGAGCCTTTAATCCCAGGGAGTGATGGTAGAAAGCAGAAAGGTATACAAGGCGTGAGGACCAGAAACTAGAAGCATTTGGCTGGTTAAGCTTTCAGGCTTCTAGCAGCACAGTTCAGCTGAGAGCCATTCGGATATGAGGACACAGAGGCTTCCGGGCTGAGGAAACAAGACCAGCTGAGAAGTTGGCCAGGTGAGGTTAGCTGTGGCTTGTTCTGGTTCTCTGATCTTCCAGTTTACCCCAATACCTGGCTCAGGTTTGATTTTATTAATAAGACTCTTTAAGATTCAAGCTACATCTAATGATGCAAAGATGTGTTGCATTCTTTTATGTCACATTTGTTTAGCTCTGTGAAGCTGTGCTACTTTGCCTGTCTGAAATACCTGATGGCATAATAAAGAGCTGAATGGTCTATAGCGAGGCAAGAGAAAGGACAGGCAGGGCTGACAGGCAGAGAGAATAAGTAGAAGGAGAAAAAGAGAGAAAAGAGGATCAAGGAGTGAGAAAAAAAAAAGGAGAACTCCAGGGGCCAGTCACCCAGCTACACACCAAGCAATGGAGTAAGAAGTAAAGAAAGATATATAGAAATAGAAAAAAGTAAATGCCCAGAGGCAAAAGATAGATGGGTTAATTTAAGAAAAGCTGGCTAGAAATAAGCCAAGCTAGGGCCTGGCATATATAAGTATTAATATGTCTCCGTGTGTATTTATTTGGAAGCAAGGTGGTGGGCCCTCCAAAAGAGCCAAAGAGTAAAGAGTAAAAACAACCAACTACACACACACCAAATAAACAAACAAATAAAAATATTAAAAAATAACAAAGGCTGACATCATCAGAGAAGCTTTGTCCTGCAGCAGATGGGAACAAATAAAGAGACCCATAGTCAGACATTATGCAGAGAGTTAGAGAATTTGGAACACTCAGCTCTAAATAGAATGTCTCTATCAAATCCCCTGTCACGAGTTCAGGGAACACCCCCATACCACCCCAGCCAAGAGAGGGTAGAATGACAAGTGCCATGGGGATGGAGTAGACCAAAATGACAAGACCTTCTAACCCAACATGAGCAAAACTCATATGAACTCACAGAGACTGGAGCAGCATACACAGGGCTAACACAGGCTTGCACCAGGTCCTCTGTGTGTATAGTACAGCTTCCAGTTTAGTGTTTTTATGGGATTCCTCCTGAGTGTGCCTATAAGTGGATCTCTGATTGTTGTGCTGTCTCTTGGGCTCTTTTCCTTCTGTTGTTTTTTTTTTCTTCTGTCCAGCTTGGATGTGAGTTTTTTCCTTGTACTTTGCTACATTTTAAAAAAATTAATTCAACATATATGTAAATAGTAGAAAGGATTATGAACCAGTTGTAATTGAAATTGTTATAATTGGTGTCACTTTTGGTGGCCTTTAGAAACACAAAGTATAGGCAGGAAAACTATAACCACGATATACTGTATGAGAAACCAATCTACTTTCAATAAAAAGAAAAAAAAGCCAGCTCAAAGGAAAGAAAAGAAAGAAAGAAGAAAGGAGAGGAGAGGAGAGGAGAGGAGAGGAGAGGAGAGGAGAGGAGAGGAGAGAGAGAGAGAGAGAGAGAGAGAGAGAGAGAGAGAGAGAGAGAGAGAGAGAACTATGCTTCTCACTGATGACAGTTCTTCAGTGACTTCAGTTAGGATGAATAAACTCTAACACAAAACATGAAAAAAAAACAGAAATGAAGGAAGGGAGGGAAGGAGGGAGGGAGGGAGGAAGAAGGAAGGAAGGAAGGAAGGTGGGCAGGCAAGCAGGCAGGCAAGAAGCAGGCAGGCAGGCAGGCAGACCAGCCAGCTGGATGACCTGCCTATGATATCCCCTCCCCAGTGTGTACTGTTGTTACATTGGACAAGGTTATCCCATTTTTAATCACGTATTTACTCAGTGATAAAAATGAGCTGGAAGATGCAATTAATCATCATAGAACATTGATTTCTAGCAGTTCTCCCAGCCCTTGGTGCAGGAATGCACTCCCATACCCCCACCAGGCACACAGACTAAGCTATGCTTGGGACCAGTCCTGGCCAGTAGAGTGGCAACTTCCATCTCATCCCAGAACAGGGGCTACTGTGCATCCCATTCTTCTCAATACTATTGGACAGGACTGCCCTTATACCTCGACCCTGGCCTGTCCCCTGGGTAGCTAGGCTAAAGCACTGTTCCAGAGGGAGAGTATGTGTCACAATGGGCACTACCTCACAGGATGAAGTAGGTGACTTGTGAGGTATAACTACAGGGCAAATGTGGCCCCAGTTCAGTTGGAAACTGATATTGGTGAAGTGACAACTTTGGAGACCAGTATTCTAAAGAGATGCCAAGAAAGCTTCCTAGACGTTTGGGCTCTCTACCCCGCCACCCTCCTCCTGCTCCTCCTGCTGCTCCTCTCTCTTATTGTTCAAGCTCTCTTCATTTTATCCCCACTCAACCTTCTGCCTGTAGACAAGCCACAGAGACCAATTCCAATTCTGCTTCCCTGACTACTCATTTGCCTTCTATGAAGCATACAGCCACCTACTCCACCTTAATGGCCTACTCGCCCACCTTTTTCTCTGTTGCCAGAAGTTCCACTAAGTGTCCTGCTCTAGTTGCTCACACTTCCTGTAATGTCAAGTCTCCCTTCACTCCACCTAACAGCCCCACTGAATCATTTCCTAGTCTGTCATACTCACCAAGAGGACAGCTGCAGTCTGCCGGACTGAATAAGACACATTTCGATCCCAGGAAGGGGATTTAGCAGGTAAGGGTGCAATTCCAGATTTTTATGACTGTGGGTTCCTAGCAGCCTGACTAGTAAACACAGGAAAGGCAGGATGGTGAAGCCAGTACTCACCACAGATCCTCTCAGAATTGATATCTCCCCTGTCTTTATATCAGGCTGTAATTGAGAGACATTCAAAGAATCGAGGAGAAACCAAGGTCTTTGGAAGGCTACAGAGTTACCAGAAAGCCATGCTTTCGCAAGATACCTTAGATGGAATTTTACATGATCACTGGATATCATTGTGTTCACTAGGGTACAAGGAAGAAATGCCCTAGGACATACAGACTGTAAGTCAAGAAAGAGGTTAGGAATGAGAACCGAACAGTAACTGTAGTTTCTTCCTATGAACTGGGAGGCACAGATGAAATGTATATTGCCATAAGAAGCTGAGGGGTGGGGCTAGGGTGACTAGGTAGGATTCTGGGATTAGTTTGTGTGATTGGGAGATGTGTTAAACAATTTCAAGACTCTGTTTCCCTACATCTAAACATAGATGCTATGAAATTACCTCATAAGTTTGGAGCAGTAAATTAGGTATTACTTGCAATGTGCTAGCGATTACAAAAGGCAATGAAGGAAAATTGATGCATGATATATACAGATATGGATGACATATAGATACACATGTATAAAAATTTATAGAGAATTAATTACTTACATGATTCTTATGGATTAAATTCATTAAAAATTTAAAGAATATTTTTGCTATGACCTTGTATCCCACAATGTATAAAGCAAAATATTCTTGTAGGAATGTGAAATTCCAGTACTTTGACTGGAGATAAACCTAAGGTGAAAATTAGAGTTTACAAAAGGAATTATAATTGAGAATGGGAGGAGGGTAATAAAAAGATTATTTAAATATACTATTCATACAAAAATGGCAGACAAGTTGTGATGGACAAAATGGAAACACACTACAAGGGTAACTGCTAGTAAACTACAACAAATAAAAATACTGATTCAACTAATATGAAGTAATATCTTAAATGATAATAATTTAAGTTTGTTAATTATATGATAGAGTTGAAATTTACTGGTCCAGTCTACTTGCTGTGTATGAACAACTTACTTTAAACAAAGACACAGATACATTAAAATGAAAACATAGATGTAGCTGCCTATTAAAATTCTTTCCTTGGTGGGAATATACTTTACCTTGCCAAAATGGACAGAATATTATATTTCTATTTACCTGTCATTCATCTAGACATATCAATGATGAGAAAGGTCTTTAAGAGATTAATTTAGCTATATTGGTGTGCTGACTTTTTCCTATTTCATTCCTGCTTCAGAAATCCTCATCAAGGATACAATAACTTGTCTTTTTGGTTAATTTCTGTCAACTGAGAGGAACAGTGTGTATTTTACCCAAAGAGCTTATACTTAGACCCTGAGCCCATGTATTGGTTGTCAAGTAGAGCAGCGGAGAGTGTGCACACTTCACAATGGACATTCAGTTAAGGGATGAGGTGAGAGGTGATCTGTGAGATGCAGGACACAGCAGGTCTGGCATAGGCTCAGTCACTCCCTGATTTTGGTGAAGTACCAACTTTGGAGAGACTGCTACAAGGATGGCCTGAACATCTCTGTGTAGCTTAAGTTTTCCTGCCTGGCCCACAGTCAGGACAAATCTCTCTCACCCGCCAGTCCCACAACCTCTCAGACCCGACCAAGTAAACACAGAGACTTATATTGGTTTCAAACTGTATGGCCGTGGCAGGCTTCTTGCTAACTGTTCTTACAGCTAAAATTAATCCATTTCTATTAATCTATACCTTGCCACGTGGCTTGTGGCTTACCGGTACTTTACATCTTCCTTGTCCTGATGGCGGCTGGCAGTGTCTCCTCACTCAGCCTTCCACTTCTCAGCTCTATTCTCCTCCTTGTCCCGCCTATACTTCCTGCCTGGCCACTGGCCAATCAGTGATTTATTTATTGACCAATCAGCAACACATTTGACATACAGACCATCCCACAGCATCTCTGAGATTCTTTTCTGTACCAAACCCTTCCTTCTCTAGTAGTATTCCTCTCTCCTTGTCCAAGCCACCTTCACTGTATTGCTTGTAAGCCTTCTAGCTGTATATCCGTCACTCAAGCAAACCTAAGTTCTGTTTTCTGACCTGCTGATTTCCTCCCTCCGTCACATTCTCCCTTGTACCCCACCTCAGTGATCCATGCCCAATTCTTCCTCTTCCCTGTCTTCCTTCTAAGCCACTTGTTACATTATATCCCATCTTTTATCTCTTTTTCCCCTCTTCTGGTGACCACTCATCCTATCTATTACTCCTTCATCCCTACCAAGCACCTGAGGCCCTCTGTGAAACTGAGTAAAAAAAAAAAAAAATCCTGAGAAGCCAACTTCTTGACTGATGTTATATTTCAGAATTGTCCAGCACTATGCTTTCATGTGTTGATGATACCATCAACATAAGAAACTCAGACTGATGACTACCCAATCAGCCTTGCACCCCTCCATTTCTTTGTTAACCTAGATACATCTGTTCATCATGAAAAACCTCAGATTTTCAATGAAACCAGTCCCCTAAGCATATGAGAAGGCACAATATACGGTAAGTGTGGTTCTTTACACACACTGAAAGGGCTTGTCTTGTTTCAAAAACCCATTCAGTGTGTAATTCAGAGACTACAGAAAAATATAACTGGCAAGAGATAACTGGGTTTCACAAAGATTGGAATCATAGCCTTTGGTAAATGTGCACATTCACTTAGTAGTAAGCATTGGTAAGTAAAACATAAGTGAAGCTTAAGAGGACAGGATAGAATCTAGATTGGCCTGGGTTTCAATATGAACTCAGTTTACTAGTTTACTTGGTTACAGAGTTGAGACATTTTATTACTCAGTTTCCTTCACATAAGATGGAGAGATGACCAGAAGTGCCTCCTGGGTTTGCAAGAGGTGAATGAGGTTTGATTGGTAATATCTAAAACAGTTCTTGTCACAAGGGCTAGATAACTATAGGCCTCCTGTAGAAAGAGTCGCTTGTGTGGCATGGGGAGATGAGGACCAAAATCTGACAGTACAGAGATAAATACAAAATTCCTAGAGTTAGTCTTGTGTGGTGGTATTGTGTTCCCCAAAATATTGTGTATCCTAATAAACTTATCTGGGGTCAGAGAACAGAAAAGCCATAATATTAAACATAGAGGTTAGGCAGTGGTAGCACATGCCTTTAATCCTAGCATTCCAGAGACAGAAATCCCTCTGGATCTCTGTGAGTTCAAGGCCGCATTGGAAACAGCCAGGCATGGTGACTCACGCCTTTAATCCCAGAAAGCAGCCTTTAATCCCAGGAAGTGGTGGTAGAAAGCAGAAAGATTTATAAGGCGTTGAGGACCAGAAACTAGAAGCATTTGGCTGGTTAAGCATTTGGCTGGTTAAGCATTCAGGCTTCTAGCAGCAGTTCAGCTGAGAGCCATTGGGATGAGGACAAAGAAGCTTCCAGTCTGAGGAAACAGGACAAGCTGAGGAACTGGCAAGGTGAGATAGCTGTGGCTTGTTCTGTCTCTCTGATCTACCAGCATTGACCCCAATAACTGGCCTCGGGTTTGATTTTATTAGTAAGAACTTTTAAGATTCATGCTACAGTCTTGTTTGGAAAACAGTTCAAGACACCCTATTTTAGATTTTGCTAATGCAGCATTGGAAGGAGGGCGAATAAAGGAGGGTGGGAGAAGATAGAAATTATTCAGTTAACTAAATGGAAAATTTAGAAAAAAATATGGTGACACACAATTCCTTTTTCATAGAAAATAAAGATCTGGTACATGTAGGTGGAAGTTTTGCAACTTTGACCTGTCAGCATACCTCGTATCAATCTCAACACACATGAAAAGAAGAACAATCTTGGCCTGTCCAGCAACAAACACAACTCAGAGCCATCTGGACACTTCAGATGGAGGTGTGCATCAGGGCAACCTGAAAGCTGTCTTTGTGTATTTCATACCTATTCATCATTATGAATATGGAGGTCAAGTTGCCAATTGGCATTGGCATCACAAAAAGAAATAATGTACACTGAGAACACTGAATGATGGGATTACAGAGTCACAAGACATAATTTAGCTGGAGTTTAAGGATGATATGGTTGTTAAGGACAGACTTGACTTGGTCCCATTGTCAGTCACCTTACCCATGGGAAAGTGTTGCCCTATTCAGACAGAATACTGCCAGTATCAGTGTGGGCAAGCAGGAGGTCAGACTCAATGAGAAACTTGCTATGCATGTCATTTTGTAACACTTGTTTAACATACACCATTCACAATAATGGCAGTGTACAATCTATAAGATATATTCATATATATTTAGTGTATTCAATTACACATCCTTGTTTATTGTAGCACTATTCACAATAAGTTGCAGAATCAGCATAAATATCCAGCAACACATGAACGGATAAAGAAAGTGTAGTATATATACAATGGAGTTTGATTCAGCAACAAAGAGCAATATTTTGTCATTTAGAGGAAAATACATGTAACTAGAGATCATCATTGCTAAGTGTATGTACAGATGTTCATATATGCACATATATGACATGAAGTAGATAATGGGCATAATTCATGAAGGGTAATTGGGACTGAATATTGTCAAATCACATGGTATACATGAACAAAAATGTCATTATAAAACTTACCAGTTAGGCAGCCAGGAGATGGTGGTGCACATCTTTAGTTCCAGCACTTGGGAGGCAGAGGCAGGTGAATTTCTGTGAGTTTGAGGCTAGCCTGGTCTACAAAGCGAGTTCTAGGAAAAGTTTTCTGATCAAAGTAAGACCCTTGTTCAGGGTGTGACAATTTAAAGGTGAATACCAGAAGAAACTGAAAGAACTAGTTATATGCTTTTACTTCATTCCTTCCCTCTTTTTGCATTTTTTCTTTTTGGTAAGAAATCCTCTTACCGGGTAGTAATAAAAAAAAATTGAGAAGAGAAGTAAAACAGTACAGAGGAAGAGAGCAAAGAGGAGGTGCAGAGAAGACATAAGAGCAAAAAGGATAAAGTGTGCAAGTCATAAGTTTCCTCTAAAATGTCAAGACAACTCCTTCTCAGGTGATGACACGTGGACACTGGCCTAGTGATGGTATGGGGAGGAGCCAGGACATAGATGAGGGGTAATATTCAAAGTCAATGACATTTTTTTTAAAAAGATCTCTTTAGGAAGCAATTTGTTTGATATATTCTACAAACAGGTAGGAGGCTAAAATAATTAAAGAGGAGTCTGTAGTAGGGGTGAGGGCAGCCAGGGAGACAGAGCTTTATAATCTATCAACAGGACTGAGTCTCACTTTCAATTAATTTTCATCAGCCATGTTGGAGGTATATAGTTTTAAAAAATCAATCTGAGGTTAAAAATAAGGGTATGAATTTAGTTGGCCACATGTTTACAGAGCATTTAGTAGACAGGATCATGGTGGGCTTTGAATTGCATGATCTGATTCATGTATAGTTTTGAAGTTGTTCTTATCATGTCAATAGGAGAGCACATGATATGAGAATATGAGTGATAATGAGAAGTCGGGAGTCTATGGAGACAGTCCAGGGTGAGAGCAATGATGACTTGAGTGTTGAAACAGAAGCGATGAGAAGTGGTTAGCTTGGCTTGCATAGATGGATTTGGAACAGAACAAGAAAAATGGGAGATGACTAAAGTTCCGATGTACGGGGCTGGGAGAGTTAGCAAGTGAGGGGAAGCAAGATAGGCAGGACTGGGGGATAAGATGGGGAACTTTTAAAGATATATGAACTTGATATAGACATAGTTAAAATCCCAAATGTTAATTAAGGTCTCAGAACTAGAGGCACACATTTCAGTGATGACAGTTTCGAAGCTGTCAGTCCATAAAAGGTGCTCAAAATGGAGGGACAGTATGGACTTACTCAGCTACTAAAGAGAAAAGAAAGGGGTGGAGAAAGAGGTGGAGAGTTCAGTAAGGAAAGGGAGAACAAGGAAAAGAAAAAGTGAGAGTAAGAGAACAAGAACTTTTAGCAAAAGCAAAGGAAAAGCACGGGAGCTGTTTGCAGTTTCCGACCGGTCACAAGAAAAAATGCATGAATTTTTCAGTGACTCCGAAGCCCAGGTTAGGAAAAGCTATGGTGAAGGAGCAGGGTCTGCACAAAATTCCCTGAGTTGCAAATACGTTGCAAAAGAGAATGGCACTTGCAGTCTATGATGTGATTTTAAGGAAATTCTTAGAAAATATCAAAATTGGCTGCCATCCCAAAATATACAGACTTTGTGATTTTTCTATTATTTCAGCAGATATTTATGATGTGTCTACTAAATAAAAAAAGAAGAAAAATGTGCTGAGTGAGTTTCCAGGTTTACAGACACTGTACCAGGCAGTTTACACATGGGCAACAGAAATGAAATCTACCTAGATAGTCAGAAAACTGTCGGAGAGAGGCTAGGCTCTTTTCATTAGACATGATTTAAGATCAAGTTTTTTTTTTTTAGGGCATAGACTTAAAAACAGTTTCAGACACCCTAATTTGAGTTTCAAGCACTGGAGATATTATGTGGTTCCTCTCATAGCCTAACTGTCCTTAGTTAGATGTTACCTATAGACAGAGTGTTAGCTCCCAACAGCTTCCTACGATTCACAGTCTGATTAATTTTAGCAGGAAGAAAGCAGAATCTCACTGCTCCCAAACTTCTGACAGAACTGACATTTATTTTCACTGATTTCAGATAATTAGATGCCTATCTGAGAACAACCGCCATGGCTGGGGAAGGGTGGGGTTATGTGGCTTTCATTAACTATGTGTACCTATGGGCCACCCATAGTTATGAGTTATGTGAGTTAGAGGCAGTGGTAATATTGGTTCAATAATATGACAGATTATTAAGAAAAGAAGGAAAATCCGATACAGTGATTATACATATATTTGTGTGTGTATATGTATTATATATATACATGAATATGTGGACATACACATAGCATATGTATATATATATATATATATATATATATATATATATATATACATGTACTGCTAATCAACATAATCAAAGAAGGTGCCTGGAGAGTGTAACATTTGGATTTATCCCTGAGAAGTCATGAAAATAAACTATTATAGGAAAAAGATGAGAGTCTAAGTTAACATATTATAAGGCAAATAGGCAGTGCCAAAAAGATGTTGTATGTGTGTGTATGGGCTCATGTATGTGGTACATAAGGATGGTAAAAGCCTAGAGTACAATTTATTAATAGCTTGGAATTTAGAGGTAAGATAATATACTATTTAGAATGTAATCAGGAATTAATACAGCCTATGTCATGTAATATTTATTGTTTATTTAGGACCAAATCTAGGAACTTCCAATTTTTGAGCTCTTAA
Organism: Peromyscus californicus insignis; assembly: GCF_007827085.1. Classification (NCBI taxonomy): domain Eukaryota; kingdom Metazoa; phylum Chordata; class Mammalia; order Rodentia; family Cricetidae; genus Peromyscus; species Peromyscus californicus. The sequence goes on from NW_026294469.1 coordinate 39,610,352, forward strand.
TATTCTTCCATTTCAACATCCTAGAAATGTTGATGTTTGTTCTGTGACTTCATAATCTCACAGATAAAAACAATAAATCCCCTTTTAAGCAGTTTTTCTCAGAAAGAATATATATATATATATATATACACTAAGAACAGACCATGGGGTACCCAGGCCAAATTGATAGATTTACCACACAAACCCTACACCAAATGCTCAGGGAACATCACTGAAGAGGGGACAAGGAAAAAAAGGGGGAGAGAGGGAAAGAACCAGAGGACCAGAAAGCTGCTTGTGAGATTACATCTTCTATATAGAACTTATTAAACTCAACCATATGGTTGACTAAATAAGACCGGAAAAAGGGCAACACCAACAATGCCATCACAGAGCAAGGAAATCTCCCAATGCCTCACCTCTACATCATGAGGTGATTAATGACTGCTGGGAGGAGGAAAATTAGTCTCCCTCAGGGATGAACCCACCACCCCCACCCAATTGATTATACCAAGGGGTCACATTTAAAAACATAGACATAAAGTGATACAAAATGGACTCAATACACTATATTTATATATTTCTATGTATGTACATATTTAACAAACTAGAAAAAGTACACGTTTTCAAGGATTACTAATGCTGCTAAAGTGTGATCTAACCAACAGTCTAACATAAAACTGACAAGGTATATACATTTTTTTCTAACATAAATTTATATAATCTCCTTGGGTATAATTGAGCCTCTTGTAGAAGGGATAATAGGTTTCTATGACTAGACAAAATAAATCAAGATTTGGGCTCAGCTTGGGCACACAGCAAGCTGCATTCAGTCATAATAAAGATAAAGAGGCACTGGGTACTGAAAAGACAGATAATAGGACTGTTACGATAAAAGAATGATCTAGAAGAGCCATGCTTTCGATTTACAGTGAGTGAGGTAAGTAAGCATGTAGCAAGGAGAAATAACAAAAAAGCAGCAAGTAGCAGGTGTCAAGACATCAAATTGGACACTTACAACATTCAGTAGAAGCAACTGGAGTAGCCCCATTGGGAGAGCAAGCAAAAATAACACCCTCAAATCAGGTGTTTATAATCTGCAGCAGAAATGACCAGGGAGTTTGTGAACCTATCTCACTGTCATTCCTGACTGGAAGATTTCCAGATAGGACAGAGCATTGGATAGAACAGAGAAGTCCTTGATACTTGTTCTACTACAGGTATTTCTATACCAGAGAATTAACAATACTAACCTCTGCGGAAATGGATCACCCTCTTGTTGTTCTCAAGAGCACAATGTTTGAAGGCTCTGAGTAGTTTCCTGTTCACCCTTCTTCTTCTGTGTCAGAGAGGCAGGGGTCAGCCTATCCTCCCCCCCCCCCAAGAAAAGGTCTAGGGAAGATACTTGAGATAAATATAATTGAGTCTGAGAAGAGAGAGCCTATATTTTGCTCTCAGGATCAGCTCTCAACAAGCACACAAATAATCATGAGAATATAATAGAGTTTTTACTATAAATTACCAATATAATTTATATCACAAGGATCTCCACAGGTTCAGAGATGCAAGATGAATGTGGAAGTTTTGTAGAGAGGAGGCAGAAGATGAACTATGGGGAATGGTGATGGGGAGCACTTGAAGATCATGAACCTGAGCATGGCCCCTGAGAAGCTAACATCCACCGCCTAAACCTGACCTTGCAGGTCACCGTCCATTCAGTGTGAAGCTATATATTAAAAAAAGAAAGAAAAGAAAAAGGAAGGCTCTTACTTTTTTTCACTCTGTTTTACCAGACATTTTAATTACTTTAATTTCCTCAGATCCCCATGAGACAACTTACAATTATTGAATGTGCTTGCCAATTTAATTTCTATTGAATATTCAAACTTCTCCATATTCTTTACCAACTACTTGGCTTCTTTGGCAGAGTGTGGAATGTAGCTGTGTTCTGACTTTTACTTAACTTATTGTAAGTTTTTTTTTTGTTTTTGTTTTAAACTTACACAAACTGAATTCAATATTCAGCACTTTATCACTGGTTAATGCTTATTTTACTTAAGTTTCTTTTTTAACATTTATTTATTGATTTTGTATATAGTGTTTTGCCTGCATGTATGCCTACATGCTAGAAGAGGAAACCAGATCTCATTACAGATGGTTATGAGCCACCATGTGGTTGCTGGGAATTGAACCTCGGACCTCTGGAAAAGCAGCCAATGCTCTTAACCTTTGAGCCATCTTTCTAGCCCTTACTTGAGTTTTTAATTCTTCCTTTAAACAAATTTAACACCAATACAGCAACTTGGAAACTCATAACAGAAAATGAGTTGACAAGGGCACAAACTCTCTCATCAGTAGTATTCATGGCCCTTTATGGAAATGAGTACCGAACAAAGGAAACAGAGAGATACTTAGGTTCAGTGTGCTGTTTCAAAATGTATTTAAAAATGAGGAAATCTGTGTTTCTGACTTGTATCATGATGTCATTAATCCACATTCGCAATACTCAGAACATCATTCCAGTAAGACACAGGCCTTTTCTAACCAAGAGGGAATGAAGTCTCTAAAACCTATGCTTGCTGGCCATCCTATTAACCCAGACCAGTTGTTTATACTGCCACACAATAAGTCCATTTGTTATTAAGTTTATTGGTCTCGAATATAATTTCTTAAAACAAACACATCTGTGATAAAAAGTCTTTTGCAGAAGTAGTAATTTTTCATGATTATGAAAATATTATTTTGAGGCATAAACCAAACCTAACGTGAAAATGTAGCAAACATTTTAAAATGGTCAAAGATGGTTTGCCATAGAATAAAACATCCACAGCTAGTCATATGACCATAAATTTATGTTTTCAGTCAAATTTTGTCATGCATAAAATATGCAAGTGCCCATATATTTTTTCAAATTAATGCCTTCCATTGTTTTAAATTTTGATTTCGATCCTTTTAGCTGCTTTGGGAGGTGAATTTCAATGGAAGGCAAGAAATTCTTAGTGTGGAATTTTCAGTTCTGTAATTGGTTTATGTTTTATATATGTTTTATATAATATAGCAAAAACTTAGAAGTAATATTTTGGATTCATTTTTATGTATCTTCCTATTTTTTAAAAATATATATTACTACTGTCTCATACATTGACATCAGAAAAACAAATTCTGAAGTTGTTTATGTTAAGTAGCAATTTAAAATATAAATTCTCATATGTAATTAATATGATTTAATTTGTTTTATTACTTTAAATAGGCATTTAAATTAATATATTTACATGAATTTAACATATATTTTTAAGTGTTGAAAAGAACTGTTGGATTACTAGGCTCTAAAATTCTGTATTGGTAATTTCTAAGCCAACAAATAACGGAAGGTATATAGATCAAATTTTGCCACACGGAGCCACCTGCAGCTATATCTTGAATTGAAATATTTGCCTTTTATTTTGAACTTTCACTTTTTAAAAATGAAAACTGAAGTAGAACTACATCACTTTTTTCCCTCCCTTCAGTCCCTCCCTCAAACCCATTCCATACTCTTCTACACTCAGGTTAATAACTTTTTATTTTTGTTTCATACATGTATGCACATGCGCATGCACGCGCGCACGCACACACATGTGCCTGTGCGCGTGTACAGCTTGCTAAGGTTATTGTTTCTGTTTGTATACGGTTTCAAGGACGACAATCTGTATTGGACAGTCGGTAAGGAGGCTCATTGAGGGGAGAGTCCAATTCTCCTTCTCCCAGAAGTCACTTATTGCATGCAAGCCCTTTATCTTGGGTAGGACTCTGTGAAATTATCCCCCTTCCATGTTAACATGCCCATTGACTCATGTGAAACAATCCTTTTGTACACTGTGAATATGTATTACTCTCATTGGCCAATAAAAGCTGATTGGCCAACAGCCAGACAAAAGGTTTGGGCAGGGTGATCAAACAGAGGATACAGAGAGAAGAAGGATGGAGTCGAGAAGAGACACAGAGAAGCGAGATGAATGCACCATGCTAATAAAGGTACTATCATGTGGCAGAATGTAAATAAGGAATATGGGTTAATTTAAAATGTAGGTGTTGTTAGTAATAAGCCTGAGCTATTGCCTGAGCATTTACTATTAACATAAGTCTCTGTGTGGTAATTTGGAAGTGGCTCCCGGGATGGGAAAACTTTGCCTACAATTGATTTTGCCATTGTTCTAATCTTGTATATGTAGCAGTACAGGAGGTCCTATTTCACAGCACACTTCTTGACAATATGTATTATTGATATAGCCTTTGGTTGCCTCTCAAGGGTTAAGAGTAGACCTCTGTTGATGAAGATATTACACACTTAGAACACAGTACTCAGATGAGTTGAGCTGGGTATGACTTGTAATCCTCTATGGTTCCAGAAAATACTGTGAAAGCTGCCAAGGGAAGGAAACAATTGAACAGTCCTATCCATCTCTGTCATACCTATGAACTATGATAATTATCAGCCTGGTAAGATATGCATAAAGGTACAATAAGTGTCATTCACACGTCCCAGGAGACCAATGGCTCCCTAACTGGACCTAAGGTCCACTCAACATTAGGGAAATCATACATGGTACTGGAAACTCAGCCAGCTTCTCAGGGGTAGTGAGGTCATGGACATTAGAATAGAATTTATGACTGCCACTTGGCTAGACTGGCATATTTCCTTACTACATTCTAAATCTTGTCCATATACCCACAGGTAAGTTGAGCTCTCATCCCTCATCAAAGAAGCTTTCCTTTACAGCAAATGGAAACCTTCACTGGAGAATGTAACTGGACACAATCCAAAGACCAACAGTTGTGGGGAGCCCAGCCCCAACGGATGAATCGACATAAAAGCTCTTGCACTTGTGGCTCAGGAAATAGGGAGGAGGGGGTGGAAAGATTGTAAGAGACAGAATTTTCCTTTTTAAAAGTGATATGAATGTCTAGTATAAGGCTTTGTATGTTTTAAAGCATCAAAATACTGACGAAGCTTTCGTCAGGTTACTCTCTTGCAACTCTAGTTATAATATGCAGATGAACGCGATATGCAAATTAAAATATTTTTAGGCCTAAAGGAACGTATCTAAATACAAGCAGGCAGACTAGCTTCCCAAAGGTTAAAGAGATATTTTTGTCCGTCTGCTAGCTCATGAAAATGGCTGAAAGTCAAGTCATGGAAACTCCAAACTATTTCTTCTTCCAGGACACTGCCCCTAAATGAGAAAACATGATTAAAGTTCTATGTAGTGCACATACTACAACAAATGCATCTGCTGGCCTAATCCTTCAAATTGGAGTTCACAAACCATTTCACTGCAACAATTACAAAGTAAAATAGAAAAGCAATGAAAGGCATTAGCCCATCCTTCAAAACCCACATTAAAAAGATAAAAGAACTGACTTCTGGACGTCTGTGTAAAAAAGAAAGCAAAACCCTTTATCGATACTGCAAGAAGTGAACAACCAAAGAGAGAAAACTAATCTCTTAAATATTACTGCTAGCCTTATTTTAAAATAAACAAAATCCTATACTTTATAGGCTGGGGAGATGACTTAAGCTCTTAAGAGAACTGGCTGTTCTTCCAGAGAACCTGGGTTCAATTCCTGGAACCCCTATCATGCCTCACAATCATTTATAACTCAGTCTCATATATAATGCCTTCTCTGACTGGCACAAAAACTGCATGCTTAGACATACATGTGCACAGACATACATGTGGGCAAAACACCCATGCACTCAAAATTAAGTAAATCAGTTTTTAACAAATCCTATGCTTTGTGAACGCAAACACAAAATGGAAGTATAAACGACACCAAACCAAAGTATCACAAGAGCTGTTTCTGATATCTTTAATACAGTCCATGGGTTAAAAAGTGTGTGTGTGTGTGTGTGTGTGTGTGTGTGTGTGTGTGTGTGTATGAGTGTGTATGTGTGTGTATTATTTTGCCTATTTCACATAATGTGAGTTAGAGAAAGTAAATGCACCTCTCTCTTCCTATGTAGCTTTGCATTTAAGTAAAAGATATTTCTGTCTTGGGTGCTCAGATAACTTGCCAATAAGCAACTTCATATAATAACTGTGCAATAAATCCCTAGGGATTGCAAATTATGAATAGATCTAATAGCGGCTTCAAAGAGTATTAATCTTGTCCTCAATTACATAGAGACTCACACTTTAGAGGTTTATACATTCTTGAGTCCAAGAATGATAAACATTTTCTGGTAATTAAAAATAATAATTAATAAAAAATCTGTCTCCTTGATTGAAACACGAAGAAATAAAGTAAGTCATTGTCTTGTTTGTTTTTCTCTAGAACCTCCCAAGTCATTAGTTTCTCATTATATTCTTGTAGTTGTTTTATCTTTGATCTTTCTCCCACCTCATTAAATGTTACAGTCTCAATGGCTCAATCTGGTTTTTCTTTAATTGTTCTCTTTTAGATTTATTTGTTTTATGCTATGTGTATGACTATTTGTGTGCATGTGCCTGGTACCTATAGAGGTCAGAAAGCATCAAATCCCTGGGAAGAGTTCCAGATAGTTCTAAGTCACCACATCGATGCTGGAAATCAAACCTGGGTTCTCCGAAAGAGCAACAAATGCTCTTAACCACGCAGCAATTTTTCTAACGCCATGATTGAGTTTTCTATACTTCATATTGAACTAGTTTTCAGATATCAAAAGATCCTAGCCAAATTACTCTTCCAGTGCCTGCTTCGATAAAAAGTATGATGATTACTTGCCAGAAACACAGCGGTTTTGCCACTTTGAAATAATGTAATGTATCTGAGGATCTGCTGGCTTAAATTTAAAATTAAATGAGGGAGTGACCTCAGATATACAAATATCACATACGTGATCCTAATTTTTTTTAACAAAATGATAATATACACAGAAAACATGAAGTTCTTAACAGCAACTGAGTAAGGCTTTATTGGCATGTAAAATTATCTTAAATGTTCAGATTTATTTTGAGCTGGCATTGGAATCATTTAAAAATCCTGGAATAGGCAAGTCCTGAGTGAGTCCAGATGCTTAATTTCCCAAGATTATTTATAAATCACTTTTGTTCAATAAGTAAAATTACCTTCTCTGATAAATTTGAATTACCAGACACTTCCAAAATATTTTTGACACTAACAACTGTTTTCTCCTTTGAAATTTGGCTGATATTCAAAAACTTCTTCAACAGTTGTAGCAGTGTCTCAGAGTTTTCATCAAGCATGTTTTAGTGATTTGTTTTCCAACTATAGCAGAATAAATTTAGAGCAGACAGCATCTTCACAAATAATTCACAAATGTGGAGTGTCTAAATAATGTCACTGCGCACAACTGGTTCCAAACCCAGTCGCAGAAAACAGAAAATGACAAAGCAGCAAACAGCTGCAGCCAACACCGATACATGATATGTGGAAGGATTGAACCCAGGGTCACCACTTTGAATAAAGACCCAAGAGATACTGAAGATGTTCTCCTTTTGGAAGGTCTAATACCAGTGGCCACACTTAGATGAATATCAGAATCCCCATCAGTGAAATAACATTGGAATATCAAGTTTTTCTGGGCTTTCTGCGGAGCAATTTTGTTCAGATCTTGGAGCCGGAAATATGTATACTTTATGAAATTTCTTAGTTCAAATTTCCTCCAAGTACCTGCTTAGGCAGAATTGGAATACATGGAAAAATTGTATAATTATCTCAAATACCAATCATATTTGATACATTTATCTTAGTGGTCTTGACTATAGTTTAATTATGCAGCTAGAATTAAGTTAATATGTTGAGTATCTTTATAACATAAACTCTCATGATGTTATTATACAGAGACACCTGAATTCAGGGGATGTGATGGGTCAGAAGCCTGTCTGTCCCAAGAGGAAGTAAATCATGAGATAAGTAACATTTATAGAATAGGACAGAAATATAATTCATTGGGGCTCACATTTTTTTTTTTGAAATATGTATCAGTGGTTTCAAATTTCTTTCCTTCTCTGGTATCCTCTCTCAAAGACTGATTTGCAGCCTCAGGCCAGTGGAACAGTTCATCCTGAGGAAAGGAAGAAGTCAGCTCTTCCCCACCCACCAAAACCATATGGATGAATGCTATAGAACCTAGCAACAGGAGAGCCCATGTTGAATATGCGTGGAGGGGAGGTTTCATATGTAGCATATAGTTCAGGTGGCCAGTTATAGCAGTGTCATAGAGGCTGCTTGTTGAAAGTTCCCTTTGTTCTATGCACCAACTATGACCTAGTGTCATTCAAATGTATGACAGAAACTTCCTTAAACCTTGACTAGCAAACTCTACCTTGATGTCCAACAAAGGTACCTGATTATGGGTCCTTCCTCTCTCTCAGCACCTGCTCGAATTCCTGGGCACTGCTCCTGTGAGGCTCCCTGCACAGCATGGGGATGCTCCTTTCCTTAGACCCTTTGATTTCACATGCCTCTCCAAGCAGAATATTCACAGGCAGATTGTAATAATTCTCAAAGATCCCATAAGAGAGGCCTCAACTCTTTACTGTAATAAGCTTGGATAATGCATTCACACTTAACAATTCGGGGCAAAATTTAGGCAGTGAACTATGACTGCAAAAGTCAGAAATGCTCCTCCAAAGAGCTACATCTGAACTTAGTATGGAAAACACATAAAGGAAAAGGACATTTTGAACTTTGAGAATCAATGGGTAATGGCATGACATCAGAAAGGCACAGATCCCTACACTAAATATGAACAGCAGTGGTTCTTGGAATAAAAAAGCAAAAAGAGAGGCTATTGAAATATTGCTACATCTAGGCTCACCTCTGGGATGAAGACTTTACTCCCTGGAGTGAATTGAAGCCCCCATGATTCTTTCTGATATACAGAGCATGCTGCTTTTGAGTGACCTGATGATGAAGGGTTTACATTCCTTTCTGAGAATCACGAATTGGGGCTCTGATCAGATGAGCTGCCAATGAAAGCTTTTAACTAGAGCAATGATGCTCAACCTAGATATCTTGCAGCTAAGTCTGAGGGAAATATGGAAATGGTTGTTATAAATTATAGTTAAGGAGATAGTCTGGAGCCTTTGTTCCATCCAGATGTCTTGTGCAGCCTAATGCATGTCACACTAATGTTCTGTGCTCTCAGTTACTCATCTCTGCAATGGCATTGATAATGGAACATTTGTGAGACCAGCAAATCACTTAGAACATGGCTTAATGTGTCATGTGTACATTGTAATGATAAAAACTTATTGTCACCCTCAACACTTTTGTTACATCAGATTTTTACAAAGCATAGCTACAAGGATAATGTATTTCTCCAAAGAACCAATCACATGGAACATAAAAATTTTTTATTTTATTTTATTTCATTGTGAAAGGATCTCCCTATATTACACATGCTGGCCTTGAACTCATAAGATTCCTGCATCAAATTCTTGAAGGTTAAGATTACAGGCATGTACCACCATGCCTCACAGGATATGTTTTGTTTTTATCTTTAAAGATTGTTTATATATATATATATATATATATATATATATATATATATCCCTAATAAAATTTGCCTAAAGATCAGAGAATAGAACAAGTCACTAGATTAAACATAGAGGCCAGGCAGTGGTGGCATACACTTTTAATTCTAGCACTTGAGAAGCAGAGATCTGTCTGGATCTCTGTGAGTTCAAAGCAACCCTGGACTACATGAGATTGACTCAGTCTAGGAGAGAAACAGAGCCAGGCAGTATTAGCACATACCTTTAATCTCAGCACTTGGGAATCACATGCCTTTAATCCCAGTAATAGAGAGGTTGAGACAGGAAGTGATATGGCAGGGCAGAGAAAGGTATATAAGGCATGAGGAGACAGGAACTAAAGGCTTTTTTAGGCTGAGAAGTTGGTGAGGTCAGAGGTGGTGGCTGTGGCTTGTTCCTTTGTCTCTCTGATCTTTTAGCATTTACCCCAATATCTGGCTCTGGGTTTTTATTATAAGACCTTTAGAAATTATACACACACACACACACACACACACACACACACACACACACACACACACATTTTTTATACATATGGGGAAGGTGGGTAGATAAGTGAACATTAGTGCTCTGCACTTGTAAGACCCCTATTTCAGACTCTTGAAGGCTAAGATTATAAGTATTCACCACTATGCTTGACTGAATATATTTTTATATATTGTATTATTTTTTAATTCTCTCTCTCTCTCTCTCTCTCTCTCTCTCTCTCTCTCTCTCTCTCTCTCTGTGTGTGTGTGTGTGTGTGTGTGTGTGTGTGTGTGTGTGTGTGTGTGGTGTGTGATGTGAACATGAGTGCAGGTACTCACAGAGGCCAGATGTATCCTTTCCCCTATAACTTCAGTTATAGGTAGTTATGATCTGATAAATGTGGGTACTGGGAATAGATCATGAGTCCTCTGCAAGAACAATATATACTCTTAGGTACTCAGCTATCTCTTTGGTCCAGGGATATATTTTAAATACATGTTAATAATCTATACCTCATGTTCAGATACAAATTTATATTCATGTAAAAATTTCTTAATCTCTTAATAAAGAAGTAGAGCTATTTATTTGTACTATGTCATATTTTACTAGTGAGGCATTTACTGAGATTATTAGTCAATGATGCAAGGTCTAATCATATAAGATAGATATTGGGTTACTATAAAGTAGCAATATTTAAAAAGATTCTTGGGATTACATATACTTTTATTCAAAGCAAAGTCCCTGAAACAATGTGTATACTCCTGACAAAGAGATGAGCAGAGAAAAGTTTGAGTCACTTAAGTATAATTACCACAGCATATGGAACTCAATCTCTATCCTTGTAAAAATAATCTAATACAAGAATAGGTTAGACAAATCCTGGCTCATTATAATAACAGATGCATAATCCAGGAATTCACAATCTGTCTGTACATTCATTCTTTTTTAGCATCCTGCATTTAACACACTATTGCTGAAACACATCGAGCCTGGGCAGACTTGAAATACTTCAGAGACAGGCACGCATGTTCTTTAGTTAGCACTGAGTCATCTTGACCCTCAATGATTGACATACTATCACAAATGTATTAAAGAAATTCATTTTCCAGTGACTGTCTATAGGAATAAGATCATTATGATATTCTCTTGATAGAGCTACATCTAGCCAGACATATAAGAAATAAATCTCTAGCTTAATGCCTTCCAGAATCAGGCCAAATTGGAAATAGACACTTTTCACACGAAGTATTTCTTTCAAGTACTTAAGTTCATTGCTTGTTGTTGTTTGTCACAGAGATGGAAGGGAGGGAGGAAGAGGAGAGGAAAAGAGAGAAGGAGAGAGAGATTTTTTGCTTCTAATAAAGAAACTGGAGCCAAGCATGGTAGATGCATGCCTGAAATCTCCGCATGTATGATAAAGAGGCACCATGATTGATATGAGTTCTAGGACAACCTGGACTATGTAGTGAGTTTGAGTGCAGCCTAAGTTGCAGAGTGAGATCCTATTTTTTGATTAAAATTAATGAAACTAACCTACAAAACAAATGAAGAAGTCATAATTATAGATGCCAAGTTCAGTGCTCATCACAGGCCATTCATGTGCCAGTTGAATAAAAGAATACATATTTGAGTGCAGTAATCACCAAGCATCTTCACAGTAAAATATCAAAATGGAAAGGAGCATCCAAAGTCAACTATCACCAAATGAATTGTTTGAAAATCTCAGCAATTCTTGGTCCTATCTACTCACCTGAAGATGTGTCTGTCTCCTTCCTAGTCAACTAATCACCATTTTATGTTGACACTTATGAACTATGTTCTAGTTTTAGGCCTTGTATGGGTGTTTTAGATTTGCCATGATAACTAATTCTGGCTCTAGCCCTCTGGTCTGGGTTCATATACAGCTCTAATTTTCAGAGGAGGAAATCGAAACTTTGGGTCACTGCATAATGTATCTTACAGAAGAGCTGTTTCTGTGTTTTTAACCTACTGACTCTTGTATTAGAATTGTTTTCCATAGTCTTATTATAATGTTGGGCTAGAACACTGCAAATTATATTTCTGGCTTTCTCCAGGACTTATTAGAATGAGTCAAAGAAATTCCCCTTTTTAAATAACTCGAAGCTTGAAAATAATTGCATGTTACGTTAGGGCATTATCTAGAGTTTTAGAAGCAAGATCATTTCTACAAACCAAAACATAGACACAGAGCCATTGTCTCTTATGTGCATTGATTGAGTTTTTATGTGATTGACTGGCTTGGCATTGTTTTTGGAACTTTTCTCGTGTGTATCCAATTTAAATTTAAATGAAGTATGTATTTACAAACTACGCAAATTTCCCTCTTCTATTCTGTATATAATTAAGATCAATTATCCCCCATGGTATTTGAACTCTTGACATTATTTCTATTTCAAGAAGCACCACTTTGCATCAGTATGGCCATGTCAAAATGAGTTCCTAAAATAGAAGATAAAGATGCATTCCATGAATACAACGAGAGTCAAGCCTCCATAATGTAGACATTGGGTTTGAGCAATTCAAATCCTTTTCTCTAAAATTACTTTATGTGACATTTTGACATCAAACCTAGGATTTTCCTGATTTTTTAAAACCATTTAACATGAATGAAATTGTTTAGAAAAGAAGGACTTAGCCCTCAGAGACTAAAGGATTATTCCATATGTCCCAGTTTCATTTCCTGTGGCTGAGGTAAAACATCCTGACGAAAGCAATGTCGGATAGAAAGGGCTTATTAGCTCGCAATTATTAGATGCTACAGTTCATCATAGCAAGGAAGTCCTGTAGGCAGTAGGAATGTCAGGTGGCTGCTCACATCACAGTCAAAAGCAGAGCGAGAATGAATGTTGTGGGCATGCCTGCACTCAGCTCTCCACTCTTGCTCAGTCCAATGTCCTGTTCATGAACTGGTGTTACCCACTTTCTGGGTGACCCTTCCCACATGAGTTAGCCCAACTAAGAAAATTCCTCACAGATATGTTCACAGGCTGACCCAATCCAGACAATTCTTCATTCAGAATCACTTCCCAGGTCATTGTACATTGTGTCAAGTTGACAAAAACCACCTATCACAAGAGGGTTAAGTAAGCTAATCTGATGCTTAACTGATGATCACATTCTCTGATTAAATATTAAACTAGATTGCTCTTTTCCTGTGTGACTGTTTCCATAATTTCAAAGCACATATGTCTTCTCTGATACAGCCTTATTGATAGTATTAATTAGACAATACTTTATCATTCTTAAACAGCAGTTATAAGTAATGTTTTCCTTAAATTATTTTGTAATCTTTGGACAAAAGAAAAAAATCTACAGTTTTTCTTGATGAAAAATTAAGCAGTATAACAAAACATTTCTGGCAAGGTTGGAATTTTTCAAAAGCTAACATGACTGTGGAGTATTATGAATGATTTGTCCAGATAGCCTATTATTGCTAGAGTATGATAAATTGCACAAAAGAAACCACTTATCATTTCAAATATTGTTTATCTTTGAAAAAGAAAGAATAATTTCATAACATTCATGAAGATGTTATTAATATTCCTTTTCCTGGCTTTATATTTTGTGAAATAAATTAAATTCAGCTATTTAAGATTTTGGTTATAATCTTTTTTTATTTCTATTGTCTAATATTACACAAATGCACCTTTAACTTCTGTCAACTGTGGGTTTTCCATAGCATTCTCTTTCTAAATCCTCTCATATGAAAAAGTACCGCAAATCTTGTCTTTATAAAAACAAGTAGCAAATTGGCTTAACTCTCCTGCTAATATCACACATATAGCAGTGTGTATATATATGTTCACACATAATCTCACTGTGAAATGAGAAACATTTGTCAACTTAGATAAAACTCTTAGTCATATATACTCAAATATACTAGAGAAAATACATTTCTGCAAAATACAGGCACCTGTTCATTGGACATTCACTAGCCTGAGATAGGAATGGTCATTTTTTTTACTACAACCTGGAAATAACACAATAGATCAATATATGAATAAAATTATTATGCACTACACAATCGATTTTTTTTGCAATAACCATTACATTTTAGCCAAAAATTTGTTTTGTTATTTTTTTGGTAGCTCATTTTAGATAGTTTTAATCAAATAAATTCTATCAAGGTCATTCATGAGATGTCAGACTTGGAACTGTCAGCACACCTACTAGTGTTGTTAGAAGGGGAATTTTATTTTAAGTTAAATTATTTCTTTCCATGCACAGGGTTAAAGATGGTGTGAATCCTGCCACAATACAGAAAATAACTTTATCTATTTAAAGCACATTTTCAGATTTATTTGAGTTGAATCAAACTTTTCACAATCAGTAAAGCCAAACACATGTTTGTGTGTAATTTTGTAGTTAGAAGGCTTAAATGGGTTCCTTTCTCTGATTTCTCTTACCTCCATGTACATGTTGATCTTAGACATGATAGAAAATAAAAGCCAAGCTTAGCTAAGCTGATTTTTTCCCACCCTGTCATGATTCTATTTCAATCCTTTTTGTATTTTATCCTTGCAAGTACGCCTTTCCAATCAGCTGTAGGTGATAGTTTTTCTTATCACAAAACCTGGTCGGATGTTGTGAGGTCATAGAGGAAAATATCTGCATAAGATGGTACTGCAAATGCAATTTTCTGGTATATCCACCATTAGGGAAGGGGAAATAGTCTAGTCTGCAAGGTGATGATTACCTTGAAAGGACTAAGATTACAAGGATTAAGATCAATTTCCAGAACCCAAGTACAAAAGGCTGGTTGTGGTGGCATGTGCTTGTAATCTCAGTGTCAAAGAAGTAGAGCTAGGCAGATCCCTGAGACTCAATGGTCAGCCAGCCTAGCCTACTTGGAAAGTTCGAGGCCAGTGAGGGCTCTTGTCCCAAGAAGAAGGTAGATGTTGGCTGACGAAGACTACCCTCTGAACTGCAAACACATGCACAAACATACACTTATATACCAATGTATGCACAAATACACAGAAGTTATTTAATGGTTAAGAAGTGTTAGTCACATCTGTCATTGTTTCCCCAAACTGTCGCCTCACTTCTGCACCAGCATCATGAAGCTTCCCTACCAACAAGCAGCAGGAAACAACCAGCTAGAATTCAGCAAATTCAGCTTATTTAATCGACTCTGCTTCAGTAATGAAATGCCTTTCAGACAGTTAGGTCTGTTTTGAATAGAATGTCTGCAAACGAGGCCACAAAAATGTGTGAGTTCATGTCTGAATTAAATATTTAGCTTAGTTTTGTTTGCTTATGCTTCACAGAGGACATGAGAATAGAAATCACATTTAAGTGGATGATTCATATCTTAGTTCATAATAATGTAACCTTTCCCGGGGCCCATTTACATTTCATTTCATAAAGACAGAAACATGAGCTTTCTGTTAAGGTAGAATTTCGGCTTCCTCTCAAGATGATTTTTCACTTTGGGGGGTGAATATTTCAGTGCATACATGTCTACATAGATTTCATAGCTTTAAAGAGATGTTTGGTAAGTAAGAACAGCATACATAAAGATTCCACACATACAAATTCTCACATGTATGCACATAGACACATAGCATCTTCAGTTTTCAAAAATCAGCAGAGCAGGAAAAGGAGAAAGGGCAGGGTCTTGTCAACAACTGAGCATTATCATCCTGTTGGTTTCATGGTTACAGGTTAGGAAGAAGCCTATATGAGTGATAAGTCTTCTGAGGTCACCCAGGGTGGCTTAAATGGGACCTTTGTTACATTATACCTTCAGCAGTTCTAATCATTGTCTTTTTTAGGAGAGTTTTGTCAGTGGATCTAATCCAGTCTCCTTAAGGATAGATGTTATACCTCAGGCTCTAGAAGGTAACGTTTGATTTCAGTTATCTTAAATGCATTATTTTTACAACACATGTAATTCAAATAAACATCTAAATCATCATTACCTTCACGCATACATATAAATTATATAATATGCTGTGGGATGGTCTGTATGTCAAATGTGTTGCTGATTGGTCAATAAATAAAACACTGATTGGCCATTGGCTAGGCAGGAAGTATAGGCGGGACAAGGAGGAGAATAAAGCTCAGAAGTGGAAGGCTGAGAGAGAGACACTGCCAGCCACCACAATGACAAACAGCATGTGAAGATGCCAGTAAGCCATGAGCCATGTGGCAAGGTATAGATTAATGGAAATGGATTAATTTAAGCTATAAGAACAGTTAGCAAGAAGCCTGCCACGGCCATACAGTTTTTAACCAATATAAGTCTCTGTGTTTACTTGGTCAGGTCTGAGCGGCTGTGGGACTCGGCAGGTGAGAGAGATTTGTCCTGACTGTGGGTCAGGCAGGAAAACTCTAGCTACAATAATATATATTTATAAATAATATATACTATGTACATAACACATATTTATAATTAATATATATATATATATAAGTATATATAATATGTAATGTATATCATATAATTAAAATTAAACACCAATGTTGCTGAACTATCTGAAATAAAAGTCCCTTTTCACTGGGCGGTGGTGGCACACGTCTTTAATCCCAGCACTTGGGCAGTAGACAGAGGCAGGCAGATCTTTGTGAGTTCAAGGCCAGCCTGATCTACAGAGCAAGATCCAGGAAAGGCGCAAAGTTACACAGAGAAATCTTGTCTCGAAAAACCAAAAAAAAAAAAAAACAAACAAACCTCTTTTCAGTGTTCTGTTAGAATCAGGTCCTTCTAATATAACTTTAAAGACATCTCTTAAAGAATTTTAGATTAATAATGTTAAGTACTAAAAAATTTCTTTTTAAAACATGTATTGTAAAAGTTATTTTTCATTTGTTCTTTGAGAATTTTACACAGAAAGGATATAGCTGCCCCATAACAGCTGTGGTTATTTGTATGAAACCTTTACAAGATGTTAGAAAATGGAAAAATCTCCCATGCTCATGGATAGGAAGGATTAACATAGTAAAAATGGCAATTTTACCAAAGCAATCTATAGATTCAGTGCAATCCCCATCAAAATTCCAACACAATTCTTCCCAGACCTGGAAAGAACAATACTCAACTTTATTTGGAAAAACAAAAAACCCAGGATAGCTAAAAGAATCCTGTACAACAAAACCACCTCTGGAAGCTTCACCATTCCTGAGATCAAGCTCTACTATAGAACTATAGTAATAAAAACAGCTTGGCATTAGCACAAAAACCGACATGTGGACCAATGGAATCAAATTGAAGACCCTGACATTAACCTACACACCTATGAACACCTGATTTTTTTGACAAAGAAGCCAAAACTGTACAATGGAAAAAAGAAGGCATCTTCAGCAAATGGTGCTGGCATAACTGGACATCAACATGTAGAAGATTGTAAATAGATCTGTATCTATCACCATGCACAAAACTCAAGTCCAAGTGGATGAAAGACCTCAATACAAAACCAGTTACACTGAACCTGATAGAAGAGAAAGTAGGAAATAACCTTGAATACATTTGCACAGGAGACCACTTCCTAAATATAACACTAGTAGCACAGACACTGAGAACAATTAATAAATAGGACCTTCTGAAACTGAGAAGCTTCTGTAAGGCAAAGGACACAGTAAATAAGACAAAATGACAGCCTACAGAATGGGAAAAGATTTTCACCAACCCCACATCTGACAGAGGGCTGATCTCCAAAATATATAAAGAACTCAAGAAACTAGACAATAAAATAACAAACAATCCAATTAAAAAATGGGCTATAGAGCTAAACAGAATTCTCAAATGAAGAATTTCAAATGACTGAAAGACATTTAAGGAATTGCTCAGCATCCTTAATTATCAGGGAGATGCAAATCCAAACAACTCTGAGATACCATCTTACACCTGTCAGGATGACTAAGATCAAGAGCATTGAAGACAGCTTATGTTGGAGAGGATGTGGAGCAAGGGGAACACTCCTCCACTGCTGGCAGGAGTGCAAAGTAGTACAGCCACTTTGGAAATCAGTATGGTGGTTTCTCAGAAAATTGGGAATCAATCTCCCTTAAGACCCAGCTATACCACTCTTGGGCATATACCCAAGGAATGCTCAATCATACCACAAGGACACATGCTCAACTATGTTCATAGCAGCATTATTCGTAATAATTAGAATGTGGAAACAACCTAGATGCCCCTCAACTGAAGAATGCATTAAGAAAATGTGGTACATATACACAATGGAGTACTACTCAGCAGAGAAAAACAATGATATCATGAAATTTGCAGGCAAATGGATGGAACTAGAAAATATCCTGAGTGAGGTAACCCAGACTCAGAAGGACAAACATGGTATGTACCCACTCATAAGTGGATACTAGATAAAAAGCAAAGGGTAATCAGGCAACAACCCACAACTCCAGAGAAGCTAACAGGAAAGACCCAAAGAGGGATGCATGTATCACCCTGGGAAGGGGAGATAGATGAGATCTCCATGAGTAAACTGGGGATGAGGAGTGGGCAATGGAGGGTAGGGGATAGGGGATGAGAGCATAAGGGAATGGGATGATTGAGCTGGAACAGGTAAGGAGGGAAAATGCAATGAAAGAGATACCAAGATAGAGAGAGACATCATGGGGATAGAGAGAAACCCAGTGCTAGGGAAGTGGCCAGGAATCCCCAAGGATGACCTCAGCCTGGGCTACTAGCAATAGTGGAGAGGGTGCATGAACTGAACTGGCTTGCCCCAGAGATTAGACCAGTGAATACTCTGACATCACAGAGCTTTTCTCCAATGACTGATGGAAGCAAATGCAGAGATCCACAGCCAATCACTAGACAGAGCTCCAGGAGTCCAGTCAAAGAGAGAGAAGAGGGATTCTATGAGCAAGTGCATGAGGATCATGATGGGGAAACATTTAGGGACAACCAAACCAAACTAGAGGGAACTCATGAAAGTTGGATCAATGGCTGTGGAGCCTACATGGGACTGGACTAGGCCCCTTGCATGGTGAGACCGTTGTGTAGCTTGGTCTGCTTGGGAGACCCTCTGGCTGTAGGATCAGAATCTATCACTGGTGCATAAGTAGGCTTTGTGGAGCCCACTACCTATGATGGGACACCTCGTGCAGCCTTGAGGCAGGGGGAAGGCCTTGGACTTGCCTCTACTGAATGTGCCTCCCCATGGGGGGACTTGCCTTCCTGTGGGTGGGAGTGGGCACTGGGTTGGAAGGGAGGATGGGGGAGGGGAGGAAGGAGGGAAGAGGGGGATCTTTGATTGGTATGTAAAAAGAATGAAAAAATTTTCTTAATATAAACAACAAAAGCAAAAACAAGGTCAAGTCAGTTAAAAATTCTGCCATGGATGGTATTGGGCCTTCAGAGTCCCCATCACTAACTAAAGATCTATTGAAATTGATGACTGCTATTGGAAGTGTCTTAGTTAGGGTTTTATTGCTGTGAAGAGACACCATGACCATGGCAACTCTATAAAGGAAAATATTTAATTGAGAGTAGCTTACAGTTCAGAAGTTTAGTTCATTATTATCATGGTGGGACATGGCCATGTGCAGGCAGACATGGTGCTGGAGAAGGAGCTGAGAGTTCTACATCTTGATCTGCTGGCAGCATAAAGAGAGAGCATACTACACTGGGCATAACTATAGCACATAAGATCTTAAAACCTGCCTCCACAGTGACACACTTCCTCCACCAAGGCCACACCTACTCTCTCAAGGCCACATTTCGTAACAGTGCCACTCCTTATGGGTCAAACGTCCAAACACACAAGTCTTGGGGGCCACACTTATTCAAACCACCCCAGGAAGATTAGTCACTGTTCCCTGTGGTTGTGGTTACTAGTTCCAGTTACGGCTATGTTGCTCATGTTTCAGTGGATGATCAGTTCCCATATGGGTATGGTCAGAATTTATTGGACTCAGTGGGTTTTATATATATATATATATATATATATATATATATATATATATATATATATATATATATATATATATAAATAAAAGAAGGAAGTGAAAGGAAGATAGGCTGGGGCAGCTCGTAGGAGTTGCAAGGGGGTGTGCAGGTTGAATATGATCTAGATATTTTACACATATATGAGATTTTTTCCAGTATAATCTGAAAACATATTCCAAGAATTTAAAGTAAGTGTCCCCTAAACATTAGGAAAATAACCAGTGTGGAGAAAATCTAAAATTATGTTAGTTTTTAAGCTACAACCAGAATTGTTAAGAGGATGTGTACCAGTATAATGTTTTACAATTTTTGTTTTGTTTTTGAGACAGGGGTTTCTGTTGTACCACGCTGGCCTCAAGCTCAGAGATCAGCTTGCCTCTGCCTCCCTAGTGCTTGGATAAAAGGTGTGTGCCACCACCTTCTGGCTTGTTTTACAGATTTTGTGAATTTCAATTTAGGTCTCATCCCTTATTCACCCTGTGGTTTCAGGCAAGTCCGCACATCTCCCTGAAATTTATCTTCTCAGAAGTGGTGAGAATAATTTATAACTCAAAAACTTACGATAATTAAAAGAAATTACATATTTAGGATTTTGAAAAAAATCTATAAATTTCCATATAGTTGTGAGATGTTGATTATTAAATGTGGCTGGAGAAATAGGAAGTTTTAAATGATCATGGCTTGTCCATACCTTTCCTTCCTGAGAAGCATCATTCTACCCCCTCTAATAATTAAGCAGATACTATTCAGAATATAGTATACCAGAAAGAAAGAAATCAGACTCATGATGTCTAGATATAAGCCCTGCTCTAAAATTGTATACAGTTTCTTGAGCTGATGCTATAAAATACTTAGTAATACAAGGTGCAACATTTGTGAGAACTGGGGAGATAAATGTGGTTGTTTCTAGATTTGTTTCTTGCTTTAAACCCTCAGAGCTTTGACATTTAAAGGAATTGTTTACACATCTGCATACCATTCATTCCTACGTGTTAGTACCTTTTTCTATTATATTGAAAAGTATTGCTATTTTCTGCCACTTGTATATTAAATGAAATCATATAAATCAGGAGCTTCTATAAGTGAACTATAAAAATTATTTTACTTCATTTTTTTTCCAAATGAAATAAGAATTTTTGTAACCTACAGTTGTTAGAAAATGACAGAAGTATACAATCATTGTTAGAATCACTTGGCATTGTCTAGAGAAAGAACAGACAGTACAGGAAGATATATATTCCAAGGCATATTGATTCCCTCAACCATGGAGGCCAAGACATAGAAGCTCTAAAGATGGCAATCGGTAGAGATGCAGGAGATCAATGTCATATTTCCAAAGACCGGAGAAATAGGAGCATCAATATTATATATCCCAAGACCACATCCAAAGGCACAAAAAGACCAACACTAAGACTAGTTGAGAAAAAAGAATTCTTCCTTACTCAGCCTGTGTTCTGGTCAGGTATAATTTGGTGATGTTTATCAATACTGTGGAGGAAGCATGGTAAATTTCTTTCACAATCTCTGCCTCAGAACAATCATTCAATTGTCAAAAAAGACCAATTGAAAAGATGGAAAGTATACTGGGTCCTTTCTGTGGTCTATTATAAAGAAATTCATGGTCAAAGCTTTCATTTCATCTTGTAGGGCACCACCTAGCCATGCAAAACTTTGAGTCATACCTTATCCTCTAGCTCTCTTGACTGAGAAGACATGTACTATAGATTGTTCACAACGTAGAACAGAGGATTTTCAAGAGCCCATCTGGAACTTCCTCCTCCTCATCATAATTATTGGTTATTCTGAGATAGGGCTCATTCTTCCATCTTCCAATGTTCTCATGGACTCTCACTAAGGGACGGTCCTTCGCAGAGAATACATACTTTTTGAAGGGTCTGAAAAGCTACTTCTCACCCGCCATTCTTTTGCATGGAACCTCAGAAATCCTGCCTCTCCAAACCAGACTGCATAGAAAACAAGGGACACCAATACAGTGTTGCAATGGTAGTCTGGAATTTCCAGCACTTCTTTCTTCAGTTCTGCCCATAGTTAGCTTCAGCTGTCAGCACACTCACCCAGAATCAAGACAAATGGTCTAAGAGTGAGTCTAGCTATTTTGGATCTAAACAGATCTCATGTTAGGAAGTGAGAATCTGTGGCCTGCATCTTTGATGTAGATTTGTTTCTTTGTTAAGACTTCAAACTATTGACATTTAAAAGAATTATTTACAGATCTCCACATTATTCATTCATAGATTTTAGTGCTGTTTACACCTATATTTAATATATAGAAATGATTGTGTGCTGGTTAGTTTTTGTCAACGTGTTACAAACTAGAACCATTTGGGCAGAGAGAATCTTAATTGAGAAGATCTCCCCATCCAACTAGCCCACAAACAAGTCTTTTCAAAGCCCAGCCTACTGAGGGCAGTGACACCCAAAGCAGGTACTCCTGGCTTGTATAAAAGCTGAGTGAGCCATTGAGAACAAGCTTCTAAGCAGTGTTTGTCCATGGCCTCGGTACCATTCCTACCTCTTTTCCTGCCCGAGTTCCTACCGTGATGTCCCCTCATGTAGAGACAATGATGTCAACATTAACATATCTTTGGTAACAAACAAGAAAGGAAAGTGTATGGCTTAATAGTGGTGTGTTTATCTGTCAAACTGGCAAGTGGTTACTGTTTTCTTTTTAAGCTGTAAGGTGAAATAACTCTTTTCCTCTTCAAGTTTTTTTTTTTGGTCATTGTCTTTATCAGAGTAAATAGGAGGCAAAGCAAAATAGCAATTGGTATCAGAGAATGGGCTGTTTGTGTGGAAGACTGGAGACTGCCATTTTTAGAAGATTGTGGAGGTGTTTGAAACTTTAGGCTGGAAAAGCCACTAATGCTTAAATTATAATGGGGTATTCTGTGGGCACTTTGAAGATAAGAATGCTAAGAGAAATTCAAAAGATTGAGGTCTGGATTGTGAAGAGTCAAAGTTCCCCAAAGACTCTACTGGGCCATTTATGTGATATTTCATATTAAGAATATGTGTTGTTGGACAGCTGGAGCTAAAGATTCATCATCCATGATTAATAAGAGACCAGCAATATTAAGGTTAAATATTCTGGGAAGTATTCCTTGGGCTCAGCACACAGAAACTGTTGTTCAGGGTTCAGGGAAAGGCTGTGTATCAAGCTGATAGCCATACTTCATAATGTGTTAAAGTCTCCCACATGGTACTGGTTTGAGGGCATGAGGGGTCATATGGAGCAAATGAGCCTTGGCACTTGTGGCAACATTGGAGTCTGTGATAGGCCAGGATAGGTAAAGGTTCAGTCTCAGTTTCAGTAGAAACTTCAGGAATGAAGGGGCATGGAGACTGGCTGAGGCTTTGCATTATGTGGCAGGTTGGATTCCCTGAGTGAGGCCAGGAGAGGCTACAGGTGAAGGTGAAACCTCACTGCAGTACTTACCCCATTGTATTGGAGATGACTGGATGTTGGGTTGACCACCAAGGATAGCAGGAGATTTGAAGTGAAGTCAGGCTGAACTGACAAGTTGTGTGTATTGTGGATGACAGAGCCAGGGAAGTGTATCTACCCAAGCCTTTTGGAGCCCAGAAGATTGTGAATGATTCCTAGACGTTGGACATAAAGCTACTAACACTGTTAGGTTTTTTTTGTTGTTGTTTGTCCTTTGTTTGGTGCTGTCTGGGGGGCCAGCCTCCAGGCAGCTCAGGGCTTGAAAGGAATCCACTACATTGGTGTAAACTGAGACTTTTCTGAGGGAGTTAGGGGAAAAGACACATGCTCTCTTGATGGTTTTCTTCTTTATTCTCTTGTTCTCTATTGTTCTTCTTGTTCTTCTCTCTCTGTCTACAGCTTATATACTCCAATAAAATCTCTCAGGCAATGCAGGGATCACCATGAAGTTACATTCCATTTTTCAAGTAAATGATTATAATGAATACAGGTAAAAACATGTTTTTCATCTCCCTTACATGATTAAACATTTTAAATATTATAGGTGAAAAACAAATTATTCTGGGAATCCACATATGTACAAACCCAAGCAACTGGTTATAGATTAACCATGTGGGGAAGTGAGATATTTTTCTGTCAGGTCTCCTTCTGGTAGGCTGCAGTTTTGCAGTTACAAAGAAATGGCCAATTATTCTATTACTTATCGTGAATGGTAATCTTATAAGGAATATTAAAGGAATCATAAACTTAACTTTAACATATAAAAAAGAATCGGTCAGCTCCGCTTTAAATCTTTGGGGTACATACCCACTCATCAATAGTTTCTTGTATCAGGAGATTGAGGGAAAAATAAACACAAGGAATTAACCATCACCTTTGATCATCAACCCATCCTAGCAAGATAAGTGCATCAGCTAGTAATAATTGGGCTGCGGCGTTGTTCTTGTTCCCTGACCTTAAAGAGTTCTGCATTCAACTATGTGCCTTTCTAAAACTTTAGATTATCTTCGTGGGTTTTTCACCTCAAAGCTATTTGACAAAAACATCTTAGTCTAACTTAAGTTATTTTTAAAGCTTTGTTTCAGCCGTGATGCACTCCAAAATCTGTGAACACATCTCCCAACATTAAAGGTTAAAAGAATTTAAGCTAGCTGGGCTAAGTAGGACTCATTTGTTTTTCTTAATCATTAACCTAAGTCACAGTCTATATGGCTCAGTAGAAAGTCATGTGTTGTAGCAGTGTGATACTTCCTTGTATTTATTTTTATTCATCAAAACTCCATAAACTAACATTATCATTATCAATTAGAAATTATAGCTCAGGAAGTAATCATCTTTATAATAATTCACAGGTTAAAAATGCCCAGTAGAAGGGGATGTTTCCATGAGATAAACACACTACATTACAGGCAGTGGGGTTCTCCCCACACCCAATTACACCATGCCAGATACCAGAAAAAGATGGCAGGGGCAAACATGAAAAGGCACAGCAGAAGTAAAAGACATTCTGAGGTTCCATTGTCTTGGGGCCCTTGTTTAACTGAGATTCACCCATCAGAGAGTGTCTTCCTAGTGGGCTGACACCTTGAACTTCAATTGCCACTTGCTGGTCTTCTGACATGGCTACCAGCAGCTTTGTTTTGCATTAGTTTGATCATAACTATTCCCTTGTTCTTCTGTCTTGGCATAGGGAAGTATATAACTTATTTTGGACTTTACAGGAGCCCATAGTCAAGAGGATTTGGATATTAAAGGAGAGTTGAGACTTTTAAAGTGTTGGAATTTTGAAAAAAACATGGGATTTTAAAAGTCTTACTATGTTTTATATTATGATATTAATTTGAGGTATTAGGGATAAACAAAAAAGAAAAGGTTATGGTTTGAAAGAAATATGTTTTCTATCAAGTTGACAAGGGTTCAATTATTTTGATTAATCTTTGTCAATTTGACAAAAACTACAGTCATTTAGGGAGAAGGAACCATAATTAAGAAGATGTCTTTAAGACTGGCCTGTGGACAAATCTGTGGGGCATTTTATGGATTAATTATTGGTATGGGAGAGCACAAGCCTACTCTGGGCAGTGCCTCATCTGAGTCCTGGGAGAAATAAGCTGAGCCACAGAAAGCAAGCCAGGAAGCAGCATTCTCTGTGGTCCCTGTTTCAGTCTCTGCTCTCAGGTTCCTGTTTGAGCTCCTGCATTTCTTTCCTAAATGATGCACTGTGGTGATCAGAGCATCTAAGCCAAGTAAGCAATTCTTAGCTTCAGGTTGCTTGGTCATGGTTTATATTACTGCAACAGAAAGCAAACCAGGGCAAATGACAATGGAGTCAATAACAAAATTAAAAGTTTTTCCATAAGCACATTTAATTTTTTCTCTTCAGTA
Source organism: Peromyscus californicus insignis (assembly GCF_007827085.1). NCBI lineage: Eukaryota > Metazoa > Chordata > Mammalia > Rodentia > Cricetidae > Peromyscus > Peromyscus californicus. Next base: position 39,636,108 of record NW_026294469.1, read on the forward strand.
AATTCTACTTTGATAAACTCATCTATTTATATCCATATTAATGAAAAACAAAACCAAAAAGCTTTTAATCAAACCTTTATGAAATTTGAAATTTCTGGAATTATGAATCATGCTCCCCTAAATATTATCTTCTTTTCTTCTGTGGAACATCTGAACATATATGTACTCTTTCCAGTCACAAGAGGCAAACTCTGTTAATACAATTAGTCACAAAATAATGAAAGGATTGATGATAAATGAAGTTTTTTTTTTCTTAGCCCACTCAGGACAAACTGTGCCAAAAGAAAAAAAAAAGTGTTTTGAGATTATCAATAACATTATTGAGGACATTAATTTTCCACTATTCTAAGATTTTTTTTCTTGAATTATTCAGTTGCTATCCAAATGACCAACTGTAGAAGGTTCAAATGCATAAAAGTTGGCCAGAAATCTTTTAAAGTAGAGCCAGGTCATTGACAATCTACTCTCTATAATCAAAGATAACATATGAATGGATGGGCTTCCCTAAGTCTCAGCATGAATATCACAGGTAAACAGCAAGTATCCATGGGGCTCTGAAAAAAAAGAAGAATGAGGAGGAGGAGGAGAGGGAGGAGGAGGAGGAGGAGGAGGAGGAGGAGGAGGAGGAGGAGGAGGAGAAGAAGAAGAAGAAGAAGAAGAAGAAGAAGAAGAAGAAGAAGAAGAAGAAGAAGAAGAAGAAGAAGAAGAAGAAGAAGAAGAAGAAGAAGGAGGAGGACAAGAAGGACAAAGAGGTAAAGTTTAATGGGTCCCAGCCAATTTCCTGTGGGCCTATCTTTTGCAAAACTCTGTGGGAATCAGCTTCTCTCAGTATTTGAGGCAATCAATCCAAATGCATGCTGAGGTGGCAGCTCAGAGCGCAAGTCTGCAGAGACTCAGTCACAAGTCTCAAATCCCATTGCCCTGATCATTGAAGTGGAAGAGCTCCAGTCAATAAATGCTGAGACAGTAGAAAAAGAATGGCATATCTGGCATGTCTTACTGCTGCTGGGACACTAGGCTTGGCCCCAAGGCCTTGAACGTGGCTGGAGAAAAGCCAGCACTTTTTCAATTAGGTTGTTTAAAAACTACAGTGGAAGGGTCAGGATTTTGGTATCAGCTTCCGGTGGCAAGCTCTCCTAGCCCTCTGCCCCAAGTCTTGAATGGTTAACTGGGTACCTATAGCCCCAATAAATATTACTAGAAGGCCTGATACTGTCAATGTAGCCATTGTCTTTTTGTGCCAAATACAGGCATTATTCCATTAGTGGTAGAAAGATGAATTGATACAAATAGGATAATGTCTCCTATTCCTTGTTCTCCCTCTCTGTTGTTGATCCAGCTGGGATCTCCTGCTCCCCCAGGCTCTCTTTCCCTCAACCCTCACCTTTCATTACCCCCACTCATGTCCAGGCTGTTCATGTAGATCTCATTCCATTTCTCTGTCATTGGGTGATCCCTGTGTCTTTCTTGGGGTCCTGTTTTCCAGGTAGCCTCCCTGGTGATGTGAGTAGCAGACAAGTCATCCTTGTTTCATGTCTAGTATCCTGCTATGAGTGAGTACATACTATGTTTGTCTTTCTGAGTCTGGGTTACCTCACTCAGGATGATTTTTTCTGGATCCATCCATTTGTCTGCAAACCTCATGATGCCATTGGAGAGGGAGAACAAGGAATAGGAGACCATGGTAAATGAAGACCACATGAGAATAGGAAGAAGCAAAGTGCTAGAGAGGCCCACAGAAATCCACAAAGATACCCACACAACAGACTGCTGGCAGAGGTCGAGAGACAGCCCGAACTGACCTACTCTGGTGATGGGATGGCCAAACACCCTAATTGTTGTGCTAGAAACCTCATCCAACTACTGAGGGATCTGGATGCAGAGATCCATGACTAGGCCCTGGGTGGATCTCTGGGAGTCCAATTAGCGAGAATGAGGAGGGTTTATATGAGCGAGAATTGTTGAGACCAAGGTTGGATAAAGCACAGGGACAAATAGCCAAATGAATGGAAACACATGAACTATGAACCAATGGCTGAGGGGTCCCCACTGGATCAGGCCCTCCGAATGGGTGAGACAGCTGATTGGCTTGATCTGTTTGGGAGGCATCCAGGCAGTGGGACCAGATCTTGTGCTCATTGCATGAGTTGGCTGTTTGAAACCTGGGGCCTATGCAGGATTGTTTGGCTCGGCCTGGGAGGAGGGGACTAGACCTACCTGGACTGAGTCTACCAGGTTGACCTCAGTCTGTGGGGAAGGCTTTGCCCTGGAGGAGATGGGAATGGGGGGGGGGTTGGGGGGAAGGTGAGGGGGACGGGAGGGGGGGAACAAGGGAATCCGTGGCTGATATGTAGAACTGAATTGTATTGCAAAATAAATTAAAAAAAAAATAAAGCTAAGAGGGAACAGAAAAAAAAAAAAAACCAAATAGGATAATGTCAAGGTAAGGTCATTTAGCACTAGCCATGAAAGTTATAATAGATATTCTAATTCAGAATTTAACTTCTAAAAGTTTGCCTTATGGACAGAATTGTACTTACCACAAAATTAATTGTATCAAGTATTCATTACAGCAACTTTTCTTATTCCAATAAACTGTAAACCTAAGTTCCTGGCAAAAGGATATGGTTAAATATATATGCACATGCATGAATAAAATTATTTGAAGCTGTTAGAAACAAAATATGGAAGTCCTTTAGGCTAAAATAAAGATAGCCAACATATATTGCTCAGTGTACCTTTGATAGGCAATCAGCTACATGTATTTTTAGGATATTTCAAAAAATATTAATCTATTGTAAAATAGCAAATACTTGACAATTAAAGGGATAAAGAGTGTATCTCTAAAATAAAAATATTTATTAAGTAAGTGGCCACAAATATTCAGTATCATTTATGAGTCTGATACTTTTCAAAGTTGATGTTAAAATTGTGTTTTTAAATAGAAAGATCTCAATAAAGTACACTGCAGAAATATTCAGTTTGGAAAAAGAGGCCATTTCAAAAGAAATATTGATATACAGACTGATATGGTGCTCACTATCTGGCGTGGATGCACAAAAACCTGAAAAGGCTTAGAAAAGGTTCTAAATGCACAGAAACAGAGTCACACTGGGCTTCATAGTCTCTCATGCCAGCCAGGGTACAGAGATGCCTCTCCAGACAACTGCCCACAAGACGGATCTAGCTACCAATTGCCATGAAGTAAATGGCATGACAAGTTTCTCAATCTCTCACACAGGCCTCAGTACAGAGAGGCGTTTCTCAGCCACTGCCTTTAGACTTGAGCACCAGCTCACTGCATGACAGATTTGGTGTTTTGCTCATGCAGACAGAAAAGTTTACAGATACACAATAAGGACAAATTCATACAGAAAGAACCTCTAAAGGGTTAGAAGGTATTTTAAAATATATGTAGACTTGGGAGAAAAAAGAAAAGAAAAAGAGTAGAGAAGGTCCTTAAAAAAAGAAAAATAAATACAATAATCAACATAAAGATGAAAAACACACAAAGGACTATATATATTATTGTGTTGTATTTCAAATTTTTAGCTGCTAAGAGACCTTGAATTATAAAACTTCTATGTTAAACCAACCTATGTATTTTAAAATTATCCTACTTCAAATTTTAAGTCAAAAGATATGTTACTTTGGGGGAGAGGTTATGCTTTTGTTTCCACAGGAAATGAGAAGCTATGGATTCATTCTGGATTAAAGAAAATTAGGTTTGATTGAGAAAGACCCCTCCTAAGATCTTGACTACAGACATGGGAAAATAAGTCTAAAGGAATTACAAGATACTTGATGTATATTTTACATACTCAAACACTTAACAAAAAAATCATCTTTGGAAAAGTTGTGTACAATGCACACTCTATACTTATATTAATACAGATATGTATGCTACTTTTAAAAGTTTATGTATTTTCAGAACAAGTGGACCTGACACCAATAAAAACGACACAGATAATCCTTAATCTAAAAACAGCTTCAAGGCTGCTGACTGAGATGATCCAACCTCACAAAATACTCCAACCAAGACTTAACAATTATCCTGACTTTCTCAGGGTCCCCCAAAGATTACCATCACTCCCAATCAGCAGGAAGTACTTTAGAAAACTATGCTTACCTTCCTAAGATATTGATTATAAATGTTTGTTTCCATTAAAGGGGGGGTGGTTACAAATTGTTATTAGTCAGTCAAAAAAAGACTAAACAAATTAAATTCAGAGATCTTTTTCTAAGTGGAAAAAGGAGGATATGATATATACATATATATATACATACATATATATATATAGATTATATGATATAAAAATGATAGGGAAGAGGGTGATTATTGATTCTAATTTAATCCCCAAAACAACTGTCAATCTCAAAATATTTTACATCGGTATGGATATTTAGGTTTATTGACACAAATTTAAAGTTAATTTTTTATGTGTATATTTCTACTCTTGTATAAGATGTTATGTTTATGCAACTCATTTAAAGATGTAATGTATAATTAAAAATACAGATTAATAGTCATCTATAATAGTCAAATTTATAGTCATGTTAGTTAGGTTTTCTAGGTATACAGAGATATATTTCAGATAGAAAGGTAGTCTTCAAACACTTCAAAGACCTATAGAATATGGGATTTAAAATGTCTTAATAACTTAAATTTTTTATGACAATGAGACATGTTTGTTCCTGGCAGCACCAATGTACTCCAGAAAAAATGATAATGGGTATCAAAAAAACTCTGGATGGATCTTGTATAATATTAGAAGGACCAGCCTTAATATTATACATCCCAGGGGCTAAAGAGAAACTACAAATGGTGAAGACTATTTTGGGGAAAATAGAATCTCAGCACACTGAGCTCTTTAATCCATTTACTTTAATTCCTCCTTCAGTCTCTAGCTTTACAGTTATATACCCAAACAATAACAATCCTCCCCTCCAGCCAGGTCATCAGGCCTGAATTCCTGCAAGGTCATAAAGGCAGGTAAGAGTTTCCTCAGGCTTTGATTGTCAGGCTTTCTTTTACAACCTGAAAATGGAGTGGTTAAGGGAGGAGGTCAGCTGAGAGCTAATATCAGTTAGTATATCAAAAAAAATTTATGTGCTCAATCTATATTCCTAGGAGTGGTTGGGTAAAAAGTTAGGGGTCTATAAAGTTATTAAGGCTGTAAGAAAGGAGGGTCCAAGCTAAATTGTGTAAAGCTATTTCTTAAGGTCCACCTGACCTAGGCAGTATCTCCTTGTGGAATTTACCTTAAATCAGGAGACTAGCATGTGGCTTGTTATTTGTTAGTCCTTGAAAGTGGCTAAGGGAGATATCTGATTCCAGTGCTGAAAGGGGAGAAACAGATGAGCTGGGGGGAAGGAAGCCTTTCCTAAGGCTGTTCTCCAAATACCTTGAATGTGTATGTCCAGAGAGTGATCAGTCCACACTGTTAGCCCTTCTTAAGGAAAAATCAATTGGGAAAACTATTAAGGCACACATGATTTTCATAACAGAAGACAGCTGATATAGAACAAGCCAAGTAACACCAAAAAACTCCTTGGAATTTGGCTTCCTCTAAATGGATTCCTTGATCCCTTCAGGTAGTCACTTTGCCATAACCAGCTGGGTTCTTAGAATATTTTCCTGTGGCCTGTAGCATATGGAGTTTCTTTTTCCTTATGGTAAAAGCTAGCCATATGGACAAAGAAACTGACCTTGCCTCAATTGCTGACAGTTACTGTCCAAAGTGGACCAGTAGGACACAGAAAGGCAACTGCTGAACTTTGCCAAGACAAGGTAGGACAGTCCTTCAAAATTCCCTGTTTCACAGCAAAGTCTATCAGATATGTTTGGCCTGTAGGCCAAAGATGGATGCTCCAGCATTACAGAAAAACATTGGGTGACTGTCCAGGCAGTCTGATGTTCCTGTCATTAGGTAACATTTCTTTCCTTCTGGAATCTTTGATGGAGTTAAAGACTAGATAGTCATAGTTATAATTTTTCTTAGTTATGTTGAAAGGGTAAATTAGATATAGAACTTTGGACTCATTAAAATAGGATGGATAATTAAATGTTTTCTCTGATTTTGTCAAATACAAATAGACTGGATATTGTAACTGTAATTCTTGCTTGATACTTGTTTTTATTTTATAGAATTTTACTATGTTAGTCGGGTCATGGTGGTGCATGCCTTTAATCCCAGCACTCGGGAGGCAGAGGCAGGCAGATCTCTGTGAGTTCAAGGCCGGCCTGGTCTCCCAAGTGAGTTCCAGGAAAGGCGCAAAGCTACACAGAGAAACCCTGTCTTGAAAAAAAAAATTACTATGTTAAGGTTAAAACCTTCCTTTTTAATTAGTCAAAAAGGGGAAATGCTGTGGGATAATACTTCTGTACACTGTGAATATGTGTTATTCTCATTGGTTAATAGAAAAGCTGTTTGGCCTATAACAAGGCAGGATAAAGTTATGTGGGACAATCAACTGAGGACTGGGAGTGAGAAGGGCAGAATTGAGAGAGATGCCAGCAAACCACCCAAGAAATCAAGATGGTAGAAGACAGGTAAAGCCATGAACCATGTGGCAATGCATATATTAATAAAAATGGGTTAATTTAAATGTAAGCACTAGTTAGTAAGAAGCCTGAGCTATTAACCAAGCATGTACATTCATATATAAGCCTCTGCTTGTTTATTTGGGACCAGGTGGTTGGGACAGAGAATTGTCCCTTTACACTGATACATAAAGTCTTTTAGGATTACATTCCAGGGCTTGTAATAATCAGGGTACTCTTAGAGCGCTACAATTTGCATCTATGTTTATAGGATGCAACATGATGCTCAAATGCACCTAATCTTGGGGTACTGATACCCCAGTATTCCAGATAGCAGATAAAACATCAGATGGGTTATCAGGGTGCCTGGCACCTATGACATTTTGGGACTCATATCTTTGTGGAAGAAAAAGAATTGAATCCACATAATTTTCTTTGGTCCAAGCTTGTAAACCTCAAATGGCATAGTATATAACAAGTATATCTTGGATAATTTTTAAAATAATACCTTTAAAAATACAGTACTAAACAAATGGGGATGTGTTAAAAATACCCTAAGACCAAGTAATGATAACAAACAAACAAAGACAGAGTGGGAGGTAGCTGACAGTGCAACCAAGCAGGCTGGTTTGTTGTAATTGCTGTTTTGTCTTTGGTTTTATTTTCAGACAAAGGTTAATATCAAGTCTGGCTTTTCTGTAGAACAGAACAGAATGAAGGCCCATCTGCAGGAGAGTAGAGCTGTAATGTGACGAGACAGTGAGGGGCTGAATTGCAGCTCCCTCATATATATGTCCATCAACTCATTCTGGAAAAAGTCTTTGCAGATATGATGAAATTAAGATCTTGAGATGAGATCATCTTGTTTAACCAGGTGGGCTAGAAACACAACGAACTATATCTTAGTAAGAGACAAAGGACAAGACAGAGTGACACACAGAAATACGGTGATGGAGATGAAGGGACACAATCTGGGCAGATATACCTATGAGCTTAATAATAACAAGTGTTTCTGCCAGTGAATAAATGCCAAAATCAATGCCTGTGGCAAATTCTTCACCAGAACCTTTAGAAAGAGCAAAAATAGTACACACTCTGGTTTCAGGATTCTTTACCTCAGGATATTAAAAAAAAAAAACACCCAAAAAAACCAAAAACAGTATCTCATATTTGAGTCATTCAGTTTGTAGTGAATTGTTACTGTAAACATAGGAAGCTAAAATACAGAGGAAAAAATCTTCATATTAGCAAGGGCTCATAAGGCAAAGCAATGATGCATGCATATTGTTAATTTTTAATTTAAAATCATATATATATATATATATATATATATATACATAAATTCAGCCTGTTCAGTCTGTAACATACAACCACCAATTTGCTAAACCATCATAATCCCTAACAACATTCTAAATACTTGTCCTCATATCCTTATTGAGATAAAGTTCTCACTCCTCATCAAGGAAACTTCTCTTTGCCACAGATAGAGACCATTATGGAAAACCATAACCAATAAAAATGCAGAGTTGTAGAGCTCAGTCCCAAGAGATTATATCCCTAACACAATTCCTCCACCCAAGCCTCAAGGATCAGTATGAAAGACGGGGTGGAAAGGTTGCAAAAGCCACAGTAAGAGGAAGTTTGCTGTGAGCTTGTATTTCTTAGGAATGTCAGAAGTACACCCCTGAAGTCTCACCAACAAAGCTGCCTAAATATGACCTGAACAAAGACAACAATAACAGACATGCTAACATGGATATGCAGGAACATTCATGAGACCTCAACCCTACAGAAAGAACTACAGGCAACAAAGTGATCCTGAGAGTGGGACAAAGACTTCCCAAGGGAGGAGCACACCAACTGGTTAGCTAGTGGCCAATGGTCAGCCCTGAAAACATGTACCTACAAGCAGCACACAGCTTTTAAGAGGGCACCTAACTAAAGTTTCTCTCTCAGTTAAACCTCCTTCTGATTGTATGTTGAGATAAGATGTGTCTGAATATTCTTGGGCTTTAGTTTCATATTTCTATTATTTTATTCCCAGGGCTTATCATGGTTTTTGTTTATAAATGCCCAGTAGACATTTGCTACTGAATACTAAGTCCCCTTGCTTCATGGGATGGAAGAGTTTGAAGGTGATGCTGTTAGAGTAACACACAGGATCACTAAATCATTAGATAGGGAAAGTAAAAAAAAAATAGAGCATACAATAATGAATAGTAAAATCTATTTCCCATCTGTATTGACTTGTGAGGCAATCTCAACGAATAGGAGCCTTTCTTAAAATGAGAGAAGTAAAATAATGGCCTTTCCCAAGAACAAGAAAAACCCAGCAACCACCAAGGAAGATTGCCATGGTACAGTGAGGCCAAGAGCAAGCTAGTCTAGCCCTTCCTCCTCTTAGTACTTGAAGTAGTAGTAAAGCCTGCCCCACACTGTGAGATGAGTAAATATCTCCTGTAAGAGGAAATAGAAATACCTATGAGAGGCGGAGAGAGACTTGGTAGAAAGGAGAGAGGGAGGGGGGAAAGAGAGGAGCGAGAGCAGAAGAGGGAGGAGGAAGAGAGAGGGGAGTGAGGGCAGGAGAGGGAAAGGGAGAGGAGGAGAGAGAGGGAGAGAAAAGGAGAGGGGGAGGGAGAGGGAAGGAAGGAGAGAGAGGATGTAATCATATAGTTATTTGCAAAGTTGTACTATAAGTCCCAAATAAAGTGCTGTAGAGTAGTTCCTTGGTTTGAGGATAATTTCTTTCAGGCCTCTCTACAAGTACTAATCTCTACTAAGTCCTAGATTATTTTCATTGCTCAGTGTAATATAAATTCTAGCTAAATAGTGGCTATGCCTTGTTAAGAGATAATGAACAGAAAAGAGCCTGTACATATTTAGTAGAGATACAGCCACAGAAATAAACACACTGCACACAAATGTGACACAAGAGGATATTCAGTGAGGTTTGGCATATGACAAATCAAGTTTCACTTTTTGGATTCAGGAATAGGAGTTTTAATGAATATTTGTAATCTGCAATTATCAGATCTATGTCTGTGAAGGGTAGTTTGACTATCCACATATAAGGTGGATATAAGGTTTTTTTTTTCCATGTATGTTTTAATGGGACAAGTTGTCATTTAAACTACTACAGGTAGAAATTATTCAGTGTCACAAATTCAACAAACTTACTTGTGGTGCTCTTGGCTGAAATGAATTACAGCCCTGCTCTTAGGACATGACAAGGAACTCATAGATTAATTACATTCACTCCACTACTGAACTAGTGCATATACATTACATTTTAATTCTGTTTTTTCATTAACAAAATGAGTATAAGCCTTATAGAATGATTTTGCAGATTAAAAGAACATTAGTGTGCAATGTTCAAAATTGTGTTCAGGTCTCTACAAACTCAATGTTGGCTGTTATTGGAAATGAACTAAAAGGAATAAGGGTCCACTTAAAAAATTTTGTCTCGAAACAAATAGGTCAGATATTGGTATAGTTTAGGGATGCTTCAAACTGTTAAAAAATAAAATATAGAATGTTGTTATACATGAGACAATAGGTTTATTTTTTAAGAGGGTTTCTCTGTGTAATAGTCCTGGCTGTCCTGTAACTCACTTTATATATTTATACAGGCTGGCCTTGAACACAGAGATCTGTCTGCCTCTGCCTCCCAAGTACTGGGATCAAAGGTGTGAACCACTGCTGCCTGGCTGAGAGAATGGATTTTTTAAAGAATACCCATTGAAAAAAAGTATTATACATGGGAAGAGTATCATTGAAAGTTAAATTGATGGTTCTAATTCCCTAAGTTCTATGTACCCACAGCTCTCATTGCCCACTCTTCACCCTCCTTATTCTCCTCATTCCTTTAGCATCATCCTTCTTATTTCCAAATCTCTGTCTTACAGCACATAAGCTGCCTCTGAATCTTTGTATGAAGTATCGTAAAAGTTAGGCTGCCAACTCTATAAGGCTGCTTAAATATGAACTCAACTTCTTCATTTCCTTCTTGGTAAGGCCAGGTTTCTCATAACCGGTCTATTGCAACATTTACCTTCTCAAGAAACAGCTATTGCTGACTATGTCCTCTGCTTCCCATCTCCAAAATCTTCCTTTTTACTCTGAGTCAGTGCAATTTGCATTTAGATACCCTAGGAACTTGTCACAGACAAAATCATGAAAGGTCAAGAAATACAACAAAGAAGGTAATTCTACCACAAATCATGACACTCTGCACGCTTAACCTTCCCTGCACTGCCTATTTCTCTGGAGTTGACTCTGTACTCACTATCCCAAGGTTTTTTAAATTCCAATTTACTTTCCCTTCAAGCCCCTTTACTACAGTTACTATTATTTGTTAGGTTAGTGAACTCACTAGATGCTTTATCCCATCAAGGCCAGGAAGAATTGTTCTGTCTTCATCTCATCTAACCTCTCCAAAAGTCTTTGACACATGTGTAGGTTCAGTTTCTAGTACCCATCATGGTGATTCATAATTGTTGATAATTCCAGTTCAGGTACTGAAGTACTCTTCTGACTTCCAAGGACACCAGGAGACAAAACACTCATACACATAAAATGAAAAATAGATGTTTTTTTAAAAATGTATAAATTATAGTAATTTACTTTCTTTTGGTGTTTGATCTGAACACATATAAACTTTATAGACTGTATAACATGTTTGTGCATTTATCACTGAACTCAGCAATGTGGGCAAACCAATTCCCCTTTAAACATCATATGATAACTAAAAGACTGAAGGCCAAACTCTATGAATAATTAAATTATTGAACTAAATTTTTAAAAGCTATTCTCACAACTAACAAAGGCAACATAAACTAAGAGATAAGCTGTTTAAAGCGACTGCTTGCATGATTACTCATTTGTAGAAGTATGATGGAATAAAATCTACTCATCCCTGTAATCATGGCTCATAGCCATTGTATAAATCACCTACATATGGAATGAGAAATTAATTCCTGGTATTCAACTACTTCACAAAATGGCAAGGTAAGCTTCCAAACAGTGTAGAGTGGGGGTGAGGAACAGGGAGAGAGAGAGAGAGAGAGAGAGAGAGAGAGAGAGAGAGAGAGAGAGAGAGAGAGAGAGAGAATGACCTTTGTGGATAGATTGTGTTTTGATAGAGGAGGCAATCACTTCACAGACAAAGGTTCTCTCTCTCTCTCTCTCTCTCTCTCTCTCTCTCTCTCTCTCTCTCTCTCCTCTTTCTTTCTTTCCTTCCCTCTTTCTTTATACTGTTAGTATGCTGAATTAGCTTTAAACTTAGACATTGCATTTACTTTTACGGATCACAAAAAGGCCTCTAGAGCCTGTACTACCTGTTACAGGCATCAGAGACAAGAGGAACGCTACCTGGCTCATAATATAGCACATCAGAGACAGCTGTGTGAAAAACAGTTGGTTGTGGTCTGATAAAAACCAGCTGACCAAAAGAAATCCCCTTGCTAGCACTGCATGATAAATGAGGTCCACGGTGCTGCTTCACCGTAAGTTGCTATGGCCTTCCACTTTGCCCATGTTCTTGTTCTTTGACCTTCCTTCACTTTATTGCATTAGTTGCACAGTTTTCTGGAAATAATTATTAAAGGACAGCTCAGTGCATCCTTTCAGGAGTTGAGGAAAAACGTTTCATAGAATTGAATCAATTTGGATCCAATTCAGAATTAACAGAATAGGATGTATAAATGAAAAAGCATCAGATATGTTTGTAGTGGAAGGTTTCTCCAGTCCCACCCTGCCCTGCGGTCCCATAGCCACTTATAAAATAATCACTCAGAGGCTTAATATTATTTGCAAACCTATAGCCTTTGTCAGGCCTCTTGCTAGCTAGCTCTTATATCTTAAATTAACCAATTTCTGCTAATCTTCGTTTTGCCAGGTGTTCCGTGGTTTTACCGGTCTGCTGGCATGTTGTTCTGTGGATGGCAGGTTGGTGTCTCTCCCTCCTCTCCTTTCTTCTCATTCCTTTCTTCCTCCTTAGATTTCCCCCCTGCCTCTAAGCTGCCTTGCCATTGGCCAAAGCAGCTTATTTATTAACCAATGGAAACAACATATATTCACAACACAGAGAAAGACATCCCACAGCATATGTTGGTAATAAAAATCAGATTAGGGAAAGTGACTTCAGTGCACAGTTCAAAAGCATCTTCTCAAGATTAACTGTCATCAGTTAAATGCTGAAAGGGGAAATCTGCATTTAAATACAATTTTTATCATGTTTTATGGACTGAGCACTAATTTAGACATATAGTCAGATGTTTACTTTTTTTCCATGAAAGTGTACAATGAAGGAGGCAAAAATCTAACACCTTTGTGATCAAGACCTTCACAAAAAATTAGAGAATCCATTCCTTTCACCTGAAGGTTACAACCTCATAGCATATGTAAAGACACCAATTACTCACACATTGCGATTCTATTGTCTTTGCCAATAATGCTTGGAGTCAAGCAGTTTTGCTCAGAAAATCTAAGATATATGCTCATTTCTCTCATGTAGGTCAGTTCTTTATGAAATTGTACCTATTTTAATAAGGGAGTAATTTAATGTTTTGATAGATATATACAAATTTACACATATATACATATATCTACACATATATATACACACATACATATATGTGTATATACATATGCACATACATATACATACACACATATTCATGCATACATATACATATGTGTATGAATATGTGTGTACGTATAAAAGAAGAATCAATCATCTAAGAGTCTTGTGGCTTCAAGTTGTGCCAAGCCTGAGGGAATAGCTTGCTTCTCTAATTCTCTGTGGCTCAAGGAGCTGTAGGACTTTGATTTGGTTTGTCCATAAGATGAGGCAATGCTTGTCCTGAAAGAAATAAACAACAGACATACATGGCTTCTCTTGGATTTCTTAAGGTCCAAAACCATCACAGGACTCTTTGAATAAAATCTCATTATTCTTCAATACATTTGATTTCACTTTTGTCACATTTTTAATGAATTACAGGCAAAATAACAATATATAGTATGCACATTGCCTACAAGTTTGGCACCATAAACCTATCAGATGATGAGCACTTTTTTTTTTAATACATTATGGTCAGGCATGGTGGTTCATGCTTTTAATCCCAGCACTTGGGAGGCAGAGGCAGGCGAATTTCTGGGTTTGAGGCTAGCCTGGTCTACAGAATGAGATATAGGACAGACAGAGCTACAAAGAAAAACAAACTCTCAAAAAACAACAAAAACCTAATAATAATAATAAAAATAATAATAAGCACTGTTATTAGGTGGGTAGTACTTAAGCCTAACTCTAAGAATGTTGGGATTTAAGTACCATGAAGATTTTATTTTGATAGTAAGGACAGTATTAGTAAACCAGTGTGGGTCCCAAAGAGTCTGGAAACCAAATGATTAGATCAGGAGGTCAACCCACTGTCAACATTTCATACCCATAATTCATTCACCTAATTTCATACCAATGATCTCATACTCATTGTCATAGAATTCTCTTTGAATTGAAAAAAAATGTCTTGGCTTCAGCTTCAAAGATCAGCAACCATTTGGTGCATTAAAAGTGAAACAAAAACATTGTCCAGAGGGAAAGAAGATAAGCAATGGAGTTAGGTTCTACTTAGAAACAAGCACAGACTGAGTCTAGATATAGGCTCGGAGACTAGTTGCATTCTAGGTTCTTCTGCAGTTATACCCTAGGCTTCAATCTGTCATTTCCCAACTCTGTTTTACATCAGCACCAGCCATGTGTATATGGACATAAATGCTCAATCACTCACATTTTACAGAAGCAGAAAATTCTTTAAAGTTTTATGTCTCACAGAATAATTTGCTAGTAAAGGAATGTTTTTCATTTTCTGCTGTTACTTTTGGATCCTAAGTAGGTTGTAGATGTTGTTTTTAATAGCAATTTTAACAGCAGATTTGATGGATTTTATTTAAAAAAAATAAATTTATAAACACATTTCTCAGAATGCTGCAAGGAGAGAATTCATAATCATTTATTTACTTGTGAAAAAGGGGAATAGGCTAGAAACACACAGCTGTTCATTCCATCCCCTACGACAACCATCTCTTGCTCATGTTATAAGCTTAATCTCTTATAAAGATGCATTTAACTGCAAAACACATTGTGACTATTGCCATAAACCCACGATGGCCCTTGTTATTGAGTACAATTTTAGCTAAGTTCTAAGTACCTTAAATTTTCAACTTCTGCTAGAAACCACACATTGTAAACATCATCCTACTTTAATTTTTCAGGGGTGTGTATATATGCGTGTTTTCAAATGAGAAACTTTTAAGATAGAAATAAAGAGCTACTTACGGATAATTAATATCCTAACTCCTTGTAAAGAGAAAGTTAAAACTTCTTCCTCGGGAGCAATTTCCCCCATTTCCTCCTCCTTTCCATATCAGAGGCAGCTGCCTTCACCTCAGTATCCCAGCACATGTTTAATTATAAGGGAGACAACATTTCTTACTTTGCCTCATAGTTGGAAACTATTTTTAGATGCTGGTTTTCACATGCATGTCTTTCTTTTTTAAGTGATTTTTTTCATCTAAAATCAGATATAAAATTTGAAGCTAAAAATATAGACAAATGCAGTGCTTTCCATTACATCACATAAGGAAGCAGGAACAAGGCGCTGGCTGGATTGTGACCAAGAACCTAGTTAAGACTCAAGAGAGAACATTTTGGATTTTCCAAATGAATCCTGTGTTTGGATATACTGACCTTCTTTTTGTGTGGCGTGGGAAATGCAGGTTGTGAAGTTCTAGATCAAAATACTGGAGTCAAAATTTAGAAACTAAAAATCTCCCTGAGCATAGACAACTTCCACATTTCTGGATTCAGAAATTTATTCCTGCGTTCTGGATACTGACTTCCTTCCTTTCCAAATATTTTGTCTTTAACTTTAAAAATGATTTCTAATTATGTGTTTGCACATGTGTCTGTGTGTGGATATGTGACTGTGAATGTGTGTGCCCATGGAGGCCAGGGGCTTCAGATATCCCTGGAGCAGGAGTAATAGGAAGTGGTAAGCTACCAGACATGAGTACTGGGCATAGAATCTGGGTTCTCTGTGAAAAGCAGTAATGCTCTTAGCCACTGAGCCTTCTCTGCAGCACTATTATGTTTTATTTAAGTTTTGGATTGTTCCTTCAGGTGACTGATGAAGTTTCTTGATGGTGTTGTAGGCTCAGCAGTCAGCAGTATGTTGGACTCAGCACATAGGTATAAGAGCAAGGGAAAGATGTTTAAAACCATCTGCCTTTGGTGAAAGAGGCTTTGACCCAATTAAATGATCTACAATTCATAAATTAGGTTGCTGTCCACTTGATAATTGTTGTTTCAACAATTGCTTTCCATAGGTCATTTAGTTTACCTGAGTCAATCAAGAGCTTAAATGAAGAAATGAAATTGGAACAAGGGAATGATCTCAATATAGTCATTTGCTTAATTTATTGGATGAAATTTTCCATAGCAATTGAGTTTAACTATATCACCATCAATGAAGATTACAAAAGTTTCTCAAGTTTTATATGCAATCTTAGCTTCAAACCATATCATAAATTAAATATGGTATTATTAAAATAATTAAAATACGGTATTATTTTTTCATTGCATCAATTTAGTGGGATGTGAAATAATACTTACAGTAGTCAACCCTAGTTCAATTTCTCAATGAGCAAACAGAACCAAATTTTTTTGTCACCCTACAGCAAATGACATATCTATGGTCATAATACGTTATTTACCTTGTGTTTCTTTGTTCCAATATCAAATCACCCCTCATTACTTAGCATAAAACAGATATTGGCATTGTTTAGACTGCAGTGTGGCAAATTAATAGAAAGGCAGGTTATCAATTCTCCTGACAGGTATCTCACTCCCAAGGGAAGCAGGATACTTGTCAAAATATAGAATTTGAATGTGTTTTTATTGCCCTTTGAAAGCACCATCTCCTTAATTTAAGGCAATTATTAAGCATAAAAAAATGGCTGTTTGTCAGCTCCTTTTGCCTATGGATAGCTCAGTGACATTTGCTGGGTCTAAAATCACTGCCCCACATCCTTCCAGCATATGTTTCTCTGACCCCATTCTGTCCTGCCACAGGCCTTTAATGGCATCCCAGCAATGTCTGAGAATTGAAAAGACAAGTATATGGTTGATTGGAGCATACATGTGCTCTAAAGAAACCAAATCGGATTTTTTTCCTTAAAAATGATACTATCATTTTTATCCCATTTGTTTTAAGCTTAATTTTATGGAAGAGAGCCTAACTAATGTTGTCATTAAATATTGAAACAGAAAGGCAACAGATGCCCCCTTTCCAAGAAGGGAAAGGAAGGTCTTTAACAAACTCGAAACATAACTGGTATAATTCAGAAAACATGTTCATTAAAACCACACCAGTCAGTATTCAAACTATTCTTCAGGTAAAACATAATGTATATGAAGTAAAACTAACACCTAACGACATCTCCTTTGTCTTAATGGAATCATCTAAAAAGATTACACACACACACACACACACACACACACACACACACACACACACACACACTTACTTTGATGACAGTCCTTTGAACACAATTTTATTCATCATGGGAAAATGTTATCATGACAGATTTTCTTCTGTTATTCTTGGTACATTCTGCATAGATCTATAAATATAAAGACTGTATTTTAAGCCAATGTATTTTCTTTCTGAATTTTTAGCCTACCTGACTAAGCAAGATGGGGAAAATGTAGGCTGTAGAACTAGCTGTTTTTCCAAACAGGCACTAACCTTGCTGCCATATCTCCTTTGGTGGCTCCTATAGAATGAGAACTACTAAGACATGCCCAAGACAGACAGATTTACTATTAGCCTGCATCTTACTTGCTTGTTAATACACTCAATAAATTTGCATACCAAATAGCATTCTGTCCTATATTGATCAAATCACAGATATGGACAGCATCCATCTGAACTTCCTTTTCCTCCTTCAGTCATTACTATTTCCTCAGAAGCATCTACCTCTTTCTAGTACTTCCTTTCTAGAGTCTAGCCCTAACTCCATGGTTCTCATCTTACTAACCAGTATTTCAAGCTAATGAAGAAACATGCTTCATTATCCTGACTGTCTTCTGTCTTCTCTTTGTCCATGGTTAGGATTCTTCTCTGTTTTTACCTTTTATGCAGATATAAATTTATCTCTCAATTCTATGGAAAATCTGCCCTTTCCTAAGCAGAGCTACTTGTCACACCACCATGGATTTAAAGATTAATATTGTAACTTTTGTAAGACTCAAAACAAAAGGGTCTATAGGTTTTAGAGAGACAGAATTCCAACAGTTCTGCACATGATGTGCAATGGCTTAGATGTACGTTGGTCATGTTTTGGAAGCTTGATTCTGGTGGTGTCAGCATTGAGAAGTACACTTTGGGGAGATGTTTAAGCATCTGGAAGGGATCAGTGTTGTCTGGTGGGATTCTAGGTCTGATGGAGCCAGATTAGTATTCACAGGAGTGGGTTGGTGTGAATGATCTTGGCACCTCCTTCCATCCCTCTTCTGTACATGCTGCTCTCAGCTCTCACACATGCGCTCACTATGTGGTGCCATCTGCCATGCCTTCTGGCCATCTTGACAACCAGAAGACTCTTACTAGAAACTAAGCAGATGGAGATATTCAATCTTGGACTTTCAACTTGGATAATTATGTGGCAAATAAATCTCTTGTCTTTATAAAGTACACAGTCTGAGGTATTTTGTTTTAGCAACACAAAATGGACTGAAACATTATGAGGTACCAAGTCTTACTAGATTCCTCCAACCTAGAATCCCCACCCAATTCCAGAGCCAATGAATCACCAATACTGACAGGAAGACACCACAAAGTAGAAGAAGCCTGGCCCCCAAAGTCAGCTCTACCTGGGCTTAAGTACCAGATGCAATGCAAAATCCCAATGCAGTTTTGGAAAAACTATAAATGCTACATTCTGTGCCTTATTTTATTTTGTAAAAGCTGAATATTGTAGTCTAGAATTTGAAAAACATTATTTGCTCTTCCAGAGAACCCATGTTCAGTTCCCAGCACCCACATGAAGGCTCACAACCATCTATACCTTCAGTCCCAGAGATCCAATGATTTTTTTTCTGGCCTCTGCAGACACTAGGTAACCAGGTGTTGTGCAAGCATACATGTAGAAAACACCCATAGACATGAAAAATAAATTAACAAAATAATACTTAAACATGAAGTAGGTTTTCTGACAGTTCAGCAAAGCGCTTTAGCATCTGTCTGAGGAAAAAGCTTTCCAGTGAGGGAGAGGTACGTAAATTGCTGTCAGACAAGACTAGGATTTGGTTGCATCAATTGTAAAACAGAGTGAGTGAGTGAAAACTGGGAAATCTGCATCTCATTGCCTTGGGCAGGAACCCTGGTATTTTTCTTAGTGATTACTTGGTCAAGATGATGACTTTTGGAGACTCCTGAAAACTCAAATCCAAGAGCATGCACTTTGGATGAATGATTTCATTGTATATTGCCAGAAATTGTACATTCAAGTGTAAAGAGTGATCATGAGAGAATGTCTCTTGAGTCATATTAATAAATGTCTGAATTAGGTTAATGGCAATGGCAGACTTCCTGAAACGGTCTTTCAAAAACGGCTCTCAGTATTCCTTGGAACCTGGTACAGACTTACTCTAAAACAGAAATGATCTGCTTAGGCCAAACATAATTACATCAGACTTAGTAGCAGAGAATTTCCCTGAGCTGGTGGGAGACAAGAAAGTCTGAGGTTCTGAGCATGGACAAGAGTGCTGTTGAGGATTTGAAATTGGCAGGTGAGCAGGAATGGAGGCAGCTTGGTAGAGTCCCCATCTGACAGCCAACATAAAACCTGGGACCTCAGATCTACAGCAACAAGGAATGGGACTTGTCGGCAACCTTAGCTTGAAAATTCACTCTTTCCACAAGCCTGCAAGGAGAAGCCTGGCCAAACCAACATCTTGATTTTGGCCTTAGAAGACTATGATGAGAGGACTCAGTCAATTCCCCTCACACTTCTAACCTACAACTTGGAGATAAAAGATGGCTGTTGTTTGAAGTCACGATGCTTTTGTTTTTTTACAAATCAATGAAGAATATGAATATTTTCTAAATATAATAAAAAGGAACGCTATAATATTCAATGTTTTCTATTTTGTAGTGGGAATTAGAAAGAATACTCTGTTTCTAACTTCGGGAGGGTGAGATAGCAAGGCTGCTTCTCACTCTGTGTGTGTGTGTGTGTGTGTATGTGTGTGTGTGTGTGTGTGTGTGTGTGTGTGTGTACGCACATACACGTGCATGTGTGTGTTTCTAATTTCCTGGGGGTGGGCGAGATAGCAAGCTTGCTTTCTCTGTCCATAGCAATAATCATAAAAAGATCTAAACAGTCCCTATAAAAGTAGTTGCATTGCTTTCAATAAAGTAGGATGAAGTCTTTGATGTACTCTGTGGTTTTAGATTTTAGTTTCTGAAGTTCAGCTGATTGATTCTGGAGCCAAAACTCTAAGGTCTAACATCACCTATCTCTCTTTAGTTGCTGTATGGAAAATAGATTAAATTAGGCATGGTCTATTGAATAGTACGTATGATAGTTCTTTCTTTAGAAATCATGTAGTTTCAATGACTTCCCAGGTAGAAACAGAATCCAACTTACTAGATATGAATTTTATCCTTAGATTTCCTCAGCAGAAACTCTAAATCAAGGAAGAGGATTCAAAAGAAAGAAAACAAATGATGTAATGCACAGAGAAATTCCAATTCTTCTATATGGAATTATAAGAAATTAAAACTGAAGGTTGGTAAAGATAAGAAACAATATCAGTGATGTAGACAGAGGTCAGATGACATAAGGCCTGAAAACCAAAGGAATGCTAGCTTCTGGTTTTATAGCTTCTGGTTTTATAAAGGGAAGATTCTTACCATAGTATAACTGAAGGACTGTAGAAGGACCAGAATGGAACAAAACAAAACGAGGCTAATCACAGCGGTCCACTGAGATGATGCTCACTTAGTGGTTTATGGTGGTCGACTGTACATACTCAAGATGTTGAAGCTATGACTAAAATGTTTTCTCAAAATTAGTTCTGCCTTTTCTTTCCTTCCAACATTTTTGTATAGGACATAGAGTGAGGGAGAGAGACTGGAGGGAGAGCAGACAGGATGAGGAGCTATGTCTGCCTCTGGATAAGACACAAATGCTAGAGCTAATATGTGATTCCACTATTATCAAACCTGTCTAAACTTTTCTTGCCTCACTGGATAAACAGCTACCATAAAGTGTCTCCTTCTTCCCTTCTGGGAGTCATCTAATGAAGACATGCCCATTCATCTCATTGGCAATTTTTCTATATGAAGGTTAACAGTTTTGGTTTATCTAATAAACAACCAGTTTCCATCCCTTGAACATTGATATGAGAGTGGTTTTCTACCAAGTTAGGAATGTTGTTTTCTAGTTCATACTTTTCATTTAAAAAAATGTATTTCTTTTTCATACTCCATACCCATGTCTTTGTTATGGCTAAAGTGATTCTGCTGGTGGCCGCTAGGGTACTCACTCTGGATGACTGTTAGTGCCTTCTCAAAGGCTGCTAGGCATTCCAATGCTCAGGCATTTCAAATGGCCCAAGTTCATTAACTTTAAGCATACTCCGTAGGGAAACGGTTAAACACACATAAAAACACAATGTTCTAAACTACAGCTTTGATGTTACAAATATATGCTTTGAAGCACTGTTCTTTGTTGATTTTGTTCAAATGTGATGCTTATTAAACGGGCTTTCAAGTCTATGTGAGACTCAATATTTACGTTTTGTTTTCACATGAGAATGTTTTATCATTTAAAAGGGTTTTGAAGTTAATTTCTGCTTGAGAATATGGCTTCTCCTTTATTCAGTTCTTTGTTCACGCATTCGTTTTCTTAAAGTACTGAATATCGACCATCTTCACTAATTCCAGTTAGGACAGTGAGACAAGAGCATGCAGATGAGGAATATGCTCTTTCTTAATTCAAAACATTGCAAAAAGAGGCATGTTTCGGATCAGAATGACTTTGTTGCCATTTCTGTTTGCCACTTTAAGCCTTGTTGCTCTCTGTCCTGAACTTCCGATCCAGAAAGGCATTTCTAGCCTATCCTATGTCCTGAGATTGCCGTCCGGAAAGGCAGAAGTGAACTAAGAGTCAGAACAGACCTAGAAATCATGAGATTATTTGCTTTGTAGCCTTAACTTCTTGAGTCACACTAGACCCCAAATATGGCAAAGAGGCAGAGTGTGGCCACTTTCTTAGAAATCTTAATTGCCTCTGATGAGATTTTTTTTCTCTCTGCATGACCTGTCCTTACCTAGGTGGTCAATTTTGGCTCCCAGGAGTCACTACAATCAAACATAGAATGCCCCCTTCCACATCTCATTTTCATCTTCTCTCTCCACCCCTCTGTTTCCCACTGCCTTTTTTCCTTCCTGCCTTCTATCTCTCCAACTGGCTATGAAGCTCTCTTACTGAGATATTCAGTTTTAACCACTGTCCATCAAATGTGACCATCACATTTCAAGCTCTTCAATTCACTGGCTTCTGTTTGTGGGTGCTTCTCATATCCAGAGAACAAATGACAGTTTGCTCCCTCAACTCTTTAGTTATGGGTTCATGACAGAGCAGGTCTTATCAGGAAACATTCATTGAGTATGAGTGATGGTGGCCTCCTCTTGCAGACTCCAACAAGTACTAGTGGTCTTCTAGAAACAACACATGACTCAGCCTGAGGAGTGAGAGTATCTTTTCTTTCCCCCAAGGCAGGGAACAGAAAAAAGACATTACTCTTTCATAGATCCAATTCTGTCAACTATTTTGAAGCCTTTCTTTAATCACCTGCTGTAGTTGAGTCTTTTATATACCCTGATGATGTTACTATAGATATTTAACGTGACTAATTGACTGAGCATAGGTATTTTAATGTATCTTTTCGGAAAGAACATACATTTTACTTCACTTTTCAGACTTCATTAAAAATTAAAACCTATAGGAAAACAATATAATGTGCATTTTATTTTCATGTTTTAGTCTTTATTAAAAATTAAAATCCATAGGAAAACAATTTAATATATATTTTAATTTCACTTTTCAGAAATTAAAATCTATAGGAAAATAATTTAACATACATTTTATTCTCACTTTTCAGACTATTAAAAATTAAATTCTATAGAAAAACAAGACAACATTCAAACAAGTATGTCTGAATCTGTGTAGCTAGGCTCTGATAAGGAAATGCTTTGGAAAGGGGGATCAGATACTAGTCTAGAGATTGATAATACTTGTCATTGTAAACATTTCTAGCCAGTCTAAATGCTTTATGAATAGGTGCTGATTTTTTTAATTTGATAAGAAAAACTTGATTTTTAAAATAAAAAATAGAATTTCACTGATCTACATATTTACTGCTATATAAGTAATGCATTGACTATGGGAAGTAAAATAAATCAAGCATTTGAAAACCCATTGCTGTTTCTGAGACTTTATTTAATTATATGGTTTTCTCCCCTGACTATGCATGAAACTGTAATAGTGACTTTAACTACTGCTGCTGTCTTAGGGACCTGTGAAAATCAGCAGAAGAGACCATGGAAAGTCTGACCCTTGGAAGCCTGACAACTGGGCTCCCCACCTCTGCCAGAGCATTGTATACAGTTTCTGGAGGTGATTGTGTATTATTTCCATTCACTTCTGCCAGTGGTGCCAGACCACAGAATAATAGAAGAAGTGGCCCAAACAACCATCAAAAATTAACTACAATTCACTCATCTGGTGCCAACAAAGATGTCAAACTACACTTAAAGCTGTCAACAATTTTGAAAAACTATTGGACTGAGTTTGCCCCGCTCAAAAATACCCAGTATTTTGCTCTGAAGTTTGGAACACAGTATAGGTTTCATGATGAAACATGGCTTTTATCACACACAATGGGAGAACTGACTACTTTTAATTTCTTTTATAATACTGCAACATTGGGAATTTTCCTAGAACAAAATTATGTAGCCACATAATTGAATTTGATATGAATGTGTAGATAGATGATAGACAGATGAGATGTAGATATGCTCAAATTAATTGTATGCATTATTGTAGTGAAAGAATTCCATGGTAGAATATTCAGTTCTCAATATTGGAGAATATAGTCTTCAACTTCTGGCTAAAGATTTATTGATTTATGATGGTTCAAAAACAATATGATTTAGTATAAACATACTTTGAATTTTAATCATTATTGAGGCTAATGACATGTGACATAATTCTCTGTTATGATACTGGAGTTACAGCAAGCCACAGCTCCGAGCTAACTTGCCCATGAGGGTAAACACCAATAGTGCACAGTGTACTGTGTTAGATGAGTTACATGGAATATTCAACATTTCATTACAAAATAGGCTTTGCTAGATGATTTCTCACACACACAGGCACAGGCACAAGTCATTCTAAAAGCTCAGTGTATGATGGTGGCCATCTTTTTCTTTAACTGCATATAGTTTCCTTTATGAGCAATGGTCAAAGGGGTGTAAAAGAAAAAGTATTCTGGAAAGATTATTTTCAACAAGAGTAATAATCAAAGGGAAATAAGTTTAATTGATAGTGAAGTGGTTGCTTTAATGTACATACATACACAGGTAAATCAAGGTTAAGAAGTCTGTGGTAAACTTAATAGAAGTGTCACGGACACAATTCATTCCCAACACTAGGCAGAGAAAACTGTTAGCTCAAGGACAGGATCCAAGAGAGCCTCAACTGGGAAGAAGCTGGTTGGTTAGTTTCAAATATGTAATGCTAGCCGTGAAGCTGAATTTGTCAGAGATGAAAAAAAAAAACCAGTCACTGCGTCTATAATCCTGATTTTTTTTTTTCTTCACTGTGTTTTGTAGCTAGAGTTTTCCTGCCTGGCCCCCAGTCAAGACAAATCTCTGACACCCGCCAGTCCCACAGCCGCTCAGACCCAACCAAGTAAACACAGAGACTTATATTGCTTACAAACTGTATAGCCGTGGCAGGCTTCTTGCTAACTGTTCTTATATCTTAAATGAATCCATTTCTATAAATCTATACCTTGCCACGTGGCTTGTGGCTTACTGGCATCTTCACATGCTGCTAGTCATGGCGGCGGCTGGCAGTGTCTCTGACTCAGCCTTCCACTTCCCAGAATTCTTCTCCTCCTTGTCCCGCCTATACTTCCTCCTGCCTGACTACTGGCCAATCAGTGTTTTATTTACTAACCAATCAGAGCAACACATTTGCCATACAGAACATCCCACAGCAGTGTTTCATTTGTGTGTTGGTAGCAAGATGGACAAAGAAAGGTTGGTCTTGGTATCAAACAAATGATAATCATAACGGACAAAGTATGTACTTGGAAGACTATGTCCTATGGGTAGATTTGTAGCTTGGTGTGTTTCTTAATGCCATGATATTAGATCTCTAGCTGTACCATTTTTCCTCCTCCTTCTCTCACTTAATCCCTCACTTTTTACTGTACTAAGATTGACTTCAGGACTGTACCACAACTAGGCAATGATTGACAAGAAGCTACACCCCAACTTGGCTTTCTTCAGTTTAAAAGGGAAGAATTTTCACTAAGATGTGAACAGCAGCCTTCTCTCTGCTCTCAGGTCATAAACTAGTTCATGTCCACTCTTAAATCGGGCCGTGTGGCTTGGACAATGACCTTAAAATCTTCAACCCAAGATTTTTACACCAACAGCATGTGAAATCAATAGTTCCCATTGAACAGTGGCTCTCAGTCCTTTCTACGCTGTAGGCTCATCTGTGGTAATTTTCTATTTATTTGTATTTTTCCAATGTTCAAGTGTTATACTTCTCCATGAGTCTCAGACATCTGTTAGTTTAGAAGGTCCCTAGGGGCATCCAACTTACAGCTGAGACTCAGGCTCATTGGAGAATTCTAATTAGGATTTGCACTGGAGGTGAGATTTATTGACAGAGTGTATGATTCCTTATTGAAAACAAAGGGGAAATGGTGCTTGGAAATTTAACTGGGATACCCACTGATATACAAGAAAATACCGATGTACTTCAAAAAGACAGCTAAAACCAGACTAAATAAAAATCTACCAAATTATGTAAAGTTTATGCCCTAAGAAAAAAAATCTTTATTACATATATATCCTAGGTAAAAAGTCAAGAAAGAAAGCAAAAATACAGTTACAGGCTCTGGGTAATGTAGTCAGTATAATGAAACAATTTAACCACTCTGAAAGTGATGATGATTGACGAGGAACACCATACTGTAAATATTTTCCTGATAATGCCAGTATCTTCCAATGCATTGTAGAACTGGCAGAGTATTGTTCCCCTTGCCTCACTCCCTCTCCATAGATGCTCTGTAGAATCTTCCTCTTTTGAATTTAGGCCACTTATTGTTTTCTTCCTCTTTTAGATTAATAATTCATACTGATTGTTTTATTATTTTTGTAACTTTCTATTTTCACTCTCTGTTGTAGAGTATAGATGCTAAATATGAAAAAAGAGGAAAGGAGGGCAGAAATGATAGGAAAATTGGAAATAAAGAAAATAATCTTGAGTACTTATTGATCCACATGGCACTGGTTGTTCATTTAACTAGGATTTATTAATTCTGCCATATTCTAATGGAACACTAGTTGGATGGGAGGTGGCTGACAGACAGGTGTCATAAAGGAACATGATTCTTCCTAAACTGTTATTGAAGACAAACTCTGTAACAAGGGGGTAAAAGTAGCACATGTTCGCTGATTCAGTTAAACCTCAATACATTCTCTATATCCAACAAAGATCAAACTAGATTTTATCCTGTTTCTGCTAAAGGTTTCTACTGTACTCTGAAGCCTTTCTTCACTATTCTCTTATCTGTGACCAAATACTCTCATCTTTTCAGCATTTTTAGATGTAAAATACACAACAATTTTTCACTGGTGTAGAGTACCTCCAGTCACTTTCAAGACTAAATACTTTAGTGCAGTGGTTCTCAAACTTCCTAATGCTGTGACCCTTTAATATAGTTCCTCATGTTGTAGTGACCCACCAACCATAAAATTATTTCCATTGCTGCTTCATAACTGCAATTTTGCTACTGCTATGGATCATAACAAATATCTGTGTTTTCTGATGATTTTAGGTGACCCCTGTGAAAGGGTTGTTTGTCCCCAAGGGGGTTGTGACCCACAGCTTGAGAACAACTGCTTTAGTGGGTAGAACATTTGTATTCTGCTTTTATCTTTATCACTTTCAGTCATATTGATTTTTGGACAAATTTAGCCATTTAATATATGCACAAAATACTTGAAATTTTTTAATGAACTGTGTTTAGATTTTGAAGTAAAATTGAGAGCAGTGTCAGTTTTGTTGGGTGTGAATGGTTTTCATCTCTGTGACAGTGACAGCAAGGGTCAGCAAAAGGAATATATCTAAGTCAAAGCACATCCTATATTGTCTTTCAGGAACTACCACTCAATTTGGGGAATAAAATAAAACTGATTGCTGTAGTTTCCTAGTTTAGATGTTTTCCTGAAAGGTAAGTGTAACACAAATTGCTAAATGGTCTTATTAATAAAAAAAAAAAAGGAGCCAGATGTTGGGGTGAAAGCTGAAAGATCAGAGGAATAGAACAAGCCAGCCACAAGTTCTTACCACTAGGAAATCCTCAACCCAAGAGAGCTACTTCCTGTATACTCACGCCTTATATGCCTTTCTATGCCCTGCCATCTTACTTCCTCTCTCTCCACCCCACTACATCACTTCCTCTTTCTGCCCAGCTCTATCACTTCCTGACTGTCTGTACAGACCTCCAGACCTCTATGGCTAGTGCTGAGATTAAAGGTGTGTCACCACATCTGGCTCTGTTTCCAGTATGGCCTTGAACTCAGGGAGATCCAGATGAATCTCTGCCTCCCGAATGCTAGGATTAATGGCGTGTGCTACCATTGCCTGGCCTCTGTGTTTAATATAGTGGCTGGCTTTTTCCTTTGATCCCTAGGCAAGCTTTATTTGTTAGAGCACAAATAAAATATCACCACAGGTAAGATGCAACTAAAATAATTCAAAATGTACTGTCTGTGGGAAAAGAATTAGGTTGCCTTGAAAGTGACCAATCTAAGAATTTCACAGAGAACAAATGTCTGCTAGGAGCTATATTTAATAAAGATCTAAGTATGTAAATGAGAGGAGGAGCAGAGAAATCGCTGAGTGTGGGAAGTCCTGTGTGTGTGTGTCATTGACACAAGCCATGAGCTGGCCACATCAAGGCCCAAAGCTTAGACCCATGGGAAACTGGTAAAGCACTCCCCTTGGGTGAGGCTCAGAGGAATGGCAAGGCCTTCATTTGATTTGCATATGTTGATAATGTGTGCAGAAAATGCCCACTGCAGTATCCCCCTACCCCCAGGATATTTATGGTGTGAAGACAATTCCTATACAGAGACTGTTCCTACTGAGACTAGCTCAATCCGCATCATTGTTCAGCGCAGTATAATAACCCTGCCTCCTTATTTGTCTCTGTATAATAACCCCACCTCATTATTCATCTGCATGCAATCACCCTGACTCCCTTTTCAACTGCATATAGTAAATCTTCCTGGTGCTGTGACTTCTTTATCAGAGAGCCCTCTCCATCTGAGGACAGCTCTTCTGTATGTCTGTGTTTGTCCTTCCTTCCTTCACCTGCTCCAGGTCATTCAAGACCCTGGAGGCATGCTAGATGTAGCACATAAATAAAATAGAATACACAGAAAACAAAATGCTATCAGGTAAACAGTAACTTGAGTTCTAGAGTAACCTAATCACAGCTTCTCATTATAAGACAGAGAAATAGGTTTCTGTTATGTGTAACTTGTAACTACCTGGTCTAGGGCACTTTGTTCTATCAGCCAGAACTGACCAAGATCATGAAGTTCATGGGTAACAGACATTAAGGAGCTATAAGCTATGGGTACAAAGAGGGGCTCCGTATCTATTAGCCAATTTCCAATCATTTATGACTCACATGGAGTGTTTAAGAACCATAATGCAGCAAAACATAGGACATTGATCTTTAAAATTTGCTAACCCTTTGTAGTTTGAACTGCAGTATCACAGCCCAAAGCAAGGTCAACACAAAAATACTCTATATAAATTCAAGTGAATGGGTTAATACATGTAAATTATAATAAAGTGAACATAAACTACAGTAATTTTTTTAAAAAAGGATTTCTATCAAAACATTTGTAAAAGAACTACATTTGTGTTTAAAAGGAAAATTATAAAATGTTATAAGTAATAAGAAAAATGATGTGCATTTAACAGCATATTCAAGCCTAAAATACTTTCTAAACTTTTAAGTAGAAGAAGGTCAATTTTATCACTTCTAAGTTATTTAAACAAGTTTTTCTATTTGCCATAGCATTCCTGTAGTGTATTATTCAGTACTGGAAGTCATCAATGATCAAGTTCCTTGCCACACTGTCCTGCAAAGAAACATTAACATTTTCCCAGGCTGTCCATCATTTCTCATGCTTATTCTTAGCTCTAATTTTCTACAATTTTAGATACTATGATAGAGTATCTTCATTAAGGCATGTGTTGTCCCACACGGTGTTCTCTGGTAATGTCATGGCTAGTAAACACTGGAAATAGGCACCCACCTCCTGTTTTGTACCCTCATCAGTCTTTGCACAGTGAGAGCACAGGGAAGGATGCTGCATGGTTTGTAACCAGGTATACACAAAATTCTGTGTAGATGTGCCCTGTGGTTGGATCAATGCTCTGCCACTACTGTCATGGAGTGCTTACTCATTTTTAAAATGACTAAAATTTTCATTTTTTACTGGCTCTGCAGATTACATATCTTGTACTGGACATACTCCAACTACTTGAGGATGTACATTTTTATATGTTTGCATATGATACTGATAAGATATTCTGGGATTTCAATGCTTACTTTTTAAGGTAATATAGCTAATATAGACAGGAAATATTAGGCTCTCCTTGGTTGCCAGTGAAGAATCTTGCCAAATGAAAATACTGTCTTAATGTCAGTATGACTTTCTCCCATACTCACAAATATATATTAATCTGTGAACAGATTCTATAACACATTTTGAGAGTATTTGATTTTCCAATATACCATAAGGAATCTTCGTGTAATTGTCTGGGATCTTTCCTATTCTCCTTTAAACTATATATAATAAAGTTTACAAATTTATGGGAAAACTGATTTAATTACTTAATACTGTTTTGGTTCAGGTGTTTATTGAATAAAATCATCTGTACACATGTGTTTGGCGCAGATAATTCTTTTAGTTTTATAAAGTTCATGAGTGAAAGATGAGAAGCCAAGGGTAGAGTTTTCCAAAACTAATGAAAATGCACAGACCTAATGCCTAATCTTATACAGCAGTTTCAAGTGTGTAGGCTTTACCAGATTTTAGGTTGTAAGCTACTACAAACAGAGAAGGACTAATGAAAAATTTCCATAGTAATAAAGACTTGAGACAATTAACCAGAACTTTCTAATCATAAGTAAAATAAAATTCAATTCAACAATTCTGAAATTTAGATTTAGTTGACAAGATGTGTTATCTGCTGCCTGAGCAGTGCTACTCAGCAAATTCTGACATAATTGTTCTGGAAGGCAGCCTGAAAAGCTGCATATTTTAAAAACTACAGCTGAGAAAGAGTGAAATACTACTGAGGTTTATACAGAAATACAGCTTATTCCACAACTGCTCAAACTGCAAGTCTGATTACTGATAAATGTGTATAAAGCCCATACATACGCACTAAGGCACTTGTGTTACTGGAATATGTCAACCATAGAAAAATACCATTCTATCAAATGCCTTCACATATCTACAAATACACTATCAGGGACTTTAGAGTTACATTTTGTAAACTCATCTATTTATTTTTAGGGCATGGCTACTTGCCATAAAAATGTAAAGTAAAATTATGAGAGCATTACTTTTAAACATAAGAAAAAACATATAACAATGAATGTGGCTTTATTATTTTGCTATTTTAATTTTGTATCAATTTTAAGCAGAGATAACAAAATCTAATCATTGCCATATTAAGCCAATTCCCTTGACAAAATACTCAGGAAGAAAAGTTCAGGTCCTGCTTTTCCTAAATGGTCTTCTGGGTAGATTAAAACACTCCCATTATCCTTGGATGTAGTATTGGGGAATACATTCATCCACCTCATATTACTCTGAAGTTTATTTTGGAAGTGTAAATAGATCCTACTCAGAACCTATAAATAAAAATAGCACTAGCAGAAAATGTGTAATGGTCTTAATTTGAGTGATGTCACTTCATTAGGATGCAATTCAGTCCAATGGCATTTGGAATTCCACCAATTCACAAACCTGTCAAATATTTTGAGTCTGAAAAAAAAAAACCCAAATTACATCATATAAGCTACTGTTTCTCTCTCTTCGTGTGTTTGTATTTCTATGTTAATAGTTCCTAAGATGGGTAGGGAGGCCTATAGTTCTAATTCCAGAATTGGGGATGCTGAGGCCAGAGGACTGCCGTTGGCTCCAGTCCAGCCTGAGCTACCGAGGAAAGTGCTGTCACAAAACACCCCAAACAAACATAAAAACCACATAAAGGCATTTCCTTGGGGTTTGTGTTGCACTGAAGAGGATACAGATTCCTCTGACCAGCTAAGGCATAGTCACTGCTACGATTAGTAGATCCTCAGAAACGTTGACAACACTTAGCTACTTGGACCAAAAAGATAGGGAGGAAAAGAGGA
This sequence comes from Peromyscus californicus insignis, assembly GCF_007827085.1. NCBI lineage: Eukaryota > Metazoa > Chordata > Mammalia > Rodentia > Cricetidae > Peromyscus > Peromyscus californicus. The sequence continues at coordinate 39,667,481 of NW_026294469.1, forward strand.
GGGAGGGAGGGCAGAAACATCGATGAAAATAGAACTCATTTGCCCTAAAGAGATTCTCTTCTTAAAAACAAGGAAGAAGAAAACCGGGTATCTGGCAGAAGGCAAGAAGCCAAGAGTGGATGTCTCTCTGCCCCCGATACCCTCTGCTCACGTGTCAGCATTTGGGGATCCTGAATATGAGTTACCACAACTTTGGGCTGAGAATACAGACCCAATGCTTCCCATAGCAATAAAAGAAACCCACAATTTTTTTTTCTGAACCTTTCATGAAAACTCAGTTTCTGTGTAATCAAAGGCAAGATTCTATGACATCACCACTTCATAAAAACACATTGTTGCTAAAAAGCACAGGAGAGATAAATGAAAGCTTCAACATCTTTCTAAATTTGACCCAATCATTGCCGAACAGACTTTTCCATACTATCATGGATCTTCCAGCTATAATCATTTCCTCTCAGTTCTTGTGCACAAAATCTCAACCATTTGTCTGTCTTAGTCTCTCAGGAAGAGGGTATGGAGCTTTGTTAATGTGACTGGAAACCTGGATTTAGCTTCCATTATAAAGGAATGTATAAGAAAGATTATAAATAGTGAAATTTCAAATTTTAATCATTTTCTTACCACATAGGGCAAAGAACATTTCACTGTTGATTAAAAGGATGATAATGGCACATTTCAATTCGTTTCCATAGAGAGAAGTAACGAGTACCACTGCTATTGTACGCCATTGATGTACTTCTACCCTCAGACCTTTCTATTAGAATTTTGATAGTAGCAGCAGTAATCAATCTACACAGAACTTGCTATGTCTGTCTTCTGTTGTGTGGAGATAGGCAAAGAAGGAAAATTGTGATTTTTTTTGTACAGGAAGCAAATCCTACAATCTTCGAGTTGTCACTATGAAAAATAGGTGTGCGCTGCCAGAACTGACCCTTTCAAGCTTCATGAAAAAGCACTTGTTCTTCTGTCAAGTCACATAGCTATTAACAAAAGATCCTAATAAATCAGAGAGCCTCACAGCCAGAAGGAGCTTTTGCTCAGACGATTCCAAGCCCTATGAGTGAGTGATAAGGGATGAGACGTTTCAGCAGAGTGACAACTTGTTATGCTGACTTACAGAGAATGTCTAAATCTCCTCAGCCTCAACATGACAATTGCTCATCATCTGTTTCTTCTCAGGAAAATAGCATGGCAAGAGCGATCTGCCGGGGAAACTGAAAATGGCATGCATGAGGCCAGCCAACATCACCCTTGGGTCAGATTAAAAGACAATGCTACAAATTATCCACTTTAAGATATCGCGTCCTGGGTGCTCCAGAGATGGCTCAGTGGGTAAGAATGCTTACTCTGAATGTGTGAGAGCTTTGGATAAAATTCAGAATACCAAAGTGAAAGCTGGGCATGGTCATACTTGCTGGTAACTCCTGGGGGTGGAGAGAGGAAGAGCAGCATACTCTCTAGTCAACCAGCTAAGCAGTAATGGCTTTTGGTACTGTGGGACCCTGCCTAAAGGCAATAAGGCAGTGAGTGATAGAAGGATCTGATATTCTCCTGTGTTCTTTGCACCACAGAACACAAACACACATACACAAAAACAAAACAAATAACCACACACAGACCATGCACATAAAGTGCTTTACAAACAGGCATATTGCTTTAAGAACTCAGTTCAGTTTTCTTTTCAATTAGAAACTTGTCTTAATTAGGGTTTCTATTGCTGTGAAAAGACAATATGACCACAGTAAAGGTAAGTATCTAACTGTAGCTGGCGTACAGGTTCAGAGGTTTAGTCCATTGTCATCATGGTGGGAAGCATGGTGGCACACAAGCAGACATGTGCTGGAGAAGGAACTGAGAGTTCTATATCTGGATCCACAGGCAGCAGGAAGAGACTGCCACAGTGGGCCTGGCTTGAGCACCTGAAACCTCAAATTCTGCCCCCAGTGACACTTCCTCCAACAAGGCCACACCTACTCCAACAAGCCCCCATCTCCTAATAGTGCCACTCCCAGTGACCAAGCACTCAAACACATGAGTCTATGGGGGTTATTTCTACTTATTACCACACTCATTGACTGTTGGAAACAACAAAGTCATTATTAACCCAAGCTCTCTCCTCCAATAAACTAAGATTTTAACATGGCTAGAGAGCAAGAAATTAGTCTTTAGTATTAAATTTGTCCTAATATATTCATATGAAAATAAAATGTAAGTAATATACTCTAATGATCTGTAGTCATAAAAGCAGGAGTTGTACTGTGATAGCATCTATATCATGCCAAAATGTCCTCCTTTCCCAGTAAGGCATGGCAGTGTTGGCTTGTACCTGTGACTTTCATTCATGAAGAATGATACACTTAATTCTGTATTGGTTTTTCTTAATATTCTATAGACATAAGATATGTTATTACTGTACTCTCTATCTATACTGTCTTTTTCTCTGTTAGTTTTTTTTGTTTTGATGTATTAAATTTTATTCTCAATCCATTTCTCTTTTTGAGTAGGGACATTATATATCAGATGATATACATATACGTACATGTGTGTGTGTGTGTGTGTGTGTGTGTGTGTGTGTGTGTGTATGTGTGTGTGTGTTCTTGATTCCTAAAACCTACCTAACATAGGGGCCAATAAATTAAAGTTACAGAATTGAGATTGCTCCTCAGCTTCTCAATCTTAGTTTTCTATTCACCAATTATAAAAGTTCGAGGCCAGCCTGGGCTACCACGTGAGTCCCAGGAAAGGCGCAAAGCTACACAGAGAAACCCTGTCTCGAAAAACCAAAAAAAAAAAAAAAAGTATTTGGTAAGTTCACTTTTGTCTTTTAGGGATTCCTATTTTTCATGTATTTTAAAAGGATAGAAGATAGGATCATAAAACCTATAAAAATCACGTCATATAGTTATACATTACTTTTCTTTTGATAATTATTTACATTCTAAATTTTCAATTGTACAAATGTCTAAATATACATTTGATATAAAAATGTTAACATTACTGTAATAAGAAAGAAGCATAGATACACTGGTCTATTGTGTATGTACCTAGGCACTATTAGGAATATACAGTAATGTTTTAGTTTTAAAACATAATCAGTTAAATGTTTTATTATTTCCTTGTTGCCTTTTTAATTTTCAATTTGTTTTGAAAAATCATTAAATGTTGGTACAAATGGATTTATCTTGTCTGGTAATCTAATCCATTTTCTTCAAGAATATGGATTAATCACATTTTACGAATCCATTTTCATTACTGGTAGGTGTCTCTATGGATGCCAAGTTTCTAGCTGTAAAGAATAATACAAGCAAGATTCTCAGTGATATTCTGTGTATGTATATAGATGTTTATTTTGGATCTTATCTGTAAAGGTGGATTACCAGATGTTGACTTATTAGAAAAGCAAGTCTCATAAATGACAAAGGAGTGCATATTGGCTATGCACATTTTTATTCCCTGAGCACAATTAAGTACAGTTCTTCCTAACCCTACAGTTACAAAAATGCAACTTCTGGGAATTTCCCTACCACCAGGTTTCTCCTTAACCCCCTAATGATTCCCTCTACCACATTCCCTAGGGTGGGACACCTTGATCAGCCTTGACACAGGTGGGAGGGGCTTGGTCCCGCCTCAACTTAGTATACCAGACTTTTTGACTCCCCAAGGGAGGCCTTACCCTCTCTTGGGAGTGGATGGGGGGGGGGGAGTGGGGGGGGCGGAAGAAGGGGAGGGAAAGGGATTGTATGTAAAATGAAAAAAAACTTTTAAATTAAATCAATAAATAAAAACAAAAAAAGCAAAAATGCAACTTAAGATTAAAATCTACTTCACATTATTCAATGGCTAATATGAATATTTTTAATGGACTATGAATTCCTTTTTACAGGCTATACACTCAACTCATCACAAACACCCCATTATGCTCTATTGTCTGAGATCTTTCTGGTATCTGTTAGTATTCATATATTGTTCCAATGCCTATAATGACACCATGAGTCATCATCCAAAGTAGAGTATATCTAAGAGCTATGGAGTACAATACGGAGACAACAGAAATGCATGTGGGAGATCTATTCAAACAGGAAATTGTGTTCATATTACACGGTTAAATAGTCTGTCTTACTGTTTAATCCTATCTTCTTGAATGCCTGTGATACTTATCTACACACAGGTATGTCATTTATATTTCATCTTATAAATCTGTTTCAGTTTTTCTATTGATTTATTTGTTTCTAATTAAAACTATGGGTGTATTTTAATAAATTCTGATTTATTCTATCAGCTTGCTTCTCTAGCATGTATATGTTTATCTAGGATTGTGATATGTCAATATCATTCACATATTTGGACACAAAGAAAGTCTCAACAAAATATGAGAAAATTGAAATATAATTCTGTATTCTGTCTGACCACAGTGGAATAGAGCTAGATATCAACAGCAATAGAAGCTGCAGAGAGTTCACAAACTCAGGGAGACTAAACACACTATTGAATGAAAATTGCTAAGGAAGAAAGCAAGGAGAAAATTATGGATTCCTAGACTTGAATGAAAATGAAAACACAACATACTCCAAACTATGGGACACAATGAAGGTGCTTCTAAACACTAAGTCGTTGGTGCTTTATGGCACTAAGCTCCCTCAAATAATTCGAAAGATCTCAAACTAATAACTTATGATGGACTTAAAGGTCTTAGGTAAACAAGAACAAACACCAGCTCAAAGTAATATATGGAAAGAGATTCAAAATTAGGACTGAAATTAATGAAATAGAGATAAAGGAAAAATGCAGAGAATTAATCAAATGAAGAATTGTTTCTTTGAAAAGATTAAAAGGCTAACAAAATATTTGGCCAAATCAACCAAAAGAGAAGTTCTGAATTAATAACATTAGAAAGGAAAATGGAGACATTATAAAAGACACAGTAAAGTAAAAGAATCATAAAGGCATACTTAAAAATATATATTATACCAAACAACATTCCAGAAGAATTAGAGCAGTTCCTAGATGCATATGATGTACCAAAATTAAATTAAAACTCATATCAAATAAAAGCAGTAATTAAAAATATCCAAAGTATAAAATGTGAGATTCAGATGGATTCAGTACAGAATTCTAACCCCTTCAAAAAACTAGCACTAAATATTCCTTAATTTATTCAGTAAAATAGAAAAGGAAAACATTGAAATTCTTTTTACTATGTCAGTATTACCCTAATACTAAAACCAGTAAAAGACCCAACAAAATAAGAAAATTGTAAGTTTATCTCCCTATCAAAGACAGAAACAAAACATTTCAATAAAATACTTGCAAAAATAATTCAAGAACACATGAAAAACCATCACCCACTAAGATCCAGAAGACAATCTCAGGTAGGAAAGGTTAAGTTAAAACTATCATCTTCCACATATAGACAGAAAGACAGACACCACATATATCAATAGAAGCAAAAAAAGCATCTGACAAATCCAATATCCCTTCATAACTAAATTCATAGAGAATCTACTAACACAGGGGACATATATCAACATAATAAAATTAGTGTACCACAAACCACAGCCAACAACGTGCTAAATGGAGTCAGATTCAGTGCATTCCCATTAAGATCAGAGACAAGAAAAGGGTGCTGACTTTTTACATTCCTGCTCAACATGGTACTTTAACTCTTAGCTAGGGCAAGAAGACAAGAGAAGCAGATAAAGATACAGAAAGAAAGAAGTTGGGGAAAAAAAGAGATTTTAAAAATCGTATGAAAACACAAAAGACTTAGGAGCATCAAAACAATCTTGAACAATAGAACACTCTTGGAGGCATTACCTTCCCTGATAAACAGTAGATACTCAGAAAAAAACCCAAAACTTAAAATGCCAGTTTAAAGCCAGCTTTACTTTGAAGGTTTTTTTTTTTTCAGTTCTGAGCATGTACAGGAATTTAGGTATCTGGAAACCTTCACAGAAATAGACTACTGTTTGGTAGAAGACTCAGAGGACAAGGTGAGTTAACCTCAAGGCAAGAATGTCACAGAATTTGAAGCTCTGAAACTAAGCAACAGGCCTCTGAGAAAAGGCAGAATTTTCTACAGTGTTCTGAAACAAAAAGTAAATTTAAGAACACTCCAGAGGAGAGGGCCTCCCAAATACACCCTAATCTTACTGAAAGCCAAAGGTAGGTTCACCACAGGTAGGCAAGCCTCCCAGACTGCCGAAGACTGTTACAGCACAATCCCTACTAAGTCTCTGCAGTTGCTGCTACTGTGCTTCCCAGGCCAGGCAGGACTATATTACAGAACCTAACACAGTCGAGGTTTCCTAAATTATATATGTGTATGTAGGAGATCTAAATTAAATTCCCAAATATCAGGGATAGGGGTGGGCTTGCGGGGGGTGGGGGGGGTGGGGGTGGGGAACAGAGTCCCAACTGGATGTCTCTCAACACCAAATGAAGTTTCAGAACTGGCAATGGGTTATGTCTAATTGAGCTGTTGGTCATAGGGGCCCATGGGAACCCCCAAACTACCAAGGCTGTTGCAAAGGCTATAGGTTGATCTCCTCAAACTGATGGCGAGGCCCTATTGGTGAAAATACCACCTAAACAACTCATTGAGCTTGGAGAAGTTGAGCTGGTGCCTACCTAGAGCCTTCACCCCTGCTGGCTAGTATTGTGGGTTCCAGAATGTAATTTACACACTACCAAAAGAGAAACATAAGTAACCCAGCTATATTTATTTTCATTCACTTATTTATTTATCTTGCATATGTATTATGGATTCTGGTTTTGTGTTTTTATGAGATTCCTGAGTATGCTAACAAGTGGGTCTCTGTGTCTACATCTACTTCATATGCTTTTCTTGGGCTCTTTTCCTTGTGTATGTTTTTCCTATTCTAATGTGGTTTTTGTTTTGTGTTATTATATTTTATATTATTATCCCTTGGGTGCCTGTTTGTTTTCTAAAGAGAGACAGAAAGGCGGTGGATTAGGATGGAAGCGAAGGTGAGGTGGAACTGGGAAGAGCAGAGGGAGGGGAAATAGTAATCAGATCATATTGTATAAATTATCTACAATCTATTTGGATATACGAAAGAAAATCAACAAAATATCAATTAAAATAGGCATACCTCAACCATAAAAACCAAGAAAACATACAGGGCAAACAAAAATGACATTTTGAATATTAGCCAAAATAATGATATAGTTATATTGACATGAGATAGATTTTAGAATGAAAAAAATCTATATAATGGCTATTTTACAAGGATGATTTAATCTATGATAAACATCAGAACTAGTTGATAAAGGTTAAAAATGTTTTAAACAAAATTAATAGAACTAATAAAGCAAAATGTACAAATCTATAATTATAATGGAAGATAAGAAAACATCACTTAATTTTTAAAAACTTATATTATAATGAGTATTGAAAGATACAAAAAGTAAATTTTTCTGGGCAACAAAATCTACATGTTTTATGTAACAGCCAACACAGAGCACTTCATACAGCATCAGATGAGTTTGCCTCCATTAACATTCTTATAAAACATGTCATATATAATCTATATTGTATTGAAATTTCAAAATAGTTTAAAAATTAATATGTTGAGGATGTGTTTTCTGAACATAAAAATAGACTTAAAACTAAACCTTTTTAAAATCTGCAAGTGCTTGGGATTGAAGACTATATTTCTAAATGGTTATGTTAACATATGCTGAGAATATCTTCACACCAAAAACCTAAAAATGATATAAAAAGAAAATTGGAAGAAAAATTTGTGTGAAAAATTTATTTTCTCACAAGTACACAAATTTGAAGGAAAATATTATAACAAAGCCATAAAAACATAAAACATGAATAGTATACCCAAGGCAGGCTGTGTTTTATAACCATGAAAGTTACTTAACATTTAAAAGTTAATGAAATTTAGCTTTATAACAGAAAACAAATGAAAAAATATTATCAGTTCTTTAAGTACACTTGATAAAATTCAGGGTTTATTTAATGATAAGAATTTAAAGTTAGGAATAAAAGAAACTTTCTTTTAACAGTTATGGAGCCTTAAACAGTGCAAGGAGGCTAACTTACATGCACATGTTGAGAAAAAAATGAATATAGTTATTACTGGGAGATGTAATGTATCTGTTTGACAGAGAAAACATAAAGTAACTGGGCGGGTGGAATATACCTCTAATCCCAGTACCTATAGGCAGAGACAGAAGGACCACAGTAAGCGCAAGGCCAACCTGGTCTACAGAGCTACTTCATGAGCAGTCAGAAATGTGTGTGTGTGTGTGTGTGTGTGTGTGTGTGTGTATGGCAAGACTCTCTGAGTCAAAACAAGAAAAAGAAAGGACAAAATAAACAAAACACCAAACAGAAATACTAAAGTTGCTAGGAAGATAGACAAATAACACTTTCAAATCTGAAAAAAAAATACACACACACACACATACATACATACATATATATATATATATATATATATATATATATATATATATATACCTTACTCTATTTGCAGAGGATAAAAATACGATACACAAACACAATGTCAGAAAGTATGTAAAAGTACTGCTCTGAAAGCAATCTTGTAGAAAACAATCATGCAGAAACAGTAGTTGTCTCAAACTCATAGAGTTAAAGATTCAAACCTATGAAGATCCTGAAAGGTTTATTTATGAAGTACAGTAAGATTTCTATAGAAACGTACATTAACAAGAATCCATGCAGTGAACTCTGTGTAAACTAAATGACTTCCATTAGAAAATGTCAAAGCCTATTTCAAACCTATACTAATTTATTAAGCATGGTATTGGCCCAAACAATTGCCCTGTGGGACAGAATAAATAGGTCAGAAACGGCCTCACTGAGATGTGTTCACCTTGTGTAATTATTTGAAACACAGACTATTTGCTCTGCAAGATTAAGCTGTGCTGGTGGCAACTCTCAAATTTTTAACTGTACTGAAATGTCGACCATCTATTACTTCTTGTTCTCTACACAGGGTCTACTGGAAGTGTCACCTGCTTACATCTCAGGTTGCTTTGGTTTTTCTATTCCATTTTGTCACAGCTTTTGATAATTTGGTGGGCAAAATCCTCAAACATAGCAGCCTTCTAAAACACACATGGTTAATAACCAGTACATAGTTAAGCAAAATGTTTCTCTCCTAACATGTTGACTCCTAGAGGTAAAGTCAGTGAGTTTTATAATCATGATATACTTAATATTTAATATTCTCCCTTTAGATAATATAGTGAAATTTCCATTCCTCCAGCAGATGTAATATAAACTTCTTACAGAGAAACTGAAACTCATCCACATTCACCTTCTCTTTCTGACAGATCTCCCATTTTAGTCAACACTAGGACTAGACATCTTGACTTGGGTATGTCTTCCCATCCCTTTCAGTGAGAACAACCTTATCTTCTGTGCGTCTCTTAACAGGAACCCCCAAAGCCTGTGGATTTTATGGTAATTAAGCTTGGATAACATTAAGAAGACATGAGGACATAGTGAAATTGTTACTTTTATCACTGGTAAAAATTGTATTCAGGGGTCTCACCTCCCATCATTTCCCCTTGTAATTATTATCTACAAAGATCAAGCATAATAACGATTATGTAAAATTATTTCTATTCCCTGAATCTGAGGGAGTTTCTCCTGCCATATAACAGACCTCTCTATGAAAATCAGAACGAAAAACTGTTATTGAAACAATGTTATCCAGTGACACTATCCTTCCAAGCGTAGAATTCCTTATAAATCTCCATATTTCCATCTTTAGAAAAAAAATTCTTTACCTTACACTTTCTAGGCAACAGCTATTGGCACACACATTCCCTCTAGGATTAAACATCTTCCAAGGCAGTTAAAGGGGAAAAAATTAAACAGCACCGTCCTGGAGAGATGACTCAGCAGGTGAGAACATTTGCCCCAAACCTGATGACGTGAGTTTGATTTCTGAGACCCACATAGTAGAAATAGAGAACTGACTCCTGCAATTTGTTCTGACATCTGCACTTGGGCTGTGACATACAAGTACACACATATAAACATGTGCATTATTGAAGATTCTGGCTATTTGTGGGGGGGGCACCACCCAGCTCCCAAATAAATCAAACATGGAGGTTTATACTTAATTATGAATGCCTGGCCTTAGCTTGTTTCTAGCCAGCTTTCCTTAAATTAATCCGTCTATATTTTGCCTCTGGGCTTTTCCCATTCTCTAACTTATGTAAATTTTTTTTTTTTTTTTTTTGGTTTTTTTGAGACAGGGTTTCTCTGTGTAGTTTTGGTGCCTGTCCTGGATCTCGCTCTGTAGACCAGGCTGGCCTCGAACTCACAGAGATCCACCTGGCTATGCCTCCCGAGTGCTGGGACTAAAGACGTGAGCCACCACCACTCAGCAGACTTATGTAAATCTTATTCTTACTCTGTGGCTTTGCTGTGTAGTTGTGGGGTTGGCCCCTGGAGTCGTCCTCCTCTGCCTACTCAATCTTAGACTTCTCCTCCTGGTTTTCTCCTTCTATATAAACTCTCCGCCTGCCAGCCCTGTCTGTCCTTTCTCCTGCCTTGCTATTGGCCAGTTCTTTATTAAACCATCAGGTGTTTTACACAGGCACTGTAACACAGCTTCACAGAGTTAAACAAATGCAACATAAACAAAAGTAGCATACCTTAAAATAATATTCTACTACATATGTGCATGTGTGTGTGCGCGCGCACACACACACACAATCATATATGTGCACAAAATCAATCAATTAATAATGCAATAAAATGTGTTTTTTTATGTTGTTGTTAAGAAGCACTTAAAACATTGGGGCTATTAGTGCTGGTCTATGCTGTGAGATTCTGGCAAAAAAATTGTATTACATGTACAACTTAATTACTTTTCTTTAGATATTTCCTCTAACTTACTTATAAAACTGGAATCAAAATTTAAGTTTTGATAGTTTTTTTTTTTTTGTGGGTTGCCAGTGGGAATTTAGGAGAATATGTCTCCACAGAATTTGTGGCCATGTGAATTCACTTTCATCCTTATTGTGTGTGCAAATCATCTCCATATTTAGCAGCTTGAAGCATCATGGGTTGGTATGCAGTGATTCTATATCATATGCAATACTTTAAGAATAATAATTATAGTAAAACCAATTCCCAATTTTGAAAGCTTACATCACAAGTAGATCACTTCCCCAAACATTCTTCCATTAACTAGAAATTATAAATGATTATTATATTCCCAATTCAGTTAATATACAAGTTTTTAGACCTCAGCTTTAAGAAATCTCTGTGTTATCAGCCCACAGCTGTCCTTTTTCTGCAAGCATATTGCTTTAGGAAGTAGCTCAAAACTTTAATTTTGAACACCCAGAAATGCATTCTCTTGAGTTCCTTAATCTATTAAAAATATTAGACAGCAGCATGATTCTGGATTTTTAAAATTTAAAGGTACCCTAAATCTGAACAGAGTCTAGAAGTGAGGAGTAAAGAGTGTTTTGGGCCAGAGCCCAATACCTATGACACCTAACATAATAATCATCCAAACATTGTCTCAGTGCAGAAATCCTTTTAGCTAATATGCATGGGAGAAGTAAAGATGCATAGAATTGCTCAGGAACACTGGGCTAGTTCTTAAAGTATCTTCCTTTGCTTTCAAATAGCAGAGTGAAGAGAAAGAAAGCACAGATATCATTAACTACATTGCTCTTAAAGTAGACATCAATGAAATACTTATTTGCATGAAAAGAACCCGGCATTAAGTTCCATCTTGATGCCAGGGTGTCTCGTAATATTTTATATGTTGTGAATGAAAAATATAGAGAAATGAACATTGGTATTCTATTAAACTGAGTTCCCTTCAGAAATAAAATTTTAGTTAAGATGGCAGGGCAACTTGATGCTCATACGCAGTACGGCAAGACACCCCCACATGCTGAGACCAGAAAAGTAGGAAAAATATTTATCTAGTCACTTAATGGCTACATTTTAAAGTGGAGTTTTCATTTTGTTTTTGAATGGTCCTCTTGCTGGATTTAATTATTTAAGCCCTTCAAGGTTGTGCTTCATTTTCTTCTGACTGGTCTGGTTTCTGATTGGCAGACCGCTCCTATACTCTTTCTCTGAGTCCCACTTATCTTTTTCTCTGCTTGCTTTCCAGATATTCTCTGTGTTTTGGATTTCAACAGTTTGAATATGACATGTCTAGGGGTGGATGTGTGTGTTTTTATAGAAAAGGATAAATTCCAATCTGCAGCACTTTTAAAATAAATAGAACTTCATGAGAAGATTTAAATTGCACACAGAAATAGAAAGCGTCTCTGCTGAAATGTCCCCTTTACGAGGCAAATTGAGTTTGAACCAAACAGCACCGTGACCCATCACTGTGCTTTGTGTTCTGTCATAGGTGTGTAGTTTCACTTCATTCTGCTTTATGCTACATGGTCACTATTGTTCTTGGGACTTTTATTTCCTCTGATCTACCTCAAGAGTTCCACTTTGGAGAAATCACTTACTTGGTATAATCCCTTTCCCCTGAGCAAATTAAGCCAATATCCAATACAGGGTTACAGTTTTAACATTTTCATACACATTCTACAATTCTGAATGAGCAGGGTGGCCTGGTAAGTGCATTCTGCTGCAATCTATGTTTCTGTACACATTCATAATTGCCATTTTATGGACTATCTTAACTTATATCATAAAATAGTTTAAAATGACTATGTACCTCAGAAATTTAAAAACTGAGTTTAGAAAAAATACCCCTAAGGATATAGTCAATAGAACAGTTATGTTCTAATAGGAGACAATTTAGAAGATAATCATAATCAAGTGCTATGTCCTGATTCTTTACACTCACACAGAGACTTCAGAGGCATTGTTATTTCTTAAAGCGAAACCATCAACCTCTCCATCTTCTTTCTGTGCAACCAAGAACTCCTCAGATGACACAGCATCCCTGTGTCCATTCCACTTATTATACAAATATTTATTGACTTGTTTACTGATAAATATGGTGTAGATACTGAGCCAACTGGTCTATAATAATCAGTGAACTTCTGAGCAAAGGCCTTTGCTTTCACAGATTTTACATCTAGTAGTGATGTTTTAAATTACATTTTACAAAGCAAATATATATAATCATAGATTTAATGAGTCTGTTTCCTTTTCTCCCCAGCAGAAAGTATGACTCACACCTAATTATTCTTATTCTTTTTTCCCTTTTGAAAAAAAATGCAGTCTTTGCTCACTGCATCTCACCGATCATCATATATGACAGTCCTTATACTATAGCATCCTAGTAAGCAATATGGTACAACAGTGCCGACATAGCTCCTTTGGGTGTCTATTTTTGTGTACAGTCTGGGACTACATGTTTGCTATCCAGAGTCTAAGAGGTTCAGATGTTAGGAAAAGAAGAATTCATAAGAATGTTGCCTTAGAGCCCAGTGATAATGTACAGACTGAAGGCAACCATTTAGACCTACCACACTGCATACCATTCCAAATATTTCTATACTTGAATTTATGAACAATAAAAAAACCCAAAACACCACAAAACAAAACAAACAAAAAGACACTATTATCTGAGGACACCAAAATATAGAAAGAATGTTTTCCAACTTACCTTTGCTGTTACTGTCTAAGAGGTGGATTTTGTAGACAGACCTATTGTATGACTCACCAGTGTTTGAAGGCTATTTCTTCTCTGAATCATTTTCTTCAGAAGGCCTATATGTACAGGAGATAAAATGCCAGAGTGGAAAATTATTTTAATTATATATTTGCAATAAATATTTTAGATTGCCTTTGTCTAATATATTATTTTAAAAATTATTTTACACACTATTTGCAATAGTCCTCTTAGTCTCTCCTAGCCTTTATTAGAACAAATGAGCTAAAATAATCCAGGTATGCTTCCAGTTTTTTTTTTTTTGTTTTTTCGAGACAGGGTTTCTCTGTGTAGCTTTGCGCCTTTTCCTGGAACTCACTTGGTAGCCCAGGCTGGCCTCGAACACACAGAGATCCACCTGCCTCTGCCTCCTGAGTGCTGGGATTAAAGGCGTGCGCCACCACCGCCCGGCTATGCTTCCAGTTTTATAGGTCTAGTACTTAGATGAAAAAAGACTTAAGTCATGTTGATACTGTAACTGGGATTCTGAATTTATTATGTCATATGGAACTTGTTGGTGTTTATGCTATAATTTGTAAAGACGAAAACAGCAAAAATGTTATTCTCAATAATAATTTATATTTTAATTCCTATAAAGTGTAGCTCAGTAGTAAAAAGAAGTACAACTCTGTCTATAAAGAATGGGTAGTTAACGAAAATCTCTAGTTAAGTGGAACTGTGGTTTAAAGAATATCTTGAGAAAGAGGATGGCTGAAGATGCTCAGGTCGTAATCTGTAGAATCAGGTTTCCAGTTTACTCAGTGACAGACTTTACAGATAGGGTTAATTTAAGGGTATTGATATGAAGAGATAAGCCTGGACTGTTGGTAGAGATAATAAATGCAATCACAAGTATCCTTGAAATAAAGAAATGTTTGTCTATGTTGAGGACAGTTCAACAAGGGCAGAAAGAGATCCGAAGATACTATGCTGCAGACATGAGAGACCAAGAGAGAGGCCACAAGCTAAGAAATGCATGCCAGAGTTTTTAACAGGTTAAAAAGCAATCACTGTGACAGATTGAAGTGTAAACATGACTACAGAATTTGCCACCAAATGTCAATCAAATAATCTCTAGGAATACGACAAACAGTCCATTATCTTGCTTTAAATTGTCTCAAATGTTAAAAAAAAGAAACTGTCTCACAAATTATAGAAGACTGAAGAGTATTGGCATAGTCTAATATGAGCATAACTAAGGGGGGTAATAATGTCCTAAAAATTTTTGTTCTGAGATAATTATGTAAAGTGGTAAAAAGGCATAGTAAATGAATTTTCCCCCAAAGCCACCTATGGTCTCGTAAATATAAAATGTAGGCTATTCTTAGAATTATTTTCCTAAGTTCATATTCATTCACAGTGTGAAAAGCAGCTAACTATACAAAAATACAGATTGCTTCCCAGTCTTTACTGTAGAATTGTTCCAGAAAAAAATCTAAGAAAACTCATGATACATTTAACATATTCAAACCCCGAGAAAGGCAAGGATAGGTTAGGCAGCAAAGGAATAAAGTTAAAAACTTTACCTAACTTGAAAATATTTTAAATATGACATCTAAACAATACTCATTTCATATTCACAGCTATTTATAGAGTTCCTGTTGCAAAGACAGAACATACAGCTGAGAAAACAAATTAACCTTTGATGCTCTGCACCAGCAGAAGTCACCCCCAGAAAGTGATTTGGTGCTTAATATTGACTCCATTCTGAGACGGTCACCATGGCGCCACAGCAGCTGTGGTCTCTTTTCAAGCAGGTGACAAGTGGTGCTACTGAAGCCAGTAGGTCATAATCTTGCCACCACAAACTGACCCGAAGTTATACTATCAGTTTACTTAAAGTGCAGGCTATGGACCTCTAAGAAAACAAACAGCCTCTGAGCATGAATCTGCGGAGTGAGAATAGAGAAAATGATGGTAATCTAGAGTTCATCTGCATAATTTGCAAACATAATGAGTTCTAATAGCCAGGTGGCAAACTCCAGGGGAGAGGATGCCAAACCCTCCTTTCTGTTCGGGTTAGGATTTCAAGCATGTTAAACCTGCTGCATCACTAGCCACTGCCCTTGCAGATGGAGGACGCTTGCTCACAAACAAAAATCATAGTCATTCTGAGAGTCAGGACTGGGCAGCAGAATGATGGTAAAGGATGGCAAATGAAAGTTAAGACTGGATTTGTTAGGTGATGTTAGTAAGATAGATGACAAGATAAACCTCCTTCACTTCCCTTCACACACACACACACACACACACACACACACACACACACACACACACACCCCACTCAACTGGAATGTTTGAGGGAGAGTGCCAGAGGCAGTAGGGACATGGTAGAAAGGCCACCAAGCACACAGACTCAAATGGTCTTGTAAAGAAGGAACACCACAGCACCTAGCCCTAGTCAGGATCAGCTGAAAACCAAAAGAAAGGGACAATGATAGCATGGGACGAGTGATCAAGGAACCCCTGGTATTCTCCATCACCAATTATTTGCTGCTGCTGAAGCCCTGTAGTCCTGAAGTCCTCACAGACCCTGTTTGGGAATTTACTGGGATTTCTGTATAGCTATATTACCCCAAGAAAGAACCAAGGTAATGGTGTGACCTCCTGGACCAAGACTAATGCTATGTAAGACCCTGTCTGTCCGCAGTTTTGCAGAACAGTCAGACAGCTTGCCTCTAATTCTGTTGGTTGGTTAGAACTAGTTCTGCTAGTTCTCTGAGAAGCAGCAGAATGGACCCACCAATCGACCACAAGTCCTCAAATAGCTAGTCAACCTGGTGCATCCAGTCACCCTCAGATTAAACAAAAAGCTAGGTGGCTCCACCTACCTACCTACAGATCCACAAATAATTCATGTGTCTATGGTGAAAGCAGGGGTTACTAGTGACCATCTGTTTATCCATTCCCAACATCATGAGAAGCAAGTGGAAGATGAACTGGTACATTATGTGTACTTTATTCTTTTCTTTATAAGGTAATCTTGTATCTTTCTCATCTATCAACTCATCCTGGTTGCCAACCACTCACCCCAGGAGTGCTATGTTCCACAAAGCCTTGGAGCCTAGACCTCTGAAGCACTGTTGGGCACTGAATGAGTTGATTACAGCTAAGGAATTTACAGATAAGACAGTTATATTCCTTCACTATGAAAAAAAAAGTCAATATAGCTTACAGATTGGTGGCCTATATCTATAGGAAAATTCTCTATACAATGAAAACCACTGCATAAAAAGAAAAGGCAACTAAAGGACCCAAGATGTGAAGATATGAACACATAGTCATAACAAATATGCAAAGGCATACTAACTTAACCCTTCCTGAAGCACACAATAATCCATACCAAGAAAACCTAGAGTAAAGAAAAATCTATAAAATTCCTTAAAAGATTTCAAATTGATGATCTTAAGATTCAATAAGATATTACAGTTCATAGAGATATCTCAACAATGTCTTGGAAAATAATGCTAAGAATGAAAAATTTGACATGTTGATATAAAAAGGAACTGAATAGAAATCTTGCAACTGGAGAATTTGGTTAATGAAAATACAAAATGAAATTGAAAACCTAAAGAATAGTTAAAAGAATTTCTGAATTTTAAAGGAGAGCTTTTAAACAACACATTCAAGCAAAAAGCAATAAAAAAATGAATAAAGAACAGTGAATCAAGCCAAAGAGGGATACAATAAACTAAATATTCATAGTCTAGGATTTCCCAAGGGATAAACAATGTAAGAGGTATATAGAATATGTATACATTTTTAATAATTGAAAAATTCCCATGCTGTTGATACACTTAAAAGCTCCAGATGTGCTCTTGAAATTTGTTGTGCCTTTATGCATAAGGTAAAAAAAATACCACTGTGGTTAGAAATAGCAATATCCAGAGATTGAAAGCTAGATTTCTCATAAATCGCTCAAAATGGTCATTTTTTTTTTTGAGAAAGTGTCAATACTTAGAGAGAAATCTAAAAAGTATTAAATAGGAAATTCAATATAAACTAATAGAAACTTTCTCAGATGAAAAATCATGACAAAGAGAAAATGAGATGAGATATTCAAATAAAAACAAAGACCCAAGAATACTCTTCCCAGAAAAGCTAGTCTTCAGAAATGGAAGAAAAATAAATTCTTCCCAGAGGAGCAAAACTGCAGGAATGTAAAGTGAGTAGGACATGCTCATCTGAAGTGCTTGATGGAGTCCAACACTTGTAAGGGAAAGAAAGACAATTATGCCATGTAGAGTCTAAACCTCACTGCGGGAGCAGAGATATAGTTGAAAAAGAAACCAACCCTTCTGTCTTAGTTGGAGTTTCTATGCTTTGACAAAACACCATGACCAAAAAGCAAGTTGGTGAGGAAAGGGTTTACTGGGCTTATATTTCCACATTGTAGTTCATCACTGAAGGAAGCCAGAACAAGAACTCAGAGTAGGAATCTGGAGGCAGGAGCTGATGCCAAGGCAATGGAGAGGTGTTGCTTACTGGCTTGCTCCCCATGGCTTGCTCAGTCTTTTTTCTTATAAAACTCAGGACCGCCAGCTCCGAGATGGCATCACCCACAATGGGTCTAACACTCCCCCTCCCCCCCCCCCGTCCCCGCAATCAATCACTAATTAAGGAAATGCCTTACAGTTGAATTTTACGGAGGCATTTACTCAATTAAAGTTCCCACCTTTCAGAAAACTCCAGCTTGTGTCAAGTTGACATAGACTAGCCAGCATAACTGATCCCTTATCAACTTGATGCACAAACCCATTATTAGTAAGCTACAACACTTCCTTTCTTATTTGTCCCCAAGATCTTACATTAAAATCATAAATAATTTTAAAAGTCCCACAGTCTTTACGAGTTTTAAAACTATCCAAAATCTCTTTTAAAACTCAAATTCTTTCAGCTGTGGGCTTCTGTAAATATCTTCTTCAAGAGGGAAGAGCCAGGACACAGTCACAATCACAATCTGACCCAAGCAAAACCTAACTCCAACAGTATAAATAACTCAATGCCCAATTACCTGTGATTCACTCACGATATTCTGGACTCATCCAAAGGGTTTCAATCACTTCTCCATCTCTGTCCTCTGCAGCACACACAGCTTGTCTTCTAGACTCCAGTTGGCTCCACTCCACTGCTGCTGCTGATCATCCCATAGTACTGGAATCTCCAAAATGCTGGGGTCTTCTATTGAATCTGGCCTGCACTTTAACCTCTCATAGACTCTCTTCATGGTTCCAAGCCTCAACTTCTTTGCATGATCCCTTCAGTCCTGAGCCTTCAACTGCTGCTGAGGCTGCGCCTTCACCAGTGGCCTCTTCTGGCCTCTCAGTGTCAAGCCTCAGCTGCTCCCCAAGACCCCTTCATGCCTTCAGTACCACATGGGTGACTCATACTACCAAGTTTGGCTGCTAGCGCGAGGTACAACCTTGGTCATTTCCAGAATATAGCTTCTATTGCTGACTCTCAGGAAACACTTTCCAGAAGATTTCACCTCAATGATGTTGGTCTCTTCTTCATCACTAATTTCTTAGTTCCAGCTGAACAACATTGTGCAGTAGCGCAAAGGTTTCACTTCATTGTTTCCAGTCTCTTGTTGACCACAGCTGAATCTTCAGCCCCAGGTGACCGGAATGACAGAATCTTAACTGAAAATAACAGAGGTCCCTGATAGAGTCTTTAAACTTCCCTCTGAAACGTCACAAGTCAGGCCTCAATCTTCTGCACTGCTCTCAAAAATTCTCATTTTCCACGCTCCTACATAACACCCCACTTAGCTTTCAATGCTTAATGGCTTTTCTATCCCGAAGTTTCAAAGTTCTTCCACAGTCCTCCCCAAAACATGGTCAGATCTGTTACAGAAATACAACACTATGATGGTACCAGTTTATCATAGTTAGGGTTTCTATTGCTGCAATGAAACACTATGACTAAAAAGTAAGTTGGGGAGGAAAGTTTTCATTGAGCTTACACTTCCACAATGTAGTCTATCACTGAAGAAAGTCATGAGAGGAACTCAACAGCACGGGAACCTGGAAGGAGCTGATGCAGAGGCCAAGGAGGGGTGCTGCTTGATGACTTGCTCTCCATGGCTTGCTCAGTTTGCTTTCTTATAGAAACCAGGATGACTGCCCATGGATGACACTACCCACAAGGGACTGCCCCCCAATCAGTCACTAAATAAGAAAATGCCTTACAGCTGGATCTTATGGAGGCGTTTTCTCAACTGAAGTTCCCTCCTTTCAGACAACTCTAGCTCATGTCAAGTTGACATAAGATTAGCAAGCACACCTCCTAACTATAATCAAACAAGTAAGCAAACAACCCCCCTAAAAGCAATAACAGGGAAGGAAAGGAATACATAATTTCCTTTTTAAAAAATGTAACAAATGATAGGAATATGTTCTTGTACATCAACAATATTCTCCAACATTAGTGCAATGTCTGGGATATACTTAGGTTCTTCCAGACTCCTCCAAAGGGCCTGGGTCACTTCTCCAGCTCTCCCCTCTGCAACAACCACAGCTTGTCTTCTAGGCTTAGGCTGGCTCCACTCCACTGCTGCTGTTGTTCTTGGTGGTCTTGCTGTTTCATGGCACTGGCATCTCCAAAAACCTGGGATCTTCTCCTGCAACTGGGCTGTACTTTCATTAATAGCCTCTCCTGGGCTCTCTTCAGGGCCTCCAAAGCTGCCACACAGTTCCAAGCTGATCTCCATGTCCCCTTCACGGTGCCAAGCCTCAACTTCTTTGCATAACCCCTTCAGTCCTGGGCCTTCAACTGCCGCTGAGGCTGCACCTTCACCAATGGCCTCTCACAGTGCCAAACCTCAGCTGTTTTCCATGACCCCTTTATGCCTTCAAAACCAGTACCACCTGGGTGGCTCTTACACTAACACGTTCATCTGCCAACATGAAGTACAACCTTGGCCACGTCTGGAACACAGCTTCTGTACGGACAATGAGAACACACTTCCCAGAAGATTTCACAACAATGATGCTGGTCTCTTCTTAATCACTGCTGATTTCTTAGATCCAGATAACCAGTATCAAGTGTCCCAGCAAAGCAAGGATTTCACTTTAGTTGTTCTGGTATCATATTAATCACAGCTGATTCTTCAGCTCCAGCTAACCAGAACCAAAGATTCTTAACTCAAACTAGTAAACAGCCCTGATAGAGCATTAAGGGACTCTCAAACTTCCCTCTGAAACTTCATAAGCCAGGCCTGTAGAGTCTGAACTTCTCTCAATATTCTTATTTTCCAAGCTCCCACAGAGCAGCTCATCAAGCTCTGACCATTAAATGTTTTTTTTTTCCATTAGAAAGATCAAAAGTCCTTCCAGAATCCTCCCCAAAATAAAGATCGGTCACAGCAATACCCCACAACCCTGATACCAATTTCTCTCCTAGTTACTGTTACTATTGCTGTGATGAAACACCATGACCAAAAGCAACTTGTGGAGGATAGGGTTTATTTTACTTACACTTCCACATAACATTTTATCATTAAGCAGTGAGGGCAGGAACTCAAGCAGGGCAGAAACCTAGAGGTGGGAGCTGTTGCAGAGGTCATGGAGGAGTGTTACTTACTGACTTACTTCTCATGGCTTTTTCAGTTTGCTTTCTTATTGATCCTAGGACCACCAACCTAGGCTTGGTATCACCTACAATTGGCTGGCACTCCCTCAATCAATCACTAAGAAAAATCCCCACAGGCATGCCTACCTCCCTGTCTTTTGGAGGCACTTTCTCAACTGAGGCTACCACCATCTTGGGTGTCTCTAGTTTGTGTCCAGTTGACATAAAACAAGCCAGCACAGTGTCATACACCAAAAAAGATTCCTTTTATAATGATAAAAATGTCAATTTAATAGGGATCTATAACGAAAAGTATATACATATGTATATATGTATATCACAAAACATAGAAAGCAGAGTGAAGATCTATATGAAAATAAAACCACAACTCCTACCTCTGCTTCAAACTCACATCACCATGGTGGATAGATTGTCCAGGCCTAAAATTCATAAAATTCATGAAAAGCAAAACAGTGCCACACTGTTAACCCAAAGCATGCACCGAACTTTTAAGGAACTTCCCTACCAAGAGCATTAGAATACACTTTCTCTATGTATTTCTCTATGACACATGGGAACATTTTCCAAAACATAAACTATGTTAATTTACAAAGAGTGTTATGAAAGTTTATTGGTGGAAATAATTCCAAGAGTCCTTTACCTAGTGAAGTTCAAGACTTGTACATTGACAAGTACATTGAGCCCACAAAGGTTTTCTGGTGAGATCTTAGCTTGCTTTACACAGCAGGGCTGTATTAGGGGTTGGCTTGACCACGTGCAAGGTCACCAGGTGTCTGGGATGGTCTACACTTGCTGTGCTGGGGGGAGGTCTTTTGCCTCATCCCTTGGCATTCCTTTTTTTTTTTTTTTTTTTTTTTTTTTGGTTTTTTGAGACAGGGTTTCTCTGCGTAGCTTTGCGCCTTTCCTGGAACTCACTTGGTAGCCCAGGCTGGCCTCGAACTCACAGAGATCTGCCTGGCTCTGCCTCCCGAGTGCTGGGATTAAAGGCGTGCGCCACCACCGCCCGGCCTACCCTTGGCATTCCTTTAAAAAGCCCTTTAGTAGGGGACAGAAGGGGCTGATGGGTTGAGATCCAGGCCCTCCCCAGGCTATCCTATGTTTTCTATCTGTCTCTCCCTCTCTTTCTCTCTATTCGTCTATCTACAAATTCCTCACTTCTCCGTGCTCAAGAGTGCCCTGGGAGAGTAAGAGAGAGCTGGTCTCCCACAATTGACAATCATAAACACTGAAGAAAATTAAGCACACGCAGGGGGAGATATCCTTTGTCTATGGATAAGAATTAATATCATTAAAATTCCTATGCTATGTGATACAATATACAGATTGGATGAAATCACTATCAAAAGCCAGGCAACATGTCTTAGAGAAACAAAACAATACTAAAAAAACTTGTATGTAGCCCAAAAGACTCTAAACAGTGAAAGGGCTTTTTAGTAAAGAACAAGTTTAAATCATCACACTTCCTAATTTCATAATATATCACAAAATTACTTTCATCAGAACAGTATGGTGCAGGAATAAAAACACAGTGGCCCATGGAACAGAACAGAGAACATACACATGGACCCACATACATAAAATAATCGAGGATCAAGACACACAGATAGAATGGATGGTCTTTTTGATAAACAGTTGTGGGAAAACTAGACATTCATGTGCAGAAGAAAACAGCAAGACCATTTTTACACCATTTAGAAAATTGAATACAAGATTAAAGACTGGAATATAGGATTTGAAACTGTAGAACTTCTAGAAATAAAAAGTGGAAAAGCTTCATGATAATGCTCTGGACAATTATATTTGGTGGAACACCAAAAGTAGAAGAAACCAAGAGAAAACTGGAATAGTGTGATGGTGCTGTTTTAAAATTCTTGACACACCGAAGGAAATAATCTAAGTAAAACAAATAAACAAATGAACAAACAAAAAAAATTTACCAAGTGAGAAAAACTATTCACAAATCTTTTTATCTGAAGAAAATATTCAAAAAGAAATTAAGAACTCAACTCAATATTCAAAGACGCATGACCTAATTAAAATATAATCAAAGGCACTACCAGACAGGCAATTTTCCAAAGAAGACATTCAAATAGAAAGTAGTCAACAAATACGTGAAAAGGTGTTCAAAGTCAGAAAATGCAAATTAAAACCACAAGGACATATTTCCTCTCATATGTTAGAATGGCTTTGGGGAAAAGGACAAAGAAATAATTCTGTTTAAAAATAATAATTTTATGTATATACATGTTCCAACTGCATAGATTGCCTTTACTTCACCTGTGTGATTGGCATCCATGGAGACCAGCAGAGGGTGTTAGATTCCCTGAAACTGGAATTACAGAGTGTTGTGCACTATCTTGTGGATGTGGGAATTGAACCAGACTCTACTAAAAGATAGCCAGTGTTCTTAACTTCTGAGCCACCTCTCCAGTCCCTATTCTTATTTTTTAATGTTTTTTTCTTCCAGGTTCACACACTGATGTCTTGGTCTCCAGTGTGGTGAAGCTTGGTGGGGGTGGGTTGGTTAAAAAGTCAGCCCAATGGTTAACTCTCTGAAGGTAATATCTGAGAATGGATGCCTACAGCTGTAATGAGCCCTCAGATTCTGGACATGATCTCACTTGTTTGATGAGAAGAAAATGAAAGATGCTGTCAGTATGTCAATTACACTTGATAATTCAGTTCTGGAAGTGTATGCCACAGTGATTATATTTAGTAATGCACTATTACCTCACTGAAATCTGCTGAATGTCCAACTCCAGCATTCTCACTGCAAAAATAATAACCATGTAATATGGCAGATCTGTCAATTAACTTGATTATGCCAAATGTGATCAGGATATTACTTTCATATCTTACATACATTATATTAAGTACATAATTGTAGAGGGAAACAATTCCTTCATATGTCTTCCTACCCACAATAGTAGCTGTGAAGATGGTCAATAGCCTTCTACTATCCTTGCTTCTGGTACTGCCCTGCTAACATACTTCAGAACAAGAGCTTTCCGAAATGTAAATTAGATCACATCTTTTCCCTGTTTTAAAATTCACAATTAATTCCTGGTAGCTTAGAGAACCACGTTCACAGTTCACCATAATATCTGAGGTTGAAAGAACTTTGGTTGGATATATGAAGTTGAGGCCAGGAAGGACAAATAATGGAGTTGAAAATTTGGACAAGAAATGAACGTAAGTCTATAAAGGGAGACTTAAAAATAAATTATCAATATGAGCAACTAAGGCTCCATCTTCCTGCAGACTACCTGTGCCTGGAATATACCTTGGTTGCTATGTGAGACATTTACTCATTTTCTCTCAAGCTTACCTGTTGAATAATCTATTCTGTACCTTAACACTGCTCTCAAATTGTGCTTCTGGAAAGGACACCATGAGGCTTGATTACAGCAAAATACCTCAGGCAGAAAACAAAACAAAACAAAACAAAACAAAACAAAACAAAACAAAACACAGGGAAACAGGTACCTTAGTGCCGGGAACTCATGTTTTATAAAGAGTCTCAGTTTGTAGCTTCAGGTGAACTAAGAAAGAGAAAATGATGACAGCAGGTAGTTATTCTTCATGGCATAGAAGACTCATGATCTGACATGGTCCTCATGGTCTGAAGCCTGACTCCTTCATTTTCTTCATTTTCTTGTGTGTGTGTTTGTGTGTGTGTGTGTGTGTGTGTGTGTGTGTGTGTGTGTGTGTGTGTGTAAATGACAGCACATGTATGTGTCAATGACAAAAGTTAATATATGTCTTGCTCTGTCTCCACTTTATTGTTTTGAAAGAGAGTCTCTCATTGAACCTGAAACTCACCAATTTTACTAGACTGGATAGCCTGAAGAAACCTGGACACCAACCCAGCCACAAAACCCTTGACCTATAATCTTTCATGTCTGAAAGATGTTCTGGGACAATGGTGGAGCAGAACTTGTGGGAGTGATCAATCAATGCGTGGTTTAACTCGAGGCCCATGCCAAGAGAGGGAGCCTATACCTTATACTGCCTGGGTGGCCAGGAAACAGAGACTGGATAGCCCAGAGACCTAGAGTAGAACCAAACATGACTGACAAAAAAAAAATCAATGAAATGCTTCCTAATGATATTCTCCTACACTCATAGATCAATGTTTTGTCGAGTCATCATCAGAGAGGCTTCCTCTGACAGAAGATGGGAGCAGGTTCAGAGACCCACAGACAGACATTATATGTAAAGAGAGGCTAAATTGGAGGTCTCCATTGGGTCCCTCCCCTTGCAGACTGGGGAACCACAGAAGAGGGGGAGGAAAGATTGTAGGAGTCAGAGGGGATGGAAGACACCAGGAGAATGTGGCCTACAGAATCTACTAAGGAGGGCTCACAAAAACTGACGAATGAAGCACAGGGCCTGCAAAGGTCTGTACCAGGTCTTCTGCATATATATTATGACTGTTATCTTGGTGTTTCTGTGGGATTTATGACAGTGAAAGCAGGTGTGTCTGACTCTTTTGCCTGTGCTTGGGACTCTTTTCCTCTTAGTGGGTTGCCTTGTCCAACCTTGATATGAGGGCTTTTGCATTGTTTTATTGCACCTCGTGTTTTTTATGTTTGGTTGTTGTCTCTGGGAGGCTGGCTCTTTTCTGAAGGGAAATGGAGGAGGAGTGGATTTGGGGGAGAAGGGAGGTGGGTGAGAGAGCTGGGAGGAGTGGAGGAAGGGGGGGACTGTGGTTGGGATGTATTGCATGAGAGAGTTGATTCTATTTTCAACTAAATAAAAAGAGCCACTGCTAATCTACCTAAGCCAAACACAGAGATTTCATAGAGAGAGCACATAAATGTGTGACACATGAATAAAATAAAAGAATTGAACAGTCCCTTGGTTGGCAGTGAGATTGTTAAGAGAATGACAGAGCATCGTTGTCTGATATGGCTGACTTGAACTTTTGTTGATAAGGGAGGTAGAAGAGCCTTGTCAAGGTGTTAGAACATGGCAAAACCCTAACAGGCAATACTTAATAAAAAAAAATGAACCAAATAGATATTGTTAAGCAAATTGTTTGTCCTTTTAGCTTGGGTTGGTGATGTGCCCAGAGTCTATGGATTCTAGAAAAAAGACCAGAAAGAGTATCTTATGTCACATACATATCAAATTTAGTATCTAACTATTTTAGTACCATTTTGGTTCTAAGAGATGTCAAATATCTGGGCACTCTCTCCCCTTGTAGGTATGGGTAGAGTTCCTGGAAACTATGCTTGTTGTTATTTTACAAAAATGAGTTTTTACTGTAATCATCACTTTTTCCATAAACATGTAGTGAGTTAGAAGAAAATTCAATTAAGCAAAAAGAAGAAATGCCAAGGTTCATTAAAGTGCCACAGAGCCAGGCTGCCGCATGAGAACCACAGCTAGCTTATAATGCTACACACCTTGTTTGTAGATGTTGAGCAATGGACATCTAGCGCAACAAACAGCAGGCACATGTGGCTTTGTTTGTACCTATCATCATCTTGCTATCTACCTTTTCCTATTACATTTGACAGGAGTTTCCTCTGGGTACCAGTTGTCATGGGACTTTTCTATTTCCTTTCTGCCTATTCAAGGGGTATTGTAAGTTTGTAGAGATATGATTTGCAGATATTGCAGCTTGTGATGGTAAATGCAGAAGATTTTGGAATCAGTAAATCTAAAATGCATCTTTGTCAGAAGTGAGGGCAATCTCGCCAAGCCAAGCTTCATAGCCAATGAACTGAAATTATTGTTTGTAGACGAATTTCTAAACAGTCTTATTAAATAAGAAACACAGAGCCAAATACAGGGGTAATAGCTGAAGAGATCAGATAAATAGCAGATAACTACAACTAGCCTTAGCTTACCACCATCCAGTAGCTTCCCCAGAGAGAGCTTCTTCCTCTCTAACCTGAGCTTTTATTGCCTTCCTGTTCTGCCTTTTCATTGGCTCTAAGCCCAGCCACATCACTTCCTCATCACTGCCTGTCTATACAGACCTCCAGGTCTCTATGGTTGGTATTGGGATTAAAGGCATGGGTCAACATACTTGGGTGTGTCCTTGAACACACAGAGACTCTGCCTGCCATGTGATTGGATTAAGGGCGTGTGCTAACACTGCCTGACTTCTGTTTTCTGGCTTGCTATGACCTCTGATCTCCAGGCAAACTTTATTTATTAACATACAAATAAAATATCACATTTCAGCACAAATAAAATATCACCACAATTGTTATCTCATATTTGTAGGTAAAACATTATTTTGCTTACACGAGCACAAGTATTTCCACACATCCGTAGGTATCAGGGTCTTGTTTTACATACTAAAGAGGGGTATATATTCAAGGCTTTTCTGAGAAAACAAAAATACAGCACCAGGGCTCTTTGCAAGAGTGCATCTGAAACAAGAGCTATAAAAGATGCTACATGATACATTGCTAAAAATGCAAACTCCCTCAGTAAGGTGCAAACAAACCACAGCAGATAACCATGACACAGGATCTATTGGCTGACACAGAAGAGGGAGGCCAAGGGCTTCAGCAAAATCACATATGTTATTTAGACATTGTGTGGAGCCAAAGGTAACAGGAACAAATGACCTGATGTTTGTGTTAAACAAATAAGCCCAGAATGCAATCAACTCAAATGACTGTGTTTCCAACCCTGGAATGTTTGGGAGTTATAGAACAAAAGGCCAACACAGAAAACTGTTTTACCAATATGCCTCTTAGTGTTCAAATGAATGTTAATCATCTGCATTTATAGAGTCTCATAAATGCATATGGCCAAAAGAGAACAGAATGTGTTAGTGACTAAACTCTGAATCATCTCTTTCACTCTGCACATGGAGGCTGTTGCCAGTACTTACCACTTCTCTCTTCAAAAATGTCTCCTATAATTTTACCTCCTTGTTCTACTACCTATTGTCATTACAGCACACACATGCCAGTTCAGTAGTTTCCCAACACCAACAGAATACTTTACAGGCTAATAAATTTGGCAATCAAATGGTATTAGGATGTCCGTCAAGTAATAAAATTGTCCTCAATGTCTTATTTAAAGGATGATTAGCAAGCACTATCCAGTTCTCTGAAGCTGTGAGTTACCAACCACACATGCTCCTTTTCATCTTTTAAGAACTGACCATTCCTCCTCTAGGCAGATATGCCATGCTGCCTTCTTTATGGCACTCTTTCTGGAACCTTTCTTCAACCTCTTCCAGAGTGACTCTCGTCTCTAACAGACAATAACACATTCTTGCTCTTGTGATGATGGCCAAGGTGTTCGGCTTCTTTCCTGAGTCCCCCATTAAAGACTGAATTGTCTGAGTTTGGCCACTGCTTCCTAGTGTATTATTGGCTCATTTATATAATCCTCAGTGCTGATCCCAGCTTCCTCCTACCCTCAAGTGTCACAGAGCTGTCTTATGTGGAAACACATTCATTTTTATCTCACCCTACTTAGCAGCCTCTGGCTTTGTCTTATCCTTTCTTCATTTAAACAATTAAGTCCATTCCCACATAAGCCGTCTTCAAAGTTCCGATTTTATGTGGTCTAGTCCTGCATGCCAATACAAATGGGATGTGAATGATATTTGTTGCCAGCAGCCAGCTCCTGCAGGGCAATGACAGAGCGTAATTCCAATGCTGTGTAGAACACAGAAAATAATACTAGATCTGTGTTAAATAAACTAAAACAAACGGAACCCAGGGTTTCATCTTGCAAAGCAAGCCTTTTAACATAGCTAAGCTACACCCAGCTATGCTACTTGAAGTTTTCATACATCTTGTTTTCGATTCATTTCATGCAATGCAAGCAGAAAATAATCTTATATTTAATAGAAAATGTTACCCTAAAAACTATGCCATTCTTTGGGAGTTAGATTTTATGCATTTTCTGTATGTATTTGCATGTATTCATATATTCATGAATACATATATATGCACACACATGCACACATACATACACACACACACACACACACACACACACACACACACACACACACACACACATATATATATGGAGGCCAGAGAACAACCTCAGATTTTTATTCTCAGAAATGTCATCCACCTGAGACAGGGTCTCTTATTGGCCTACACCTAGCAAAACATGCTGATGGCCAGTAAGTCCCAAAGATCCTTATGTCTCTGCCTCCCTAGTACTAGGATTACAAGTGCATATCACACTGTCAAGGACTTATTTCATGGGTCCTGGGGATGGAGTTCAGGTTCTCATGCTTTCAAGGCAAGGACTTTACTGACAGAGCCATCCCTCCAGAGCTATGCCAACTTTAAAGTTCCTGTATGCTTTGTTCTATTGCTTGACTTTTAAAGGGAAGTTGTAGAGACATAGTGATATATTTGTGATAGTCACCTTTACTATTTGGGATTTATAAAGAATAGTAAAAGATAGATGCTATATTTGTTATATTTGGATGTTTTACTATATTGCATTGTGTGTGTCTGAATATCACAAATAACAACTACAAATAATCTTGCAGAATTCATGTAAAGCTACCAAAGTAGTAGGGTGTGGTAGC
This sequence comes from Peromyscus californicus insignis, assembly GCF_007827085.1. Classification (NCBI taxonomy): domain Eukaryota; kingdom Metazoa; phylum Chordata; class Mammalia; order Rodentia; family Cricetidae; genus Peromyscus; species Peromyscus californicus. The sequence continues at coordinate 39,697,271 of NW_026294469.1, forward strand.
CCACACCTTTGAGCTCATACTCAAGAGGTAGAGATACTCACATGTCTGTCAGTTCTATGCAGACTGGTCTACATAGTAAGTTTGGGCCAGCCAGTGCTACACAGTGAGACCCTGTCCCAAATTAATAAATAGATAAATAATACAAAACAAAAACTACAGAAAACAGTGGCTTTTCTTGGTTTCGGCATCTTTTTGAAATGGAAAAATCTTCAGTAAATCTTTATTAAGTTGAAAATTAATAGAAAACACTTATTTGTTCACAAACTGTAAAGAATCAATGAAGTTTTAACTATACAATTGCAGGTACATGCACTATCTACTCTGCAAGGTGAGGGTATTAAATACAAGGTGGCTGATCTAAGCTAGCTCAGCCCTGTGTGAGTCTGTACTACTTTTAGAAGTATATTGGAAGTGACTGATGAGGAAAAGCTATATGAAGGTTCTGACATTCATTCCTGAAGTTCACAGATGGTGACATCTGCTCTAAGAATGCGCTTTCAATGCATTTGTCTGCATATATTCTCATTTCAAACCAACCCCCATGTTTTACTTCTATACAATAATTAAAAATTCTATGTGTGAGTGTAGTTATGTATGCTGGCTGCCTGCAGAGACCAAGATAGAACTCGGGTTTCCTAGGGTTAAAGTTGCAGACAGTAGTATTCTGCATGGCCATTGGGTGCTAGGAAGTAAATTCACTTTAGCCCCCAATTCTTCCTTTAGGTGTGCCTCATGACCATGTTTTTATTTTCTAAATTCCATGGGCAAGACCTCCAACTTTTTATCTAGTATGTAGTGCAACAGATTCTTTATAAACTTTCTTGATTCTAGTGGCTTACCATTCTGTATCACCATTACTGGTGTTGTCCAACACATTCTTCCTAACCAAGTGGATTCTATTGCTACACGTCCCACATTATTGTTATATGATGTAATCATCAACATAAATCTTCTGTGTCTTAGTGTTTTGGGTTTCCTCATTCCCTCTGAAATCTAAGCACCTTATTAAGGTCTTGTTTAGGAAGCTATGACACCAACTGACATGCTAATATGAAAGCAGGATATCTCCTAGGGTCTCAATTTCAGACAAAAGTTACTTCAGGCACAATTCTTAACTTCTACCTTTTGGTTGCCTTTCCTTCTCTTTGAGTTTAACATGTGATCAATCAATTCATATAACCTGTTACTTTCAAGTCTAAGGTGCTAGACCAGCCCTCACAGATTATAATGAACACATACTGTTTCCCGGGTTTTGCTTATAGGACAGCGCAGTGATTAAGGACACAGATTGCTTCCGCTCATAGATTAGCCTTGCCAGTGATTAATTGAATAAACTCAGCCCAAGTAACTGACCTCTCAGTGCCTTCCTACTTTCATTTCAGAATTAGGGGACAATACCAATCTCTACTTCATTGGGATGTTCCAAAGATTAGATGGGTTGGCAGAGACATAGAGAGCTGTGTCCCATGGATGAAGTATGTCAGAGCTGGTAGCTGGACAGCAACGGTAACTACAAAAGCTAGATCCCAATTTTTGCAAGCGGGAGAACCAGAATAATCCTTTGAAGCATGTCATAGTTTGGTTGTACTCTTGCTTAAATTTTCCAGAGCATTCTCTTTTATTGTACTTATATCAAGATTCAGAATCTTAGGTCCTAAATCATCAATTTCTGATCTACTTTCTGCTGACACGTCTATTGCATCTTGAGATACTTGTCCCCATTCTTTCTTTGCTTCATGAACTCAACTTCTGTGCCTTTTGGGAATCAATTAAGCTATTTCATTGTTACTTGTTCCTCCCACACTCTTTCTTGTCTGGTTAGGCATCCTCTGGGTCTTCAGTCAGTTCCTGAGATGACTTCCTTAACTACCCTGCCTATAAGGGAATTCTATCTCCAATACTCATGGCTGTAGCATCTGTTTTTCTCTGTTGTTATTATTTCCATCAGCTACCACGTACGTGCTTCTATTGCTTTTTCACTTAGTATTTTATTTGCTGCACACTATTAGTACAAGCCACGTGAGCAAAGGTTCATGTGTATCTTGTCCACCCCTTAACCACTAGCATTGACAGCTCAGAACATGAACTGAACGGAGTACATGATTCATACTTGTTTGTTATTTATTCTTAACTGGTCAATAGCTTTACTTGCTTCTAAGTGAACTACTTATCTATGCCCATCTATCACTATGTACAGGACATTTTCATAAGCTAAAATTAGCCTCTACTTGTTTTTCACTTACCTCCCTTGACACAAGCACTCAGTCCTTCCAGTTTGGTCTGTCAACATTCTTATAACTATCTTTTTATTTCTACAGAACCACTTGTCTTCACTGATCTTCCGCATCATAGCATTTATACGTGACTTTAATGCTTCTTCCTCTACGGTTCTAATCCTTATAAATACAACAATATTATTTTTCCTCAAGATGCAGTTCTATCATTAATTAAAATCTAGATATTCAAATTTAAATATATTTTATATTTAGGAATGCATACTCCTGGAGTGTCAAATAAGAACATTAATAAATATTTCTAATTAGTTTTATGTTGGAAGAAGTTAAGACATACATATTTATGCAAGCCAAACTTTAATCTTTACTCTATAATATCTATTTAAAAATTCATTTCCTTATCCAAAAGGATTCTTTTGTAAGTTTTGTAAGGCTTTGTAAGGCTTTGGTTTTGCTTGGGGGATAATGACACTTAACTTCCTAAAGTATTCCAGACTCTAAAAATTGCAAGAACAAAACCTACTGGAGACCATATGGAGACAAACTCCACAAGACATTTGTGCAGTTGGCATCTGCTCCTATCAGAACTGGCACGGAAGCTGACATCCTTGGGTCTCTGATTCTTTCAGGCCAGGGCTCACAGGATGGTTTAATCATGGAATGCTATTAAAAACTATTTGCCAAGAACTGAATTGATGATTTTTTTTAAGAATATTAAGTGATAACTCACACTTTGGTTTCATTTCATTCAAACAGTTTCATTTCTTTTTCCAAGGCAAGAGTTTCAGAATGAGAACCTGCATTTGAATATCATTCTTGATGCATTTCTTCTTGTCTAATGTGAACTCAGAGACTGTGTCTAAGAGAAACCTTTACAGGCCCTGGGAGGGCAGGAAGGCTGGCAGGCAACTCGGCTACCATCTAGGCCCAGATCTAGTGCTTTGAGTCTGTCTACCCCAACATCCACTCGATCTATGTATGAGCTGCTGGAAGGTGGCAGTCCCGAAGAACCAGAGCCACAGGATCACCATGACTATGGGCAACAGCAGGATATCCAAGAGGAGTCTTGGTAATGTTTCAGTAGTGATGATGTGTCAGAAACCAGAAGCCTTGAACCAGACCAACGACTCGTCTCAATGAACATTTGTATGTAAAGCTGTTTGGGGGAAAAATCATACCATTTGACAAAATGCAGCTTCCAATGCCACTACAACTAACAAAGATGTGATGGAGAGATGGGAAAGATGGAGGAACCCATTGGTGCATGGGGGGTGGAGAGAAGCAGAACTACAGACACGAAAGTTGTGACAAGTATGAGAGAAGGCTGTGGTGGTGGGGGACCATGTCCTTGCTGAGTGGGGCGAACAGGGTGGTGTGCTGCAGCCTGGAGCTTGGGCATACCACGCCCCTAAACTGTGAGAGCCCACAGTGACTCCAGCTTGTGGCTTGATTCCATCTGTTTTTTCTTAGTCCTCACTTCCTTATTCAGGACTGTTCAACAGGTCGGGTGGGGCTCGACACTGAACAAGCTGCCCAGGCACATGATTGCCCTGCGTCTGAGCAGTGACAGAATGTCCAAGAGGAAGAACTGGATTGGGCCTCCTCAAAAATTTCCCATGGCCTGTGCTTCCCCCAGAGGTTATGCTGGTATCATGATCAGTACTCTGCCCCAGGCCATGATGAAGTCCAAGGGCCATGTGGATATCTGGCAATCTGTCCTGCTGCTGTGGGCCATGTTTGGATCCATGGTCCTGCTGCACCCAGATGCTGTGTTGACATCCAAGGCCAGTGCTGCCACTGAGGGCCATGATGTTTCCCATAGTCTGTGCCACTAACTGAGGCCATGTTGTTGTCTGCGGGCAGTACTGCTTCCAAAGACCATATTGATGAAAGTGGCCTGTACAGCTACCAGAGGCCATGTTGATGTCCTTGGCCTGTGCTGCTGCTGAGGGCTATGAGAGTGTCCAGGGCCTTTTCCTCCTTTTGGATTGCCTTGCCTAACCTTTATATGATGGTTTGTGTCTAGTCTTGCTGTATCATTTTATGCTGTGTTCAGTGGATATCCCCGGGAGGCCTGCTCTTTTCTGGAGGCAAATGGAGGAAGAATAGATCTGGGGGAGAGAAGATGCGGGAGGGGAGCTTGGAGGAGTGGAGGGAGAAGAAACTGAGGTCAGGATACACTGAAAAATAAAGAAAAAATAAAGAAGTGGGGCTTAAAAGAAGGTAGCAAAAAAAATCAGTTCTAAGTACTTAAGGTAGTAATAAGAAATGAGATCCCCATCACAACTTTCAGTGTCTACTGTTTGTGGAAGAAAGTGGCTCAGAAGGGAAACAGTCTGAGATTGCCGACAGAAGCAGCAGCGTTGCTGGGAGCAGAAATTTAGCACCATAAAATCCTAGAGCTTCTTGAGAATTTGTGGAACATTTACTTATAGTTGAGGAAACCAAGGCCTGTGGTCACAGAGATAGACTCCAGAGTTTGAGCCTCCTGAGTCTTTTGTGATTGCTCCTTGGGACACACATCACAGGCATTCTGGGGGTCACCCCTGCACTCACAGATTAGAAGCCCTTCCTCTACTAATGGTGTCCTATCTAACACTGAAATGACACTTAGTTCAGGAAAATTCTTTTTAGAAGGTACTCTGCAGGCTACCTAAACATGGACACCAACCCAGCCTCAAAACCTTTGACTTACAATCTGTCCTGCCTGCACAACATGCTAGGGTAAAGGTGCCAAGGAATATGTGGGAAAAACCAAGCAATGTCTGATTTGACCTAAGGCACACTCCATGAGAAGCGATCCATGCCTGCCACTGCTTGGGTGGCCAAGAACTAGAGACTAGATAGCTCAGAGGTCTAGGGTAAAACCAAACACTAGTAGTCTAAAAAAAGTCAATAAAATGATCCTAATGGTTTCCTTCTATACTCATAGACTGGAGCCTTATCCAGTCATTGTCAGAGAGGCTTCCTCTAGCAGCATATGAGAACAGATGCAGAGATCCGCAGCCAGACATTATGCAGAGAGAGAGTCTAAATTGGAGGTCTCCATCTAATCCCTGCCCTCAGAGCTCAGGGAATCTGAGGGAAGAGAGGGCAGAAAGAGTATAAGGGACAGAGGTGATAGAGGACACCAGGAGACCAAGACCCTCTGAATCAACTAAACAAGGCACACAAGAGCTCACAGAGACTGAAGCAACAATCACAGAGACGACATGGGGCTCCACCAGATTTTCTGACTATATATTTTAGCTATTAGCTTAGTATTTTTTATGAGATTTTTGACTGTGAGTATGAGTCGGTTTCCAACTCTTGTGACTGTTTTCCTCCTGTTGGGTTGCTGTGTCCAACTTCAATAAGATAGTTTTTGCTTCATCTTATTATATTTTATTTGATCATGTTTGGTTGTTATCTTGTAGAAGCCTGTTCTTCTCTAATGAGAGACAGAAAGAGAATGAATCTCAACAGGGAGGAGGTGGGGAGGAACTGGGAGGAGTAGAGGGAGGGGAAACTCTAATCAGGATATATTGTATGAGAAAAGAATTTACTTTTCAATCAAAAAGAAAAGAAATGTTCCTAAAGTAGAATTTGAAATGATGTTACACTAAGGATGTTTGAAAAGCCATATGGAATCATTTTTTATGTTTACATAAAAATACACATTTTATATATACTTACATATATATATACAAATATACACATTTATGTATATAAATACACATATAAGCACATAACATATAAAGTTATACCACTTGGTGCTAATGCTTATCCAAGAGCCGCAGACTTTCAAACAATAGTTAGGCAGAGGAAATCTCCCTAAAAGTTACTGAATAGAAAACTCCACTGGAGCTTCTGGCTAGAGACTCTTAGAATTATATAGGTAATTGGTATTACCCTTACTCACCTCCTAGAACTTGAAAGTAATTTTATATTACTTTCAAGAAACCACACACTTAGGGCATAGGACTAAGAAGAATCAAGTTGCAACTGACCTGGAAGCTTCCTCTTTGAGGACTAGCCTTCATAGTGTTTGAAGGTATTATGCAAGTTGTCAAGGGATAAAGTCATCAATAGTCACATCCACTTGTAATGTATATGAACCACAGAGATGACCAGTACAATAAAATGTTCCCAAGCATGGAATGGTAGCACGTATATCTTCAGGGTAACCAACAGCCAGATAACTGGACTTAATGCATGCTTCAGAAGAGGAAACTCATGCTTCATACAGTAATCCCAGGCAACTATATATGGCTGGTGAGGCCATAGACCCTAACAGAGAATTTACTATTGTCAATTTCCTAAGCCAGTATAATCTTTAATTGCATTCTAGACACTTAACTTTATACCCACAGGTAAGTGCAGCTCTCATCCTCATTGCATAAGCTTCCTTTTATAGCAGACAGACAGAAACAATAACAGAAACCTACAATTGGTCAAAAGGCAGAGAATAACTAACCATGAGTTGTCCAATGGCAAGTGATCCATCTAAAACACAACCCTTACACCAAAGACTGGGAATATTGTAGAAGAGGGAATGAAAGCTTGTAAAAGCCAGAGGACCAGGACAACTGCTATGAGATAGTGTCTTCAATATATGACAGGTAATTTGTATCCATGTGCTCTTATCAATCTGATATCCCACACAAGACCTAAAGAATGACAAATTTAGTTGACATGCTAATATGGATAGAGGAAACTAACAAGGTCCTTCCCCAAATGAAGAGCTACAGACAATCGTGGCTGCCAAAAGAGTGAGAATCAGTTTTCTCAATGGATGGGCCCCTCATAGATTATCCAATCCCAGTTGGTCAACCTTAGACCATACATATAGGAGCAATACCAAATGGACTCAGAAGACTGTGTTTATGTATACACATGTGAGAAATATATGTGTATATGTATAATAGTATATATTATTACACACACATATGCATAGGCTATACAGTAATAATTTAAAAAAATTAGAGATCAATAATTTCAGAGAGTAGACAAGTTGGGGTGGAAAGAGGAAGGGTGAAAAGAATATAAATATAGTACTCATGTATGAAGTGCTTAATTTTTTTAATTTAAAAAGAAAAGACAAAGCTACATAATAAGCTTAAGTTATAAACATCATATAGGGATCCACAAACTACTTGAACTATTTTGGAAAATCAGTGTTTTTGAAACATGGTCATGCCCCCTCCATGTCATCCATTTTACTTTTGCATTGAACAGCAGAATAGAGTGGTTGTAATGGAGACCATGTGGTCCAGAGAGCTCACATGAACTTTTAAAGGAAAAGTCTGTCATATCCTGAACTAGAAAATAGGATTTCAAGGAATGAGACAAGGAAAAAAAAGGAAAGAAAACAGGCTCTAGACTTTATCTCCATAGATTTATATGTTAAAAGTCTAAATAACACTATCCTTTTAAGCATATTTAACCATGGCTTCCCATCTATATTTGGTAGTCACCATGGCATCATCCTACAGAATAGAGCATGCACAGATAAACACGTCTACATTCTCATTCTCACATACTTTTAGACAAAAGGTAGTATGTTTTATTATCTTATCTGATATGGATAACACTATAACACTGTAATAAATGATGCTTTTTTATTAGGTATGAAGAATCCTCCTGATTTATTCATATGTTCTGCTTTTAAACTTTTGGGTCTAGTGTGTGGTATGTGGTGTGTGTGTGTGTGTGTGTGTGTGTGTGTGTGTGTGTGTGTGTGTGTTATGGGTGAAGGCAGGAACTTGTGACACATATTGAAGTTAGTGGACATAACTTTGTGAAGCACTCCTTGCTCTCTACCTTGTGTGATGGGGTCTTTTGTTGCTCATCAAAGTGTATCCCATACTAACTGGCCCACAAGCTTCAGGAGGTTCTCCTGTCTTCATTGCTCATCTCACCACCAAAGTGCTAGGATTACACAGTGGCATGTGCCCAGCTTTTATGTAAATTCTAAGAATTTACACTCAGGTCCTTAAGCCTGTTTGGCAAGCACTCTCTTCTAGGACCCTTCTTAATAGTATCTTAAACCTATGTTGGGTATGTTTGGGCATGTACTTCAAACTTTCATCATCTTCATCATTTCAAAATTCTTATCTAATAGACATGGACACTTTATTAACACATCTTGTAAAGAGTGACTTTCCATGAATCCAAGTAGGGCTGCATAAGTTCTATTAATACGTAGTAGTATAAATTAAAATACTGTTTTTATTTTTATCTACCAAACTAATGAATATGCACAATCTTTTTAAAATATATGATCTGATAGCTACAAAGAGCTGAGACTTTGTGTTCCTCAGTCAGTGTAAAAATATCTGCTATGCTAAGCAAATCAGGGCCTGCCTTGATGGCAAAACTCAGCAGGCCTCTTTAAAACATCATTGTGAATAAATCAAGAACTTAGCACACAAAGAACCACTGAATTTATTTATAAACTGATTTAAATAGTGATTCTAGATTAATCAGGACTCAAACTTTTTCCATAGAAAATTTTGTAGCCCCTATGAAACTAGGATTTGGGATATTATACATGCTTGAGATTAATGTGCTATTCTGTTAGATGAAAAATATTGACCCAAATTAATGATTCTTAAATCTAAAATCTTCTATGGCCTTAATGCGCTACCTGCTAATATAGAGGCAATTCCTACAGGAATAAAAACATCCTGAAACTCAATTCACTAAATGAGTCCCTCAACCATGCTCTTAAAAAAATATTCTGAACTCTAATTGATTCCGTAAATGTTCCAGCAGAAAGCTTTCTGCATACTAATAGGATGTTGGCCAGCCAGGATCCCCAACAATTTTGCCTGGGTAAGTAAACCTAAGAGAGATGTTGGCAGCCATCCCCAGTGAGGTTTTCCTAAGCCTACAAGAATGCCTTTAAATCCTGCAACTGGTGAAAATAGCTCTTCAGATATTCACACTTTCCAATACCTCATTTTCCTCCCAACGTGATTTATAACATTTCGGTTCATTTGCTTTCAGCCCCAAATAAACTTATTGAGGATTCAGAAGAAAATGTAAAAGATCTAGGGATGCTGAGAAGAGAAACAGATAAACAAAAGCAACTCTGAGACATTAGGAATACCTGCAGTAGACATGCAGGGGAAACAGCACAGATTTACTTGAATAAAGGAATACTGATTCCAAAAAAATGAAGATGAGGATGGAGAAAAGTGGGGGACCTGGATGGAAGTGAAAGAGGGTGGGCAGGAAATAGACCAGTACAAGCAAATACAATGGCCATCTGGAAGCAGAACTGCTCAGCCTCATGAACACTGGAATGATTTAACAATATCCCTGGAGGAGTTGTAAAATGTTTTGTTCCTGGAAATGTTTCTACTCAAGCTAGGTAAGTTGACACAGGCAAGTGATTTAGTTGACGTTTCTAGATGTCCTTCCAACTCTGGTACTTTGACTTGGTAACTTAGGAATGACAAAGGCGATGTCAAAAGAGAAAAATGAAAGATGCATGTATGTGGAGCACACATGAGATTTACGCGGTGCCTCAGAACTTAACTCTGCTGCAGCCTGGATTGACTTGAAAATTCATCACACTCTGCAGGAAACCATTCATGAAAGTACTAAGGAGTGACTCAGTACAAGTCCCTGACAATATTCCATCCATAAACAAAATTGCCCCTCTCACTTCCTCTATATTCCAGCATCCATTTTCCTACAGCCCCAAACACACAGGTTTCTAGTCTGCTTTCTGAATACCTCTAATACTATTTCTGTAATCTTTACTAGGTCCTTCCCACATTCTTAATGTGATGTCCAACACAAATGACATAAACCATGATTTTCCTCCAAATTTTACAAAGTATTGTCTCCATTATAATGAAATTTTATTCTATAAAGTGAGTTATACTTTCCTGAAAATAATTTTTCTTAGTCTTCTGTATTGATGTGCTGTTGATCGGTTAGATTTGTGGGAATGAGAGGATAGTCAATTCTATATATGTATATTACATCTGAATTCAACTGTACATGCTTTGACTTTCCTTAGAGTCCATCCAACACTAAAAACCCATGTTTTATTTTACTATCATGCAATTCATAGCAAGGTTCTCACAATTATTCAAGCTTTGTGGTAGTAGAATCCTCTGGAGTTTTATCCTCAGTTAATCTCCAATTTATAGGTGCTTTTGCTAGGAGCAACATTGTTTTTTTAAAGCCACATTTTCAATTAGGTATGCATTCAAATCTTTGCAGTATTCCTACTTGGCTGGAATTTCCATCAGGACTCTATTAGGCTGTTTTTCTTGCTATCATTTTATATGAGCCTTTAAAAAAATACCCCATGCCATGTTACCTACTCATTAATTTTTTCCTCAATCTTTGTTATTTTATGCACTCCATTTTTACTCCAGTGATTACTGGCTTTCAATTCTTTACATATGCCAACTAATTTATCACATGTATTTAACATTTTTTCATACTTTACATGCTAAATACTCGTAACATCTAGCCAACATCCTACTGGTGCCCACTAATTCTGCTCTTATTTCAGTGCTAATTATCTTAGTGTAAGGCACTCTGGAATGATTAATGAGTCCAGCAGAAAACTGATGATTTAAATTTTTTAATGTAATTAACCTATCTAGTCATTACTTCTCAAAAAGGACACCCATTGGAAGGAAAGTATATTGTTCCTGTTAAAACTTTGGTGTAAACAAAGAGGCCTATTTTCTCTGGGTTGTGTAGCAGTTTTATCTGAGATTAAAACCTTCTACATGGGAAACATCTCAAGACAGGATTTTTACAGGGAGGTGAAACTTCAGGAATTTTTTTAAGGGAGGTGAAATGCTGCAAGGGAGCTAGGTAAGATGGGAAGTAAACATCTGACATTATCTTAAGGAAGTCTCTGAACCTGGCCAGATTCACTAGAACCTTCCCTCTCAAGAACATATAAAGAGTAAAGATTGCTGAAAACATTCTTAGACACGCTGCAAAGAAAAGTCTCAGAAAATCCCAGATGTCTGGAAGAAGTGGATATTAGCCGAACAAAATTGAAAAGCAAAGACCAACTGAGCTACCTAGAAAGTCTCAGGTCAACTGAACCACCTGGAAAGGACTCTCTCCAACCTATTGAGCTGCCTGCAGGATGTGCATTGCATCCCAGGTTCCCAGCTCTTGGAAGTTGTCACTCATGTTAGGGTGGGCTTTGAGTCTTTGAGTTATTTCTGCTCCCCACCCATTTTCCTGTAAGCAATTCCAATAAAATCCCTTGGTTCACCAAACTGGATATTTGTGGTATTGGTACTTTGGTCTGCTGTGAGATTTCTATCTGGGGTCAGTAGGGGTGTGTGTGTGTGTGTGTGTGTGTGTGTGTGTGTGTGTGTGTGTGTGTGTGTTTCATCTCCCCAGGAAAAGTCCGTCACATAACACTCTGAAATAACAGTTTTTCAAACATGACAAGTTAATGAAAATGAGACAAATATAGAAGATATCCATGAATAATTTTGAGAATGACTAATCACTGGCCTGTTATTTGCATGTGGACCCTGTAAATGTGATAGTTTCATTTATCAAAATAAATATAGAGAAGGTAAGAACTTAGAGAGTAGAAGAACAACAAACTATACTCTTTTTGTAGCTTGAGTTTTCCTGCCTGGCCCACAGTCAGTACAAATCTCTCTCACTTGCCAGTCCCACAGCCACTCAGACCCAACCAAGTAAACACAGAGACTTATATTGGTTACAAATTGTATGGCCATGGCAGGCTTCTTGCTAACTGTTCTTACAGCTTAAATTAATCCATTTTCATTAATCTATACCTTGCCACATGGCTTGTGGCTTACCGGCATCTTCACATGCGGCTTGTCATCATGGCGGCTGGCAGTGTCTCTCTGACTCAGCCTTCCACTTCCCAGCTCTATTCTCCTCCTTGTCCTGCCTATACTTCGTGCCTGGCCACGGGCCAATCAGTGATTTATTTATTGACCAATCAGCAACACATTTGACATACAGACCATCCCACAGCACTTCCCCTTTTCTTTTCTTAAAAAGGAAGGTTTTAACCTTTACACATCTCCAAAGTCAGCTTGGTATATTTGGGAATTTGGGCGTAGCTTCTCTTACTACTTCCTGCTGGAGGGGGGCACTGTATCTTATGGGGACACAAAGAATATTTTAGAATTATGGAGTAGTCCATGAGGGTGTATCGTCTGAGCCAGTTGCCTTGAAACAGTTCTGGATGTTGGATCATCTGGGCCATGGTGTCATCGGAGACCTTTCAGGGGGTCTTGGCTGGTCAAACCTGATGTATCTTAATCTGGAACAAATCCATAGCCTCTGGCTTTCTGTGGAAACAAAAGCAGAGCCTCCTTTCCAAAGCAACATATCCTTACATCCAAATTTTGAAGTCAAGGTACCTTTAAAATATACATTTTGGCATAACTCAACAGCTTTTGTAATCAAATGTTTTTCTTCAGTTATGAATATCAAAGAGAACATAATCCAGATTCTCTGTGTGGTAGCCATCTTTACGTGGCTTATTTTTTTATATTGGCTTGAGCCTATTGTTTTAAACTGTAGCCTTCTAAGCCTGAAACGGCGCTGGCGCTATGGTTGCTGGCTCCGCCTACTTTAGCTTCTCAACATGGCGGTGGTAAGTTTTCTGCCAGCTCTGTGAGCCATCAACTCTCAGAAATAGTGGGTCTATGTTTCTATCAAAGCAGCGTGTAGCCCAGAAACCTCTTTTTTTTTTGTTTTGTTTTGTACTAGCAAAGGTTAAATCCACCACACAGCTTAATGTGCCACTTGCAGAGGATAAATCCACCAGACAGCTTAATGTGCCACTTGCAGAGGCCTCATTCTTGCCATACTGCAGGTCGAGCATGCACGCCAGGAACCCGCCATAGTAGCTCAAACACGCAGGCTGTTCTAGCTTAAAAGAGACAACTAGGAGCTGTTTTTAGCTCTGTTTTAGAATCGTTTTACTCAGGTTTTAGGTGGAAACTCTTGCCCCATGTTGGGCGCCATTTGTAGCTTGAGTTTTCCTGCCTGGCCCACAGTCAGTACAAATCTCTCTCACTTGCCAGTCCCACAGCCACTCAGACCCAACCAAGTAAACACAGAGACTTATATTGGTTACAAATTGTATGGCCGTGGCAGGCTTCTTGCTAACTGTTCTTACAGCTTAAATTAATCCATTTTCATTAATCTATACCTTGCCACATGGCTTGTGGCTTACCGGCATCTTCACATGCGGCTTGTCATCATGGCGGCTGGCAGTGTCTCTCTGACTCAGCCTTCCACTTCCCAGCTCTATTCTCCTCCTTGTCCTCCCTATACTTCGTGCCTGGCCACGGGCCAATCAGTGATTTATTTATTGACCAATCAGCAACACATTTGACATACAGACCATCCCACAGCACTTTTCCTTCGGTAACTAGTGCCAGTGAGGAGACAAAGAGGATGGTCACTCAGATACAATCTTATTGGTTCGTGACTTGCTGAAAAGCAGGGCAGTTCTGCAGAGAAGCATACCTCTTCTCCTGGATAAGCACCTCTCTCTTGCAGCATCTCTGCAGCATTTCACCTATGAGAATTTCTCACCTCTCCATAATTTGACCAATTAAGTGACCATTTGGGTCCTGATTCCTTGACCATGAATCTATTTAATCTTAGCAATGAAAACTCAGAGTCAGGTATTAGGGTGAAAGCTGAAAGATCAGAGAAGCAGAGAAGCCAGCCATGAGACTTCTTACCTCTGTGAAATCTCAGACCCAATGGGGGAAGATCCTGTCTCCTCAGACTAAATGGTGAGGCAGTGAGATCCTGCCACCATTCACTTTACATTCCTGTCTCCACCTCCCAATTGTGCTGGGATTAAAGACTTGAGCCTCCCAAGTGCTGGGATCAAAGGCATGAGATCCCAAGTGCTAGGATCAAAGGTGTGAGCCACCACTGCCTGGCTCTATTTCTCTTTTAGAATGGTTCAATCTCGAGTAGCCCAAGATGGCCTTGAACTCCTGATCTTTCTGTTTCCTCCTCCAAAGTGCGGGGATTAAAGGTGTGTGCCACCACTGCCTGGCCTCTATGGTTAACTAGTGGATAGCTCTGCCTTCTAATCTCCATGCAAGCTTTATTTGTCAGAACACAAACAAAATATCACACAACAGATTCCCTTTGACAGAACAGTACTAAGCATTCCTCAGGAGCAATAACTCCAGCTTAGCATTAAAAGAATGGGAAGATTGACTGTGAAGTTGGAGAAAAAGCTTAAGATGCAAATCAGTCTGAGGAACAGGATTGTCACTCACACATGTCAAAAGACACAACTTCAAATTTAATTGCAGATTTAATTGGCTTTTATTTGTTCATCACAATTATCCCAGCCATCCACTAGACAAGAGAACAGTGAGTTTTGTCAGATGCAATTTGAATAGTAAAACAATATGGAGAAGGGAAAAAAAAATAACACAGATTGGCTAACATCAGTTCACTTCAAATTACTTTTCAGCAAGAGTTAAAGCAGAAGGTGCTTTTCTTATTGTACCGATTCAGCTAGATCAAAAGCTTCTGTCTTCAAACCAGAAGGATGTTTAGGAGCCTATGAGCTTCCTTAAAGCTTCAGTGTGATTGTAAGGTATTTAGCAAGGACGATAGTATTTTGTCCCTCTAAAAGTGGAAGCTCTGGCAAGAACAATGGACTTCTGTAATGTCTGTTTATTCTGTATATCTTAACTAATTATAATACATGTACTCGTGTGATTTTTACTTCCTTTTCTGTGTGTCCTATCCATCTATCTATCTATCTATCTATCTATCTATCTATCTATCTATCTACCTACCTACCTGCCTACATCTATCTATCTATCTATCTATCTATCTATCTATCTATCTACCTACCTACATCTATCTATCTATCTATCTATCTATCTATCTATCTATCTATCTATGTATCTATGTCTATCTATTTCTATCATCTACTATTTATATTAGGAAAATTTTACAGATGTATTGCTTATTCTACTACTTTTCTGAATCTTGTCCTAATTTATAACTATTTTATAAGATGCCCCTGGAGAACAGGAGGGTCCTGTGAGATGCTTTCTCCTCACTATCTTCTATGTTTATTACTTCCTATGCTTGTCTGTACCAGTAATCAGTGTGTTAGGACATTCTCATTATGATCCATCCTTATTTCTAAAACATCTCCTTGAACACCACATTACCTGATATTACTTCTATACAGTTTCAAATTAGTATCAGCATCCTATAAACTGGTTAAAGCAATTTCCCCATTTTGATCTGCAAACAAAGATACCTCATCCTTAAGCTCACAGCTCAGTCTAGTCTCCCTAAATTAAGTACCTGCACTTCCCTGAACACCATAGTCTATCCCTCTCCATTCGTTGGTGTTACTACCAATGTCTAGAATGCTTTTTCATTGCTTCATTGATTTATTTAATTCCTCATTGCAAACAACGAAAATTAATTTTGATTTTTTTCAATGCATAAATGAAGAAATGAAACATTTTGAGTATATAAATATAAAAAGAAGGATTTAATGGCTTACTGACAAAATTATTAGTTAAAAATCCCAAAAAAACATTCCTTTCCCAATATTTAAATATTATTAACAAATGCTAGAGTGAAGATTTATTGAATTCTGGTGAGAATGTAATAAAACATTTTGAATGATATACAGAAATTTAATCGATCTGGTAGTAGAAAAGACAATCTGAAGGTAGACACTTGCTTCCCTCCTTTAGCCTATTAAACTCTTGGGACAATGGACCCCAATGAATTAGAATTTCCTCAGGAATCTCACACCTAGGGAACAGAAAGGCTGAAGCCATAATGTCTTTCTCTTCCAGAAACTTTACAGGGTCCTAAAAACTGGTCAGACCACCTGGCAAGACAGACTGGAGACAATGATGGGTAACTTTGTGCAGAACCATGTCCTGAGGAGGGCTACCTGATTATGAATAACTCTTGTCCTCTCTTTAATTTGAATTTTTAATTTAAATCTCATGTCAGAGCACTGATGTGCCCTGAACTGTGTTTGTTCTTCTGCCTAATATGGCCACACTGAATAAAGAACCTTCTCTTGTCTTCACTATTCTTATCAATTTAATTGGTATATTGAAGAAAGGTGCCTGACACTAGACTGTTAGAGTTACCAGGGCCTGGGCTTTGATCCTAAAATCTACAGTAATGGAAAAGCAACATATGTGAAAGCAATAATTCATTGTATCATAAAATTTCATAGGGATATAAGTTGCAAAAAAGTATTTATTTTTTTCCATTTGTCTGTATTTTAAGATTGGGATGTCAATAGTTATAAAGAAAAAAAATTGTACTTTATAATTGGTTTGAATAAAACCAGTTTAAATACAATGGGTGAAATTTTATTAAGATATTGAGAGCTTTAAAAGAAACAGTGATAAATTATATATTGCCTAAATTTCAATGAGAAAAACTGTTGAAAACATCAATGTTGGAATCATTATTATTTTGTGGCCAAAACTTATATTTTAGTTTTTAGTGAAATAGATATATTATACAGCAAACATACTTTTTCTTAATATGATTATATCTATTAGTAGTTCTGAATCTATATTTTAGCTATTGCCACATATTAATTCAATTGAAACATAGAATGATGAAATAGATACTTAGATCATAATTTACCAAGGCTTTCCTCTTACCTGAAATCTCAAGATCATGCTTTCACAAATGTATGGAAATGTACATTAATTCAGAAGTGTGGAGTTGCTTGAAAAGTTGCCACTGGAATAAGCATTTGATTCTGCAATCTCATCACTAGTATATATCCAGAGAGCATGAACTCAGTATGTTGAAGAGACATCTGCACCTGTGTGTTCCCTGCAGTACTATTCGCAGTAGCCAAGGAGAAGCAACCCAACTGACCAACACTTTATGTTAGTAGAAATGTGGCAAATGCATGCAACTGAGCAAACTAAGAAGTGGACTTTGCTGTTTACAACAGCATGGCTGGACCTGGAGATCAAGTGAAACAAGGCAGGTATGGAAAGACAAACACCAAATGGTCTCACTCACACGTGAAATCTAAACATTTAGTCTTAGAGAAATCAAGAAGAAAACAATGATTAACAAAGATAAGGGAAGACAGGGCGGGGCAGACCGGGAATGGTTGACCAATGGTTACCCACTTACAGTCGGCACTTGTGGATGGAGGTCAGAGGGCAACTTTACGGAGTTGGTTCTCTCTCTCTCCACTTTACATGGGTTCTAAACCCAGTTGTCAGGCTTGTGTCTTTTGATAGCAAGTGCCTATCCCCCTGTGGAGCCATGGCTTACTGTCCTCATACTAAACAAATAAGGTTGCCTAAGATGGCCTTGACCTCACTCTGTAGGTCAAATAAGCCATAAAATTCCAGTTCTCCTATCACAGCCTCATATGTAGCTGGAGTTAGAGGCCTACACCACAAAGTCTGGCTGAGAACTTCTAACCTATTATTTCCTAAACCAAAACTTATAACATTTTAAGAATATTGCCATAAACATAAAGTTTAAACAATACTAAATACGTTATTTCAAAAGACTTCCATGCTTTTATTCCTTAATGGGGTATTAGTATTTGATTTATATGTTCATATACAACTTAATCTGATAGTAAGTTCCCATGTATTTAGAATTGTTATTTTCCACTGAACTTAACCTTTAAAACTATACAGTGACCTTCTTATCTGTTGTTACTGCTTTTGATTTAAAGTCTCCTTAATCTAATTTAAATATAGCCATTTCTATTTTGCATTTCATTAGCATAAATATCAGATTGTATATCTTCATTTCCAGTCTATTTGTGTTCTTAGACATAAGGTGAGTTTCTAATAAGCAATATATAATTGGGTCTTCCATTTCATATCCTTCAGTTGCTATAGGTCTTTTAAGTGGAGAATATAATCAATTTATATTCAAGATAATTATTTTAGAAAAGAACTTTCTATAGCATTTTTAAAGCTTGTTTCCTCTTTTTATTGAAGTTCTTTTGTATTCTCTAATCTCTTCCACTATCTTCATTTGCAGGTAAAATAATTACTACAGCACTGGTGTTTACATTATTATTTTGGTTGCTTATGTATTTTTGCTTTGTGATTACCATAAGGCTTAAAAACATCTTTTATTATGTAACAAGCTGTTTTAAAATGATAACATGAAATGGTTGTAAAGATATGCACAGACTCAAAGAAATATGAGGAAATATTTTAAGAAAATTCCATTTGCATTTTAATTCTCCTAGCATTTTTAATTTTCAATATTGGTTCGATGTCTTAAAGTTTTATGTAGTTATTAATTTTAATTGTTTGGTTTTTTATTCTCCATAATAAAGATCTAAATGTCTTATATACCATAGCTTACATTATCAAAGCATTATGAATTTATTTGTATAATTACCCTTATTATGCTCTTTGCATCTTCCCATGTTTTCTATCTATTAATGCCTTTCTTTTAGC
Organism: Peromyscus californicus insignis; assembly: GCF_007827085.1. Lineage (NCBI taxonomy): Eukaryota > Metazoa > Chordata > Mammalia > Rodentia > Cricetidae > Peromyscus > Peromyscus californicus. Next base: position 39,715,965 of record NW_026294469.1, read on the forward strand.
TTGAAGAATATTCCTTTGTGCTTAGCAGAGGGCAGGTGGAATACCTGTTCTTTCAGCCTTTGTTTTTCTAGCTTGTCTCTATTACTTCCTCATATCTAAAGAATAGATATCCAGGGTACTGTGTGGACATTCTTTATGTCTGGGAACTTTGCTGTTGCTTCCTTAGAATGAGGTTTCTACCCATTTGATATTCTGAATGTTTGCTCTTAATATTGTCCTCAAATTCTGGAAGTCTTTCTTTGTTCCCATTTATTTTTCTTTTCCAATTGTAGTGTTTTAAACAGCCTGTTTGAACTCACTAATCCTTTCTTCCATTTGATCCAATCCTGTTACTTATGCCTTCTGTTGTTTCTTTAAATTGTGTTCAATGTTTATTTCAGCTCCAGAATTTGACTTTTTAAAGTTGTTTACGTTTCTTTACATCTTACTGTTAGAGTTTTGAAAAGTCTGTGTTTTCTTCATGATCATTGAGATTTCCTTATAACAGCTAATTTAAAGTCCCTCAAACTGATTCATGCCTGCTTAGATATTGGTACTTGAATTTTTTAAACTTGGTGAAGCCTGGGTTTACTGGGAGATTTTGTTTATTGCTATGTGGTTATCATTTGAGCATTGTAGAATTAGTTATTTATTTCAGTCTTTCAAACCTCGCTTTGTAGGCTGGTTATGGTAGTGCAAGCCTTTGATCCCAGTACTCAGAGGCAGATGCAGGCAGGTCTCTGTGAGTTTGAGGTCAGCCTGGTCTGCAGAGTGAGTTCTAGGACAGTGAGAACTACATAGAAAGACCTTGTCTCAAACAAAACAAAACACGAATCAAACAAAAAAATCAGCAAGGCTTTGTTTATATTTGTGTTTCCATATATTGTAAGCAGAGTAGTGATTTTCTCTGAGCTGTGGGCTCAGCACTGAGTAGTACCTGTGTCCAGATTTGGTAGGAGTCAGCCATTGGGATGTTATCACTGTTTCAGTGTAGGAAGGTATCATTCCAAGCCTTGGTTTGGTGCATCATTCAGAAATAAATAGGAAAACACACAGAAAGAATGGCATGACCTCATCCATTCGTCTCTGGGACAGTGATGCCTCAGATACTTCATCCATGGCCATTGGCTTCTTGTCAGGATCTACAGAATTCTGTCCAATCTGAGCAGGTTATGGTGAATAGAACAATTACTGCCTACTACAGCACATTTGTGGTTGACACTGCTCCCAGCCTGTATCCATTCCTGAAGCTGCAGCTTAAATCCAGAACACTAGTAGGGAAAGACTGAGGCCTACATGGTTAGCCTGTCTATTGCTGAGGAGAACTCAGGATACAGAATCACTGCCATTAGCCATGGACAATGCCAGATGAAGCCCCATAGCCTAGCATGGCACTAAAGCTATTCAAGTGGCTCCATCACAGCAGGCCTAGGGATGGGGGCATTAGAACTTTCTCAGTATTGGTGGCTCCATCCACAGCAGGCCTAGGGATGGGGGCATTAGAACTTTCTCAGTATTGGTGGCTCCATTCACAGCAGGTCTAGGGATGGGAGTATTAGAATTACCTCAGTAACAGGTTTTACTGATCCAGTGCCAAGATTCAGGGAACAGTTCTATGTCTACTGCTTAGTTCTACACTCAACATCAAGAACAAAATAATTCAAATGAGCCAGGTGTGTTCTTGGGAGTTAAAAGATCACAGAGTATCATGAAGCATTAGAGTTACCTAGGACCCAAAACATCATTTGTTTTATCCTTCTCAAGTATGTGCATTGCATTGTTTTAAAATTCATAAACCAATATATTTGTGTGTATATATATATATATATATGACTATATAAATGTATTTAATTCAAAGAGAATATCATCAATATTAAACATATTTCAAATCATAATCTTTAAAATATATTAGTTTTTATTCTTCTCTGTTCTAAACCAATGTTATTGAATATTAACTTTTTAAATATGTTAAGTAAATAAATAAACATAACTATGCAAAATATCCTTAATGACAGCAGTATTTCTAAAAATCTTTAGATGTTAATATATAACCTAGAACAGCCTCAAAAACTAGGGAAGCAGAAAGGAATAGCAGTAGGTGTGGTGGGGGTGGCAGGAAAGGAGATGGAGAGGGAGACAGTAGGACACAGGTGCTGTGAAGGGAGAAAGAAAAGTGGGGGGTGGTGATCTGTGGAGGGAAGAGGAAGAGAAGCTCTGAGAGATGGAGAAGGGATAAAGAACACAAGTGATGAGTGAAAAAGTCAGAGAGAGAAGTATCATTTTATGCTTACTTAAACATACACATATACATGCCATGAGGTGGTGACATATCCCTTTAATTCCAGAACTCCAGAGGCAGAGGCAGCTGGATCTCTGTGAGTTAGAAGCTAGCCAGGTCTACAAGTGAGATTCAGGATATTTGGGTCTACACAAAGAAACTCTGTCTCCAAAACAAGGGTGATTGAGGAAGGAGACTGACATGAGCCTCTGGACTCCATAGCACACTCATGCACACACATGTGCACACATCCCACATATGGGCCTCTGGACTCCATAGCACGCACATGCACACACACACACACACACACACACACACACACACACACACACACACACACGCATATCCCACATACAACCCCAAATACAAAAAGGAGACAGGAAGGACTCTCCAGGGAGTACAATTGCTCTTCCCCATGGACATAGCCAGGTATCACGTGATATATGAGCAGTGTCTGAAGACAATAGTAATTGGAAGGAAGAACAACAGGGGTGAGACAATTTTCTCTTTGCCAGTGTGACATGTGTATTTTTTCTATATAATTTGAATAAACAATGAGATGATAAACCATATAATTAAGCAAAAACAAGATAAATGAAATTCACATTATTAAACTGATAACCCAACTGTAGAAAGTAAGAATTTAATTCAACTAACTGAATATACCCTTTGTGCAAAGTATTTCAAGGCCAGAGGGCAATGAATACTAAATTTTACTCAACAGGTGTGTTATACTTGTTTATACCAGTGCTATAATTCTGAAACCATCTTTTACATCAATTAAAGCAAATGAATTAGCATCAAATGATGTTTGAGGAGGCAGAATTTTCTCTGTGAAAAGAGACAAACTTCAAGTATGGAATTGTAGAACATGAGACAAACTTTGTTGGTATGCAGGACTCCAAGGGGTAGATTGTTTCTGAAACTTGAGGCCTATATAATTCTGTGGGCTATCTAAGGAAAAGAAAAAGTACAAGGTCAAGTCTAGAAGCTTAGAAGGGCCACATTCATGTCGCAGTAACTCTTTCTCTGACTTGCTGGTTGTATTTGACTTGAAATCCTAGATGGAGATGCCAAGGAAGAGCTACCTCACAGTGGTATGTAGAGAACTAGTACCCAGAGTTTGCTTTCTATGTGTATTTCCCAGAGGAAGGGAATGTGGTCTCTAAAGAAATGACCGATTCCGTGTTGTGACATTGAGTTAGGCAAGTAGGAAGCAATCCTGAAACACACTGTGTCAAACTTCAGGATGTGCTCAGATGAAATCAGTGGCATGAGAATGCACAAGAGTCAGATGATTCAAGGTTCTAATCCCTGGGTTTGTAATTTCTGGAGCATCAAAAGTAACTATGTCAAAAATGGACAACACCCTCAAGTTTTTTTAAGAGTCCAAAGTTCTAGTTCCCTGAATGATAGAAACAGGGAAAAAGAAGCAATAGCAGTTTTTGGGACAAAAGCAGTAACCCAAAATGCAGCTAACCAGACAGAGCAAAGAAGGATATTTGAGAACTTTGCTATTCTCAAATAGCAAAGTTTGATATTGAGTGGCTGTCCTCATGAAGCAGCTATGGAAGCATTTTTAGAATAATTTGACTAATTTCAATATGAACAGTGCATTATCTGATAATGCTAGCTGTCATGAATGCGTTCATTATCTAATAGTGACATTAAAGAGGAAAACACTGTGAGGAATGACATACTAAACTGAGCATTCTGTAATGTGCAAATATGTAATCCTTTAAAGGACATGAGAAAAGGCACATATATGTGTGCGCACACTCATAAGCTTGGAACTGTTTGAAACATCAAGACTAATATAGATAATAATTGATAACACACAGAAAACAACCCTACACAAACCAGTACAGGAAACAAAGGAATGCTGAGAGAAATAGTATTGCCCAAGAAAGAGCAGACCAATTGGTTATCCATTACCAAATCGTAACCCTAAAAACATGAATACAATAACATCATACAGACTGAGAAGGGTGTATTTATTTATTTAGGAAGATATATATATATATATATATATATATATATATATATATATATATATATATGTATTTGTGTAAGGTAAATGCTTACAAATTTAACATTTTTTTAAGTTTAGGAGAAAGTGTTCTGATATTCCCTGAGACTTTAAAAACTGAAAACAAAGACAAAAGAGTAAACATGAGTCTGATAGCAGGGAACAGGAGCGTGCTGAGAGATTCTGATCCATCCTCACGTTCTTGTCTCCTGCTCTGTTTCCTTACAGCCTGCCATGCTAAGACAAAGCAAGTCAGTTGTCTCTCTGACAAAGGCAAGCATGGCACGTGTACACTGGATTAGGAATGGTGAGTTCTAAAACACTACTCTTAATACCATACATTACATATATGTATACAATTGCTTGAGAAGAAGAGTTCACATCTGACACTAATTAAAAGATAAACATGAATACACAAATGTGGGGTGTTTCAAATGTCTGTGTGATGAGCAAACTGAAACATGATCCTAATTCAAAGCAGTCTCTATAGGAATGCATACTCAACACAAAATAGTCGTGAGTTTAACAAGTTGTTAGCATTTTCTCCAAAATCCAGGCAAGTATCCATTAAACTAAGTGGAGCTGGCCTGGGGCTCCGCTGTACAGGAAACAAGTTGATCCTTCACCTAGGCCCTTTTCTTTTCACTTTAGGACACTCCCTCATTCTGTGGATTACCACCTAAAGCAGATGGTTTTATTTATCCATTCAACTGATGCATTCATTACTTTTTTTTTTTTATTACTTTGATACAACACCATGGCCATAGCAACTAATAGAAGAAAGGGGTTATTTGAGGCTGATAGTACAGTACTAGTGGAATAAGAGTTCGTCACCATCATGGCTGGGGTCACCGCAACAGGCAGACAGACAGGCATGGTTCTGGAGCAGCGCTGAGAGCTCATATTTTGAACTGCAAACAGGAAGCAGAGAGAGCTTTAAGCCACCCTCAGTGGCATACTTCATCCATCAAGGCCCTATCTCCTAATCATCCCTAAAGAGTCACCAACTGGTGATGAAGAATTCAAACGCCTCAGACTTAAGGGGGACATCTCATTCAAACCACCACAGTTTGTTTTTCTTCAGCACCAAATGCTTCTATCTTCCACGTGCAGGCTTACTCAACCCCCACTCCTTGATTCCTGGTGCTGCACAGACATTCATCTTCTGTATCCTTTTCCTTCATGGTCCACAGACTTCCCTAGCTAGCATTGTAAATCATTCCTGCTCAGCATGCTAATTTGGGGAATTGGGTGACCATTCCATGTGCATGTTAAATGCCCCCTTCTGAAGATAATGCCATGGCTTGTTATCTGACAAAGACCTTAAGTAGTACATCAGTTTTTCTCAATGTCCTTTGTGAACCTACATCCCTATGCACGTTTCTGTAATACACATTAAGTAACAGTGTAACTGTTTCTCTGGACTACTGTTGCTTCCAGTGAAACCAACTTCCTTTAGTGATAATACCATATTCTTAACATGTTTTTGTCTCTACCTTATAGCTCAATACCTAGCACATCGTAAACGCTCAATAAAGGATTCAAGCTTGCATTTAAGTGCTAAATTCAAAACAGTTTATTTCTGGAACCACTTCATCCCAGGAGCAGAAATTGCATTTCAGAGGAGACTGTTCCAGCACAAACCACAATGATGGGAGAAATAACAGCTAGAGAAGAAAAGACTTGAAGTCTTCCTCAGCGCCTTAAAAACCATCCCTCCGCCGAAAGCCATTAGACAAAAGACAGACTCTTTCTTTAAACAAGCTTAGCTTTTTGAGAGGATACGATAACAAGCATTTGCTTAGTACTTACCCTTGAGATAGGTCAAGAATTAAACTAGTGTTTAAAAACTGGGACTTGAGTCTTTTGCTATTTATTTTTCACTATTCCTCATGCGACTCTCACAGGTAAGTGTAAACATCCAGAGGAAACTATCCAAAACTCTTTTTTACCAAATAAGAACAGCAATGTAAACACACACGCGTATGTGCATGTGCACATGTGCCCGCGCACACCACACACACACACACACACACACACACACACACACACACACACACACGCAGAGAGTCAGCCTTCTGTGTCCATATGAATTTGGTTCTAGGACCCCACATCTGTCAAGGCTTAGATCCTGTATAAAATGGTATGTTTGCATAGAACAGACACACACTCTCCTATGTACTTTAAATCATCTCTAGATTACTCTTAATACCAAACAAAATGTAAATGCTTTCAGTCAGCATGCTAATTAGTTGTTATGCAACACTATTTAGGCAATAAGTACAAGGAAAAAAATCTGTAAATGGTGTAATTTTTTTCTGAATATTTTTATTCAGGTGGTGAAATCTCAGATGCAAAACCCACAGATATGGAGAGTGAGTTGTAACTAGTAAATTTATAGCCACATATACCATCTTAATATATTTAATCCCTTGGTTTTATAAAAAAAATCACTTCTAGAACAAAAGAAAGATAGAAAAAAAAAGGAGAAATTGTTTTTGAAGATAATCCAAAGAGCTGGGGCAAACATATACAGCGTACTGCAGTGGGGACTAGAGCCTAAAGTATTTAATTGTGAGAAGCAATTTATAGGAAATTTCCTAGTTCATTCCAGATTTGATGAGTGTGCAAACACTGGGCTCCCAGCACAGGCTCCGACCTTAGACCCTGTTCCTGTTATGTAGAATCAGTAGCACAGGCATCTGTAAGAGCAGAGTATATGCCTGCACACTGTTCATCTGGATACCAGTTGTGCTATACTTCATGTGATTTTAAGTTTCTTTGGGGACATATGATCCCCAAATTTCCATTCTTCATTTGTTCTTCATTAAGAATAAAAATAAGTTTCAGAATAGAAGCGTGAATTGTGTTTACACAAAGAAATTGTTAGGGGCTTCTGTGCACTGATCAGATATTGCCTTTAAGACCAAATCCTTTCTTGAAGTAGGTGTGTTAACTGTGAATCCCCCACAGTTGGTCCCCTCTCATGAAATTATCCTTAAGTTCAAGGAACTGAATTATAGTACTGTTTCCACAGAAGTGCTCATCTCCAGCTGCTGGCCAATATCAAGATACAAAGGCTCAGTTTGGAAAAGTAATGAAAGACCCATCCTGGTTCTGAGCATCGTAATGCCTCATGATGTCTGTTGAGAGAACAGTGGACTTCAATTCCTTTCAGTCCAAACTGGGCATTTCACAATATCCTTGTGCCAGCATACCTCAGCCTCAGACCATTTTTCTAGGGAAAATAAGTTCACATACATATTACTAGAAAGGGCCCCAGGAAAAAAAATTAAAGATGAGAATATTGGGTATATGATAACAATAATCCTTTCATTTGTGGCAGTTGAACAATCCTAGCACACCGTGATGGTGAAATTAATAAAAATTACTTATGAAATAAGGTATCAGAAAACACTGCTCTCTAAGTTAGGGTTTCTATTTTGTAAAGAGACACCATGACCACAGTAACCCTTATAAAGGAAAACATTTAATTGGGGCTGGCTTGCAGTTTCAGAGTTTTAGTTCATTATCTTCCTGGTGGCATGCAGGCAGATATGGTACTGGAGAAGGAGCTGAGAGTTCTACATTTTATTCACAGGCAGCAGAAACAACTGTCAGAGCGAGCATAGCTTGAGCATATATGAGACCTCAAAGCCCGCTTCCATAGTGACACACTTCCTCCAACAAGGCCATACTCCCTAATAGTTACTCAATACTATGGCGCCATACCTATTCAAACCATCACAACCACCAAATCTTAGGTATTTTGAGGTGTGTGTAGTAACCATAAGAACTGTGAAATCATACAACTATTGTTACTATAGGTATTCTGTAGAATGTAATTGACATTTGTTTGGAGGTGCTCCTCTCAAATTTAAAAGGCAGAGTATGAAAGTCAGAGAGCCTCTGTGTTAGTCAGATTTTCTATCATTGGGACATACACCAAAGAAAACAACTTAATAGGAGGAAATATTTGTTTTACTCACTATTTTAGAGTTTGGAGTCATCATGGAAGAACAGCTCACATCCAGGTAGCAGGGAGAATACCTACTCTTCTGGTTTCTTCCTTTATCTGGTTTTACTCCACCTGGGTTCCCTCCCAATATTGTAGTGCCACCTGCCTTAGGTGAATCTTTCCTCTTCAGCATCTCATAGGTCACTCTCAGAAAATACCTTCACAGACACACCTAGAGGCATGCCTCTCTAATCTCCCAAGTGTGTTTTATAAACATCCCATGTGTTTACCATCAAAATTATTTACAACCTCCTTAAATGCATACAAATAGACACACATCAGCTGCAGCCAGGGGGCCATAATAGCTTGTGATTAGGACAAGCACTGAACTTATGAAGACAGCAAGGTTCAAAGATAAGAATTTGTGTAGGTGAACTTTTCTGTCTAGACTGCTGATCAGGTCTGTCCTGCCAGCCACTCTCCAAATAACCACACAGGGACTTAATAGTAATTATACATACTTGGCTGATAACTCAGCGTATTACTAACCAGCTCTTATACCGTAAATTAACCCATTTCTATTCATCTATGTGCTGCCCCAAGGCTCTTTTTACCTCATGTACATGCATCTCATGGAGTCTCCTCTGAGTCCGTCCTTGTCCTCCTTCCCAGTGTTCTTCTACTCTGGCTCTCCCACCCAATCTCTTCCTGCCCAGCTACAGGCCAGTCAGCTCTTTATTAACCAATGAGAGTGATACATATTTACAGTGTATAAAGATTGCTCCACAGCAAAGTTGAATTCTCAGCTCCAGCTGGTATAGCACTGAAGGTAAGACACTGAGACTTAGAACAGATAACAACAAAACTGAGACTTGATAATCTTCAACTTCACATCTAATGCTCCAATCTAGCTCTACCTAAGGGCTGACTATCCTCTTTCCTCCTTAATGTTTGGCACTCTGCTGGCACATGAAGACTACAGAATCTTGTTAGTGGAAATAGACCCTTAGTAGATAGATTATACTCAACCTCCATGACTGGCTTCAAGGTAAACAAGAGTCAAATCACAGCATAGCTCGGACATGGTTGTGCTGGACTTGCTAAAAAATGATGGAGGATGTGTGCAGCCCAGGAAAACTGATTCAACAGGAGCATATATAGACCATATTCTAAGGAGTTAAATAAATGAGTCTGGTGCATACAGTGAGTAAAAGAAGGTTTTATCATGATGGTGACATCCTCCTGTGACAAACGGTTTTATGGTGGGGCAAACACTCTGGGAGATGATGCTCACATTTGTAGGATGGCTCTTGGAAGTCTTGAGAAAGCAGTGATCCATATTAAAACAAGTGGAATAGTAGGATACCCAAGGCAGTAGAGAGAGGGCCCCAAATGGTTAGAAGACTTTCTGATATAAAGGAAAATAAAGCACCCAGCTGTGGAGGTACGTCAGTACTAGTGTCTTTGCCTGTTATGTGTGTGGCCTTGGGATCTACCTAGAGCAGTACAGAAAACAACTAAGCAACATGCACCACCCACAGGCCACCTGGGTTCCAGAGACAAGCGCACGATGTAACTTCCCTTTACTGAGGGATTGGGGTATTAAGATAAAGAAGAACCAAGAATGAGAAATCATTGGTGGTTATACTTTCTCAATTAGGAATGTATGCAGGACATGCTGTATAAGCTGTACCTTGTAATAGAGATTTCAGCATCTTAAAATAATAAACAATATAGAGTTTAAAGAGCAAGAAACGTGGCATTATTGCAGGGAGTGGCAAGAAAGAATCTTGCACTTAGTGGAGGCTGAGTACTTTCATACTTACAAATAGTGGTAACTTTTGTTCTGGGAAAGATTTGAAGTATTTCAAAAACAGGTTGATCTTGGTGAGAATTTGTTCTAAGATTTCTTAGGAGAGACCACAGCAAACTTAATCGAGCTAATGTCTTAGTAACTGGGCAGTGAATACTGTTCTGGTATTGTACTGCCAAGTCACACTCCCCATATTGCTCATGTGTGTGGTAAGAGGATTATTTGGGCTGCTCTTTTGATGATTGCTTTCCCAGCCTTGAATAGGTTGACTCTAAGACATTTTTAGAACCATCTATCTATTCATCTATCCATCTATCTATCTATCTATCTATCTATCTATCTATCTATCTGTCTATCTATCTATCTATTCATCCATCCACTTACCTACCTATCTATCCCCTTCCTCTTCTCACTTTCCCTCTCTCTTTCCCATTACTCTTCCATGAGAACCCTAATGAAAGCCCTAAACTCCCAACCTCAATACCCACTAAAGCTTCTTGGCTTCAGAGAACAACGCATTTCTTAAATGTAGCATGACAGTCAGGTTGGCTTAGGTTATGCATCAATCCGTGGATTTGTATGTATCTCCTCAGACAATCCTTGTTGGTGTGTTCTCTCTTCAAGATTCCAGACACGGGAAGTGCAAGACAGGCCTACTTCCCAAGGATACTATTCAGATCTTTAATTATTAGTGGAAAGCACAACACAAAAAAACAAATAAGCAAATTATCAGGCATATTCACCCACTTAGACACTTCTAGCTTTCAATCTAAAGACTGAGATGCATATTACACTCCAGATAAATGGTTAATACCTGAGCTGCTAGAATTCTCCCAGTGACTTTCCCCCTGTATTTCTGCATTCACTGGTTCCTTTCTCTGACCTTCAACACTCTATTTTCAGAGAACCGGATACTCATCCACTGTGAGTCCTTATATTCACATTGGAATCACACAAACTCATGTTAGCCAGGGGCAAATATAAAGGTCCTTGTAAGTCCAGAAGTTTCCCTATCTAACAATAGTATGCAGTGGGACTTAAAGACATTAGTTAATCTCTATGGTACCAGAACTAAAAAGACTTATGTGGCACTTACACATGTCACAGTGAAAAAGCTTATCTGAAGGAAGGACAGAATGATCTAAACAGAGATTCAAAGACAAACAGAGTTCATGAAAGTAGTTGGGATATGGCATGGTGTTTTGAGTCATGCTGTTCTTGAGGGAGGTAATGTAGACACTGAGTCCCAATAAGAAACTGTTTCTGCAAACTCTCCTTTTCAAGCTGAACTAGTTGGTGTAAAGGAAGAAATTCACCCAGCATGTTTGTAAAATGTAATCAAACTACAAGTTTTTGTGTTTGTTTCTTATTGTCCCTCTACAATTTATTCAGTAAAGGAAAAAACATTTCTCCTACCCTTGGATAAAATCTGTCGAGTAAGCCCATATGTTTTTCATTCTCATTTGAAGTATAAATGTCCTCCAGGCAGCTTAAAACCCACAAACTGTCTTGGTTCTCTAATTAAAATTATCCAGCCCTAGATAATAGCCCCAACTCAACTTTCCTCTGAGGCTGCTACTTAAGGTTAACCTCTTACGAATAGAGAGTGGGAGAAATGAACAGGGCAATCATCTTTTCCTTGTTGCCCAGCTTGTTTATTCTAACAGCTGTGGCTTCCGGCCTCTCCAAGGTTAAATTCAAGAGGGAAATGGGGCTTTGGGGTTGAGGGAGTCATATATGGCAGGTACTTGTGCCATCTAGCAATAGGGCCCCCTAAAAAGTAACAGATGTCCATATTGTCTCATTAGAATCTTTGTGACCTTCCAGGATCTATGAGACTTTATACTGAATGGCCCTGGACACATTACTGTCATAAGACAAATTACACATATTCTTTCTGTCTCCAACCTGTTCCAGCAGGTTTATCTTACAATCGCTGAGTTGTGATTGAGAAAATACCACCCTCACCATGAAATAGGAATAAAGGTGAGAATTTATAAATCAGTTCTTTCTTCTTTCCTTCATATTCTTTAAATATATAAATGAGCTAGGTAACATTCCTTGTGTGGGCACTACAAGCTTAAACATTTGCACCCCATGTATTTAGAGCACTTTCACGTCAATACTTCATATAACTACATATCAGTATAGCACTGTTTCTCTGTGTGTTGTATCTATGACATCTTGTTGTAGTCAAAAGTAAAGATTTTCAGAAGAGATGGCTCAGTGGTTAAGAGTACTTATGTCTCATGCAGAGCACTGGAGTTCTGTTCCTACACAGGGTGACTCACAACTGCCTGTAACTTCATGTCCAGGAGATCTTAAGCCTAATATCCTCTTCTGACTTCTGTTGCCATCTGCAAACACCACCACACACACACACACACACACACACACACACACACACACACACACACACACACGGGGAGAGAGAGAGAGAAAGGGGTGAGCATGTAGCTCAGACTATAGACAGACTGCTTGCCAACGTGAATAAGAAAAAGGCACTGGTTCTGACCCCTACTCCCAGAAAAAACAATATTTAATTTTATCGTGTAATATTTATTATCATCCAGTCATTTCCATTATTATTCCTACTAAGGAAGCATTAATGAAGGACTGTGGCAATTTTCACAGTAAACACTTTCAGCTTTGCTTCATGAACCTGACAGTAAGCTTCATGATTTAAATGAGTGTGAAGATTCATGGGATAAAATAATTTGCTGAATCAAGAACGTGAATCACATTAGCTAACAAATGAGAGAGCAAATCATTCAGTATTCTTATGGATGTGTGAACTTGATTTCCCTTACCCAGAGCAAGTAAGTTTTGTGAAACGGTTTAAGGAAATACTTAGAAAATAAAAACTTTAATTTATATATAATCACCAAAGATTGAAGTGTTGGATTTACTGTGACTTAGATCTATGACTTTAGACCCAGCAGATATTCCATTTATTATATAAGCACTAAATGTCTATCATGTGCAAAAATACTGTGACTGACACTGATGGCAGCAGTTGAGCAGCAGGAACATGCATCCTGCTACTCTGACTTTGGACATCTAAACAGTTCCAGAGAAAAATAAGAAAGAATTCAGGAAATCAGGAAATAGTTTTTTGTTTATTTGTTTGTTTTTTGCTTTACTTATACTTCAAAGGAGAAAAACAATTTTGATGAAAAGAAAGAAGAAGAATACAGTGAATGTTAATTATATTTACATTATAGTGTGAAAATATTCACAGCTAATGTGTACCATGGTAAAAATTTGAATCTTTAGAAAGTCAGATAGCTATAAAACAAGTTTGTTTCATAAGGCAAAAGTAAAGAAATTGGACTTGAGAATAATTAATAGTGAAGGAAGATAAAGAAATATTTGTGAGGCTGAATAGATATCTCAGTACTTGCAGCTCTGCCAGATGACCCCAGTTTTATTCCTAGAACCCAGCACCATCAGGTGACTCACAAGTGCCTATAAATTCAGCTCCAGGGAACCTGATGTCCTCTTCTGGCCATTAAGGTCACCTGCTCATATGTAGCACATGTGCACACATACACACATAGAAATATTTTGATTGTCTATGGAATGAACTTTTTCTATTTATGTAGAATTGTTTTCTCCTAACTGAAAAAATAAATCTATAGATAACAGTTGTGGCCCAGAGCAAGTGCTCAGGTTTAACCAGAGAAAAGCACCTTCTCAGAGTGAGCATGTCACATGGACAGAACATCAATAGCCCTCCTCATTCATTAGCTCTACTTTCCTTATGTGCATTTAATGTTGTTAAAGGTTAATACTACAATAATAATGACATGTAAGACAATGCAGGGTTTATTTTGCGAGCAGAAATATTATTTTAAATTACTTAGACATTTCCCTTACCACATGTGTGTGGCATGATTAGACTGTAGCTAGAGTTTTTGCATTTTGGCAAGACCTGGCCGTTAGAGTCTCCCACTCGGGTTCTGGTCCCAGCTGAGTGGCCTGTAGCTAGAGTTTTCCTGCCTGGTCCACAGTCAGGACAAATCTCTCTCACCTGCCAGTCCCACAGCCACTCAGACCCGACCAAGCAAACACAGAGACTTATATTGGTTACAAACTGTATGGCCGTGGCAGGCTTCTTGCTAACTGTTCTTACAGCTTAAATTAATCCATTTCTATAAATCAATACCTTGCCACGTGACTTGTGGCTTACTGGCATCTTCACATGCTGTTTGTCATCATGGCAGCTGGCAGTGTCTCCGACTCAGCCTTCCATTTCCCAGCTTTATTCTCCTCCTTGTCCTACCTATACTTCCTGCCTGGCCACTGGCCAATCAGTGATTTATTTATTGACCAATCAGCAACACACTTGACATACAGACCATCCCACAGCATTAGACATTCAAATATGTAACTTTTTAAAAATTATCCATAAGATTATCATGATAATGTTAAGCCCAGATAACTGTTGTCCACACATATGGCCTGTAAGTCTGAATGCCACCTCTTTTGTTACTTAGGAGATGTCCTACGAAAATCTAAGTGATGAATACATAGATATCTGTTTTCAATGGCTTTAGATAATGATTGCTCATGCCCTGAATGGATATTTCTGGTGATTTATATGTACCTTTCAAAGGTATACTACCATGAATACTAACTAATAATTTCTGCCCAGACTTTGAGATGGAGAACTGTATCTTCAGGAAGAATATATATTCCATAACACAAGTTGTAACTGTGCAAATGGCCACTTACCATCATTTTGGTTGAGCTTCAAATCAAATTACCAAGAGGCAAAATTCAGCATATTTATTTCTCTTAAATTACATACCAGAAAGGTCAATCCTAAGGAAAGAGGAGAAATGGTACAATGTGAACACACACACCATATACAGAACACATAGAACGTTCTTGGCTGCTGACATTGATACTGTGGTAGCAACTGAAGAAAAAAAAAAAGATGATTTGGAACCTCACTGCCAACACAGCTCACTTCCCCTCATCTGAGCGAGTGACTCTCAGGACCCTTTGTTAAATTATTAGACTATGATGGGCATGACAGTGTGTCTTGAAACACATAATTCATGATTGAATCCATCAAACCATGATGGATTAATAACATTCTGGAAGAGTGGGCCCTACCAGCTCATTTATTTAGAAAATGTCAGTTTCTGGGTGCTTCTTGGGGGAATTTACACTACTATAATTTATCAACTATTTACTTTAAATAAAATTTCTATTATACTACAGAAAATTTATGTACCAAGACTCTGACAATATAGTTATTCATATACTCAAGATTACTTGTCCATTTGGCATACTTCTAAGATTTCAAATTATCTTATTCCCAGAGCCCTAAAAATACAGTTTTTCCACTACCAATTTATTAAAAATTATTGGCTTGTGGTAAAATTATTCATGCATATTCCTGGCATATAGGCATGGTAATATTTGAACAAATTGACTGTGTTATTTACTTTGGCTACTGATCCACCATTAAGCCCATACATATGCCTACTATATGCCAAGCATTGTGTTTGATAGTAAGGACACAAAGGGCATTTGCCCTTATAAAGATTTCAATTTAGTGAAACAAACAACCCACAGATAAACCAAGAGAGAAAGCTATAGGCTGAAAATAAATTGGGTATATGTTTGGATGGAGTGTTCAAAGGAGACCCTTAGAGAAGCTTAAATTTATGTCAAGACCTTGGTATGTAAAATGAAAAAAAAATTAAATAAAAAATTATGTCAAGACCTAAAGAGAAAGAAAAGCTTCCTTACTCCATTCCTTCTTACTATATTTATATTGCTTTTATCATTTTTATATTTCTTTAAAATTCTAATCTTAAGTGGCATGCCCTTATGTATATTTCTCTTCTCATCCATATGTATTAGGTTGCTGTTTAATTCTGTTCTATTTGCCCCCTCTGTCTTGATCAATGTGTGTAGGCTTTCATAAAAAAAAAAAAAGTCTAGGAAATTTACCAATTTTCTCTGTAAGTTAAACTTTAACTCAGGACTCTTCATCCATCAACTTTATGTTCATAACTTTGTTGTATGATGCAGAAAATGTTATTTAAGATGTAAAATAAAAACTGGAGCATTTCTGGAAAAGTTTCTTTTAAATTTTATACATAAATAGAACATTTTATGAGATGGGGGCAAATCTGTTGAATTTTTCAGGATCATAGTTCAACGCCATGAACATCAACTTGATTTCCTTTCTTATTCCTCTGTGACTGGGAACTGTTATGGGGGTCTTCTCAACATGGTCAAGTACTTTCAGCATCAGACAGCAGTATAAGAAGGTATTTCTATGCCAATTTCTGTGGCCAGTGTAACGAATGTGCCATGCTACAAGGAATATAGACATAGATTTTCTTCATTGAGTTTGCAATTTAGCTGGTCAGATAAGAAATGAGCTTTTGTTATCATGAATTCACATTTGGTGAGACCTAAATAGTCCTCTTACATTAAATAGAGCTCATTAGCAGTAATAATTCTCACTATTAAATTTTACCTCATTTTTATGACATGTTTTCTACCCTATCCTGAGTTCCTAGAAATTTCTGCAGTGATGTGTATTTCTGATGCTTTGTTCCATTTCGCTCACATAGTTCTAGTATTCTATAGTTTCTCCCAAGCATTTCCTTGTGCCTTTTGGGTTTTAATTTCTTTATGACCCTATGTTATTATGCCCAACAAAATTAGTCACACCACTTCTTTCCTCAGCATGAGTCCTCCAAAAAGGTCCCTCGAGTCTTGATCACACCAATGTGGGCCACCACTCATCTAATCAGTAAGTTACATTAGGTTTATTTGAACAGAATTGCCACTATTGAGTCTTTTCATTCATCCCAGCCCTTGTCTAGCTATTTCTAGGGATTAAGAGGAGGGCAGTACAGAGTAAAATTCACCTTCTTCAGAGCTAACAAGCTACTCATAGAGATAATATAGTCTCCACATATGGTGCAAGACTCAATTCCCTAACCACATGACTTGCTCTAAGGCTATGTTTCCTCTGGGTGTTTTACATTTATTTGTTCAGAAATCAAAAGGAAGTATATATGAGAATGAGCATATAATATAATGGTAGTAAATGGCATTCTTGACTTAGATGAATGAATCCAAGAAGGAACCTCAAAACCTCAAAACTCTTTATACCCCACACTTACAACAGTCTGGGCTGATCCTGCAGGACTAGTCTCTTTAGTATTTTTAGTGGTACCTCAGGAATCCAGGTTCCCTTCATGTGCAGTCTCACCATGACCAGCAGGTTGAAACCACACCTTCTAATTCTTTCCACCATGTCCACTTCAACTTTAGAGACTTTCTACTACATGATCTGTAAATTCTTTCTGGAGGGATGCTTCATGTCCTCTCAGGATGCTCCTCGTTTCCAGACCTTTCAAGTGCCGGTTTTTCCTCACTTGATAGAGCCAACGGCTTGCTCTTCCTCATTGGCTTTGGTTGGTATCCCTGACACCATCCTCTCCTAAATCACTGTTTACCATCCTTAGTCTTTCCATGGACCTCTTGATGTAGAAGGACATTCTTCCAGACCTACAGCCATAAGTTTGGTTATGTTATTCATTTTAAAAAATATGAATTGGTTATCTGATACTTCACAGTTCCCATGCACAAAATTTAACTACTACTTTTACCTTCTATATGTACTTGATGTACCCACAACTTTTTTCAGTTGAAGGTATTTCTATATTTATTGTTTGGATCAAAATTCATCAGTTATCTTTAATTATTTTTTTCCTTCATTCTACACATGCGAAATGCTAACAAATTCTATGGCTCTACCCTCTAAATATCTAACATCTGACTGCACCTGGCTTCAACCCCTGTGACCACTAGTTTCATGTTGCATCATTTCTAGTGTGGGTTTCTATTTTCCCTTTGTTACCCTACAACCTGCTGTCAACTAAGAAGACAGAATATTCTTTGGAAAATGGAAATCTCCTCCTGCTCAGGATCCCTAAACAGCTCTCCATCTAATTCACAATAAAAGCCAAGCTAGCTAAAAGACCACATGGCCTTATATGATATGGATCCAGCTACATCTGTAATGTCATTGAATGCTTCCTATCTCTGTTTTATAAATCTTAGCCACCCCCAAATGGGGTCCTGCACTGTCTCTTTCCTCTGTCTAAAAGTTCACTGCTCTGATGTCCTTATGGTTAATCCTCTGACCTTTGTACTTTTTGAAGTATCTCCAAAGAACTTATGACTCTTTTTACTTAGCTCTCTCTTCTCTTGTCTATACCAATTGTCATCTTCTAATACACTACTTCATTAAGCTGTTTATAATGTGAATACTTGTTGTTTGTCTGGTGGCACAGACAACTGAAGATTTTGTTCACTGACATATTCCAATCCTTGATGCAATGTCTAGTATGCATGTATGTATGTATGTATGTATGTATGTATGTATGTATGTATGTAGTGTATGCTCCTCTCTCTCTCCCCTCTCTTAATGTAGAGACAGATAGATAGATAGATAGATAGATAGATAGATAGATAGATATACCTATCTTGATGTAGATAGATAGATAGGTAGGTAGATAGATAGATAGATGATAGGTATGGTAATGTGTGTCTGTGTTTCAAATTTGAGAATCGTCTCCCTCCACAAAAAGTACAGCTAAGTGTAGTATGTGTTTTCATTAAGAGTAGATGAAATATTAGAGGGAGATGGGTAAAGGAGAGCTTTTTAAAATTTTATCTACAAGCACTGAGTAAGACTTATGAAGAGGTGGAATGTGAGTGGAGTTTTACAAATTTGTAGTGATGAGGAGATATTACAGAAGACAAAAAATATTCATCCAGTAT
This sequence comes from Peromyscus californicus insignis, assembly GCF_007827085.1. Taxonomy (NCBI): domain Eukaryota; kingdom Metazoa; phylum Chordata; class Mammalia; order Rodentia; family Cricetidae; genus Peromyscus; species Peromyscus californicus. The sequence goes on from NW_026294469.1 coordinate 39,734,848, forward strand.
TGTATTTTAAAAACCATAATTCCATGTATGAACTGAAAATTATTTTGAGGTTATTACTATGCAGACTGTAAAAATAAGAAAATTGAAATGTAAAGATAGAAAAAATACATTAGAATTCATAGTCAGTGCTATTTAATAGTGCAAGCAAATTTTGACATTATCTTATATGTAAAATAGATACAGTAAAATATGTAAAAAGAGAGAGAATAAAATATGTCTGCTCTGGAACAGAAAGAAAGGTAAAAGATGATAACCAGTCTAGAAAATCATAAAGCCAGATACTTCACTAGACAAAACTACAGTATATTTAAAAAAATGAAACAAAATAGATATGTTTGGAGAGAGTGTAATTAATAAGCCTTAATAATTCAATGAAAACATGAGCAAGGATAAGATAAATGTGGGTGGCAATATTGTTTCTCAGAGTGTATTTAAGTCTGGAAAGGAATAAATACTGCAAGACAGAAGATCCACAAGTGATCTTTGACTTGGAAATGTATTAGGAGGTTCCAGGTGTCACAGAAAGGTAAACTGAGGGTTCAGAATAGGACTATAAGCTGCAACTCCATGTTTCCGCTTCTACAGTTAGTGGACACAACTAAAACATGTTAGCAGAATATATGGAGAAAAGTAAATGAAGCTAGAGTAAAATATCCTAAAAATATTCAGGTGGGGGCTGGAGCAATGGCTCAATGATTACAAGTAGCATTCTTCCAGAGGATCTGAGATTGACTCCCCAAACTAGGCCAGACATTTCACAACTGCCTGTAACTCCAGCTCCGGGAGATATGATACCCTCCTTTGACCTCCACAGACGCCAGCACACATATGGCACACATACAGGAATAAATAAAAAGAGAAATATTCAGATAGATGGAAGGAACGATGCCTTGGTGCCTTTACAAAATGAGAAGAAATAAAATTAAATGAAAAGAAAAAGAAGTTAGGATAGAATGCTGAGATTCTAGGTGGTTGGACAGTCAAATAATGAGGAAATAAAGGCAATTAGACTTAGGAGCTGGAGAGATGCTCAGTTCTTAAGAACATTGCCTGCTTTTCCAGAAGACCCAGGTTCTATTCCTAACACCTACAGGCTAGTTAACAACTGTCCGTGACTCCACTTCCCTCTGTGGACTCCATCAGTCAAAGGTATGCTAGCAGACATACATACACACACACAAAACAAAATTTAAAAATTATCAGTAGAATTGAGATGGAAAAGATGGTGAGATCACAATGTATGTGAGCCACTAACAGGAATGCTGATGTCTGAAGAGACAATGGCAAAATATCTGCATCAGGAGAGAAACCTAAAAAACTTGTGATGTATTGACACTCAGGATGCAGATATCAAGGAGGAAAATGAGGCAAAATTAGGAACATTTCCATGTATTTATTTATTCTTATAAAGTAAGATCATTGGATAGCTTTAAGTTTTAGTTTAATGATCCAAAATATATTAGTTGCTCAGAAAGTCTTCTGGGTTCCATAATATGTCAAATACAGAAATAGAGACAAATGAGATTCTTGTTGAATCATTAGGGAAAATTATCATCTTCTCCATTCAGCGATCTTACACTCAAAAAACAAAACTCCTTTTTTTCACATGAGTTAACATTTTAGCATGCAGCATTCCCTTTATATGAAATCTTTAGAACTTTTAGAGGAATATAAATAACCAATATGGGTATTATGTGACATGAAAATGAAATGATGAACTTTATAGTGATTAATGACTTCCATTACGTTCAGACTTTAAGTTGAACTGTTGGCTCCAGAGATATTGGCACCAAAGTCTGTTCATGACCAGCATTTTCACAGAGTTTAGATGTCAGGTATGGACTGCAGGATTTCCCTTTATTGGTACTACATTGTCATACATACATACATACATACATACATACATACATACATACATATGCATACATTTGTGCCCTTACAAAATGAGAAGAAATAAAATGGAATGAAAAGAAAAAGAAGTTAGGAGGAAACACTGAGATTCCAGGTGTTTTCACAGTCAAATAAAGAGGAAATAAAGGAGATTAGAGTGAGGAGCTGGAGAGATGTTCAGTTCTTAAGAGCACATATATATATACATATATATGTATATATATGTATATATATATATATATGGATGTATTTTTAATTATTAGGTTCATAAATATAGCCATCACAGATATAGATACATGCCTTTTAATTTTAAAATAAATCATTTTAGTGTCAATAAAGGCATTGGTTGAGATATTTCTAATCACAAATCTTTTCATTTAATATTGTTAGGTACAGTCATATGAATGACTGCACTGTGGATTATAAAGCATACAGCTGGTTAGGATTTATCTTTCCAAGATTCTATCTCAACACTAACTAGGAGGCCATCACATTAAAAACATAATATACACAGACGGAAGCAAAGACAATGTCACAAGGAAGGACTAGGTAGAAAATAAACCATCAAAGGAAAATTGTAGGTTGACAAGAACTTCCTTTTAAAAGCCAAGAGAAGAAGAGAGAAATAGTCCTTTTGCACATACTTCTGTCTTTTCTTTTCTTTTTTTTTATTTGTTTTTTTTATTTTGCAATACAATTCAGTTCTACATAGAGCCACGGATTCCCTTGTTCTCCCCACTCCCGGCCCCCTCACCTTCCCCCCAGCCCACCACCCATTCCCACCTCCTCCAGGGCAAAGCCTCCCCCACGACTGAGATCAACCTGGTAGACTCAGTCCAGGCAGGTCCAGTCCCCTCCTCCCAGGCCGAGCCAAGTGACCCTGCATAGGACCCAGCTTTCAAACAGCCAACTCATGCAATGAGCACAGGACCCGGTCCCACTGCCTGGATGCCTCCCAAACAGATCAAGCCAATCAACTGTCTCACCCATTCAGAGGGCCTGATCCAGTTGGGGACCCCTCAGCCATTGGTTCATAGTTCATGTGTTTCCATTCGTTTGGCTGTTTGTCCCTGTGCTTTATCCAACCTTGGTCTCAACAATTCTCGCTCACATAAACCCTCCTCTTTCTCGCCAAATGGACTCCCAGAGCTCCACCCTGGGCCTAGCCATGGATCTCTGCATCCAGATCCCTCAGTCGTTGGATGGGATTTCTAGCATGACAATTAGGGTGTTTGGCCATCCCATCACCAGAGTAGGTCAGTTCGGGCTGTCTCTCGACCATTGCCAGCAGTCTGTTGTGGGGGTATCTTTGTGGATTTCTGTGGGCCTCTCTAGCACTTTGCTTCTTCCTATTCTCATGTGGTCTTCATTTACCATGGTCTCCTTTTCCTTGTTCTCCCTCTCTGTTGTTGATCCAGCTGGGATCTCCCGCTCCCCCAAGCTCTCTTTCCCTCGACCCTCGCGCTTCGTTACCCCCACTCATGTCTCTAGCATGCCAGGCAAGGCCTAGACCTCAGAGGAATGTTTCGGGAATTCCTTACAGCTTTTGTTCATGATTACTTTGCCTTCAGGACAGCAGAAATAAGAGTTACAAGTGGTCAAGCTTGCACACTCAGCAAATGTTGGTATGTAATGATGTTGCCTTGATAAGATTGCAGGGTGAGCTATCAAGTTGATTTCAGCAGAAATACATTCCTTTAAGAAAACAGGCATAACTTAGTTTGTCGGCAACTGCTAACAGTGTGTGTTTGTGTCTAGTGTGGCTGCATTCTCTCTTGCTAAGAAGTCAGCAGTTAACAAGCTAATGAAAAATGAAGTTCTGACTTCTGGTGATTGATACCCTAAGAAAATCTAAACTTGGGAGTGGAAAGGGACTTCTCCAAAGTCCATCATGCTGTCCAGGAGCTCATTGGAGAGCGAATTCTAGGACAAAATTAGGATTGTAACCGGCTAAGTATAACACCTTAAAACTATGGACCATCGGGTTCATTGCCACGGCATCTAGATGCAGATCCCATAGTCCTTTCTGAAAATAGAGCCATACCTTCAGGATAAGCAGCAAACCATATGATCTCACTTTGAATTCTCCACAGCAAATCCATGTTCTGCCACATCCTGTGTAGCTCAGTCCTAGGAACCTGACCAGGGAGGGTGGCGAGGGAATGAAAAGAGAACAGAAAGACACGTGCAGAAAAATCAGGGATCAGGTGGGCTATTTTGCTATGATGGGGCTTCATCTATTATACACTACCTGGAGTCTCAGCATGTTTATTATCTATAGCATAGGTTGAGCAGTGAGCTAATCTTAGTAGGAGGTCTTTGTAGACAAGCATTCTCATTTGGGGTGTAAACATCCTGGAGGAAGAAGTCGGCTTTGCTAGTTTTTGGTACATGGGTCAACTGCTCATAAACACTTGTACTAGAGAACCCACATTGCCAACATTCACATTCGGATCAGAGGAAGGCTTTGTCAACCCTCTAAGCCTCACCCTGGAAGAAGGCTTTGCTCAACCCCATGGATCTGAGGCATTGAGGTCCTTGATACAACTTTGCCCATGTCAGCAATGCACATTCACTCAGGACATCATCTACTATATAGAAATTCACTCAAGACTTCCTCAGCTCCCCACAATATTTCATTAAGAAAGTGTCTCATTCAGATAATGAGAAAAATGAAAATCGAGAGCTTGAATAGTCTAAGCACTTTGGTTTAAGTAGGTCAAAGAAAAAGTCTGCTATATTGGAGTATTTGGAGTACTCCCCAAATTTCTTTTCATTTCTAGTAGTTTACTAATAGTGATTTTCAGGTTCAAGAGATGCAAAGCGATCAAAGAAACAAGCCTCCAGTAATGCCTGTGAAGGATTTTTCTAAATGAGTTGAATTGATGTGGGATTATCATCTTTAAATATGGGTGGCACCATTCCACAGGAAGGTGTTCTGGACTGATGAGAGAGAGAGAGAGAGAGAGAGAGAGAGAGAGAGAGAGAGAGAGAGAGAGAGAGAGAGAGAGAGAAGCACCAACTCTCTTTTGTCTCCTCTTCTTTTTTTTTTTTTTTTTTTTTTTTTTGGTTTTTCGAGACAGGGTTTCTCTGTGTAGCTTTGCGCCTTTCCTGGAACTCACTTGGTAGCCCAGGCTGGCCTCGAACTCACAGAGATCCGCCTGGCTCTGCCTCCCGAGTGCTGGGATTAAAGGCGTGCGCCACCACTGCCCGGCTTGTCTCCTCTTCTTGATGCCATGTGACAAACTGTTTCCTGCTCCTGTGACAACATCCTTGTATGATGGACTGTACCCTCAGACTATGAATCAAATAAAGCATTCTTTCCTTTACTTGCTTTTGTCAGGTATTGTATCACAACAAAGACAAAAGTAACTAATGCAGAAGTATGCTTGGATCTTTGAATTCAACAGATAACAATGATCACTGAAAACGCCTGTGCTCCCCCGGGGTTTCCACAAGGACCTGAGGTTCTGTAAGCAATGGAAACTAAATTCCAAAGCCACATTATTGATGCTCCATGTGAGGATGTAGGGGGATATTCTGTGAACTTTCCTTGAAGCTGCTGACTCCTACTTAAGGGTTGATTCCATGTTCTGAGATTGAAGCACTTTACTTTCAGAATTTATTCATAAAACCTAACCAAGTGAAGGTGGTCATTCCAGCCATAACATTCTCTCAATAGCAAAGGTTTTACAATCAAATTCAAATTAGAATTTAGAGGTTTTTTTTTTTTTCTAATTACAAAAAGGTAACTGTAGTCTTTGTACATCCAAATATTAAAGCTCTCTTTCAAGGGTAGAGGACATGGTGTTGTGTGATTTAAATATATTTCATTATACATTGACATTAATCATCTCACTTGATTTCTCACCAAATGTGAGTGATCAGGCATCCTGTCTACTGCTCTCATTATAATGTGTTCTTCAATAGTGAGCCAAAGACAGATGTCAAGCTTGAAGTAGAGGCTCATTTACCTTCATGTACTTTGCAGGGAAAGCCTCTGATGATTATGTAAGATGCCATCAGAATTAATTATCACACGGATGAATGATTTTTAAAATGAGGTTATAATTCATTGACCAGAATCTTGTTCACTATTCTTCAATTAGGGTGGGCTTTTTCTCTCTTGGATGAGCATTCTTCCTTCTCCTTAATTGATCCTTCGTCATCCTTGAACAAAAAGTCATTTGTTAGCATCAGAAGCAGTCAAAGTTAAGCAAGGAGTCAACTGATGCTGAAGGACTCTCTCATACAAAACGCATTGTCTAAGATGAGGGTGATGGATGGAAATGAGACTTATGACACACAAAACATATACACACATGACAATATATTAGATATTTTATCCATCAGGATTGATAGTCAAAGTATTTAATAACCAATGCTTCATGGACATTGACCTTCAAATGAATTCAGTGCTTAGTTAGAATAAGTATGCTACACATTGACTAATTTATCCAAATTGATGCATTTGAATGAATGTTAGCTTTAAGTAACATTACTGGCTATTCTTCTTTAATAAAACATAATTACAACATTACTAATAACACAAAGAAAAAATTTCTACATAATTCTGTAATTTTAATTGATATTTACAGTATAAACTTGGAGGATTCAAATGCTCCTGAACATAGCAGAAGAGTACATTCCTTGACACAGACAGGACAAAGATATACTCAGAATCTATCTCACATTCAAAGGTAGAAATATACTGAGGTCCAACAAGTATCTTCATATTCAGGGATGTTCTATATAATCAGCTGTGGCTGAAAGAGGTTGAATTCTTCAGCATCCATAGGTCACTCTGATAAGGAATGGGAATTCTTTATCATAAAATAAAATAAGTAAAAAGAAAACTTTCACTAATATTTCTTTGAGAACATAAATGATCAGAGCCTGTGTCTCCTTTTTTTATACACCTAACACAGTTTCCTCATTTTGTCTATTATTGACTTTGAATGAGAAAAGGTCTTTGTTTGCTTGTTTGCTTATTCTTTATTTTTTTCAGTTTTTTTTAATTTTTAAGATTTATTTCAGTATTTTATGTGTATGACTGTTTTGCCTGCATGTGTTTTGTCCACCATGTGAGTTCCTGGTTTCCACAAAGGTCAAAAGAAGGTGTCCTATTCCCTGGAACTAGAGTTACAGGTGGTTGTGGAGGCACTATGTGGGTACAGGGATTCAAACCTGTGTCCTCTGCAAAAGCAATAAGTCCTTTTAACTTCTAAGAAGATGCTCCAAGTATATTTTCTTCCTTTAAATATATATATTTTAAGTAAAATATAGTTATATCACTTCCCCCTTCCCTTTTCTCCATCTAACCCCTCCTTTTTTCTCTCCCTCCAACACCTCCTATGTATCCTCTACTCCCTCTGAGACTGATGGCCTATTTTTTATTATTGTTACACACACACATACACAAAGGGAGGAGATGTACTAATATGTAAATACAAGCTGCTGAATCCATTTTTTTATTCTTTATACAAACAACAGGATCTCAATGTTGACCACTTGAGTTGGATAACCAATTATGTGAGCAGTTTCCTCTCTCAGCAGTCATTAATATCCTGTTAATGCTTGTCTAGGGATTGAACCCCCTGTAATTTTCCCTCTTCCACAATAGAGTGTCTATTGATACTGTTATTGTTTAGGGAGTCATTTCTAGGAGACAAGGTCTCATAGCAGACTTCTTCCTGGTCCTCTGGCTCTGCTTTCTAATTCTTCCATAATATTCCCTGAGTCTTAGGTGCAGGAGTTATTATATATATATATATATATATATATATATATATATATATATATATATATATATATTCTTCATTTGCAGTAACAGAAGCTTCTTAGAGGATGGTGAAAGTTACTCTCAACTGTGAGTTCAAGATAAGTCTTATAATGTAGTAGGAATCACAGTGGCCCAGTAAAATGGAAGTAGTAGGTTCTCTTCTAAGATCCATGACCTCATCAGCTCAGGGGAGTTGACTAGGTTTCTAGTACCAGGCATGATTTCCCTCTTGTTATGCAGGCCTCACTTCTAATTAGGTAGCTGCTCACCACTCAAGATGCGAGAGTGACATTATTACACCTGTAGGGATATTTTGCCAGGTTATGGTTGTGGTTCATAGGCATCACAGCTGGATATGGCTTTGCTCCTTCGGCAGTTTGCACAGTACTTTCTAGTACTTTGGAAGTTACACCCCAGAAAGGAGGCTTTCAGGTTAGATTAAGCTCAAAATCCCAAGTCGTATGTCCAAAATGCACCGTGTCTTCAGCAATAGGGATTTACCTTGAGTTCATTTACCTATATACATTCATATACATGTGCAGGACCTAAGTGATGTAATTTCATTTAATATATATTATATATATTAAATTATATATATTATACACACACACATATATATACACAGGTAATGCCCTATAAGATATAAGTGTAAGAAAGGAATTTCTGAATAGCACTCCATTAACCCAGGAATCAGGGCCAACAACTTACAAGTGAGACCTCATAAAACTAAGAATTTTTTTTTTTTACAGCTAGGAAACAATCAAGTGAAAAAGAAACCCACTGAATGGGTAAGAATCTTTGCCAGATATATATCTGACAGAGGATCAATGTCCAGAATCTATAAAAAACTCAAAAATAGTCAAGAAAACAAATGACCCTATTAAGAGATGGACAAGGGATCTGAACAAAGAATTCTCTATAGAAGAACTAAAATGGCTAATAAATACCTCAAAAAAGGGTTACTCATCGTTAGCAATGAAGAAATTCAAATTAAAACAACTTTGAGATTTTATAGTATCCCAGTAGGAATGGCTAAGATCAACAACAATTGAAAACAAATGCTGGTGAGTGTGTGGGGAAAGGGAAACCCTCATTCGTTGTTGGAAAGAGTGAAATTGGCACAGCCATTCTGGAAACCAGTACAGAGAATCCTCCAAAAGCTACAAACAGATCTAGCACATGATCCATCCATATCACATACACTTGTTCAGCCATGATCATTCCCACCATTTTCACAATAGGTAGGAAATAGAAGCCACCTAAATGTCTTTCACAAATTAATGGATTATTAAAACATGCTACATATATACTATGGGATGCTATTCAGCTGTAAAGAAAAACTAAATCTGGCTAAAAGGTTATGAGAACTTACTGCTGTCTAGAGGACCTAGGTTTGATTCCCAGTACCCACATGGTAACTCATAACTCTCTGTAACTCCAATTCTCGGGGATCTTATTCCCTTTTCTGACATCTGAAAACACCAGGCAACATATGGTATACATACATATGGGCAGGCAAAACATACACATAAAATGAATATAATAAAGACAAAATCATTAAAAAAAGAAATACGAAAATTTCAGGTAAATGGATGGACTTAGAAAAGATTATATTGAGTGAGGTAATCCAGACCCAGAAATACAAGCACCATATATTCTCTGTCTTCTGTAGTTCCTACCTCCAAATCTTAAGATGGGCATATATAACATGAAGTAACCAAAAAACCAGAAAAGTATAAAAGGACCAGTGGTTTAAATAAGAATGTTCTGCATAGGTTCATATGTTTGAATACTTGGTCCTCAGCTGGTGGAACTTTGTGGGAAGGATTAAGAGGTATGTCACAGGTGGGAGTAGGCTTTGAAGATTCAAATACTCCACTCCTGATTCTCTTTCTCTCTCTCTCCCTCCCCATCTCCCTCTCCCTCTCTTTTTCCCTCTTCCTCTGCTTCCTACTTGTGAATAAGGATATAAGCTTCTACCTACTGCCCCAGTACCATGCCTGCCTCTCTGCTGCCATGCTTCCCACCATGATGATCATGAACACTAACCCTCTGAAACTGTAATCCCCTATAAACTCTTTCTTCTACAAGTTGCCTTGATCATGGTGTCTTATCATGGCAATAGAAAAGTAACTAATATAGTGGAGGTGACCTTGAGAGGAAAATAGTGTGGTACAGGTGATATGCAGGGGAAATGTGAAAAATGGGGAGTGCAGACTTTAATAGTGGGTGGAGGCTGAAGTTAATACAGAAAAGGAAGGTGTGAAGAGAGAAAAGTAACATCAAGATTGTTTGAAAAAGTCTTGAGGAATCATATACATTTATATTTTTTCAAATTTTAACAAATGATTTTTTCCTCTTCTGAGTGAGTCATGATAATAGAAATAGCTGCTACTTCACAAATGCCATATAAATTTTGAAGGGTAACAGAAATGTATAGTATTTTCACTAAACAATGGATTTTAAATAATTTAATACTTACAAAGGTAAAGTGGCATAAAGTTCTTATAAACACTAGCTATGACCACAACTGGCCAGAAAACAGCCATTCTCTACAAAGAAAATCCATTGGCAAGATGTCCAGAATCAGCACACTCTATTGTTCAGATCTGACCAAAGCCAATCCTCCAATATGTTTTCCTAGGAACTGTAGCAAATTTGTTAGCACAGCTATCCTTAAGGGACTTCAAGGAAATCATTTCAATTATGAAGGAAGGTAAAGAAACTCAAGCCAGGAAAGATTACTAGAACAGAAGATGGTGCCTGGATCCCCTGAGGCTTGAACATTCTTCAACATCCATCACAAAGCCCAAAAGTCTGAAAAGTTCTTTATTTAATCCTACATTGCTTCTTGTATATTCCAAACCTCAAATGTATGTACTTTTATACCTATAAAAATAATTCACATATTTCAGGAAATCGGAGTAAAAGGAATAAATAGGAAGAAAAAGAGAATGAACAAAACATTACAAAGACACTCAGACTGTTCACTTATTAATGTGATGACTAACTCCCAAGGTCATTGGACAAATGACAGAAGTAAATTGCAGACCTGGGAGATTTCTCTGGGCATCAGCAATTAAGGATGCTGACCTCACAGAAAGAAAATGCACAAAACAACACATTTTGCAGGGCCTGACTATACAGAACTTGAAACCAGACTCTATACTACTTATAATCACGCTGTAAACGTATTTTGAAATAACACTCGCACACTAATGGATGGCAGTTCACTTTGTGCTACTGTGGCAGCCTGTAGATATGGTAGGTGATTAAAGACCACTATCTCCCTGGTTTGACATTTGATGAAGTCTGAAAATATTTCTTACAAAGAATATGTAATGGAAACATTAATCAGCTTTTCAAATCAGTGAACTTTCAAGATGGTGCTACAGTTTTTCACACTCCCCTTGATTATTCATTTCTGAAGAAGAAAATGCCATATATAAGAAAAGCTCCTATTTAAGTTTTCAGTTTTTAAATAGCTACCAACTTTAAGTATCTAGATATGAGGAAACTTAATCCATCAATACAATATGCATTAAAGAAAAAGTTTTAGCCTAAGATGCTCATCATAATCTGAATAAATACATTTATTCTAAAGCTAACAAAGCTGATCTATATTCCTATCAGATCTTGAATAAGTATATATGCCTATCTTCACAGAAATAATTACTCCTTAATTTTTACTTATGTCAATAAACCATATTTAAAATGAAGGCATTTATATGCATTCTTAATTCTGAAATATGAAGACTATGGTTCAGTTGCTGACATTTAAAATAAATAATAACATGATCATTCTAGTAGAATAAATGATTCCGCAGACAACTGTAGTATAGTACCTTGAACTGTTTTGTATTGACTAAAACAATTATTTCTTCATCTTGGAGAAATTAAGAAAATGGATGCAATTTTAAATGCAGGCCACAAACAGAAGTAAATAAAAATGTCCATTAGTCTCTAACATATATTTAACAACTATTCTTACCAAATTTTCACATGTCAGAAAGTAACAGTATGAAGAGTATTCACAGAAAACTACATACACAGAAAATATGTAGATTAAATGGAGATATGTTTAATGTCCCGTCATCATTTTCAAAACTCAGTCACCTCTAAATTAATGTGTAGATTCGTTGACATCCAATATTCAAGTTGGATTGTGAAACTGCCTTATAGCATCATCATCATCATCATCATCATCATCATCAAAATTATCATCATAGTCGTCATCATCAGCATCATTACCACCACCACCACCACTACCACCACCACCACCACCATCATCATCATATCATCATCAAGTTGTAAGAGAAAGCTATATAGCACATCTTTGGAAAAGGGAACTCAGTTGGAAAAATGTGGGATACATAGTAAGAGTAAAGACAGACAAATATCTCTGAACACTTAAAAGACGCACGGAACAATCCACAAAGCTCTAGAATAAGCAGAAATAAAGCCAATTCAGCCAGGTAATACCACACAGAGTACCATTCAGGTGAAAACAAAAACAGGCTAAGAGGCTGCAAGTCCCAGATGCTCTGGAGGCCAGCAGAGTTCCCAGGAATCAGCACTGAAGTGCAGACAGATCTGGCTCTATCTTGTGGAAGGCACACAGGGAAATAAAAATAATAGCATCAAATGCAGGTGAATGTATCATGAAAATTACTAAAGCATGCAGCTTATTTCTGCCTTCTAAAGTCCTAATCTCAACTCGCCTTGGCATTTTATTTCCTATGTAGTGTTTTTTTTTTTTTCCTGATGAAACAAAACTTAAATTATTCATCCAGGTTTTGCCATCCATCTTTATGTTGTTCTACATCAGTCTTAAGTGTATTCAAACCATACCAAATTTGCAGAGTTTATTTTCGTAGCTTATATACAGAATAGTATCATTTTCTCACAAGAATTGAAAACCCACACAAAGCTAACACATGATTTTATTTTCCTTTTTAATGTGTGCATTCTAGAAATATTCTTTTCCTTTGCCTTGCTGACCAGTATAGAGAGACTTAAGAGAATATGTTGCACATTTTCTTTACCCCGGTCATCACTTTGAGCATAAGATACTAATTTACAGAAGAGTCTTTTGGTCATTTCTAATTCTGAGTTCTACCCTCCAAAGCAAGTTGTAGTTTAAACAGAAATCATGGCCTCTTGAGGTGATGGATGCCCCCCAGTTTCTCATCTGCAGATCAAATATACTTACTGACATACTACATGTGTTTCTGAGCTTCCACACACTGTGCATTGTGTTTAAAATACTTGGATAACCTCCTGCTCTCTACCACCTGGTATGCACACCCTTCAGAATCCTCTCAGGATGCCAGAATGTGGTGGCATATCACATCATGATAATTCTGTAGCAAACATGAAATGACTCTTCTGGTATAATTAAGTCCTGCATCAGTTGACTTAATTAAAAGACTGATTATAGTAGGTTGGAACACCATTCACAGATGAGATCTTTAAGAGGAACTAGCAGCCAGATACCAGAGTCAAGAACAAAGCTGCTCCATCCCTGATCTCCTAACTTCTTTAGACTTTCCCACTCTGTTCTTCCTTCATTTGCTTGAAAGGTTTCAACAAGCAAGCTGCTATAATTTCTAGTTCTACATGGAAATGGCTTCTGCTAGCAACTCTTGGAGACTTAGAAGAGGATTCTTTCTCATCAAGCCTGCATATAGGAATGGATACAAGCCAACTTTGAGAAAATACAGCCTGTCAAGCCATCAAGCAGAGGATTCAGTCAAGCAAGGGCCATCCCTGACCAATCGAAATTGCTAAGATAAGTGTGTGTGGTTTGAAACTGTGTGTTTGAGGTAAATTATGCATAGTGTACTCAACTAATACCTATGTCCCCTGGAATTCTGTGCTATGGGACTTTTCTGAACCTACATATGAATAGTGTGACAAGCAGCAGTGAAAACATTTATTTTTCTCCTCTGCCCCAGTGTATATCATTGTTCTATTAGAATTTGCTCAAGAAAAACAAACTCAAAGATAAAATTGAGAGATTGTAATTGACAATGGTAGTACATTTAACTAAGGATGGACCTTTCTGATTATGAGCCTTGGGTAATGGTATATTTATAAAACTGGCCCTTCCTCCCAGGACATCTAAGGCTTAGGGAGCATAAACTACCCTGTAAGGCTTAGAGAACATTGTGGAAGAGGGGATGGAAAGTATGTATATGACAGAAGATGGGTAGGAAAGGCTACAAATGCATCTTTGAAACCTGACACAGACATTGGAATCAAATTCACAGCACCTGTGGCCTACACATGACTTAGTCTACCAAAAATCAAACATGAATCTGGGAGGGGCTCATGGGACCTAACCCTTCCTTGCTGTACTATTGAATATAGGTAGATTTGGGGGAGGGAAATAGTCATTATCTTCACTTGTATACACACTGGTGAGTCTGCCAGGATCCAAAGCATAGTTCCAAACTGGTAGTCACACAAGATCATCACAAGACAAAAAGACATGAATTTTGTCAAAAAACAAACTTATTAATTAAAAAATAAATAAAACATTATCTTGAAGAGCATGGAGAGTAATGGAGGTACCAGTCTGACTACCAGGTGATGCCCATCAGAGCATTTAAATGGCCACAAGATATTCACTGCATACTAAATTTTATGCGGCTTCCCTGTTTTCTCTTCTCCAATCTCAAGAGATGAGCTTCTAAAGGAATAGCAGATTGGTTATACATAAAATTGTATTTTCTGTGAAATATAACTGTAAAATGAACATACTATGACACTACTTTGCTCATGTCACAGAATTTAAACTAGTTTTTAAATAAAACCTTTCAAATCATGCAATAGGAAGAGTACCCCCAACTTACTCTCTGGAGTCACTGTCAATCACACTAAGACGTTTGCATCCCTGGAGACTCTAGGGACAATAGAGTGTTAGAAGTTCTGGAAGGATATTTTGTTTTCTTTCTTGAAGCATATTGAATACAAATAACATCCCACAACATTAACAATTGTTATAGGCCTGAATAGACACATGCTAACTTCAGGCTGCTCTGAGGATGGCTGTTTTATTGGCTTACTTATTTTTCTAAACATCTTGGCATTTGGAAAAAGCTGAAGTGCCAAGCTGTTAGTTAATGTCTCAAGGCAGAGATGATAACTTTGGGAGAGGAATTCTGAAGGAAAGGACTTTCCATCCCCCGAGCTCTCCCTGGGCTGCAGGCTGTGCACGTCAGCCCACCAGTGGCTCGAGGAGCACCAAGGCTCATCCTTTATATTTCCCAAGAAATACAAAGAAGGTTCCTCTTGAAGATTAGATTATAGATATTGAGAATCACCCCCAAAGAGATCTTAAACTTCTGCCATCTCTAATCTTCTGCCTCAAACTTCATTTTTTTCTACTTGAAATATTTTGCACTCAACGTTCCTTTGTCGACACATTACCATTTCCTTTTCCTTTGCCAAACTCCATGCTGTAACAATCTGACATGACAATCACTTCAATACCTTCATTGACTTCTTAATGTTTTTCTTTCCTTCATCTCAGATAGTTAACGGAGCACTGTCTAATTAATTCCTCTAAAATGTCATCTCTAAATATATCAAAGCTTAATTATTCATCCTGGCACCAAAATCTCTTCCCATCTTAGCATCTACTATTGTTTTTAATCTCTTGTACTTTGTTGTGCTTTGAAAACAAAGAACCATGTTAGAAAACCTAGTGTATCTCTGATAGAGAAATTCAACCTAATTTTGTGTTTAAGGATTCAATTCAGTAAACATGTTATTTTCTGCTGTATGACAGGTATCATGCTTAATAGTAGAGAAACTCATCAATAAGACATGTCTCTACTTTTGAAGAGCTCCCTGCTTTGGGGAAGGTACTCCTAAATGCTTCCTGTTCTCTCCACTACCTGCACTACAAAAAAAATGTGAAAATTGTTAGATGGAATTGTGCATAATGTCTTATGAAAACACAAGCAAAAGAAATATTGAGAATTAAAATCACAGATAATGGACCTAGAATTTTGCATTTGATTTTCTCATTTATTTATTATGGTCATTAAGCAATTACTGCCTACAATCTGGCATTCATTATAGTCAACAATTTAAAGTCATTCTTATGGGATATAGTAGGTCATTGTTTTAATTGTGAGGTAGTGGATACTTAAATAGAGGTGGAGGGTGAGGTGGGAGAGGAATGAACCTATATAATGAAGAATCTGTATGGGTTCTGTGGATGGGAGCTAGAAGGAGAGAAAGGATTAGCTAGGTTCTAAGCTTTTGCAATTGAGTGCTGAACAGAAAATACGGTATCAGTGACCTAGCTGAACAACAGAAGGACTGTTGAAATGGAAAGATGTGTGGTGTTGTCTGCCTGCTGATGAAGCCTTTCTCCTCATGGCAGAAGCTTATAGGGGAGAACTAGAATATAGCCTTGAGCATGATAATAAAATCAAGGAAGAGATACAGAAAGAAGAGCAGAGAGCCAAGGGAAAAAAAAACACTAGACTTTGCCCATACTAAAGGTCAACAGAATATGGTGAAACCAAGATAAAAACATAAAAAAGAATAGTGATAAATCTCGGAGAAATACAATACTATCTAGAACTAATCACTCTGCTCATATGTGGCTCTAAGTAAACATTATTTTATCTTCTGCTCCAGCAGATTCTTCCTGAGACTGCTTTGGTAATTCATCTTTCTTAGCAGCCATGGAAATGGGATCTAGCTTTGGAAACTAGCAGGAATTCCTTATAGTACACATAGTGGGGTACTTTTAATTATGAAATGACAATATGAGAATAGATCTGATGAAACACACTATAATTCACTTACACCAAGTGTTGACCCTTGGCTTCTCTCCAGCTGACTTACCTACTCCTGACAGTCAGAGTGTAATACACTGCCTCCTGAAGCCTTAGACTGCAAACATTAAAATTAAAAGAACACACGAAGTGCTACATGTTAAATGCAAATGGCATTTAAAGTCAATGTGTTTTTATAGTTTCAGGCCTAAGCTTAAGTCTTGTCTTCATGTTAATATCGAGATGACCAACCAACACTTTCTAAATTCTAACCTATAAAACAGCTCACCTCCCCCTGATCTCCTTTTGCAGGTTTTTATATGTGCTCTCCAGAGCAGCACCCTCAACTCCAAAGGCCACAGAAGGACAATGAGTAGGACACAATTGTGCCCAAGGGACAAACAATTCAAACAAATCAAAGCCAAGCCTTAGCACTAAGCAATGGGAATATAATCCAATCTTCTACAAATCAAAGTTTTATGGTGATGTTTTTGTCTTTAATGGTAAGCAATAGGATTTATTGTCTGAAAGTCAGTTTAAGGTTCCAATTCTAGTTGTTTTTTAATAGCTGTATGACCTTGAAATGTTAGAAAATCTCACTACTGATAAGGAATGAATGGCTTTATAAAACTTGCAGGGTCATTATGAAGATTAAGAATATATATGTATATATATGTGTGTATTGCATATATATGTATATGTAATTATTACATGCATAATATTAATATATGTATATGTACATTAGAGCAATGCCTAGTACATATACCATGTGACTAAGACTCATTTTAAAGAATAACAATAATTTCATTTGATCACCTTTCTCTACCATAATTTTATTCATTGTATTAGCAAGGAAGGAACACTTTTGTTATTTGACATTTTCAAGATTCTACATGATTAACACAACTTCCAGCAAACTGTAGTGTTAATTTCTCCAGCCTTTATGACTATTAATGATTAATGCTCTCTTAGCTAGTAATAAATGTGTTAACATTATAAGTTCTGCAACTTGAAGCATTATAAGTAGGACACAATGAGATGATTTATGCAATCAAAGATAGGTTGGACAGCACAAACTTGACCCTCTTTCAAGAAATATAAAATAATTTATGGTAGTAGCAAAAGGCTATTTAGGGGAGAAAATGCATGATGCAAAGAAAAAGAGCTGTATTTTTAAAAGGGGTGTCTGAACCTTATGTTAATTATGAAATACTACATGCCTATTAATAATCTGGCTTTTTAAGCTGGATATGATTTACATCAGTCATTAAAGTTCTCATGGTCTCAGTTTCCTTGTGTGTGAAATATTATTTGTAATATATACTTTTTTAAGAGTTTTAAAGTTTAAGTATACATTTTAAATAATAGTAAAGAATAGTGTTGTTTTTCAATAATTTGGTTATTGGCATAGATTTTTTTCCTTTTCATATTTATCGGCATCCTGGGAATAAACAGAAAATACAGGAGTGATTATGGAGAAATTTGAATATTGGTATTATTTTAAAAGGTATAGGCATTTTTACTATTTCAGAGGTTTAAGGATAAGTAAAAGATAAGACTGAAGGATAGAAGGACTGTCAACAACCAACAGCCATTATTATAAGCATGAATTACTTACCTCATTACTTTGACAATATGGTCAGAGAAAACCCACTTAAAAACAGTTTATTTTGGCCAACCATTCCAGCAAATAGCCTGTCATGGTGGAGAAGTTGTAGCACTTGGGGTTTGAGGCTGCTGCGCATAGTAACAAATGCTGCTGTTCACCTCACTTTCTCTTTTTTACTCAGTCCTGGATCTGGTCCATGCATTGTCATAATACATAACATTAGTGTAAGTCTTGCCACTCACATTTAGGATAGGTCTGTCTTTCTCATCCCAGTTAACCCAATCAGGTAATTCTAGCACAGATCTGCCCAGAAGTTTGTTTCGGTAGTGATTCTAAATCCCATCAAATTGGCAATCAAGATTAATCATTACCATTACATCCCTTGTTGCTGTGACATCTAAGTGTATCACTTTTAAGCCAATGCCTCCTGCCCCTTGCCGTCATGGGCTTCTAGCTTTCTAAAATGCAAAACACATTCAGTCTCCCTCGAAAATCTTCATCGTCTTTAGCAGTTCCAACACGTTTTGAAAGTTTAAGTCTCTTTTGAGACTCAGCCGATCTTTTAACTATAACATTAAAAACCACTTACACACTTCGAGTCACAATAGCGCATTTCAAAAGGAAGAAACTGCTCCACACCAAGGAAAGATGAGATATTAACGGGGCTGAAGCTCAGCAGAGACGACACCAAATACTGTAGCTCCATGCATATAGTATGAGAGCTTGTCTTCGTCAGGGTTTCTATTACTGTGATTAAACACCATGACGAAAAGCAACCTAAGAAGGAAAGAATTTACTTCATCTTGCAGCTTCTGCTCCATCATCCAAGAAAGTCAAAGCAGAGACTCAAGGCTGGATTTTGAGGTAGACAGTGGTGCAGAGGCCATACAGGAATACTCCTTACTGTCTTGGACCCCATGGCTTGCAAAGTTTTTCTTATGCAAGTCAGGACCACCTACCCAGAGGCAACAGCACCCACAGTGGGCTGTGTCTTCTCACATCAATTATTAATCAAAAACGTTCCATATATTTGCCTATAGGCCAGTCTTATGGAGGTATGTTCTCAGTTGAGAATTCCTCTTCCCAGGTGATGCGAACTTCCATCAAATTGACAACTGCACAACATGGGGCTCATGGTGGGATTGGCAGGACTTCAGAGGGCTTGGGCAGTTCCACCTCTTCATCTTTGCTCCCTGCAACATAAATAGCCTGTCTTTTGGACTAGCTCCATTTCCCAACCTGCAGATTTCCTTAGTGGGTATTACATGTTCCTGGCATCTGCAACATCATGGGGTTTTTATTGCAATTTGGGTTTCATTTCTGCAGACTTACTCTGTGGGTTCCAACACTGCCACATGTTGTCTGGCTTCTGAAGCTCTCTAGAGCACAGGGATCTATACAACTTTACATCTTTCATGCTTGCAAAACCAGTATCATATGGCCAATGCTGATAAGATCTCCTGCCAGCTAGGGAAGGAGCCAGTCCTCCTTGGACCACAGCTGTTGTGTGCTGACCCTGGAGAAACAATTTCCTAGGGTGTTTGTTTTTAGCAGGGAACCTCTTCAGAGGCATTCCCAGCATAGGATATCTCCTTTCAAATACATTTTCATTTCACAAAATGTAGCCATTACTGAATATAATCTTGCACTCAAGATAACATCAGTTAGTCTCTGTGCAAAGTATCAAGGGGTTTCTCTTTAATAACACCAACCTGCTTCACATTTATAGCTGCTTCCAAACTTGATTTGTCTGTAACATCAAACTCTCACTCTTTTCCTTGCCTAACTGCACTTTTTGCATCTCTTTATGTTCTTGTTACTCTCTCACACATTTAACCTGGTTGAAAGTAGTAAGTAGCAGACACAAAAGGACCTGAATGTTAACTCTACTTTGCAATTTCCTCTGCCAATCAAATTAGCCTATTGGCTTTAAGTTCAACTTCACTCAATAATTATGACATGGGCATAATGCATCTAGATTCTTTAACAGTGTAACTCAAATGGCCTGCAACATAGTTCCCAATAATTAACTATTATCCTCTGAAACCTCATGTTGTACCTGCCCCATATTTCTCTGTGCCTTCTTTTCCTATAAACATCCACCTGAATGGCCCAATAAACTCTACCTACTGCAATCTCTGCCTTTTCTACTCCCAAGTTCCAAGATTTACCACAGTCTTCCTGAAAATCAGTTCCAAAGGCCTAAGAGCCATGTGGTCAGATTTACCATAGCAACAGACCCACTTCTCAGTACCATATTTTATATTAGCCACTTTTTTTTTTCATTGCTGCCACAACGTACCTACTTTAAGAACAGAAGGGTTTATTTTTACTCATGGTTCCAGGGCCCACGTCTGTCATAGTGGAGAAGTTATGTTGCTAGGAGTTTGAGATAACTGGTCACCCTGTGTTCACAGTCAGGCAGCAGGCAGTAATGGGTGTTCCTTTTCTATTTGTACCTCAGTCTGTAGAATGGTGCTACCAAATTGCAGGTGGGCCTTTTCACCTCAGATAATGAGGTATAGAAATTCCCTCACAGACAGGTTGAGAATTCTGTTTTTACGTGATTCTAATTCCCATCAAGGTATCAATCGAGGCTGACTACTAGAACACATTGAGAAAGTAAAACAGCATAAAAACACATGGTAGTCCTGGATGAAAACAGACCCTAGCATAGGCAAGGGAGAAAAAAATAAACTTAGTTTCCAAGCGACCAGATGTAGCAGAAAGCACAGATGCACAGAAACTGAGCAGCTACCAATGAATCAGAGTACATGAGAACCAGCCACCAAACAACTACTCTAGGCTCCAGCTCCCACAGAGAAGACCAGGCAATGGCTCCCTGGAGACAGAGATTGAAACAGAGAACATCCAGTCCTGATTACAAATGAACAGATGAATCAAACACCTTCTTTCTCCCAGTGCAGGCTCCCTGGCCCAGACGTCATTTTGCTTCCTGCATTTCTCCTTAGCTCCTCGTTCTTGGCAAGTCTGTTTCACTTTCAGGAGACAGGCCCTGTGTGACAGCAGTGCTGGAGCTGAGATCTTAGGAGGTGTGGATCAGTGAAGTGGAAAGCTGTATTTTGACACATTTCTACATCTCTTCTATTAATTCAATTCATAGTCAAAGGCAGGAAAGTTCTTGTGGAGTTGGCACAACAATAGTTCAGCAGGTAAAGGCACTTGCCATCAATCCTGACAACTTGAATGGGATTGAGGAAACCCACATAGTGCTAGACAAGAGAACCAACTCCTCACATCTATCCTCTGACCTACATTATGGTGCCTCATCTCCACATATACAAAGTAAATAATTTATTGAATTACAAAGCGCTTAATGCTTAAGAATTTCTATAAGCCTGATGAATTCAAGTTTTAATTTCATTCATACAAAGGGCAGAGGTCAACGTCTAGTAACTGGCAAACAACAGTAGCCCATATCCTTGGTCACATGCTAACTTCTCTATAGCGTGATTTATGATGCTAAGGCTTCTTCTAACCAGAATTTTCACATCCATTCAGCAAACAGATTGAATCTTCATATGGCTGATTCTATTGAACTGATATAAATTTGTGTTTCATGTGTTAATGACTATGATAATTATACAAGGAGATATTCTCAAAGATTTTAACTCTAGTCCTCTAATCTACTTATATATACATAAAAAGAAAATGAAAAGCAATATGCAAATTTGCTGTAAATTTCATAATTATCTGCCAAAATATCTGTTGAAGAAAAAATTTGTATAAGACCTTGAAATAGACAAAAGTTTCAGTAGACATTTTTTACTTTATATCTTTTCTAGTTATCTAAATCTATTAGATTTATATCTTGCATTGATTTTAAACTCTTTATATCTCTGTAAATTGAATAAAAGTGAATGAAATAGAAATGACTCTTTGTCAAAGAGAGGCAAGTGGAGTAGTACTGGAGAGAGACAATTTCTCAGCCCTATTTAACTGTAAATTCTTTCCAACATTAACGGTTCTCTATGTCTACATGGTGTTTTCAATTTGTTCTAGTATTTTTAAAGTTTTGTCTATAATTGTTAAGTAACATCTTGAACATATATTTGCTTTGTATTTCTAAAACACTAATAATTTTACCTTTGTTTTTTTTTCATATTCTTTTAGAGCTATAAAAACTGTTCTCTGATATTGTAGATAGAGAAATAGGCTCAGGAAAAGCCCATTCTGACACTACTAAAATTCTAAACTTATAATTATTGAAATAAATTTCTATTCCTTCCCAGTGAATTAAAATGTTATCCATGTAAACAAATAACATGGAATGCATGTACTAAAACACTCAGAAGAACATTGGCTCACAAATAGCATGAAAACTCAACAAACTAATAATTACTACTGATTATGTAATTAGAAGCTAGAAATGCTAATTACATTTCAACATAGCTACTGTATAGTAATTAAACAAAAATAATGGCCCAGTAAAGCGTAAACAAAGCAACACTATTCAAACCCAGCCATCAATGGACCAGTGATTCATTTCAATTAGAATTATTTTTCCCTTGTGTTCTGATTCATCAGATTAACACAGACTATTAGCAATTTCATTTTCATACTTAAGGAAAAAGTTCAAAGCAGAAAAAGAATATGAAAGATAGAGGAAGAGCAGCAGCCTTCAAATGAGATAAAAGCAAAAGACCTATTTGTAGACCCAGGGATACTTTTGTAGGTTGTGGTACTGGACAACCCAGGTCTTCAGAGTCATGTTCTTCTTGTATGATGTAGGGATATGCCACCTATCAATAAGCTATGATGCAAAAATGAGCACAAGTTTGCCACCCATCTGGAGCAATGGACTTTCAGTGAATTTAGAACCCCTCTGCTCAGCCTACCTCAACCCACATATGAAGAAGCAGGACATAGCAGAAATTTAGAATACAGTTAATTTAAGAACCTGAATACTTAACTAAAGTTTCAAGTCTACATCTGTATGAGGTGACTTACCAATGACACATTTATAAAACAACTTTAAGACTGGCATTATCAATGGAATGAAAAATGTTCTTGTCCTAAAAAAAAAATGTAATATTGACAAATGCTGTGTGCTTCAGAAGTTCTGATCTCCATATCTCCACCAAAAACATCTGAAGGACAGATTCATGATGATTACCATGTGACATCTTGGAGGAACAATTTTTATGTTATGGTTATCTTCCTATACAGCTGAAATGACAAGTTAATGTATAGTCTTAAAACCACTTGAGATGATAGAGCATTATGGATTATCCCAGTCCAGCTCAGTATTTGAGGGTGTGGGGAGTGTTTGTTTGTTTGTTTTTTAAAGCAGATTCCAACTTATTTTATATAGAATAAACAGTAATATATTAAGAAGACTTTATTTTTATTTTCTTAACTTTTTATATCTTCACAAATGGTTTCTCTGATTTCTCCTTCCATTTCTTCTAGACTTTTCACATCTCTGAATTAAACCTTATTAACAAATGTAATTACTCAATATCATCTGCAAGCAAGGCAAGGAATAGTATTCTATACTAAGTATAATTTATAAATGTAGAATGTAAACAAAATAATGTTTTTAGTGTCCATTTTTATAAATTATTAGAAACTGCTATAAAGCTTCTACCAAACATAAGGAAAAGGTATTTCCTGAAACACACCAAAAGAAAAGCTTAAAAAGAGAGCCATATCCCCAATCTCTGACAATTAAAAGTCAGATAAAAATGCTTCTTACACAGAGATGTGAAACATGCAACAATTTCTTCTGAACAGATTCCCTTCAAATTTCCTGCAATTTGACTGAGTTTTAACACAAAACTCTGAGAGGCAGCCTCCATATTTGAGCAGACAAGAGCCTGGTATCAATCCCCTAATACATTCTCCTTCCTATGGATAGTGAAGGTCAGTCATACAGTTTTACCAAAAGTTAGAGGCCAGCCATCATGTTGCTGGTACCCTATTCTCCGTTGCTAAAGGTCACAACAAGCTCACACAACGACTCACCTTGATTGCAGTTCTACTGAAAATGGTCACCTGAGTCATTGAGCTCATCTCAAACTATCAGAGCTACAGCCTGGAAGAGTGAGGATGGAAGTCAAAATCTGCCTTCCTAAACAATGGAGAGTAGAATTCAGTAAGATAATCCCTCCCTGTTTCAAAACTTTGGAAAGTATGTATATAGGTAAACCGTGCTTTTATTCATGATAAGAGATATATCAATAGACAATTGAAGGAGACTTCATTCATCAGCTTGGGTATTAACTTCAATTATGCTAAGACTCTACTTAAATTTCAAGTAATTTCTGTTGTTTAGTGATGTCCATAACACAGATGTTCTTAAAAAAAACAAACAGAGATTTCTAAAATAACACACAATTATTGTGTTGAATATTTGCCAACTATGAACCAACAAAGAAGCAAATAAATTCAGTGGATTGAAAAAAATTTACCCACCTAAGAACTGTTATCAGTGGTTAATTAATAGGTTAATAAATAGTTAAGAAATGTACTTATAATTGAAAATATTCTCATAGAAAGAAAGAAAACACTTTAATAGCAATATGAAAATATGCAATCAAGCACTGGCATGGTTCATGGAAATTGTGAGACTCAACTTCTGGAAACTCACAGCTCTGCTAGAATGAAAAATACTCAACAGCACATCATCCAGCAATTATACTGTAAAGGTGTCTAGAGAAAGCTTGCTGTTCCCACACCACAGCACTTGTCTTAACATATGTTTCCCACATGAATCTCTACTTCATGATCTGCTCTGATTATCAGTTTCCCAAAACTGTAAAACATGTTGTCACTCTCCAAGTTAACACATCTGTCAACTTAGGGAAGTGCCTGTGGCTTATGAGCATATAAGAAAAACCCTTCACAGCTGACTCATATAAGATAAATTATGGCACTACTATATAACTCTTCAACTGCCATAATGATTATTACTTTAAAAGGATATCTTGAATTGGATACATAAATATATTTTTAAGTAAAATAATTATGTGCACTATATACCTACATATAGAAGGAGGGAAAAAAAGAACAGTACAAAAGATTCAAGGTGGGAAGTTTTTATCAGCTCTCTCCGGGAGTCCTGGAGAATTGACCTGCTCGTTTTTTAGATTTTTGTTTCACCCGAGACAGATTGGACAGGCCCAACATACTCTTGGAGCATTAGGCAGAGGGACTAACTACATTTGAGCAACACAAGGTAGAAATGAAAATAATAGTCTTATTAACATTATTTCATGTTAATTCTTTGATGCGCCTTGATTCCCTTCCCTTCTTGTCACATCACCTATTAGAGACACAAGTCATTCACCTGCTTGAGCTAGAGGTGTCAATCAAGTCCCCTCCCATAAATGTTTGCTCCAAATGGTGAATCAACAACAAAGCAGCTCTTGGCAAACAAGGCAGCCTGGCCGTTCTGCATTCTCCACAGCTACTCTGAGGAACACAACTCTAGTGTCATGATTACGTCTACCACTGAACTGAAGCAACCAGTCCTGCAGAAAGCGCTGCTTTTTGATCCAGCCAATGCAGATCAGCCATATCAGCGAGAGAAGCTATCACTCCGAATGAAGACACTGTGAAGTTTGTTCATTCTGTAGCTGTTCTCACTCGGGTCAAAGGGAAAACGCTTTTTCAGATGACTCAGTGCAAAGCTTGTTGTTTGTGTAACAGAAGCACTAGGGATGACCCAAAGAAAAAGCTGCAATTGGTGGAAGCTGAAGCTGTGCCATGACGGGCACAGATGAAAAAACGTATGTACCATGACCGTACCATCCCTTTCCTGGCTACATGGCCTCTCTGTTGGGCCTACAGCTTGAATCAGTCAGAACATACCATCCTGCTCCATCAGGTTGAAACATGAGGCCGGATGAAAGGTTCTTACAGAACGATCCTTTCTTTCCTGCCTGTGGCCATTTTAAAGGCTAGAATGGGGCGCATGGTTACATGGCAGTGACAGAGTGGCATTAGCAGAGGTGATAGTGGCATTTGACATTCTAGACTTGTGTCTTTCAAGACTGTCTCTCCTACAGAGAAGTGTTAAAGTTGAGCGATGGTCGGCCCTGGTTGCTGGAAGTGTTCCAGTGAGTACCCAAGACCAAAGAGACAAGAATCCCCAAACTCAGTGCCTCACAGATGTAACCCCAGCCTCTTTAAGGAGCCATGGGTCCTGACATTAAGGGCTTAAAAGCCAGAGCAGTGACCTTTATGTACTTCAGCTACTTGTAGCTACTGCTTTTAGCTGGTCACTAAGTGCAATGCCACTGCCAGTCAAAGCCCCGAGCAGCAATTCTGAGTCCTGAACACTTGGAGATACATATCTCAGGATTTTATAATTTGAAGCCATAGGTTTCTAGTTCTCAGGACCCAGAACCTGAAACTATAACCTCTGTATTTGTTGGTCCAGAAACAAGGCCCTCGACTGAGATTGCAAATACTAAAATCACGTTTTGCCTTTTCCTGATATCCATCCAGAAAGAGCAAAGGAATGCCAGCAAGGTAAATGGTAATTTAACCTCACAGCTCACCCTGTGAGACTAGAGAAGAATAAGAATGTATACTATATGGTTGAAGAAATAATTTCTCCCCATGCCTTCCATGGCAAATTGTCTTGCCCTACTTTCCTCGCAGCAATGTGATAAAGAAAGATTCCCATAGCAATTACAGGATTTGCTCTAGTGGGTACTCTTTCTGTACTGTTCCAGGTTCTACCCATCAATGTGGATCCATGGAGCTGGGTATAGTGGTGCATTCCAATGATCTCAGGATTCTTGAGGAGGAGTATTGAGGATGGCTGCAAGTTGAAGTATAATATAGGAGGCTAACAGTGAGCTCTCGCTCAGCCTAGAGTACATAGTAAGCCTTTTCTCAAAACAAGAAAAAGTAAAGGACATAAATAAATAAAGGAAATAAGATCCAGTTTTAGGTACTGGTGCAATCAGCTGTACTATGTCACATTAAGAAAAAAAAAAACCTACAAAGAACCAAAATATTTATTCCACAGAAATGCAAGTAAAATATTCTACAGAATTTAGCTCCTAAGGCTAAATTCTGGATGGTATTGGAAACAAAGGTGGAGAAAACCAAGAGCCAGTATCTCTGTAAGGAGATGAATAGCGATTATTTAGCTCTGCTACAGCAAAACTCATCAAGATGCACACCGACATACAGAGCTCTCGTAGCAGTATTGCTTTCTAATATCTGCTACATTGGAGACATATTAAGTAGCTGTTTTCACAGAGGTGTCCTTTACCATAGAATAGAAAAAGTAAGTCTTTCCAGTATACAAGCCCAGACTTCCTGAAGGAACTTCAGTGGTCTCTAAACAGCAAAGCAGAGAGAGGAACAGACCATCAAGATAGCTGATACTTGCCAAAGTCCAATCATGGGAAGGAAGCATGACTGATTGGTGCATGAGGGGTCTGACCCACAGCCTTGAGGATGAACTTTTGGAATGTGGCTGTTTTTTGAAGTAAGCTTTCGGTCAGAGATAGGTATCAGTTTTGTGGTCACAAATGGAACTGCTTTTTTTTTTTTTTTTTTTTTTTTTTTTTTTTTTTTTTTTTAGAAAGCTCAACATATTAGAGAAAATAAGCGAAGGGAGGGAGGACATAGAAGAGACCTGGAACAACACTGGCTGTGGCAATCTGAAAACCTGTCACGTCAATCTAGTGGAGATATCAAACAACCGCTACAAAATGAGAAACAATGGAGCCACTTATTGACTTGAAAAAGATGTTTAAAATATACTTTGTATTACTCTAAAATAGCAGTTAGTACAAAAATTAGAAACCCAATGAAAACATAAGAAAAGAAACTTACTTTTCCAAGGCAACTATTATTATTCTGTCGCGTGTCCCATCTAATCTATGTGTATTTTTCTGTAGTTGATATATTACACTAAATATGAACTATTATACTATACTTGGTAGTTATAATCAATGTTTTCCAACTGACTATTCTTTAGTGACATCTGGCTTACTCACTGCAATTTCTTTTAGTTCATACAAAATGAAATATATTCTACCATGTAGAATAGAGTGATGAAATAAATTATGAATCCTTACTTGGCTCAAAACATAAGGCTTCTGAAGGGAGGTGGAGAAGAGATTCTGCATCCAGCTATAAAAGGTAGGAAGTCCTATCTAAGCCTTATGACATGATGATGACAACGCCCTGATAATTGTCCAACAGAGCTTCCATTCTTCATTGAGTTTCTTGGTATTTTGGATTGCTCATTTGCAAACGAAAGAAAACAAACCAATGAGAATGATTTTTTTTATAATTGCCTTACCTACTCTATGTATTTTCCTACAGTTTTTAAAGACATACTTCAAGATTCAGGTTTCTACAACTTCTACAACTTTTCTGGTTCTTTCATTACTACAAAGACTAACGGATTCCCCTCTTACATCCCATGGAGCTTTGAATGAATATATATATATATATATATATATATATATATATATTCATTCATATATATATATTCATTCATATATATATATATATATATATGGTATTATCAACATACTTTAATTACTTGAACCCTTATAACTTTATAAATCCTTTTAACATAGAAATAATGTCCTTTGCCTTAGATGCTAACAATGTATGACCAGTAGAGTAAGAACTTCAAAAGTATTTTTCAAACATCTCTATTGAGTTAATTTAAAGTGAATCAATTTTCAAAAGCAGAAGCAAATGATACTTAACAATTTTAATTAATAGAAATAATTATATATGGACTATAGTGCTATGTTTTTTCTTCCATTTTTCCTTTCTTCCTTCTCCCTTTCATCTCTCCCTTATTTACATACATACATATATATGTATATATGCATGTATGTATTATTTATTGAAACAGAGTCTAGGTACAGGAGCCTATGCTGGTTCTGAATATCTGGGAGTTAACAGGCCAGTACCACATGCTTGGGTATAGAGTTGTCTGTAAAAATAGGTTCATGTGTGTACTTGTGTAGAATGTTCAACTAGTGTTTTAAAAGTCATTGTTTTCATTTCATTGTGTGTATGTGTGTGTGTGTATGAGAGAGAGAGAGAGAGACAGACAGACAGACAAGACAGAGAGAAATGTAGGAGGGTAAATCTGTGTGCCTGTGGGAAAGAGGACAGTGACTGTATTATTCCCCAGGAGCCATCCACTGCCTCCTTATGCATGGTTTGGTTTTGAAAGCCTGACTGGGGTAGTGGGAGAATGAATAGGATAGACAGTGAAGAAAGGACAGACACATAAACATTGAACCTGGGATCCTGTGGGCAGCACTTACTCTGACGGGGCACCTACTATGCTACCTGAAAACTCAAAGTCTTTTATGTACAGTATGAGGAGGAGAGCTCATCTAGTCTGGTGGAAGGCCTCTGCAGGGGAGGAATCTCTATCTGTAAACATCCAGAGGACAAAGCTGGAGTCAATCCTTTCTGCATGCTGGTATTGGCTGAAGGTCAATTGTTCATCACCACACTTACTTGGAACAGAGGAAGACTTGGCCAATGCTCTGAGCCTCACCTGGTGAAGGCATTATCGTTTCTATGTGTCTGAGGCATTGGGGTCCTTGACATGGCCTTGCTTGTGTTGATAATACCCGTTAATTCAGGACTTCATCTTCTCCTTTCAAGTGTACTCAGTGCTTCATTGGCTCCCCAGAATCTGCCTTGCTTTTAGAGACAGGGTCTCTAATTAGTCTGGATCTCACCAAATAGACTTGTTTAGCTGTCTAGTGAGCCCCAGAGATCTAGAATTACAAATATGTACCACATATCTGGCTTTTTTTCTTTTTGAAATTGGTGTGAGTGTTCATTCATACTTTATTTATTATTATTATTATTATTACTAAATTTATTCATTTATTTTACATTCTGACCACAGTTACCCCTCCCTCCTCTCCTCCCATTCCCTCCCCCCACAATCCACTCTCCTCTGTTTCTGTTCAGAAAGGGGCAGGTTTCCTATGGGTGTCAACAAAGCATGGCATATTAAGTTGAGATAGGACTAAGCTTCTCTTTCTCATGTGGCTTCCGTATACCAACTTACATACTCAAACTCACCTCCTCAAAAAACATGCCACAAGAACTTTGCTGACTGAGGTATCTCCCCAGACCTTATTTCCTCAAATATCTAAAACAAACAAACATACCAATGTTTGTGTTTCCAAAGAAGGGTGTGCCTGCTATTTCGTGAAGCTATAGGTGAGTTGGCATTGGGACAGTTAAATCTATAGAGTAAGAAATGAAAGAAGTTACAGGATGGGTTACTCTGCAGCTCCACCAAAGTTTAAAGAGAGTTCTCTTTAAACCAAGAGTGCCAAGGACAATCACATCACTTCCATCTGAGTTAGGTTTTCTATGGCTGTGAGAAACATCATGACCAAAAAGTCATTTGGGGAAAAAAATTTATTCAGTTAACTCTTCCACACTGTAGTCCATCATTGAAAGAAGTCAGAACAGGAACTCAAGCAGGGCAGGAACCTGGAGGCAGGAGCTGATGCAGAGGCTATGGAAGAGTGCTGGCTTACTTCCCATGGCTTGCTCAGCATGCTTTCTCACAGAACCTAGGACCACCAGCCCAGGGATACCACCACCCATAATAGGTTGGGCCCTTCCTCATCAATCATTACTTAAGAAAATACCATACAAGTAGGTCTTATGGAGGCATTTTCTCAATTGACATCATCACACACAACATGGCAAGAGAGAATATCTTAAATGATTTATTAACACTCAGTGAATCACAGAGAATATATACTCCACTAATTATATAGTATTTCCCCACAAGGATTGGGGCTGGCTGGAAAGCCACTTGAAAATATTTTTAATCCCTTGAGGAGAAGGCAGTACTTGCTCTAAGACTTACTGCTTCCTTTAAATATTTTCTTACTTTCTTTTATATTTTCTACTTATTTTAAATTTGTTATAAACAAAGGTAAGTAGTTTACATATACTGCTATATAATACCAACACACATTTTGTAAATAGCATCAAAATCCTGGGAAATTAAAATGGAGAATATATGCAATATGTTTGATATACTGTACAAGAATACATGAATTTCTTCACAGACATCAATTCAATTTAAATCTCACCAGATAAATTCAATTTCACTCAGTATTGATCCCAAGTGAGGGTAGTTCAGTTTCTTTGGGAATGGAGTTATCTATTTCAGCAATCAGCACTCAGAGAGCCAGAGAAACAATTGAATCTGAGCAACTACTTGCAAATGGCCAAACAAATTGATAATTTTAGACTTAAAAATACTGCTTTAACACAGAGAAAGTATAAGCCCTATTTTTTTTTTCCTGCTAATGACAGTGTTTTCTCTTTAGCCAGACAATATGAGGCTGATCATGTTATTATGGCAAAGCTATTCAAAGGCTTGGAAAATGTCCTTTCATTGGCTCTGATACAACATAAATATCCCCAAATAGCCTAGTGCAGGCACAATTCTTTCAGAGTACTCAGTCTCCTTAGGTAGCTTCCTTTGGAGGAATTATGGCAACTCTCAGCCTGGCCAGACTAATATTTCTCAGGACACATAAAGGCACAGCTTTTGCAAAGAGGACTGAGTGCCCTCGAGCAAACACTGAACTTGGAGAGGTATTCGGGGGAGCACTAGGAAAACAGTGTGTTGATTGCAGATCAGAGAGCCCCGAGCAGCTATCCTTGCTTGGCAAAGCACAAGAGGTTACAGATCTAGGTGGCAATTTAAACTCCCTCTTTTGATACAACTACAGCCATTTTTGTTCTGTGTAAGCCAAAGCTACAAAACACATC
This sequence comes from Peromyscus californicus insignis, assembly GCF_007827085.1. Taxonomy (NCBI): domain Eukaryota; kingdom Metazoa; phylum Chordata; class Mammalia; order Rodentia; family Cricetidae; genus Peromyscus; species Peromyscus californicus. The sequence goes on from NW_026294469.1 coordinate 39,766,712, forward strand.
AATGTGATGGATGGTATCCGGGAATACATATCATTTTCACTATATGTTTATTAGAATTATGTCTTGGCAGTATTATGAGATATTATGGGGTATTAGATATTTTTAACTTCAATAACAACTAATTACTTCCAGTAAAGCCTCCTGTTGCTACATTTGATATTCAATAATCCCCTAAAATTATCAGTACTAGAAATAAAAACATGTTATACATACCTGCTGGGGGAAGCTTCCCCTGGGTAGGTGCGAACAACCACAGTCCTGCCTGGTGCCATTGGGACCAGAAAGGAGAAGGAGACCCACAGGCCTACCTAGGGCAGCTTGCCCTGGGCAGGAAAGAGCAACCACGGCCCTTCCCAGCACCTTGTGGGACCAGGCAGTTGGGTGCCATTATACTGAGCAAAATATATGGTAGTATATGGGAGAAAGAGAGGCAGAATGGTTCATGTCATGTGGAGAAAGGCAGATACGAAGAGGTGAAGGTGATGAGGAGTGGGCAAAGAGGCTGGCCTGCTTACCTACCAGGCCTGAGCTGCTGCCAGAGACCATGTCTGGTTCCATGGCCAACTGCAGCAATGCAATCTGTGTTGATCGCCCTGGCCCCTGTTACCACTGAAGGCCATGCAGATAGGGCTGCACAGAGTTGGCACCATATCTCTTCACCTGCTGCAGGTGCAAAAGCTGGCCCTGGGGTCCTGAGAGCAAAAGAGCTGGTCCTGTTCCTGGCTAGCTGCAACACTCCGGAGAGCAGGCCCTGCAGCTACCTCAGCAGCACAGTAGAGCTGACCTTGTTGGTGTGAGAGTGGAAGAGCTAGCCCTGCCTTTCATCTGCCATGTGGTGGCATGGTCCAGGGAGAGATGAAAATGCCTCATTCCTGGCCTCTCTGCCTATGCTGAAGGCAGGAAAGTTGTCCCCGGGTTCTTGAGAGCTAGAGAGCTGGCCCTGCCCTTCACTGCCTGCAGCACTCAGGAGCATAGGCCCTGGGTCTCGCCTGGGCAGCACAATAGAGCTGACCTGTTGGTAGGGCATGCAGGGGAACCGCCCTGAGAATATGAGCATGGGAGAGCTGGTGCTGCCCCTCACCAGCTGCAGCACTTGGGAGAGTGGGCCCTGCACCTTGCCTGGGAAGTGTGGCGATATTGTGTTCCCCCAAATATTGTGCACCCTAATAAATAACTTATCTGGGGTCAGAGAACAGAACAGCCACTAGATATAGAAGCCAGAAAATGCTGGCACACACGCCTTTAATCCTAGCATTCCAGAGGCAGAGATCCGTCTGGATCTTGTGAGTTCAAAGCCACACTGGAAACAGCCAGGCATGGTGACTAATGCCTTTAATCCCAGGAAGTGATGGCAGGAAGCCGAAAGGTGTATAAGGTGTGAGGACAAGGAACTAGAGCCTGGTTAACCTTTTAGGCTTCTAGCAGCAGTTCAGCTGAGATCTATTTGGATGAGGACTCAGAGGCCTCCAGTCTGAGGAAACAGGATCAGCTGAGTAATTGGCAAGGTGAAGTGGCTGTGGGTTGTTATACTTCTCTGATCTTTTAGCATTCACCCCAATACCTGGCTCCAGGTTTGTTTTTATTAATAAGAACTTTTAAGATTTGTGCTACAGGGAAGGACAGTAGAGCTGACCCTGTTGGCAAGGACACAGGTAAGCTGACCCCCCAGGGTGTGAGTATGGGAGACCTGGCCCCACTATTCGTCTGTCATAAAACTGCATAGGGAAGGAAGAGATTTCCCCCCTAACCCCTGCCCCTCAACACCTGAAGCAGGTGGGGGAGTTGACCCTGGGGTCGTAAGAGTGGGAGAGCTGCTGGCTGCAGCACTGTGGAGAGCAGACTCTGTACCTCGCCGAGGCAGCACACCAGAGCTGACACTGGAGGTGAGGACACAGGTGAGTCAGCCCTGAGGGTGTCAGAGCAGGAGAGCTGACCCCCCTCATGTGCCATGTGGTAGCAAGAGCATCAAATCATAATGAGTACACACAATAAGTGTGTATGTGTGTGTGTGTGTGTGTATTAGAGTAACAACAAAAGTAATTATTAATACTTATCTCCTAACTGAAGACAACACACTGCAGTGATACTTGCAGCCTTCAAAAGACTGAAAACAGTCCAGACCTTGTCAACACAATTGCACTTTAGTGTCTACAGAGACTGGCCGAAGGACTGTGGCTTTCTAGAATCAGCGGGTCCTCAATGCTCCTTGTAAATTTGTGTCTTGTTTACAAGTAACCTACAAATATCTTTCCTATAGGCTAAATTATGTCGATTATTCATACTCGCAGCTCAGTGGAGAAGCTGTGTAAATGTTGTTATGCTGCAACTTTTTGGAACACTGTATGTGTTCGGCACAGATTCACTTTCTTCCAAAGTCTTTGGATCCATGTTTGGTTTGATGCTTGGATGTGGCATTCCAGGAGGTAAAGGACAGAACATTCCTGAACCATCACCACGATCTTCCTCCTGCTGATGGTTGGCAGCAAATTCTCAAGAACATGTTTCAAGAGAGAAAATATCTAAGTCATAAGTTATTATAATTTATTGATAATATTAGTATTTTGTGATGGTTTTTAAAAATTACATTTCTAATGTAAATTAAATTCTCTACTTTTCTACAGAATTATCAATTCTTTTCTTTAAAACTTTTTATTGATTCTTCGTGAATTTCATATCAAGTATCCTGATCTCATTCATCTCCTCATCCCTTTGTATCCACCCTCTACCCTTGCAACCTCCTCTACAAAATAAAATAAAATTAAAAAGATAAAACAAAAACAAACAAACAAAAACAGAAAAACCAAAACAACAATAACAACAAGAGAAACCCAAAATCTCATTGTGGAAGCTGCAGTGTGACCCAGTGAGTCACACAGTACACCGTTTAGTCCACATATCTCTACTTGTAAGTGTTCATTGCTATGAGTCATCGGTCTATTTTGAGGTCTCTGGCTTCTGCTATACTATGGATGCTTGGCCATTACTGGGACTCCTTTTGAATATCTTGATCCCTTGTGTCATGGAGACCCTGCAGCTTTGGATCTGCAGGATCCAGCCCCTTCTCATGCTCCAGAAGTTTATAGTGTGTGTGTGTGTGTGTGTTGGGGGGGGGGTCCAAAACAGCTTGACCACACAGCTGCCATGACAGGCTTAGAATCCCAGACACAGCTTCTGGCAGGAAACACCTGGACCCAGGAAAAGCCATAAGGTGACCCCACCCATGAAGGCCTACATCTAAGGGGAAATAGCTGACATTACAAACATTCCCTATACCCCTAGGCAAATGTCAGCCAATCAGGGTCCTGAACCCTGAAAATCCCCACATCCCAACCTCTGCTATGATAAAAACTGCACCTTGCCTGGGCTCAGGGCTCTCTGCTCTCACTGCTGGATTGGACAGAGAGACTGAGCTCCCAGCTTGAAAACAAAGGCTCTTGGCTTTTATGTACTGGGTTTGGTCTCTGTGGTGGTCTTTTGGGGGTCCCTGCAATCTGGGCATAACAATAGATGAGGTGTATATTGGAGTTAGCTAACTTAGAGCCCTGGTTCTGGGCCTGGGTGGTAGCTGGGTTGGTCAGCCTGCCAGCTTTCCCTCACCATAAATACCTGAGCAAGCTCTCCAGCGTTACCCTGGCTAGCTCATCCAAAGCAGAAGGCTGCGAGGAATGGGGTTAATTCTTCTCTCGTGACCTTGAGTGTGTCTTACCCGCACCCACACCACCAGGACCAGCTCTACTGTTTTGCCCAGGTGGAATGCAAGGCCCACTCTCCGGAGTGCTGAAGTTGGTGAGAGGCAGGGCCAGCTTGCCTGCTCTTATTCCCCTAAGGCTGGCTGAGGGTAGGGGAAGAGGAAAGGGCCTCTCTCCCTTGCCCACTCCACCACATGGCAGACGAGGGGTGGGGCCAAGTCTCCCAAGTATGTTCCCCAGACCAGATCTCCTTTATGACCTTGAGTCCATCTGATCCCTACACACACCAGCAGTGGCAGCTCTACTGTGCTGCCCAGGCAATGGGCAGGGCCTGTTCTCACAAGTGCTGCAGTCGGTGAGGGGCAGAACAGTCCTCCCACTCTTGTGACCCCAGGACCAGCTTTCCCACTTGCAATAGGTGGCGAGGTGCAAAGGGTGAGGGAGACATCTCTCCCTGGCCCGTGCCACCACATGACGGACACGGGGGGCAAGCTCGCTGACTCTCACCTTCAAAGCCGGCTCACCGGCAACCCCACCAATGGGGTCAGCTCAACTGTGCTGTCCAGGCAAGGTACAGGGCCTATTCTAAGTGCTGCAGCTGGTGAATTGCAGAGCCAGTTCTCCCGAGTGCTGCAGCCTGTGACAAGCTGGCTCCACTCTGTGCATCCCTACCCTCGCTGCCTTTGGTGGTAACAGGAGCCGTGGACATCGAACAGTCTGTGGCTGCAGCAGCAGCGCCACAGACCAGATATGGTCCTTGGCAGCAGCCCAGGCACAGACTATACCTTGGCCCCGGATGGCAAGGCAGGCTACTCATATCTGTATTTCACCAGCAGCCGCACAGCCTGTGGACACTAACATTGCTCTAGGTGGGAGCCCAGACCCCTGACATCTGAGTGGGCCTTGGTGGCAACACAGACCGTGGATATCAACACAGACCCTGACTACAGGTGTACCATAGACTCGGACATGGTCCCTGGCAGCAGCCTCCGCCAGATGTCACTATGGCCCTGGTTGGCAGTTCAGATCACTCAGATTGGCATGGACGCAGAGGCAGCTTGGCCCTCTAACACCGACATGGCCCCAGGTGGTGACCCTGATCCCAGGCATCTAGATGGCCCTCAAGGGCAATAGGAGTCTCTGACATCAATACAGATCCTGGCTGCAACAGGGCTACAGACTGAGATATAGCTGGGTTGCAGCTGAGGCCCATATGACACCATGGCCCTGGGTGGCAACACATATCACTCAGGTCTGTATGGGCCCAGTAGCAACATGGCACTTGGACACCAACATGGCCACAGGTGGCAGCCCAGATCCTGGGCATAGTTGTGGCCTTAGGTGGCAAAATGGGCCATAAATATCAACACAGGCCCAGGCTACGACAGGACCACAGACACAGATATGGCCCTTAGCAGAAGTCCGGGCTGGATGTCATCAGGACCCTAGTTGGCTTTGCATGCAACCTAGATCAGCACGTCCCAAGGTGGCAACCTCAGACATCCACTCATTCTTTGTTGGTAACAGGAGCAACGGACATCAGCATAGACCCTGGATGTTGTAGAGCCACGGACCCAGACATCGTCCTCAGGAGTCAGCCTAGACTATGGGCCTCTGCATGGCCCTTGGTGGCAACAGGAGCCACAGAGCCACGGATGTCAACACAACCTGCCTGCAGCAGGGTAGCAGCCTGAGACTCAGCCCTTGGCAGCAGCCCAGGCCCAGACATCACCATGGCACAGGTGGCAATCAATCAGGCCACCCACATAAGCCCCTTCCTCACCTCCCTCTCTGCCTTTTCAGATCCACCTCTCCCTAGCACATGAACCATTCTGCACCCCCTCTCTTTCTCCCATTTCCCTACCCTGTACTCACTCACCATAATGGTGTTTGACTGCCCAATGCCACAGGCTCCTGGCTGATTTCTGCCTGGCCCTGGCCAAGAGTCTTGGGGTGGAGCTGTGGCTGTTCTCCTCATGCCCAGGCCTAAAAGCACCCAGTGGCTATTGGTTACAGAATTACCCACTTCCTATTGTAGTCCTTGCTTGATATTAATTTTTTATTTACTTCAGAATTTTATCACATCAATTCATATGTTTTAGAAAAAAAATATTTTGCAAGTTTTATGCACCAGGGACACCTTCTAATTTGTGGCATAATTTTCTCTTTCTGAATCCTTTTACTTGATAAAGGTCTTAATTTTATCTACTTCCTGTGTTTGCTGAGTTCATTTTTGACAAGAATTCCCGATATAAATTAGGCTACCTTGAACTCACAGGCCTCTACTCCGTCTCTGGAGTGCTAGGCTCAGTGATTTCTGCCACGACATGCAGTCATGTTCTTATTTGTAAAAGGAAAAAAAGGGGTGCAAAGAACTTAATAAGAATTTTCTTTATGTTTTATTCTGTTTTAGCATTCTTTGGAATTTTTCTCTAAGTTTTGATATTATAAACATGCCCCCTTTTCTGTTTCCTGAATATTTTGGGATTGTTTTCTCCTTTTATTGAAGCGTACTGTGCCTGTCCCTCATGAATTAAGTTTATGACCAGCTTTATATTTCTGTATGGATAATGAATCCCACTGTGCGTATTAAACCATCCAGCCTTTGCTCACTGTTCAGCAATGGAGACCCAGCCATGAATCAAGCTTCCAATTCCATAAAAGCCGACTCTGGTCTCTGGTCTGATAGACTGTGCTGTGTGTGGGTGAATACAATACTGTCAATCCGTTGTGGATTTTAATAAATTTTGGTTCAGAGAAGGGAAAGCACCCATGTCATTTCACACCTCCATCAGTGTTTCAGTGACCCTTACTTAGCCTTTGTTTTATTTTCTTTCTCTTTTCACTTTTTCTTTTTGTTTTTTTTTTCAAGACAATTTTTCTGTGTAGTCCTGGCTGTCCTGGATCTCGCTCTGTAGACTAGGCTGGCCTCAAACTCAAAGAGATCCACCTGCCTCTGCTTCCTGAATGCTGGGATTAAAGGCGTGTGCCACCACTACCTGGCAAGCCTTTGGTATTCTACACTGAAATTGCTTCAGAATAAAATTTTCAAGTTCTTTGAAGCTTTTTAATTTAATTGAATTTATCGTTCAATGAATGAATGATTAATAGAATTTTCTCCATGAATATGGTATATCCTCTCATTTATTTGGCAATTTATTACCACATTTAAAGAACTATTTATATCATGTGTGTTTTATTATATTTGTTCTTAGATATGTTATATTATTGGTTCCTTATATGATGGTTAATTCTAAAATAAAATTTACATAGTTTTGGTATAAACAATTAATTTTTAAATTGATTTCTTCACCTGAGATTTTTGCTAAAATGGCACTCATTGTCTTAATTTCTAAATTAATTATGTTCTTTTGTGAATGTAATAATGAAATAGTTTTGCTCTTCTGTTTCAACACTTGGAACCTTCAGCTCTCTATCATGACTTTTTATGGGATTTCTACTTCAGTTTAGAGGGGAGATATCAGAATGATTTCTTTCTCAGAATGTGATCCTTTGTGGATTCTCACTCCACATTTCCTACCAGCTGTAAGTATGGTATCCTATTAATTTGAATTTAATAGTATTTTTTCTTCATTTTTTTGAGAATCTCTGTTCTTATTAAATGTATGAAGTTCCAATAAATTTTCTAAAGTAAACTGATATTCTCTTCTTAGACATAACTTGATGATCAACAGTTACCTTTGTGTACATTACTAAATAAAACTTGCTAATGAGTTAACTAGGATTGTTGCATGTTTGTTCATACATGCTATAGCCTGGAATTTTGTGTTTTGCTGTCTTCCTGCACTGGAAAGTATCAAGGTCATGTTAGTTTCCTAAAATGAGTTAGAGTGGCAGCTCTTATAGCATTATCCAGGAGAGTTTGTATAAATTTGCAATGAATCATTTCTAAAGGATTTAATAGAACTTCCATGAACAGTCATGTGAACCTATGATTTCCTTTGTTGCGCAATGTTCAAATTATGGATTATAGCTCATTGGTTCTAATGGGACCCAACAATTTATTCTATTCCTAACTTTTTTAGATTTGGATGACTTCTTCAAAATGGTGTGTAATTTTATAACTGTTTCATTTCATTTGTTAAATATTTATTCATAAAATTATCTTTTCATATTTTGTAATCAATTATATTCACACGTGATATTTCTTTTACATTCATGGCACTGCTCTTCTAATTTCTTTCTTTGGCTCTTGCTTTTTGGTAAAAATTAGTCACGTTTCTTAGGCTATAGGCTATAGACATTTGTAATGTCTGCAACAGTGATTTTCTTTTACTTTCAGTCCTATGCTTCCTATCCTGTGGCTTTACTTTGCGTTTATCCTATGACTCATGAACTGCATATATAATGAGCTTTATAAAACCTTAGATGGAATGCTTAGTTTCCAATGTTTCTTATTTTATAAGTATTCAGGCAATGCATCAACCTACTAGTAGTTAGAATTTATTTTTACTGATATATTTTTGAAGAACAAAATGTACTTGTGCATCTTCATTTTGATGAACTTTTACAATGTAGGCACACAGGTAATAACTTCCATATGGGCATATCCAGGATATGTCCATCATGCCAGAGCTGTCCATCACGCTTTGTTTGGATCAATGTTCTTTCCTCAGCTGCCTTTCAGTCTGTATTAGTTTTTGCCCATTTTTAGGCTTCACAAAATTGAAAATATTTGAATTATAACTTGATATTCCTGCACATATTACTAACTTATTTCTTTTATAACTATCCTGTCATAATTATGGTAAAAACTGCTTATCTAGTTATCTTGGTTTCCACCTCCTGAACTTCTCTTTTTTATTCCTTTTAATTTTATTCATTTTCTTTTTGTATTAATCAAATTTATTCATTGGCAGTTTCACCTAAGTGTATAATACATTCAAATTATTCTCACCCTACATTTTATTATTCCCCTTTCATCCTTTTCAAACCCTCTTCTTCTCATAAGTCTCCTCTCCATATTAATGCGTTTGTTTGTTTGTTTTATGACTCACTGAGTTTAACTAGGCTGTCTGTTCGACTATGTGTCTGGAACTCTACAGTGGAGTTTGGCCAACCTACCAGGGCATACACAACTGGAAACAATAACTCTTCCTAGAACCCATCCGTAGTTGTTAGATCAGCAGGGTGATGAGGGCCCCATGACACCCCCCCACACACCTCCCATACATGACTAATTAATCACAGGGCCAGTCTTGTGCAGGCTCAGTGGAGGTAGCTGTAGTTGCCATGAGATCATGTTTTCAAGGGCTGTGTCATGCACAAAACATGATATTTCACAACCTTTCTACCTTATGTTTTTTTCCTACCCTCTCTCATTATGTTCCCCGAATCTCAGAAGAGATGTTAAAAAGTCTTGTTTAGGGCGGACGCCTCATCTATCAGTCTCAGTACATGACTGCATTCACCACCTTTCAAGTCGGAGGAAGGCTTCTCTGATTCAGACTGAGAGTAGCATTTGTCTATAGGTCTAAATATATATATATTTAAAAGGCAGCTTGTGGCTGCATCTATTTAGCTGAACATCACCTATAAATTTCTCCCTAGACCTTACAACTTCCCCTGTCATGTATCTCTAACAGGGTGTACAGTACCAGATGTAGGTTCACTCCTGTGTAGTAGGTCACAGATCCAATCAGAGAGCACAGGTGAGCACATCGTGTGGGGAAGATTGGTATTGAAATCCATAGGGTTCTCAGCTGGGTGAGACCATGGATGCATTTTCTTTCCTAGCAGCCTACACAGAAACCTCTGGCACTGTGAAAGCTAGCCAACAAAGAAGCTGTTTCTAGTCCAGTACCAACTGTACTTCTCTACATCTTGCACCAAAGATGTATGATATCTTTGGCAATGGGGTCTTACCATCTAGTTCTGGCAAGAACCTGTATTGTTTTAGGGGTCTCTGGGTCTTCCATGACCAATAACTCATGTGTAGTGTCTTCTACCTGTTATGGAATATTTGTTTAAACCCTGGATTCTAACAGTAACTTTATACACACATGCAGAGTACCTTCCTTTGAACTCTTTTTTAAAATTATTATTACACATTTGTTTAAGTTGCAAAATACTAGATTTTCATATAGTTTTTCCATATGCCTTTAGTTTGGGTATACATCCCCCATACCCATATCCATATCTCACCTACTCTCAACTCACTTCAATTCTTACATATTTTCACCCTAAATGTCTACCTTCTCTCAGTTCATTTCACCAAGGCTGTACTACTACCACTCCCTTGAGGCAACCTGTCTCTAGTGATGCCTTTATGGAAGTTTCCTGGCTTCCACAAGCACTCTAAGCTAACCACACACAACTGAATATTTGAGGCCATGATCCCAATTTAGGAGAGAATATGTGACATTTATATTTCTGGGCTTAGGTGGCCTCAGTCTGTATAACCTTTACAGTTCCATTCATTTATCTAAAAATGAAAAAAAAAATTCATTTTTCTTTATAGTTGAACAAAATTCCACTGTGTATATGTATCACATTTTTATTGTCCATTCATCAGCTGATGGACATCTAGGTTGATTCCATTTCCTGGTTATTATGAACAGAATAGCATTGAGCATGGATGTATAAGTATCTCTGTAGGATATCATAAAGTTCACTAGGTATGTGTCTAGCAGTGGTATATATGAGTCACATTCCCATTTCTAGCTTTTAAGGTCCTTCCACAATGGTTTCCATAGTGAATGTCCCAGTTATCACTTCCTCCAATAGTGAATAAGGGTTTCCCTTTCCCTACATCCTTGACAGCATTTGGTGTCATTTGAAGTTTTGGTAATAACCACTGACTAGGAAAAAATGGAGTCTTAGTTTTGATATGCTTGTTCTCAATCAAGGACGTTGAATATTTTTACAGGTGTTTTTTGTAATTCTTCTTTTGAGAACTTTCTGATCAGTTCCACGGACCTTTTTTTTTTTTTTAAAAAAAAATTGTTTTATTGGAGGTTACAGGTATTTTGTCGCTATTGAATTTTTAATTCTTTGTGCATTTTAGACACTAATTTTTGTAGGGTAAATAGCTAGGAAAGATTTCCCCCATCCTGTGGGTTACTGTAAAGAAGCTTCCAGTTTCACATTTGTTGGTTATTGGTTTTACTTATTTCCTGCACTTCCAGCCACTGTACTGCTGTTCAGAATTTCCTTTCCTATGCCTTAAGGTGAATCCCTACTTTTTTTTTTCAGGAGTATCAGAATATTGGGTATTACATTGTGATCCTTGTTCTATTTGGATTTGAGTATTATGCAAGTTGGAATACAAGGATCCAGTTTTATTCTTCTATGTGTTAATACTCAGGTTTCCTAACACCCCCTTTTAAAGGGCTGTCTTTTCTCCAATGTATGCATTTGGCATCTTTGTTAAAATTAGGGTAGCTGTTGTTGTGTGGACTTACTTCTGGATCCTCTAGTCTATGCTATTAATCTATGTGACTCCTTTGGTGTCGGTACCACAACATTTTATTAACATGGTTTTATAGTATAGCTTAAAACAACGTGTGGAGATACCTTCCACATTATTTTATTTGTTCAAGATTGCTTTGGCTATCCTTGGATATTTAGGTCTCCTTACAGATTTTTTAAATGTTTTTTTTCTATGCTTGTAAGAATGCTTCCTGGAATTTTAATTGGTATTGTATTGGATCTATAGTTTGCTTTTGGAAGGAAAGGCCACTTTTACAAAATTACTTCCTCTGATCCACGAGCATTGGATGTCTTTCTATATTCTAACATTTTCCTGAGTTTCTTCAGTGTTTCACAGTTTTCATTGTAGTATTTTTAATTTCTTTGGTTAGGTTTATTCTCTCTATCTCTGTCTGTCTGTCTGTCTGTCTGTCTGTCTTTCTCTCTCTCGTGTGTGTGTGTGTGTGTGTGTGTGTGTGTGTGTGTGTGTGTGTGTGTTGTTCATCTGTACATGTCTATTGTGAATGTGATGGCTTCTCTGATTTCTTTTTTTTTCTTTCTTTTTTTATTTTTTTTCTTCAGCTTCTCTGATTTCTTTTACAGTATTTTGTCATTGGTATATTGGAAAGCTATTTGTACTTACAAAATTTATTTTTATCATTCTTAAATGTGTGTGTGTGTGTGTGTGTGTGTGTGTGTGTGTGTGTGTGTGTGTAAAATTCCACCAAGATGATGTCTCAATTCTGAACATCTATGCACCAAATGTAAGGGCACCCACGTTTGTAAAAGAAACACTACTAAAGCTTGAATCACACATAGAACCCCATACAATGAGAGTGGGAGACTTCAACACCCCACTCTCACCAATGTACACATCATTCAGATAGAAGCTAAACAGAGAAAAAAAATGTTAACAACAGATATTATGACTCAAATGGACCTAACAGATATCTACAGAAATTTCACCCAAATACAAAGGAATATACATTCTTCTCAGTACCTTGTGGAGACTTCTCCAAAATTGACCATGTACTTGGCCACAAAGAAAGTTTCAGCATATACAAAAAAATTAATAACCTTCTGTATTTATCAGACCACAATGGATTAAAGCTGAATTTCAACAATAGAAACAACAGAAAGCCCACAAACTCATGGAAACTGAACAATTCTCTACTGAGTTACCACTGGGTTAAGGAAGAAATAAAGAAAGAAGTTACAGACTTCTCAGAATTCAATGAAAATGAGTGTACAACACACCCAAACTTATGGGACACAATGAAAGTGGTGCTAAGAGGAAAGTTCACAGGATTAAGTGCCTTCATGAAGAATTTGGAGAGATCTCATACTAGCAACTTAACCTCACACCTGAAAGCTCTAGAACAAAAAGAAGCAGACACACCTAAGAGAAGGAGAAAGCAGAAAATAATCAAACTGAGGGATGAAATCAATAAAATAAAAACAAAGAGAATAATACAAAGAGTTGGTTTTTTGAGAAAATCAACAAAATAGATAAACCCTTCTCCAAATTAACTAAAAGGAGGAGAGAGAATATCCAAATCAACAAAATCAGAAACAAAAAGGGGGACATAACAACAAACTCTGAGGAAATACAGAGAATCATTAGCTCATACTTTGAAAACCTGTACTCCACAATCTTGTAAAATCTAAAAGAAATGGACAAATTTCTTTATAGATACAACTTACCAAAGTTAAATCAAGATCAGATAAACAATTTAATAGATTAATAATCCCCAAGGAAATAGAAACAGTTATTAAAAGTCTCCCAACCGAAAAAAGACCAGAGCCAGATAGTTTAATGTGGAATTCTACCAGACTTTCAAGAGAGAGATAATACCAATACTTTTCAAATTATCCCACAAAATGGAAACAGAAGGAACATTGTCAAATTCTTTCTTTGAGACCATAGTCATCCTGATACCTAAATACATAAAGACTATACAAAGAAAGAGAATTACTGACCAATTTCACTCATGGACATTGATGTAAAAATACTCAATAAAATACTGGTAAACTGAATCCAAGAACACATCAAAAAAATCATCCACCCTGACCAAGTAGGCTTCATTCTTGTGATGCAGGGATGGTTCAACATAGGAAAATCTGTCAATGTAATCCCTCACACAAATAAACTGAAAGAAAAAAAACTCACATGGTCATCTTATAAGATGCTGAAAAAGCCTTTGACAAATTCCAACAACCCTTCACGATAAAAGTCTTGGAGAGATCAGGGATACAAGGGACATACCTAAGCATAATAAAAGCAATAGACAGCAAGCCAACTGCCAACATCAAATTAAATGGAGAGAAGTTCAAAGCAATTCCACTAAAATCAGGAACAAGACAAGGATGTCCACTCTCTCTATATCTATTCAATATAGTACTTGAAGTTCTAGCTAGAGCAATAAGACAACTAAAGGAAATCAATGGGATACAACTTGAAAAGGAAGAAGTCAAAGTATCATTATTAGCAGATGATATGATAGTATACATAAGTGACCCCCAAAAATCTACCAGCAAACTCCTACAGCTGATAAACATCTTAGTCAAGTGGTGGGTACAAGATTAACTCCAAAAATCAGTAGCCCTTCTGTATAAAAATGATAAACAGGTTGAGAAAGAAGTCAGGGAATCAATACCCTTTAAATTATAATCAAATAATCTAAAATATCATGGTGCAACTCTAATCAAGCAAGTGGAAGACCTGTATGACAAGAACTTCAAGTCTTTGAAGAAAGGAATTGGGGAAGATGTTGGAAGATGGGAAGACCTCCCATGTTCATGGATTGGTAGGATTAATGTAGTGAAAATGGCCATTTTACCAAAAGTAATCTACATATTCAATGAAATTCCCATTAAAATAACAACACAATTCTTAACAAACTTTGAAAGAACAATCCTCAACTTCATATGCAAAACAAACAAACAAACAAAAAACAGGCTAGCTAAAACAATCCTGTACAATAAAAGAACTTCTGGAGGTATCATCATTCCTGTTTTCAAGCTCTAGTATAGATCTATAGTAATAAAAACTGCATGGTATTGGCATAAAAAGAGGCAGGTGGATCAATGGAATCAAATCAATGATCCAGATGTAAATCCACATACCTATGAACACCTGATTTTCGACAAAGAAGCAAAAATTATAGCATGGAAAAACAAAAGCATCTTCAACAAATGGTCCTGGTCTAACTGGATGTTAGCATGTAAAAGAATGCAAATAGATCCATATCTATCACCCTGAACAAAACCCAAGTCCAAGTGTATCAAAGACCTCAACATAAATCCAGATACACTGAGCATGGCAGAAAAGAGAGTGGTAAATAACCTTGAACACACTGGCACAGGAGACAATTTTCTGAGCAGAAAACCAATAGTACAGGCACTAAAATCAACAATTAAAAAGTGGGACCTCATGAAATTGAAAAGTTTCTGTAAGACAAAGGACACTGTCAATAGGAAAAAAACAGCACGCTGTAAAATGGGAAAAGATCTTCACCAACCCCATATCCAACAGAGGGCTGATTTCCAAGATATATAAAGAACTCAAGAAGCTAAATGTCAACAAACCAAACAGTCCAATTAAAAAATGGGGTACATATTTAAACAAAGAATTCTAAATGGAAGAATCTCACATGGCTAAGAAACACTTAAAGAGATGTTCAACATCCTTAGCCATCAGGAAAACACAAATCAAAACAACTCTGAGATTCTGTCTTAGACCTGTCAGAATGGCTAAGTTAAAAAAAAAAAAACGCAAACAGCAGCTCATGTTGGAAAGGATGTGGAGCAAGGGGAACATTCCTCCCTTGCTGGTGGGAGTACCAACTTGTACAGCCAATTTGCAAGTCAGTGCGACAGTTTCTCAGAAAACCAGGAATATACTGTTCTTGGGCATATACCCAAAGGATGCTAAATCATACCACAAGGACACTTACACAATTATGTTCACAGCAGCTTTATTTGTAATAGCAAGAGCCTAGAAACAACCTAGATGTCCCTCAACCGAGGAATGGATAAAGAAAATGTGGTACATTTACACAATAGAGTATTACTCAGCTGTTAAAAACAAGGACAATAGGAAATCTGCAAGCAAATGAATGGAAATAGAAAAAAAATCATCCTGAGTGAGGTAACAGAGACCAAGAAAGACAAGCATGGTATATACTCACTCATAAGTGGATATTAACTGTGAAAGAGAGGATAACCATGCTATAATCCACAGACCAGAGAGGCTAGGTAACAAGGAGGGTTCATGGGGAAACACCCAGATCTTCCTGGGAATGGGAAATAGAAGAGGTTTCATGAGTGGACTGAGGGCAGGTGGGGAATGGAACATGATCGATCGGGTTGGGGAGTGGGATATGGAGGACAGTACTGAATGAGATTACTGGAAAGGGAATGGGACATTTCAGGATCAGTTAAAAACCTGACATAAGAATCTCCCAGGAATCTACAAGGAAGACCCCAGTTTAGACTCCTACCAATAGTAGATACATAACCTGAACTGACCATCATCTCCTGTGAACAGATTGGTGCCTAGCCCAGTTGTCATCAGAGAGGCCTCATCCAACAACTGATAGAAACTGATGCAGACCCACAGCTAAACATTGGGTAGCACTCAGCGAATCCTATGGAAGAGGAGGGTGAAAGATTGTAGGAACCAGAGAAGTTAAGGACACCACAAGAAAACTCACAGAATCAACTAACCTGGGCTCATAAGAGCTCACAAAAACTGACCAACAACCAGGGAGCCTACATGGGACTGACCTAGGCTCTGCTTATATGTTACAGTTGTGTAGTTTTGTCCTCTTATGGGACTCCTAACAGTGGGGATGGGTTATCTGCAACTCTTTTACAGGTTTTTAGGGCCCTACTTCTCATACTGGGTTGCCTTGCCCAGTCTTAATACATTGGGAGGTGCTTAGTCTGACTACAACTTTGTTGGTTCTCAGGGGAGACCTGTCCTTTCCTAAACAGAAATGGCAGAGGAGTGGATTGGGAAGTGGGAATACAGGAGGTGTTGGGATGGAGTAAATGGGAGGAGAAGAGGGAGGGGAAACTGCTGCTGGGATGTAAAATAAATAAATAAATTTATTTAATAAAAAAATGTATGTGGTGTGTGTGTATGTATGTATGTATGTAAGCAGATATGCACATGAGTACAGCTGCCTACAGAGGCCAGAGTTGTAGTATACTCTGGAATTGAAGTTACAAGTAGTTGTGAGTTCCCTCGATGGATGCTGGAAACAAATTGAGTCATCGGTTGTATGAGTACTTTTTAACTGTTTAGTCATCTTTCCAGCCCCAAGTAGTGATTTCTGTGCTATTTTTCATGGTGCTACTTTGTCTAGAGTTTTCAGCTCTAAGAGGTTTTTTTTTTTTTTTTTTTTTTTTTTTTTTTTTTTTTTTTTTTTTTTGTGGATCCTTAGGGTCTCTTATGTATGGAGTATCATCATCTGCAATAGGGTTACTTTGAATTTCCCCCCTATTTTTTATCAATTTTATTTTACTAATCTGCCAAAGTTTTCAAGAACTATGCTTAATAGGAGTGAAGAATAGAGTCCTATGTCTTATAGCTGCTCTTAGCAAGTATGCCTTAAGTGTCTATTTATAATGATGTTTCTATAGGTTTTCATGTATAGCTTTTATTATGTTAAGGTATGCTTCCTTCATTATGAACCTCTCCAGGACTTTCTTCTTAGAGTTATGTTGCATTTATCCCTTTTTCTACTGAAAGACATTGAAGATGTTTCTAGCTTAGGCCTCTTGTACATAATTTATAGAACATCTCACTACTTTTGTTCATTTTTATAAAAAATGTGTTGTTTACTCATCCATTTAATTTTAATTTTATGAAACAGAGTTTCTCTATGTAGCTCAGACTGGCATTGAACTTCTTACTCCCATGTCTCAGGCCCTGAGTGCTGGGATGCCACCATGGCTACTTAAATATTGAGTAGTATTATGTTAATGTTGGTGGTAAAGACTTTTTATGTCCCTTGATGCAAGTTCCTTGTCAGATGTATGTTTTGAACATATTTTTGCAACAATGTCTGCTTTGAAATTTTGTTTTCTGAATGATGTATTTTAGTGAGCATGGTATATTTTGAGAAAGTCTAATTTGAATATTTTTACTTTGAGTTGGTGTTTTGACTTTCTTTTTCCCAGTTAGTCAAAATATCTTCAACTACTCGGAGGTAGTGTTTCTCTTACTTTCTAGACATTCAATGATTCAATGATTCCAACTTTAAATGAACCTGGTCAAATTACTTTTTTCTGAGGTGAGATAAAGGTCAAATTCTTAATCTTTCTTTTGAGGTTTTTATTTTATTTCTATTGATTTCTAAATATTTTAATTGGATGATTTTTAATTGGCTTAAAGTTTTATAGCTCCACTGAAATTCTCACATATTGTTGTTTTTAACTTACTAACAATGTTTTCCATTTGTTGCCTTTATTTAAATAGGATTTTTTATGGTACCATTCCTGCCATTTTTACTGGCTTTCACATTTTTTACCTTTATGGTGTCTTGTGGGATTTCTATGTGTTCATATTTGTGTATATTTGGATATGCATGCCTGTTATTTTTTCTTAAAAGTTGAGGTGAACTTCTGTTTTGAGGAAATTAAGAGCCTAGATTTAAAATTTCCTAAGAAAGAACCTATTATTTTTTCTGTCAGATAATCAGGTTTACTCCTAGTATGTCATCTAAACAAGATTTTGATGAAGGCTATTGTTCCCAGATATGTAGCATGAATTTCAAACTTAAAATCCCATGGGGAGAGAAGTTTGATTATAAATGGTCTCCTTTGCACAGTATCACAGTTGGAATAAAGGGTTAAGATGAGGACATTCCATTCTTGCCTTTCTCAGTGGATGGATTTCCCCCTTCACTGATGGCATAGACATTTGTGGTCTAGTGTGAGCAAGGATTCTTTCAGGTTTTCCATGGTTTAAGGCTAAACTCTATATTCTTTCCACAGTCTTTATGAGATTTTTTTTTTAATTAAAAGGATTATCTTCAATTGACAACTGTCCTGAGGGAGCTGGCTATTCTATTTTTCTTATGTCCATCCTTTTGGAGTCATGCATATGTGATTTATTCAGTCTATAAATACTTTTTTTTCTGGTCAGAAATTACTTAAAATATAACTGAAGTAGTTTTTATTCAGTATTTAAATTTATTTTGAATTTGAAATATTCATTAGAAATTTTTCCCATTCTATCATTAGAAATTGAAAATCCTCATTTTCATTAAGAGTTTTCCAAGTCATCTGTTAAGATTGGACCAGAGAGGTTGGTTATATATTCATATAATCCATGGAAGCAGATAGGCTTCTTATATCTATACTGTGTGTACTCACCACACAGGTATCAGAAAACCTATCCCCTTGTAAGAGATGAAGTATACCTAGTCACAATCTTAGTATTATGTGCAAACTAAAAGGTTGATCTCTCTTGTAGAATTGGAGAATAAAACAGCAAAGTGTAAGAAGAGTGCAGGAGAGGAAGGAAGGTTAGGATGGACAG
The DNA here is from genome assembly GCF_007827085.1 of Peromyscus californicus insignis. NCBI lineage: Eukaryota > Metazoa > Chordata > Mammalia > Rodentia > Cricetidae > Peromyscus > Peromyscus californicus. The sequence goes on from NW_026294469.1 coordinate 39,785,384, forward strand.
CAGTTGTGAAACTATAATGGATTAAAAGATATAATTTATATTCTATAGTGGTGTTACAGATATTGTTGACAATGTATAGTTGGATTTTTTTTTTTACTTTAGTGTGCATGCATCTATATGCAAGTGGGTGAGTGTGTGTTTGCGCATGCACACATGTGTGTGTGTATGTGTGTGTGTGTGTGTGTGTGTGTGTGTGTGTGCACAAGTAGAGACCAGAGATCAATATTATATTTTGAGACAGTTTCTTACTGAACCTGGAGTTACCATTTTAGCTGGGTTAGTTTCCCAAGGAGCTGGATCCAGAGATCCTCCTGACTCTGCCTGCCCTGTGCTGGTATTATAGGTGAGTAATATGTCACCTGGGTTTGAACGGGTGCTGGGGGATCTAAACTTATGTCCTTATGCTTACATAAGAAACACTTTACTATCTGAACCATATCTCTAACCCTTAAATTTTATTTATTTATTTATTTTTGGTTTTTCAAGACAGGATTTCTCTCTAGTCCTGGCTGTCCTGGCACTTGCTCTGTAGACCAGGCTGGCCTCAAATTCACAGAGATTTGCTTGCCTCTGTGTCCCACGTGCTGGGATTAAAGGTATGTGCTCTCACCACCCAGCTACCATGAATATTTTCAGGTAGTGGAGAGAATATTGAATGTTTTTAACACAAAGAAACTGTTAATGTCTGATGTAACCAGTTTTCCAGACCTGTAGTTTTATAATGTATATATGCATTAAAAGGCCACATTGTACCCCATTTACATGTATAATATTTATAAATATGCATTAAAATACATTTCACAAAAGATAAAACATATTTGTATACAACATGGATTAATATTACAATAATTTTCTTTTTTAAAATATTTTTATTTTATAATTAACTTAATTTTACAGCCATGGATTCCACTGTCCTCCCTCCTCCCACCCCCCAGCCTTCCCCTGCAATCCACCCCCCATTCCCACCTCTTCCAAGGCAAGTTCTCCCCTGGGGATTCAGTCCAGTCTGGCAGATTCAGTTGAGGCAGATCCAGTCCCCTCCTTCCTGCATCAAGGTTGAGCAAAGTGTCTCAGCATAGGCCCTAGGTTCCAAATAATTTTCTTTTAAATAACTTTAATTACCATAACAGGTCTTTCAAATTAAAAGATCATTTCCATTAAACACATCCAAAGATGATATTCAAAATGGTTTGCACACAAATGAAGAGAATTCAATTCAATCAAACAAGCAGAAAACAAATTTTTCAAAAAAAATCTTTTTCTATGAGTCATGGGGAAGAGAAAGTGAAAGAGAATGCTTCATGAACCTCTTCTCTCCAGCTCCAGAATCTCCAAGCTTGTGTGACAGACATGTAGGTGTTAGGGAAAGATGAAAAGCTAATGAAGAGTAAGTTTGCCTAAAGCAATGGTTCTCAACCTTCCTAATGTTGCAACACTTCAATACAGTTCCTCATGCTGTGGTGACTCCCAACCATGAAATTATTCCCATTGCTACTTCAAAACTGTATCTTTGAATACTGGTATGCAGGGTATCTGATATGTGACCCCTCTGATAGGGTCATTTGACCCCCCAAAGGTGTCACAACCTACAGGTTGAGAACTGCTACCCTAAAGCCTTTTTTTTTTAAACAGCAAGTATGATCCTGAAAAGAGGTAGATAGCTGCAAATGTGTTTGATTTATATGCATAATAAATTAATAAATAAATAAATAAATAAATAAATAAATAAATAAATAAATAAATAAATACAGTATTTAGCCAAGGTGGTAAGTCCCCTCGTTCACCAGGAGTAAAATTTGATTCTAGGCCTTGAGTCTTTCTATAGTTCAATCTTACATGCCCTATGCCCTGCCAGTGGGCATAATATAAAACAAAACAGAAATAAAGGGTTTTATGTTAGAATTTGAAGAATAAGTACATTTTTATGTGTCCTAGTGTATGGCAATTGTGCAGTGTGGTTTATCTGAAATGTAATAAATAGGTTGGGATACGAGTCTATTAGCATTAATATTAGTATCCTTTCCTTCCTATGCTTTTGACCCTGCCTCGATCATTAACCTTTGATGGTTCATATAAAGATTCTCATTACATTTATAGCTAAGTACACGGTAATCAATGAGGTGCTTAGATGTAAGTACAGACAATTTGTCTTCATAATTACCAAAAAGTCATCAAATATCCAATAAGTACTTATCATAATGAAGAAATTTCTATTATGCAGTTTGCTTACCTACCTTAATTGACACTCCTCAAATTATGAACTTTACCTACTTTCATTGAAATTAAGTGATTGAAATAAGATCACTAAGCAAATGTATACTGAACTATGTATGTTCCCAATGGAGTCAGTTAAAAGGGACACAGGGAAAATGCCTTTGCCATTATCACTGGATGATTAGCAATGTTACTGGGCTGGCGGAAGGTCTCTACATCCACACAGTGGCAAGCACAAATGAGTACTCCAGGAAAGTCATAGTCTTGAGAAACATGACACTGTGGAATAACTATGAAATAAATTTGAACTAGAGAAGAAAGACTTCTATGAAAAAAACAAAACAAAACAAAACAGAAAACTAGGAAAGAACTGAGGCATGAGGTGACCCTTAAAAAACTCCATGGCAAAAGCCGGATTCCTTCAGCATCTCTGAGGGATCTTCTATATTCTTTTTTAATCCTCACAACTCTGGGAGTAGTGATCATGCTTATTCCTTGTATGTTTTGAGAATACTGGGGCTCAATGACATTTAATAACTTAGCAAAATTTATTTAAATACTAATTAGCCAAATTAGTATTCAAATTCAGTACTTTATCTGAAGCAGGTATTCTTCAGATAATAAATAATAAATAAATAAATTTAGTTGGATAATAAGTAAGCCAACTGTCTTTAATGATGAGTGTACACGGCATGAAATACATTCAGGAAGAAGAGCAGCCAGCTCACAGAAGACACATTCAAATGGCATATGCAGACTGAGTTTTGAACCAACAACTAAATTTTCATTAATGTAAAGAGAAGTAAAAAGGTTGCAACACGAAATGATGTTCTGGGAAGAGACTGAAGAACTCAAAGCAAATGGTGGTAGTTATACAGCAGACCTAAGGCTTCGTGTGTCTGGGACATCAGTAAAAACAGATTTCATGAAATCTTACTTCTCCTTTCTGCTTGCATGGTTTGCTTTTGCAGGGGTGGAGAGATACTTTAATGATTAACATGCATGCCTTTCAGTCTGTCATCAAGCCCTACAAAACTAACTGGTGTCTTCATTACACAGGTAACACAAGCTGTATGATTACAACAGTTGATCTTGCCAGCGTGGTAGCCCATGTCTTTAATTCCAGTACACTGGAGGCAGAGGCAGGTGTATCTCTGAGTTCTAGGCCAGCCTGTTCTACAAAGTGAGTTTCAGGATAGGCAGAGGTATGCAAAGAACCCTTGCCTCAGTGGGGGGAAAAGACAGTGCATCTCAAGAAAAAGAACTAGGGTAATGAGAAAGATGAGGGAGGCATGGTGAGAAATGAAAGGAAATGTGTTTTGGAATCAAATGGTGTACTGTTTACTGAGATCATCCATTTTGTATTAACTTGCCCAGTACACCTAAGAAGTAAATTTCACTTCATTTTAAAGAAAAAGCAACATATTCAAGATCACATGTCTTAGTTTTGATTCTTACTGTTGTGATAAAACATTCAGACAAAAGAAACATAAAAAGAAATTTTTATCTCATTCAAACATCTAGTTTACAGGTCATTGTTGTGGGGAAACTCAGGCAACAGGGACTTGAAACAGTCCATACATAGTCAAGAGAATGATGAATTAATGCATGCATGCTTGCTAGTATTCAGCTTGTTTGAACTATTCATACATTGTCTAGGACTCCAAGCTCAGGGAATGATGCCTCTTGCATCACTTCATGTAATTAAGACAATCCCTCACAGATATTTTCATTGGCCCTTTCCCCTAGTAAAAGAACTCTCAAATGACAATGTTAAGCTACATAAATATCTTTAGAGAACCAACCCAAATGTTAATGGAAACTGTGTCAATAGCCTCATTTTTATTATTTTGAACTACACAAACTCTTATGAAAACATTCTTGGTTCAAAATTTGTACGATTTATTTTAAAACAAAGCTACGTTTTTTTCCCAAAATATATTTATTGTATCCTTAAAATAAATGAGATGAGAAGGAGAGAGAGAAAGAATAAATAGTATGATTTTCTCCAAGTTGAAATATGTTAGAACCAAGGCCACATTGTAACTACTAGGACTCCTCCTTTTGGACTGACAAAAAATATGAGTCTTTTAATTTAACATTACATCAATATATGATTTTAAATACAGTGAAATCATATAAGCCTCCAAACCAACACTGCAGGTGAGTGCTTGCCTCATCCCTACACCGAAGAGTAAGAGAATAATAGTTTAACTTGAATTTCGGAGAGAAAAACAAAAGTTCAATGATGCTACTAAAGTGAGGAGATTACTGGCAGGGTAATGAAAAAAACAGAAAAATGAATGAGGTAAACTCAAGAAGTCTGTGAGCTGTCCATCCTAGCATCCACCTACCAGAAAGGTGACACTGGTAAGATGTGGATTTAAAAGCCTGCCTCTTCAACAGACAACCTAAATGGTATTTCCATCTCTAGTCCAGTAAAATTCAGCAGGTGTCAGAAACATTTTTTGTTTGTACAGATAGAAATACCATAATGCAAAGAGACAAAGGTTGGTAAAGAAGAATATAGAAACAGAAAGTTTTGAATTTCTTTACTCATATTCTATGTGATTTATGCCTTTTAATATAGAGCTATGGCTATCAAAAGAGGACATTTCCCAGGTATCTTCACAAGTAATTTTTGTTTATTATGTTTAGAAGTTCAGAGCATCCAGTTCTAAATTTAGGCAATGCAGAAATTGCTACAAAAATTGTTCATGCTAATTCAATAATAACTGCAGGTGCAGGGCAGACAGAAAATTTCAAGCTTCCATAATTGGGACAATGGCATGGAGGAGTTTCAAATGATCTTAAAGAACTATTGCCAGGCAAACTCATTATTACTAATTTTCAGCAATTTGAGGCCAATAGCACAAGAACAGTGGGGACATCAAGAGCATCAGGAGACAAAGAGATTTCCTAACTCCAGATAGGAAATGAGGTTCTCCATATTTCACAAATAATTATAACCCCAGGCTTTCATCCTTGAAAATTTCTTGGTAACATTTACATAGTGACTCTATAGAATTGGCCCCCCAGACACAGAATTACACTCTCAGGTACATCAAAGAATCTGATGTCCAAAGGTAACTGGGGCAAGGCTTAATTTATGGATCTGGTGCATTCAAGGGGACATGGCCATATACTAAAATACCTAATACAAAGGGTTAGACAAAGCACAGGTAGGAATAATAAGGATGGACTTTTGCATGATGTTAAATGTGTATTTGCAGCACTGTGCGATAAACAAAGTATAAAATGCATACATGTGATTTCATACAGACAGAAGAAAGTACTTGGGTAAATATATAGAAGATACATATGTCTTCTGACCCCCATCAATTGTGGATACTCCTGTCTTTCTGAATTAATTTAATGTGGCTTCCTACTATAGGCTAGATTTAAGGGTTTGCTTTGAAGAAGAGTTTGGGGAATGAGAAATGTAAAACAGTAATTTAGTAACTATCCAAGGCCAATATCATCTTTGATCACAATGATGCTAAGGATCCCTGATAGCATGTGATGAGAAGGGCATTTTCTCTCATGATATTCTTTCCATAAGCCGATAAGTTCAGTCCAATTTAACACTAGAACATCTAAGACTTGGAATATTCTATGGAGTACCTTATCAATTTTTTCAAAAAACTGCTAAGGTAATAAAATAAATGAAAAAATGATGTCACAGATCCATGAGCTGGTGACACATGAAAGCTACATGGACCTTGGTGACCTAACTGAACAGAATGAGGGTATCAGTTTAAAAAAAAAAGTAGATAAATAAAATAAATTCCAGTTCATTCAGTATTCTTTTTATGTCTAATTATCATATGTTAAATATATATATTGGTCTTTGTCATGATATTTTCATATATTTATATATTTTGAACATATCCAACCTTCATTACCTTTTCTGGCCCCTCTCCCACTCATGTTGATCTTCTTTCATTTAAAAAGTAAGCTTCCTTTACTGAAGTGTCTTTTATTTTGACCCAAATAGTTTTGTAAGGATAGCTTACAACACAGTGATATTAGTCAGGGCTCTCTACAGCAGTGGTTCTCAACCCGTGGGTCATGACCCCCTTGGGTGGTAAATGACCCTTTCACAGGAGTCACCTAAGAGCATAAGAAAACACAGATATTTACATTCTGATTCATAACAGTAGCAAAATTACAGTTATGAAGCAGCAACGAAAATAATTTTATGGTTGAGGGTCACCACAGCATGAGGATCTATACTAATGGATCGCAGCTTTAGGAAGGTTGAGAACCACTGGTCTAGAGGAACAGAACTAATAGAACAATGACTGTCTACAAATAGAAAAGTCCAAGAATCCAATAGTTGTTCAGTCTAAGAGGCTGTATATCTCAGCTGGTTTTCAGTGTATGTCAGAATCTGGAAGAATTGAGGCTCTAATGCCAATGAAGGAATGAACTTGTCAGCTAGAGTGAAAGTAAGCTGGCAAAGAGTAAAAGCTTCCTTCTCCCATGTCCTTATATAGGCTTCTAGCAGAAGATGTGGTCCAGATTGAAAGTGGATCTTCCCAGATTGAAAGATCTGGATTAAAGATAGTCCTCTTACTTTAAATGATTTTATTAAGAAAAATCTCTCACAAGTATACCCAGTCATTTGGGTTTCAGTTAATTTCAGATCTAATTAAGGTGACAAGAATAATCATTACAATAGCCCAGGAGTTGTTTCCAAAAACATTGGCACCTTACCAATGGCTATACTGAAGAAAATGTTTCTTCTTTCCACATCAACCATTTACTGTATATAGCTCTTCAGGGAGAGGGAGAGCCCTATGAGCCACTCCTCCTCCCATGACCAAAAATCACAGGGTGTCAATGGACCAATCTTATGTAGATACTCACAGCTGTTGAGAATTGAAGAGTTTAACAACCTTGTCATACTACAAAGTCAGTGTTCTTCAGCACAGTTCTTTCATATACGGCTCTTCCCTTCTTTCCACACCCTCCTTTATAATTTTCCTTGAGCCTTGGAGAAAGTGATATATGTATTCTATTTATGGCTTGGAATTCAAGAGACATTTCTTCTCACTGATGGGACATGTGCGGTGATACTTGGTGTACCCTAACAAACTTGCCTGAGGATCAGAGGAGAGAGGCAGCCTCTAGATTAGACATAGAGGCAAGGCAGTGGTAGCACACACCCTTAATCTTATCACTCAGGAGGCAGAGATCATTCTAGATCTCTGTGAATTCAAGGCCACACTGGAAACAGAGCCTGGTGGTGGTGGCACATGCCTTTAATCCCAGGAAGTGATGTCTGGGCAGAGAAAGGTATATAAGGCGTGAGGAAACAGGAACTCACTCTATGCTGAGGATTTCGTATAGGTAAGAACAAGTGGCTGGCTGTTCTGCTTCTCTGACCTTTCAGCTTTCACCCTGATATCTGGCTCTGGGTTTTTTATTAAAAGACCATCTAAGATTGGAACAACAGACACGCATCTCTTCAGTAACCCCTGCCAATTGCAAAATGAAGCTTCTCTGACCAAAGGTGATAGCACCACTAATCTACGTGCACAAGCATAGTTGTTTGAAAGGCCACCTGACTGACACATGTACCCATTTATCAAGATAATGTCCTTTCTGTCATATGCTTATGAACTCCTCTGTCATGGGCTTTTGACTGGGTTTAGAATACCAAAACTGTGTCCTTTGAAGCAGCCTCAGTTACACTCAGAAAGCATTTGGTTATTCCCAAAACAGAGTTGCCATGATTGTACCAGTGGGGAATTCTTGCCCAACCAGTTAGTGGTGTTGCATGCAGGGTTCACATATGATTAAGAGTATTGATGACAATTCTCTCCCAGCAGCCTAAGCAGCACTTTACAGGCATGAGGGATAGCGAGTAGGGAAGAAGCTGCTGGCCCAGTTCCAGCTTGATTTAAGAATGCCCTGCGTTCATAAGGAGCATTGTCTTAAGCAATCATATGTACAGTCTAATTCTAGTGGACAGCTAGTGTAAATGGAAACTGCTTATAATGTTTGGGAGCTTCGGGACCTCTTTGATCAATAACTGGAGGTACCCCACTCCTGGACGCACACTTTCATTTAATAACTGATGGCTTTAGGGGGAAGCTCTATCTGCTTATTTAGGGTACTCCTCTACAATTCTTTTTTAAATATTTTTTAATTAGGTATTGAATCATAGCAATATTACAAATTATCGTTTAAACAAATACACCACAGTCAGAAAAATTAAATGGGCAAGTGTGTGGAGGAAGGGCCAAGGATCATCCCTAACTCTCAACTATCTGCAAACTTTCTGTAAATTTGAAAGTATTTCAAAATAGTTTATTTAAAAAGTCAAATTACAGCCAAGAATTTAAACACAAAAATAAGACTGCTGTCATGAAGTTGGCCTCTCTGAAATTAAGGGAGAAAGTGAAATTTGGTGCCCGAAGGCATGCTGTAGAGATTGAGCATCTGACATGGGGAGGATGCAATCATCATCATGGGCAACAAGCCTAGAAAAGCAATCCAAGTGCTTTACAAAGACGGTTCTATGGCAATGTCTGTACGATCCTGGTGCTACGGAGGCTGGGAACGGAGTATAGAGGAATGTGCTGGATAAACTGTGCAAATAAAATTAGAGAGACATACTGAGAAACAAACTAATGTCAAGCATCAAGGAGGAATGTATTGGGTAGCCATTCCAGCTTTGATCTGGAAGTTCCAACCCCCATTGAGACTTCAGCAACTGTCACGCCTACAAGGCGGGGCCACGGGAGGCACCTGGAGACCTGAGATCTGGATGGGAGGTGCACTCACTCGGTTCCGGGACCTTGGACGTTGAAGGTGGGCCAAGCAGAGGTCCAGAGAACACCGCTGGACTGCGATACACCTTCCCCAGACCCCGCGACCTACCTATCCCTTAATTTGTAAGTTACGCCATTAAATAAATCTCCTTTTAACTACGTGGAGTGGCCTTAATAATTTCACCAATAGAGGAAAACACTCTATTCTGTTTTCAAAACAATGTTTCTTCTCATTCTTGGATTCCAGTAAATCTACTTGAGGAAAGACCCAAAACCCCTCCAGACTACCAGCATCCCAACAAGGAAATCTGCTAGCAATGCACAGATCTTCCCACTTCAATTAATACAATTTAGACAATCCTATGCCCATCTCACAAGGGAGTCTATATTTTTTCAAATGGACAACATTAGCCATCATAAAGTATAAAAGAAATTTTTATTCAATTTTGTCTCATAATCAGTCAAACATTTGTGAATATTCTTATGTCTAAGTGTAATAAGTTCTCTCAGTATCTATAGAAAATAATTTTTGCTTTAAGTCAATGACTTAATGGCCACTGTAATAGCTGGGACTATGCAGAAGGTCCTAAAATCAAATCATTCTACAGTGGGAACAAAAGACTAACAAAATAAAAAAAAGTTGTATTTGTCCAACTTGTAAGCTGTAAAAGTGGTGGTCTGAATCAAATAACCTTAAGTTTTATTAAAACCAGTTAATTTATTGGGTTCTTTAATGTGTTTGTTTTTTATAAAGGCATGCATATACAATGTTTGTATAGAGGTCAGAAGGCAGCTTGAAGGAGGCTCTAGCCGTGATAGAAGCTCCAGGGATAGAACTCAGGTTGTCAGGCCTGCCAGCAAGTGCCTATGCCTGCTTAGCCGTCTCACTGGCCCCAAGTCACTTTCAAGTATACAGTTTTGTCTTTAAATTTTTTGTGTGACGAGATGAATCATTAGCAAGCAATGTTCAATGAGCATAAATATAATATACTAATGGCATTAGTCAATCAAGTGAAACATCATCAGGAAATGGAGAATTATTGCTGGAACAGAATTATTATTATTCTGTGTGACTTCTGGGGATTGGCAGATGTTTTCCCCTTACCTGTCAGTGGATATAAACAAAGCCAGCATGTTTGCAAACAACGACAATAATAGGTAGGAATGTTTTCCATTACAATTTAGTCTTCGGAACACTCAGCTGGCTTGAGATCCCCTACAGTATTAAGATGACTTATCAAAAGGGTGGTGTACAAATGTTAAGGGACTTAAGTACCCTCATGTTTTCATGCAAGTGAGTTTAGCATTAAACGTCATAATATTCATGGCTCTTTTGCATTGTCCACTTAATTTGATAGTGCCAGAATGTTTTTAATAAGGGAAAGGGGGAAGCTATTTAATCCATGCCTCCTACCATTATGACAGCTACACAGTGTTTGACTTGGCAGACTTCAATTAGCTCAGAATTTTATACTGCATATGGACATATAGTTGTGAGTTATTTATGACCACTCATATGTAACCTACTTTGAATGGTGCAGAGAATAAGAAAAACCTTTCAATGTAGTTTGGCTGTAGTGTAAACTGCCCTGCAGTTTTGACCAAATGATACAGAAAATCTCATGATATTCAACATATCTAAAATGGATAAATATTCCATATTGGTTCTCCATCAATATCTGATAAGAAAATCTTGGTACAAGCTCAAAGTTATATACTTCTGGCCAAGATGAAATAACAAGAATCTAAGTTATTCTTTTGCCAGAAATCAATAAAATATCAGATAGGATAATTAAAGCTATAGTTTCCAATATGTAGATTTCTGACAAAAGGGGTCGGTGATCCTAGATTATGTGACACAAATCATGAGAACACTCAACTGCCTAGTTCATTGTTTTATGGTGATTTACAGACTACTGTGAGGGCATAAGAACCCAGGCAGAGGCTCACAGAGACCACTGTATATCCTGGGATCACGGGAATAAATACCAATTCTGGGGCAAAATCTTAGAGAAAAAACTCAAAGAAATAGTTTCTTATTCAAGTTGTTAGTTAAATATTGACCAATACATGCTGGTGTGTGAGTTACTTAACAAAGAGCAGAGACAATACTAATATAGGTATTAATTCACAGGACATGTGCAGGGCTAGAATGTTTCCAATATTCAGAACCCTGAATAGAAATCCATATACTCCTTGCAGCATTCGATGAACACACAGAAAAGTGCTGCCACAGAAATGGGATAAAATAGGCCCCAAAGAAGTGTTGTTTGGTCTTAGAGTTGATAAGACTGCACCCAATATATTCAACCTGTTTCTAAGTAAGTAAACTGCAATAACATTTAACAAAGACGTTTAACAAAGGTCAAGATTTTTTAATAAGAACATGCATGAAAATATCCACCTCAGTAAGATAATAGTCACAATTTTCATACAAAATTAAAATTCTAGATAAGCAAAGAAGTAGGGTGAGGAGGATCTAGGAGAAAATTAGGGATGGTAAACATGATCAGAATATATTGTATGGAAACAAATTTATTTTCATTAAAGAAGTCAAAAAGTATGGCAAATCATTTGAAAAAAAATCACCAAATACCAACTCCCAAACCATATAATAATTGAATTACTTGACAAGACAGTATGTAACAGCTATTAAAACTGAATTGCAAGCCAAACATGTCAGTTCATAGTTGTAACTACAGCATTGAGTAGACTGAGGTGAGAGGGTCAATGAACTGAGGCCAGTCAGCTGCAGAGTGAGCCTAGGCTAAAGTATAATCCTGCATGAAAAACAAAAAACAAAAAACAAACCAAAAAACAACTGCAACAAAAAACCAAAACAACTGCATTCTATATGGCAAAAAATGAAAATGAAAGATGAACCTTAAGTAGAGACTTATGAAATATAAAATGACCAAAGCTCAACTTCTAGAGATACAAAGAACAAGGCATGATGGAAAAATATTGCAAATAGCATAAACATCAGTTGAAACAATGAAGAATAAAATTAGTAAAGTTGAGCATAGCAGCAAAATTACCCAAAAAGAAACAGAAAAAAAAATGCTTCAAAAGTAATCATTACACCATAGGAAACTGCTAAGTGAGCAGCCATCACCTGATGGAAGAAAGAAATCACAAGACAAGTAGTTGAAGCAATTTCTAAAAATATTGCTACAGGGCAAAGAGTCTAGGAAATTATTAGATTTCCTAGTACAAAATATTTGAAGAAACCTACATCATACTCATAATATTCAAATGAACTGAATCAGTTGTGGTGGTTTCAATGAGTTGTCCCCCATGCTCAAAGTCATTTGAACAGTTGGTTGCCAGTCTTTGGTGCTGTTTGGGGAGCCTTAGGAGGTGTGGCCTTACTAGAGGAAGTATGTCACTGGGTCAGGTTTTAAGAGTTCCAAGACTCCCACGATTCCCAGTCTGATTTTTGCTTCCTGCTTATGGTTTAATATTTGTGCTCTCAGCTTGTTGCCCCAGCCATCACGCCTGCCTGCTGTCTTGGCATCTTGGTGGTGATGGACTCTTAACCCTCTGAAGCCATAAACCCACATAAATCCCTCTCTAAGATTGCCTTGCTCATGGTATTTAATTACAGCAATAGAAAAGTAATTAACGCACCAATGAAAATCTAAAAATGAAAAACACACAAGGACAGAAGAATAAAAAATGATCACAGACATCTAATAAGTAATACAAGGAATAAAAAGATATTGCAGTGACATTTAAAAATGCTGAATGAAAAAGCAGTTACCAACCAGCAATTCTACACAACGTTAAAATTATATGAACAATGATAAAAAGAGAAAGTTTACGTCAAAAACTCCTACATGAAGTAGTGGTATTATCCAGCAGACTCCATGCCTGTATAAAAATCAAAAGACATGAAAGTCATTAATATATTAGATATATATTAGTTATCAGAGAACAAAATTTTGATGCTTACGAGATGGCTGAAGATGGAAGTTATTTCGTGAAGTGGAGTAAGCCAGGACATAAAGACCAGTGCTGCATGATGTCACTCACATGTGTGATCTAAAAGCAGTTGATCCTATGGCAGTTCAGAGTGGGGAAGTGGTTATGAGAAGCTGGAGGCGGTAGTGATGGGATGCAACTGTGGGTTCTGAATTGTAGTTAGATAGAAGTAGCAAGCTCTGGCTTTCCCTCTTGTATTTTATTTAGGCAAATGATAAAGTTCTCTTCAAGTCAATCTGATCTCAATAGACAGATTTGCTTGGAATGCTAAAGGGTTTGGCTATGTGTTTGTGTGTACACGTGTTTGTCTGTCTATCTGTGCGGTGTATATGTTTAATGGTTGAATGGTTATTTGTTTGAGACAGGATCTTACTCTGTAACAACCTATAGATAATGTGTTGTACATTTTTTTTGTTGTTGTTTTTTGTTTTGTTTTGTTTTTCGAGACAAGGTTTCTCTGTGTTGTTTTGGTGCCTGTCTTGGATCTCGCTCTGTAGCCCGGGGCTGGCCTCGAACCCACAGAAATCCACCTGGCTCAGCCTCCCTAGTGCTGGGATTAAAGGCATGCGCCACCACCGCCCAACTTTGTGTTGTACATTTTACAAATGCCAGTTAACAAGAGTTTGAATGTTATTTAACTGTAAATGGGTTTTAAATATTCAAGGAAGTAATTATGTTTATCCTAACTTGAACATTATGCAATATTTACATATATTGAGAAACTGTATAATGTTACCTGAATAAGTATCAGTTTTCTGTATGAATTAAGTAAATTAAAGCTTAAAAAGTATTTTAGGACATATACAACATGAATAGCTCATCACCAGAAGAATGATGCTACACTTGAAGAAGTGCAAAGAAAGTCTTCTGGTTAGTGGGCTTTGCATAGAAGAATGTAAGAAAGCAACTCATTAGAAAAGCATCATTTTTCCACAGCTATCACATTTATTTAAAATATGTTCCAAGGTGCACAGTAAATTTGAGTCACCCCTCTAGAATCCTGGTCTTGGCACCATTGTAAGATGGTTCTAGAAGCTCTGTGAGCCTTTTGCTGCTTGCGGCATTTTTAGCTTCCAACTGTACTGCATCTCTAGTACAAGGCCCTCTACTAGACTTCCTTCGTTGTTTCACAGTGAGAGGAGCCCTGCTCCCAACTCTCCCAAACAAGTTGGTGTTAGAGGAAAAGTGGTGGAAGCCATCCTAAGGGCTATGTCTGTTGGCCTCGTGGCTGGGTTTCAAATCTACAGCCTGGGTTTGATTCTTTCTCCATCTTCTAAGCAGGAGGTCTCTCCCTCCTCAGAGCAAGACAGACAACTCTTTGTCACTGTCCATATGTCTTTTGTGGTTGTTACACTAAAATTTGGTACTATGGTCCCTGCCCTGATTTCTTTAGCTTTTGTGAACATGGTTGGTGAAAAAAGAGCTGTTCAATACGGTACGTCTGTGCAAGGAGAGAGGCTTTTAGCTACCAGCCTGCTTCACCTCCCTCCTGTGGTGATATTGTGTTCCCCAAAATATTGTATACCTTAATAAACTTATCTGGGGTCAGAGAACAGAAAAGCCACTAGATACAGAGGCCAGAAAATGGTGGCACACACACCTTTAATCCTAGCATTCCGAAGGAAGAGATCCATCCAGATCTCTGTTAGTTTAAAGCCACACTGGAAACAGCCAGGCATGGTGACTCATGCCTTTAATCCCAGGAAGTGAGTCTTTAATCCCAGGAAGTGATGGCAGAAAGCAGAAAGGTATATAAGGTGTGAAAACCAGGAACTAGAGCTGGTTAAGCTTTTTGGCTTTTAGCAGCAGTTCAGCTGAGATCCATTTGGATGAGAACTCAGAGGCTTCCAGTCTGAGGAAACAGGATCAGCTGAGGAATTGGCGAGGTGAGGAAGCTGTGGCTTGTTCTGCTTCTCTGATCTTCCAGCGTTCACCCCAATACCTGGCTCCAGGTTTGTTTTTATTAATAAGAACTTTTAAGATTCATGCTACACCTTCCTTTAGTAATTTGTGAATTAGGGATAATTTGAGTGCTGTATTTTTAAGTGTCTGTATTTTGTTGTCCTCTGTAGGTAGTGTTGTGGTTTATTTTATTTATTTTGGGGGAGAGGTGAGTCAGAATCTCATTTGTATGCCCAGCTTGGTCTCTAAATCCTGTCAGAAGTCGTTCTTCCTCTTCAATTTCTCAAGTAGGTTGGGCAACAATCATGCAGTGCCAATATTATACCTGGCAAAACCAATTTCTGTGTGCCTGTACCTCATGCTGAGTCAAGCACTCTGCCACTGGCCTATGCTCCCATTTTCTGCTTTATTTAGACAAATGACAAAGTTCTTTTCAGATCAATCTGATCATTATAGACAGCTTTCCTTGGAATACTAGAGTAGGGTTTTGTGTATGTGTGTACATGTGGGCGTTTGTCTGTCTGATTCTCTGTGTGTGTGTGTGAGTGTTTGATGGTTGAATCATTGTTTGAGACAGGATCTTACTCTGTAAACTAGGCTAGTCTTCAATTGGAAACCATCCTCTTTTGTCTGCCTTCCCAAC
Source organism: Peromyscus californicus insignis (assembly GCF_007827085.1). NCBI lineage: Eukaryota > Metazoa > Chordata > Mammalia > Rodentia > Cricetidae > Peromyscus > Peromyscus californicus. The sequence goes on from NW_026294469.1 coordinate 39,800,909, forward strand.
GCTGGGATTAGAAGCTTGTATCACCACACCTATCTTAGTAGCAGTTTTCACTCCAGAAATGTATCTGCCCTGCTGCTAACACAGGACCCTTGACTCTTCTGCTGATTATCCCAACAGCCCTGTTTCTAACCGGGTGATCATGAAATGTCTCATTCTGTTAGAGAGTGCAAACATCTCATCTCATCTGCTTTAAGCTTGCAATTCACAAGTCAGACAGTGGAACTTCATTCAGTACACAGAGTTGAATGATTAACAGTGATTCAAGTCGATTTTAAGCTCTCCTGCAAAGCTCTTTCTGTCGGAATTCAGTCTCACAACTTCAAGCTGCTTCTGCTTGTTTGAACTCCAATCTCCAACTTCTCAACTCATCAAAGACTCTGAATTGCCCCTCAGTGCCCATAGTCTCAAAATGGCCTCCAGGCAGAAAGCTGAGGTGCTGCCTCCTCTCAATACTTATAAAGATGATTTGTAGTGTAGTTGGGACAGTTTTCTGATTCTCTGAAGCTGAAGTTTACTCTGATTTTGTTCCTTTGTCAGGGCCATTGACAGACGTCTAAGCAAACTATTTTTGTTTGTATAATAAACACATATGCTTTCCCATTAACTAAGTCTTTTGAAAATAGTCTATTTTTAACTTCTTTAAATCATACATAGTCTAGTAACAGTTATACTTGGCTCTCTGAATATGCAGAATCTGTATCTCTAGGGTCAAATTACTACATGTTGGAAATATTTTTGTAAAATTTGCATCTGAGACTGGTGAGATGGTTCAGCACATAAAGGAGTCTGTTGAGAAGCCTGAAATAGGAGTTTGACCCTGTAAACACATGTGGAAAGGGAGAAGCAACTCCCCCACATGTGCTCCATGGCATGCACGAGCACTCGCGCGCGCACACACAGACACACACAGACACACACACACACACACACACACACACACACACACACACACACACACCCCTAATAGGTAAAATATAAAAGTCTTTAAAGTACATTTTTATTGAACATATGCAGACTTGTTTCTTATTGTTATCTCAAACAATAGAGTACAAGAACTATTTGCACAGCAATTACTTTATAGTAAGCATTATGTATATTTTAGAGATGATTTCAAGTATACATGAGAGGGTTGTACACAAACATTCTACCGTTTTATATAAAGGACTTAAACATCACAGACTTTGATAAACACAAGGAGTAAATAGGAGTTAGCCATCAACAGTGAGGGACATCTATACTTTCATATAATAAATGTTCTATTATCTAGTGCATTATACTTTTACTTAAATTATAGATCCAGCCAAAACATATGCATGGAAATTTTCCTGGGGAAAATTTGAAGGTGTAAAATTTAAAAGACAATAGAGAGGTTAGCCTTTTGTTGGAGACTTGTTACAGGAAAGACTTACCATTCACAGAGAGACAATATGTCAGAAATGATAAAATTAATCATCAAAACTACCAAGAATCCATCAAATATACAAGTCTTTATATCCATCAGCAAATATTCTGTCTTCACCCAGGAAAATACACATTCATGCCCTTCAGGTGAGAAAGCCACAAGATCATAAATTAGTGTCTGTCCACCTGGGAAACAGAAAATATCCACTATAAATTCTTAAGTTAATTATACTAAAAATATTTAATATGAAATGCAGCAAAAGCCAGGATAGAGAAGCAAATTAAATGCAATTCACATACATTTTCAGTATTGTTATTGGAATCTGAAACTGTCTCCCAGAGGCTCATGGTTGGACTATATGTTCCTAAGCTGATAGAAGTATTTGAGAAGCTCTTCATGAGGCAGAGTCTGGCTTACACAAGCAGGTAACTAGGAGTGGGCTTTTGAAGCTCACACCTGCTCTTGGTTCTAGCTTCAATCACTGTTTCCAGGTCTGTGCAGACTGAGCAAGCTGCCCCCTCCCTCATGGTCCTGTTGCCATGGCTCCCCTATCCCAAGTGCCTCTGAAACTGTGATCCCAGATAAATGTTTATTGTTTTCCATTGTTCTTACTGGGCATTTTGGTTACAGTAATGCAGCAGTAACTAATCAATTTGGCAATCAATTACCAAAGTTAATAATACAGAGTGAATTTGGATTTTTGTCTTTAAAGGCAGAATTTCTTAGTAAAAGGGGAATAATGTGGGATCAGGTATTGTTATATAAATCCATGTTCTTTCAAATTGTTGCATGATATTTTGCTTGTGTTCTTACAAAGAAAGCTTGCCTGGAGATCAGAGGGCAGAGCTAGCCAATAGTTAACCCTAGAGGACAGGCAATGGTGACTCACACTTTTAATTCCAGCACCTGGGAGGCCCATGCCTTTGATCCCAGCACTGGGAAGGTGGAGACAGGATCTTGACCACATTCAGTCTGAGGATTCATAGAGACAGGATCGCCCTCCATTTGGTCTGAGATTTTGTAGAGATAAGAAATCTCTAAGTGACTGCTGCTCTGCTTCTCTGATCTTTCATCCTCGATATCTGATTCTGAGTTTTTATTGTTAAGACTAATTAGGATCACACTTTATCTGGCACCCCACTTAGAGACCTCTTACCTCTAAGAAATCTCAGACCAAGTGAGAGGGATCCTGTCTCTATGAATCTTCAGAGTGAATGGGCCACCCTGTCTCTATGAATCCTCAGACTGAATGAAGGAGAGATCCTGTCTCCACCCACCTCATTTTCCTGTTTTCACCTCCCTAGTTCTGGGATTAAAGGCTTGAACCTCCCAGGTACTGGGGTTAAAGGTATGTGCCACCATTGCCTGGCACTCTCTCTTTTAGACTGGTTCAATCTCGTGTAGCCCAGGGTGGCCTTGAACTCCTGATCTTCCTGCTTCCTCCTCCCAAGTACTGGGATTAAAGGTGTATGCCACCACTACCCAGCCTCTATAGTCAATTAGTGACTAACTCTGCCCTCTAATCTCCAGGCAAGCTTTATTTGTCAGAACACAAACAAAATATCATACAACACCATATCACCTTGCCATTATTCTCAGTATGATTCAGTTGCCTTATAAATTAGACACTGAATTTTAAATGCATAAGTAGAGGAAAATATTATCAACATTCTTCTATAGACACTCACATTGTTGGTTTTCTTTAGACTAAAAGAAATGGGAGAGACTGCTCTGGGGTAAGAGACCATGAAATTTTATAAGGTCATAGTTTTTATAATTCCTTCCACATATGATTTTCTAATACTCTGATTGAAATAAGAGTAAGCCATATGCAATAACATCTGCTTGGTTATTGTGGTGGTTTGAACAGGTAAGGCCCCCATAGATTTATGTGTTTCAATGTTTGACCCATAGGGACTGGTATTACTAGGACTTGTAGCCTTATTGGAGTAGATGTGGCCTTGTTGGATGAAGTGTGTCACTGTGGGGGTGGGCTTTGAGGTCTCTTATGCTCAAGCTATGGCCAGTGTGGAACACTGTCTTCTGTTGCCTGTAGATCAAGATGTAGAACTCTCAGCTTCTTCTCAAGCACTATGTCTGCCTGCATGCTGCCATGCTTCTCGCCATGACTATAATGGACTAAACCTCTGAAAGCATTAAGCCAACCCCAATTAAATGTTTTCCTTTATAAGAGATAACATGTTCACAGTGTCTCTTCACAGCAGTGATAGTATTGCTGGTGTTTACTAGGCATGTTACCAAGAAAAGGACTCAATTTTTTTACTTTCGTTAAAACTAGTAGTTAATGAGATGGAAGAAAAATGGTCCTGATTTCATGAGCAAGGATGGGAGAAGTGAAAGCCCACAAATCAGTTGGTCAACCCAGGGCATCAGTTACAGAGACAGGGTGGGAAAACAGTAAGAGAGACAGAGAGAGAGAGAGAGAGAGAGAGAGAGAGAGAGAGAGAGAGAGAGAGAGAGAGAGAGAGACAGAGAGAGAGAGACAGAGAGAGAGAGAGACAGAGAGAGAGACAGAGAGAGAGACAGAGAGAGAGACAGAGAGAGAGAGAGAATGAGAATGGAGGATAATAATGTTTTGTGGGAATTACCTTTGAACATCTTAGGTGTCATTTTGTTTTGCTCTTTGAATGGCCTGGTATTTCTAGTCACATTAGCTGCTAGGTAACCTTACCCATAAGTTAAGACCCTAGAGGAGATGGACACAACAGGAGACAAAGATGTCATGTCCTTTCTTCTTGTACCAGCCACCTTATCTGAACAAAAGGTTCTTTTAAATTTGTGTCTCTGTATGTGTGTGTCTATATCTGAATATGCATGTGAGTGCTGGTGCCACAGAAGCTAGAGGCCTCTGTATTCTCCAGAGCTAGAATTAGGCAATTGTGAGCAACCCAGTGTAGGTGCTGGGAACCAAACTTGTGTCCTCTACAAGAGCAGAACGTGCTCTTAACCACTGTTATTTTGATTACATTTAAACATGATCTATTAAACAAATCTCTTTCACTTTTATAGATCTTTTTACATTTTATTAGTAGAATATTTAATGTCAGAATCAAAAAGTAATCTATAATAGGCTACAAGAAGAAGCAATACATAAAGACACAGAAAACATTTCAAAAAGTTAAATGGTATTTTAGCCTGTGAAAAAAGGAAGATTATTAATATGGTGAATAATGGGAATTTAGCCTTTATAGCTAATGAATCCATTTACTACATTTCAAGTACCGTTTTTAATGAAGAAAATTAAACTTTAAAAAAAATAATGTCAAAGAAAAGTCAAGTGAAGATCTTCTGTTGGTTAAATGACTCCTCTGTGGGCATTTGGCTGAACAGCAAGCCCTGCTGCTTCCATATTATTATGTGTAGACCTTGGGTTAAGGCAAGGTCAAAAACAGAGTTTGGCAGTAAGTTTTCCTGATGTCTTTCAGTGTTGCATGGTAGTAGTGTAGAAAAAAATCTTGATTCAGTGTTCAAGATTAAAGTTGCCTTATGTGTGCATGCTTTTTTATATTCCAAATTTATAGTAATCTCTTCTTTTTTTGAAAAAGAGACATCACATTTTTTTCTCAAAAAGCATATTAGTCATTTATATTATTTCAATTATTTCTCATCTTTAATATGTGGATTCAATGGTATTTCAGCATAAATGAATCAATAATTATACTTAGTATACTATAACTAAACTGCACATTTTATCAGAATTTTATGCAGTTATAACTTAAAATGCTAAACATATGTTGAAAAACTCATTGTTTATACTATTGATAAAAGTATTAATGAAGTATTGACTAAAACTAATTTAAAACATTGGTACTTTTTGCACTTTGTTTAGTTCTTCCACATATATAAGACATGTACACCTCTGAGTGTCACAGACTGAGCATATATGTATTCATGATACAGAACAGATTCAACATAGGTCATATCACTTTAGTCTTATAGCATGTCAATTTCATTTTCAACTATTTCTAATCAATAACTATGTTGTTTATGTATATATTTTAATAAATTAAATCTTTTAATAAATATTTATGTAAATATTATTTGCATAATTGATTGAACCCAAAATCATTCGTAACAACCTATTTATTCCCCAGTTATTTGGAAAGAGGTTCCCTATTTCAGTCAGTTCTCAACATTAGAAACGTTTACTAAAGCCAGGGAGATATATTTCCCCAAATGTCTAACTTCAGTCTAAATTCTTTACCTTTACATGAAAACACAACATCTAAAATTTGATAACCCTTGGGGAAAATGTATTTGTGTATATGTGCAAAGTTAGATCAATGCCATTTTTCTGATGCAAGGCAACAGGGATAAAACTTCTCCAGGAAAAGTTCTTCAAATTAACTTCCTTCAAATTAATTGAGAAATCTGGAATTGAGGCTGGAGAGAAATGCTTCCTTGTATTACCATCCCACTCTACTTTTTAATAAAACGTTCATCAGATAGTACAACTTCCTTTGGCATTTTGAATAATAGGCCTATTATCAACAACATGTAAATTTTTTCTCCTCCCAATGAATTTTTTGAAAAGCTTAGTCATTACATTAATGGAAAACACCTTCCAATAATCAGAGAGAGATGGCTTTTGCAATGACAAATTGCTTAAAGCAAAACTAAAGTGTTGGCACAATATTTCTTCAGCTGACAAATACTAGGAAATTTGAATATGCAAATACAAATATATCTTCTGATTTTAGGCAATATTTCATGGCTAAAAGCAGAAAACTTTACATGAGATAAAGATGCATTAAAAATGAAAAGTGCACTCTATCCACAGTCTGAACTTTAGAATTTAGACTTTCTTAGATGCCAGTTCTGAAGATATAAATATGTATAATTTATATTTAATTAATTCACAGCTTTGTATATTTTGATGATGCTCCAAATTTCTAAAAGCATTTCAAATGCATTTTATTTATAATCTACCAATAAATCTTACAAATTGAAATATTATGAAACTATTGATTTTCAGTATCTTTTAAATCTACAGCCACAATAAAAATAGCATTTTCAATTAATCAAGATCGATAACAAAGTTAAGTGTTTGTAAAAGCCCTACCATCGAAGTGAAACATTGGCATTAGCTTTCTACAGACTTAATTGTTTTAAGCCTCAAATTATTTTGCTTTTCCCTATGTCCTTTTGCTTCCTCTTAAAGGTAATTCAGAGGCTAAAGGGCCAATATTACAGCATGTTTACAGTAATTATTTTTTAACTTTGGTGGTACTGCTAATTTTACTAAGGACCCACATTTACAGTTAATAATAATATAATATCCTCATGATGGTAACTTATTTCTCCTACATCTATAAACCCACTTATTATTAGATTGGAAGGTAGCAAAGCACTGTACCAGAATTTTAGCTTTCAGAACTTTTCTGGTGATAAAAGCACAAAGCAAAGTAACTTTTACTATACAGCCTTAAGGGTGATATCATTTGCCCACAGATAATGAAAAGTATATGAACATGTTCCTCATTCTCTTCCTCACTACTGGAATACTTGGTATTGCCAAGAGGCTATGCTAGTAGCTAGGGTTGGATTCTCATTTTGCAATCCTAAGAAGCTATTAAGAATATTAAACAAGTACAGTAAATGTGAAATACAAGGTAAAATATGCAACGTGAACCCTGAGGGACTTGGGTACACATGATGGACATTTAGAGCAGAAATAGTGATTATTGCTGGCTCTTGAGGTAAGGATGGGGCAATCTGGGGGAAGAGAAGAAATCAGTTTGCACAATCTAAACATTATGTTCAAAGATAACCAAATACTGGGGGGAGTGTGAGGGAACCACACACAAAAGCTTGCTTTGGAATGGATTCCAGTTATTAAAATGTATTAATGGTTTTTGTCCTGTTGCAGAAATCAGGAGTTAAAATGCATAACTCCACTATGCTTTATAAGGAAGAAAAATAGTCTTCACGTTTATGTAAGCAAGGCTGCACTTTCCTACAGTACTTACCCAGTAAGTCACTGCTAAGTTAATGAATTACACAGTGCAGCATTCTTTATGAGACATTTCTTTATGAGATAAATAAATAGTACAAGAGGTACCCAGAAGTTGTCTGCCTTCATTGCAGACCCAGGCTTGTTTAGACTCCGTCTGTGTGGTAAATAAACTAATAATCATTTTCTTTAGGGATCCTGTATACCTAGTCCCATCAATACATCAAAGTCCCATGTGTAGTAAGAAAACCATATGATCAGTAACTCAGGCATTGTGCATCGTATGCTGCACAGTGCTTTAAAATGAAGCTGTTGGCTTTGGCTCCACATAGGTAAATAGAGAACTGACTTGATTTTAATTCATGGACTTCCATGTTTTTGAGTGCACCAGGAATCACAAATAAAGCACATTCGTGCATATCAGAAATCAAAGAACATTAGCATTAAAACATCATGTGTAGTAACAGTAAGTTCAGGACCAGTTTGAGAGAGTCTAGGAAACTCACTGCTAATCACATTCATCACTTCCACGAATCATGAAGTCTACCAGATTTGCACAAGATAGTCTCTGCTCTGATTCTCTAAGTATCTAAGCCTTGTATAGTGAATGCTATGTCTATTTTGAAACATTTATGATTCCTGTGACATTTGAAGAGCAGAAATATGAGACCAATCATTAACCTTAATAGTTAGAGGGATACTATAATATTTTATTAACAAACTTTGGTATGGAATCACTCATTTAAATGCTGTGTGATTTTTCATTTTCATCATTTAAATGACTTCTTTCTTACTTTTTTTCCTAAGCTATAACATATTTAGGAAAGTCACAAGTTTTTGAGGAAAAACCCTTTCCTTTCAGGATCAAATAACCAAAATGAACTTCCTTCCAGGAAGAATTTAAAGAACCACAGCTGACTCTTCTATTGAAATAATTTTTACATATAGGATAAAGCATTGTAAACATTCTTTAAAGTATATATTTACAGCAAAGGCGAAAACAGCTTTCAACACAGGTAAAGACTGAACAGAAGCAGGAAAGAGAAACTGTGATTCCAAGCCATTTGGCATGCACGGGGCCTATAGAGGGCCTTATCTTGCCAAGAGAAAAGAAATGAAAAAGAAACAGAAAAGTGGAATGAGGGTGTGTTCAAGATGTGGATATCTGCTTCATGAAGCCACATATACTAAGATTTTAGAGCTGGGCTTTCGAACATAGTGGCCATGAACCATGTGTAAGCACGAGTACTTGAAACATGTCTCACAAGTCTGAGGAATACATTTTAGTTTTATTTCATAGAAATTAACTTAATTAAAATTTCAGTGTGGGCGTTCAAACCTACTTTTTCAAGTGTGAATTTTGAGAATTATATAAATAGATGTTTCTGTGTTTGTAAAATGACTTCCTAAAACCACTATGTGTCTGTCTATGGTGGTAAATTTTGATTGGTCACTTGAGTGGATCTGGAATCCAATCTAAGATACTGGTCACTGGGTGATTCTGTTTCCAAGAAAGAATAACTGAGGGGAGAGCCCTTCCCTGGGGTAATTGGTACTATCCCAGGGCAGTGAGATATAAAGAGAGCCCACTGTAGCTGAAAGTTTTTCTGTGTCCCGGCCTGCGGATGGTGGGGACAAATCTCTCCCACTGGCATCCCCCCAAGTAAACACACAGAGGCTTTTATTAATTATAACTGCATGGCCATGGCTCAAGCCTTTTGCTAGATAGCTCTTATATCTTAAATTAGCCCATAACTATTAATCTATGTATGCCACATGTTCCGTGGCTTTACCTGCATCCTATTATATGCTGCTCTTTGGGCAGCTCGCTGGTATCTCTCCCTACCTTCTTCCTTTCTCTCTCTTTTGAATTTCCCACCTGCTTCTAAGCTGCCTTGCCATAGGCCAAACGGCTTTATTTATCAACCAATCAGAGCAACACATATTATTCGCAGAGTACAGAAAGACATTCCCCCATCAGTCCACCTTGCTTTTTCCATTGAGCACATCTCTCTTGTTGTTACTGCTTTTGTCGCTATCCTTCATTGCCGTCAGAAGCCAGCTTCTTCAGTTTCCCAACAAAGACTGAAGACCAGTAGCTTTCCAAACTCCACACCTCGAGCACCAGGCTGGCACTACTGAGGCATCCAGCCTTGTAGACTGAGAAACTGTGGGCTGAGGTCCTCAGCTTCTCTAGCATTCAAGTGGCTACTGTTGGCCTTCCCAGCCCTTATTTGTGAGCAAATTGCCTTTGTTCTATACTCATTATTACACTGCTTCTGTCCCTTTAGACAAATCTAATAATGTGCACAGGGGTAAAGAGCCACGTTTCAAAGCTTTAGAATGTAAAAAAGAGAAATGTTTCAAAGATTTCTATATTTATTACTCATTAAAATGACATTAAGTAAAATTAGTTCCATCATATACCTCTTGAAATTATCACCACTAGAGTCTTTGATATCATGTTCCTATGGTGCATTTCTAATTCTGCTGAACAGTGCTAACCTTGTGAGTTAACACTCAGTGTACATGGCAACCGAAGCCTGTTTACAAAAACAACAAACATACAAAGAACAAAACCCCACTGTCAAGGAAAATTCTCTCTCTTGAATTTAGTGTCAGGAGAAGGAGGAAAATGTAAACAACATTTCAGATGCAGATCTCTGTGAAGCGAATTCCTGCTACTGGATCCTGTGGAAAACATAAATCCAATGGTTTAGTTTAAAGTTGTTCCAACTTGGTAGTGCATCCAAGAAGCTGGCAGAAATGAACATAAGCCCTCTCTAGGGGAACACTGGTTTCATAAATTAAGATCCAAGAAATGTGAGCTTACATTAAAACCCACTAAATCTACCTGGAGACAGCACACTCTGTATGAACAAGAGAAAAAGCAGACAGAAGAGCAGACACATAAATATTTTGGAGTTGGAAATATCAAACAGAGAATATTTTATCTTCAATTTATCCAACATGTACAGAGTATCCTCTGTGTGATAAATACCCTGCTCTAATGTACAGTAACAAATACAGCAAAGAACCCCTAAGTGTCAACAGTTGATGTAACGATGCCCTAAAGCAGTTCACTGATGTTTAGCTTTAAGACATAACTGGTTTTTATTAGTGACTGGGGAATCAGGCAGGATCTCTCCTGCAGCCTTAGGAATGAGCTAAGGAGTCGGGGACAGGAATAAGCTTGAAGAAGCACAAACAGAAGAAATGAAAGATGCCCCTTTGGAAGTTGGCTTATGCTGGCTTAGGCAAACATGGCTCCTTTCAACTGATCACTGACATCTCTTGTCTTGCTTGTGTTTTTGTTTTAAGCTTCTTCATAATTTTCTCACTTTTTAAAGTTTCTGTTGAATTACATTGTATTTAACACAAGAGACTCCCTTTTGTTTTGGCCTGCTAGGGCCCAGGCTAGCACAGGACCTCACTGAAAAACAATTGTGTCCCATACGTTTTATTTAGCAACAGATATCTCTAAAATCGCTACAACATGTCTTGAAATATAGATTGTAAAATATCCAAATATGAGCGGACTCTAAAAAGTTAGGGTAAGTAATAAAAAGCCAATCTGCTGACATGAGAAGTTAGTTATAAAAGGACAGAATGCATCTTACAGAAATAAGAATCATCAAAATTAAATGACATAGCATGTTGGAAATCATTATTAGAGATCGCTGTGCTATAGATGCAATGTTCCATGGATACTTTTGCACCAGGCCTTGTTCCTCCTTCCTCTTGTTCCCTGTCCTTCCTCATCCTTGGTATCTCCTACCTAGAGAGAAGCTTTTCATAAGCTTAAGGATTTGCTGGACATCAAGAGTCATTGTCATTCTTTCCTTATTCAGATCTTGCCTGGACCTGAGTGCATCTAATCTTGTTAAGAGCTTCCTGTCCAGAAGTGTTCTGCTTTTACTTTGTGTGACACCTATTCTTAGGGCTCTGTTCCTAGATGATTGCCTCTAAGACACAGACCCTGTGAATCCAGTAACAAAGGCACAGATGAGGGACAGCACTAGAAATAGAAGAGGAAAAGACACATTCATGAATGAAATCATTAGTGAACAGATAAGAAGTTATTGTGACTATGTTATATCCATGACCATACAAATTTAGATAAAGTAGACAACTTGTAGAAATTTCTTAACGACCCAAAACTTGTTCAGAAATAAATAGAAATACCCACACTCCATAAGCATTAAAATACATGAACTAATTGTTTAATATTTTCCCAGACTATTTTATTGATTAGAAACAAAATCCAATAATCAGATATTTATACATATTATGACTATGTTATAAAATTAAGCAGTTTCTAACTCATTGTAAGAACCTACTGGAGCCTCAGTAACAACCTCACCCAGAATGGAAAATAAAATTATAGTAAAATATTATTTGCAAACATTGATGCAAAAGACCTAAAAATATAATAATGAGCATAACTTGACAACGATGTCTTCTAATCTAATTACAATTATTTCAGGAATAAAAGCTTGGTTCAACTTGACAGAAGCAGCTGATGTAATTTTCCATTTTAAAAGAGAAAAGGAGGAACAAAACAATTGTTGCTATAGATATGAAGGATAATTAACATTCAAGCAAAGAAGGATTCTTGTACAGATAAAGGAAAACCGATCTTTAAAAACCTATAGAAACTCACTGTTGAGATGCCTATGTTTCTTTCCGCATCAAAGAATAACATTCATCAATACAACAACCAAGATCTTTTATGTTTCTGTTCTTAGCCATGTAGGATAAAATATATGAAATATTACCATTGAAAATTGTGAGACATAGAAAGGAAAAAATAATACAGTGTGTCAGGTCCAAAAGAAACCTGGAACAAATGGTTAACTGAAATGCCTATTACTATATCAAAGCAGATGCTCTCTAGCTCTTCCAGTACCACTCAGTGCCTGTGGTTTCTCCCAGTTCCTCCAGTATCACTCGGGATCTATGGCTCTTCCCAGCCCTTCTCAACCCACCCTCTACCCTAAATCTCTCCCTCCCAGGGGCTGGGCTTCTGTTTGCCGTCCCCTCCCCTCCCCCAGCTTCTCTTCCCTACATAATCTAGCCATTTTGGCTATGTGCTCTTGGCAGGGTGGGGTTGGAGTGGGGGTGTGTTTTGGTCAGTGGCTCCTCTCTTACTCTCCCTCCCCCTCTCTCCTCTTATGGTCCCATTTATCTGCCATGTTCAGCTGGACTCTTCCCTCTGTCTGCTTTCTCCCTTCTATCTACCTTATATACTTTATATATATATATATATACCTTATATACCTTCCATACTTTAGGAATAGTCATGCCCTCCTTTTATTTTATTTTTTCACAAACAAAACATGATTTCAAGAGCACAGTCTAAAGCCAAGACCTCTGATGGACTTTGTCATGTCCACCACCACCCCCCACCACTCCCCCAACACACACACACCCATGGCAGTGCTGGTGACATTGCCCTGAATAGAAGGACTTTGGTCGGTAAACAGAAAGATTGTTACTGAGTAAACAAGTCTGGAGGCTTCCATTTACTGGAAAAGCAGATGTCTTAAGGTGGTTTCTTTTCGTCAGGAACCTCCCTTCATCCTCCAGGAACCTCCCTTAACCCTCCCTCCAAAGGAAACTACCTCAGCTAAGGGAAGATCAATCCAGACAGCCTGTGTCAACTCAGGCCACTCCCTGCTTACTGTCAAATAAAATCTGCTTGCTGTTTCACCATTTCACTCCTCTCTCTGCCACCCCCACCCCACAGAGATGGCCTTTGCAGTTTGATCCCCAATAAATCTTTCTTTCTGCCCATGGATCAGTCTAGTTTGGTAGTTTCTCTACACCACCGCTCAGAGGCTTGGCTTTTTGACCTCTGATCCACAGCAAGGTCAATGATAGGACTTTGCTTCTAAAATACTCAGCAAGCCTTCTATTTCAGAGGTTAGAACTCAAGCTCCAGTTGACAGAGAATGGATCCCAGTCTGGAAATGGAGTGGTAGGAAGTCAGAAAGGGATTCTCAAATCTGCAATTCAAATTGCACTGATTTTATAATTTAGTCCCCCAAAGGGTTAGTTAGAACAACTGGCAAATTTAAATAATTCCATTGGGATTTTATGTGCTACCAACCACAAGGGAGACAGTGTTTATAATTCAGTTTCCCAAAGGAGAAGTGCTTGGTAAACACTTCAGGCTGCCTAGAGAGGATCTTCCCTAGCAAACCAATGCAAAATTCATTATCAAAAGAAAGAATACATATGAAGGAAATTTAACACAACCTAGATGATGAAATTAGCAAATAAAATTCTAATCACTAAAGAAATTATATTTCTAAGGGTTTAAAGGAAATGTGTGGTCATAAAGATTAAACATAAGAAATCTCAGCAGAAAAATGGAACTTGTTGAAATTATTAAAAGTAACCTAAATAGAAGTTTAGGAAATTAAAAGTACAATAACTCACAATTACTTGTTTCTAAGCAGATAAGTTTTACAGAAGATTACGCATGGCAGTAAATATATCATTTGCAGTCTATTGAAATAATGTAGCTTCAAAAAGAAGAAAAAATAGATTAAAATAAATGAATAAAATACCAACAAACTCTGGAACAGTATTAAAAGATCTATCACCTAAGCATTTGAGATGAAATGAGAAGGGGAGACAGGATGAGGCAGAAAACAATAGCTGAAGAAAAATGGTCTGATGTTTACTAAAATTAAGTGAAAATCCCAAACATAAAAATGCAAGACTAGCCGGGCGGTGGTGGCGCACGCCTTTAATCCCAGCACTCGGGAGGCAGAGCCAGGCAGATCTCTGTGAGTTCGAGGCCAGCCTGGTCTCCAAAGCGAGTTCCAGGAAAGGCGCAAAGCTACACAGAGAAACCCTGTCTCGAAAAACCAAAAAAAAAAAAAAAAAAAAAATGCAAGACTCTTATCAAAAAGAAAGATATGGGGCTATGGACCTGGATACACGGCCCAGCAGTTAAGAGCACCTATGCTCTTGTAGAAAACTGGAATTTGACTCCCAGAATTTCAGGCAGCTCACAACCACCTGTACCTCCAGCTCCAGGGCATCTGATTGTATGATCTGACAATATGACCACTCCATCTTATGGTTAAGGGGAAGGTTTTTAATCATACATATGAGGGAGAGAACAGCCAGAGACATCTGGCAGTGTTCAGAGCAGGGAGAAAAAGTAGTAGGCTGAACAAGGCCAGCAGGCTGGTCATGAAAGAAATGGGTGCAGAGCTGATAGGGTTGGGGGGATATAGAGAGAGGGAGAGGGAGAAGAAACAGAGAGGAAGACAGAGTGAGCAGAGCCAAGGCAGCAGGGTTAGAAAGAGAGTGAATAGATAGGTATACGTAAGCCCTGAGCTAGAGGGAGTTTGGGAGAGGGAGAAGAGAGGTGAGAAGGGCTAGAAGGTTAGCATAGACTTTGAAATATGTAGCAGGCAGTTGTTACACTGAGGGAGCCTGTAGGTGAGCACGCGCTTTAGTATTGAGAGGTCTAAATTTCCCCCATTTTACAACTGGATCTAGGTTTCAGTTTTTTAAGAGCAAATAAGTTTTTGTTTTTGTTTTTCTCAACAAAGGGCCATTAGTCAACACCACCTCTGACAGCAGAGACCAGGAGGGAAGCATGTAAGAGGCCTGAGCCAGGCCCCACAGTATCACAAGACAATGACAAAGAAAAACCCAAAACAAACAAACAAACAAAAACCAGTTCCTGTAACACCCTGAAGCAGGCCCAGACTTGCCCCAGTATGCCCAAAGATAGAAAAACTAAAACCTCAGCCAATCAAAAACATGTTAATGTAACTGCTGCTTGTTTAACCAATCACGTTTTAGATGACCTGTTTCTGAAATTCCCCTAGCTATGCTTAAAGGATCTATGCACCTTGGTCCGGGGTCATCACCATTTTGTACAGGTGAACCACCCCACCTATGCTGGTAAGTAAATGTTCTTTGTTTTTGCACACTGCTTGAGTCTGGGGTCTTCTTTCAGCATTTTCTGGGACCCCTATAGTATGTCAATAGCCATCACAGATAGCCGTTTGTCCCTTCTGACAATGATACAGGCATGACTCCTTTTAGTGTAGAGGATCCAGCTTCATAAATTTCTGAAGAATGACGGCTGTTGGGGACTCCAACCTGTTGAAGTATTCTTGGGGGGAGGAGAGAGGAATGAGGAAATATTAGATAGAAATATAGACAGAGACAACAAGAAAGGCAGAGACACAGGATAGCTTTGAAAGGGCCCTGGGTCAATACCCAGCCATCTGGAGATTTATTCTAATGGTTTTTATACACTGCCAAGGGAAAGGTAAAAGACCTTCCCCTTTCAAGATCAAAATACAATGTACAGCCAAGTGCAATCCCTTCAAAACACCTGGTAACCACGCCTTTGGCCAAATCATCCTATTATGCAGCCCTGTTGGGTAAAACAAGCTCAAATTCTCTGACCTTGAATAAGGTCTTACTAGGGAGCCTCTGTGGGCTCCCACAGATGGCTTTTGTCTAACCTCTGGAATTTTGGGGAAGTGAGGTTTCCTTTGGACCTGACACTGATAACTCCTAGTACATTTGCATATTCCTACAGCCACACTTACACACAAATACATGGAATAGCCAGTCAACAGTTTAAAATGGAGGAAGGAGAAGCTCATGAGGCCCCATTCCTACGTGAGGCTGACAGTTTATGGATTTATGAGGGAAAGAGTCAGTTTTCTGTTATGGCCTCTGGGAGGTCCATCATGTGCCTGTGAATGGCTCATGAGTATATGGGTAGCACCCAGTGGACTCATTGGGTTATTACTTTGTTTAAAGACACAAAGTTTGTAGGGGGTGGTAAGGTGGAAGGTTGTATCTGTGAGTAGTTAGGGAGAGGAGTAGGGGTGAATATGATCTAAATGCAACAACAAATAAATAAAAAACTTTTATGTGCACAGGGAGACTATGTGAGGACGTATCAGGAAGGTGACCATCTACAAGCCAAGGAGCAGAAACAATCCTGTTAAAATCAGAATCTTGGACTTCTAGCCTCTAGAACTTCAGCTTTTTAATGCCTTACAGCAATTTTCTGAACAAGTACCTTATCCAGGAGATGATGCCAGTAACACAGGAAAGGTTCTATTGGGAAAGAGGGCAAGTGTCTGAGAGAAAAACAGAACACAACTTGACTCATGTAGTTCTATTGCACAAGGCTACAAGAACTGGTGAGGGAGCACCAAAGTCATGAGTCATTTGAGGGTTTAGAACAGGGAAATCAGAGTCAGCTCACCAATTTATTGCAAGATTTATTAGAGGTCAAGATGGGGGAACTATCAGCCACTTCATGATGAGGAGATTCAAACTTACTCAAGCAAAAATGGAACAAAATGTTCATCCCATGGTACGATTCTCTTTTGGAAAAGATAAAAGGGGAATAGCTAGGATAGGATAATAAGGTAGATTAATGTAAATGTAAAATTATTTTTCTATTTGTGTTTAAGATAATTTGTATATTGATAAAATACAGAACTGTATTTGTCATATTGTACGTATGTTCCTACTCCTGTCTGAGACATTTTGTATGTGGATACAAATGTAAAATTATATTTGTCATATTGTATGTATGTTCTACCTCTGTTTAGGATATTTTGTATATTGATACATATTAAGGATATTGTCATATTGCACTATGCGTTTCTACCTCTGATTAAGATATTTTTGTGTATTGTCACAAATTTGAGGTCATTGTCCTTTATACTGTACATCTGTTTATATATTGTTTATTTTTGTAATGTGAAGCCTTATTCTTTACGCTGTTTAGGTTGATAAGAATTGTAGGTCAACAGTCATCCATGCTTGTCATACTTAGTCATTTTAGGTTTTCTAGATATACAGAAATATATGTCAGATGGATAGATGATCTTCAAACAACTTCATAGACCTAGAGAATAGGACATTTAAATGTTTTAATAACTTAGAATTCTGTTGATGTGAGACATGATTGCACCTGACAGCATCAACTTACTCCTGAAAGGATGTTGGGCATTGAAGACACTTTATATGGAGTTTATCTTCATCTTAGCAAAAAATGGCTTGTTGGGCAAAGAACTGCCCTTGCCTCAGCTGCTGATAGCAAGCACACTGTCCATTCTGGATGAGTAGGAAACAAGAAAAAGCTACTGCTGAACCTTGCCAAGACAGTGTAAGATGATCTTTCAAATATCCTGCTTCTGAAAATGGTCTGTCAGATATTCTAGGCCTATAGCCAAAAGTGGATGCAGAAAAACATTGGGCGACTGTCCAAGCAGCCAGCTGTCTCTGTCATTTCTTGCATTTTATTGGAAGTTGCTTCTTGTTTCCTGAGGTAATATTTTCCTTCTCAGATCTTTGATGGGATTGAAGTCTAGATAGTTACAGTTGCAATCATTTCATATCTTAGCTAAGAGCATATTAGGTACTACATTTAGATTCTTCAGAAAAGGACAGCTCTTGGAGTAATCTCTATAATTTGCCGTTTACTTATGATCTGGACATTTAGTATGTTTCTTACTTGACGTTGTTCTTGTTGGTTGCAGTTCCACGTTTGCTTATGTTAGTACCCTTTCTTTCTCCTGGACAATACTTGATAATTGTTCTTATTATATATAGTTTTGTATTAAGTTTAGAACCTTCTTATTTAGACAAAAAGGGGAAGTGTAGTAGATATTCACTCCATCCATGACCTTGGGCTATTTGGACCAATAAAGGCAGTGCTACATGACCTCTTAAAAGGGAAGAGGGAGGGGGTCACGAGCTCTTTTGGATGTGGAAGGCTTCCTGACACAAGCACAGTCTAGTGACCTGGTGTGGAGCTTTCCCCATCTTTCCCAGGGAGACGAAGAGGCAACTGTGCTGCTTCATTTTGAATTCTTTTTTTTGTTTTGTTTTGTTTTGTTTTGTTTTTCGAGACAGGGTTTCTCTGTGTAGCTTTGTGCCTTTCCTGGAACTCGCTCTGTAGCACAGGCTGGCCTTGAACTCACAGAGAGCCTCTGCCTCCTGAGTGCTGGGATTAAAGGCGTACGCCACCACCGCCCGGCTCATTTTGAATTCTTGAGTGTGTGATCCCCATTTCATCCCTTAATAAATAAATCTTCTGCCCAGACATCTGTGGTTTTCTCAAATTATCAGGCTGTCAAGGAGTCTTGGTGAAGTTGACTTTGCTTTCATTTTGAAACATAGGAAACTCCTACTCTGAAATGACTTCTTCAAGCAAACGATTTCATCAAGGAAATGTTCACTTCAGTTTATTGTTCCCTGAAGTTGGTCATCCACCCCTTAGTCTGCCACAATTTAGTACCAAATAGAAGATGCTGAAGATTGATTTCATACAGGGGCAATGCTGGAGTGAGGGTGGACATTTTATTTTTACTTAATATTCATTTTCTTTGAGAATTTTATACGTGAGTATTATATTTACATATTTCCCATGCTTCCTCTGCTTCCTTCAATATCTCTTATGTCCCCATCCCTCTCAAATTTATCACCTCCTTCTTTAAATTATTCTCTCTCTCTGTCTCTCTGTCTCTGTCTCTGTCTCTCTCACATACACACACACACACACACACACACACACACACAAACACACACACACAGCCCATGTTGGTGTTGTCCTTTGTGTGTGTTTGTGTGTGTGTGTGTGTGTGTGTGTGTGTGTGTGTGTGTGTGTGTGTGTGGAGAGCTTATCAAGGGGCTCATCCTTGGAGAATACTGATTCTGCTGCTCTCTGCAGTTATGACTTGCTTATATCTCTTCATCGAAGCGTGGGTCCTTACGAAATCTCTACCATTCACATTAGCATGTCAGCTGGTGTCATTGTGCAGGTCTTGTTTAGGTAGCCACATTGCTGAGATTTCATGAGAATACCTCCCTTATCCTACAAAGAGGATACTATTTCAAAGCAGTATTCCTGATTCTTTGACTCTTAGAATCTTTTGACTCCTGGAATGTTCCCCAGACCTTAGGTTTAGGAGTTGTATTGTAGATATACCAATTTGGGTTAGGTACCCCATAGTCAGTTCTTCTTGGCATTTTGCTCAATATGAATTTCTGTCATGGGCAGTGTCTGCTGAATAAAAGAAGCTTCTTTGGGGTGAGAACTGCACTTATTCATGGTTAGTATAAACACACAGACTGTAGTTATAATTTTATACTGGTTTTGTAAAGAGGGAGTAGTAGGTTCTCCTTTAGGATCTATGACCTCATTAGCCAGGAGTAGTTGGCTAGGTTTACAGTACCACAATTGGATTCCTTCTTAATGGGTCATTTACAAGGCTGTTGATTATCCCCAAGACAGAAGTGTCAATCACTGTACCCTTTGCAGATATCTTGCCATGCTAGTCATTATTGTATTTGCTAGGCTTTACAACTGAGTAGGGTTCTTGATTGCTGATTTTTCTTCTTCCCTGACAGCTTCCATAGCACCTTGAGATATGATGAGAATTAGTACTCGAGGAGGAGGTCAGGTCTAGCTTGATTTCTCCAATCATTTGTTTGAAGTGTCTTCATCTATAGTTCAAGAAGGGAGCCAACAAAGAGCAACAGCAATAGCCTATAGGTTTCTCCAGACTCATGGACTCCCCTTACCAACAACTGGAGGGGAGGTTTCCTTTGCTTCACTCTGGGAATTTTGTTAGCCAGCCTATGGCTCTTTAGGGGAGCATAATCATGCCAAATGGCATAAATTATTCCAAATTATATATGTATATATGTAAATGCCTATGTGTATCTTAAGTAAGCACAAAATATGATGCCCTGGGGTTTCACAGAGGGGGAGGCAAAGAGAAGAGGAAAAAATAACAGTAAGAATGTTTGAAGAAACCTTTGGGGACATGGATATTTTCAAATGAGAGAAACTGCAGGGACAGAGTCAATATGTGATGCTCTGGAAAATAACTGTAACTAACTTCACATTTTAAGTAAAGATAATTACACTTCTTCGCAACAAAATAGAGGTCAGTCTCAAATATGTTCCTGTAGACCTTGGGGCCTGAGTCAAGTGTTCTGAAAGCTGTAAGAAGCCCTGCCTACTCACAAGGAAGCTGCATTTAAACCATCCTTTAGCTTCTTTCAGGCTGTCCTGCCTCCATCTCTGAGCAGCTCCATGTCATTTAACCTTACCTTAAGGGTACACTTGTTTGAGCGTCCAGGAGTGTCTCTGCTTCCCTCCACTACCACAAAGTGTTTAGTTTTTGTTTTTCATTCTGCTGAATCTGGTTCCAAAATTATATGACCCTTCAATTCTAGTGGTTCCTACCTTCTGTTCCTTTCATTTTTCTCCCACTTAAAACATTTTTTGAAATAATAACTCTAATTTCTTCTTATAAAGTATAAAAAAATTACATGCTAGAGACTACTCTGAAGAAAAAGCACAAATTGACCTGAAATACATCACACACATTAACGTTGTGATGAAAGGTATAGGTAGAGTTTTCCTGCCTGGCCCATGGTCAGGGCAAATCTCTCTCACCCGCCAGTCCCACAGCCACTCAGACCCAACCAAGTAAACACAGAGACTTATATTGGTTACAAACTGTATGGCTGTGGCAGGCTTCTTGCTAACTGTTCTTACAGCTTAAATTAATCCATTTCTATTAATCTATACCTTGCCACATGGCTCGTGGCTTACCGGCATCTTCACATGCGGCTTGTCATGGTGGCGGCTGGCAGTGTCTCTCTCACCCAGCTTCCTGTTCTCTCAATTCTCCTCTCTGTTAGTCTGGCCTATACTTCCTACCTGGCCACTGGCCAATCAGTAATTTATTTATTGACCAATCAGCAACACATTTGACATACAGACCATCCCACAGCAGAAAGGAATTGTTTGTTAAGGTTGCCATAATGAAAGAACATAGATCAGATGCCTTACACAAGAAAAATGTATTTCTCAGCTGTAGGGACTTGAAATCCAAGATCAAGTTATCATTGGTTTTGCTTTTCCTGCATGCTCTCTCCTAGGCATTCAGATAGTCAACTTCTTGCCATGTCTTCTCATGTCCTTCCCTGTGTACATGTGTCCTCAATATCCCTTCCTCCTTCCTCCTGTCATCAGTCATACTGAATTGGGTCTTCTTCCTGTGAGCTCACAGAACTTTAATTATTAATTTTAAAACCACAAATATAGTCACATTGGAGATTGTGGCTTTCTCATGCGAGCTTTGAAGATACAGTATTTAGTTCATAGCAGTGATCATAATCTAAAACATCTCTAGCATGATCATACACATATGTAAAGGTATAATTAAAGTTTTGCACTTTGCATGAACTGAATTATACATACTGTGCATATTGAAGTCTTTGAATTTTCCATTTCTTTTGTCTTAATTTTGCCTTTTCCCTTTTCTTTTCCTGAGCTGCGCACATTGGATAATGTGAGCTAATGATACCCTGTTCTTTACATCTTCTATACAAAGAAGATTCTCTACAAAAGTGTCAAATGAATTTTTGGCATTGTTTATATTTAGTGTAGTCAGATATTATAAAACACACCTTGTGATACATTGGGTTTGAGTACCAGCTGACATCACAAAAATTTATTGTACTTGATAGCAAAATTTTAACATGTTCTTTCTAGTGGATGCAGGATAGCCCGTGAAATGGATGCGCCACAGTACATGCCATCATTCTCTTTAATTGCCATTAATTTCTCTTCCAATTTCTTGCTGTTGCCAATGACATACCACTAGAAACAGCTTTATAAGCTAATTATATAGTTTATTTAAGGTAGACTCTAGGAATTGTACTGTTGAGTCAAAGGTTAGACATATATTTAAATTTTAAAATTCCTGCCAAAGGATATAACACTTAATATTTCTAGTATGATTATTAATGCATGTTTTTTTCTCAATATCATTGCCAGTAGAAGGAATTATAACCAATTTAACTCTCTGCCAATTGGATGGTGGTTAAAAAAAAAAGAGTTCAGTGTTACTTTAATCTCACTGAGTACAGCGAGTCTGAGTGTAAGATCTCTGGCTTTAATACTGGTGTGGTCAGAAAAGAGAAGCATGCTCTAATGAGAGCCCTCCAATTGTTCTATCTTTGCAAGGCAAATCTACCTTTTTAGATACTGACTGTTGCATGCTCACAAGGCAACCTCTTCTTTGGTATTTACTGAAACCTCAGTTTCTTGAACTTTATTCTTTCCTGAACCATTTTCTTCTGAAATATTAGGTATACACTGAGACCTGCTGTAACTCACCAATACACATGCTTCAGAGATCCCTTAGACTGGAAAAGACCCAGCCAGTTATTTATTTGTGGCAAACATACAGGATTGGCCATGCTCAGATGGATTTATATTTGGTTATATATCTCCATATGTTATCACAGATCCAGTATGAGAACTCAAAATTCCCCCAACACATTAACAGGGCAGTTTAATTCCCGATTCTAACAAGAGACAAACAAAAAACCCAACTACTAGAAATATTTTTAATAAAGTACACAGATGTATGCTGGCAAATCAGTTATCTGAAAACAAAACAAAGTCAAAAACCAAACGTAACTGTCATCGAGTGTATGCTGATTTTCATAGTAAAGATAAATACACCATGGCTTCCTTTACATTATCAGAATTTTAACGATCTGTCAGAACATTAGGATAAATGAGAGAGGAGAGTTATGGGACAAATTTGTACTTCCACGAGATATCTGAACAGTTGTTTTTATAGAAACAGTGAATAAAATGGTGATTGTTCTTCTGATGGGCAAGGAAAAGTGAGGGTTTTGTTCAATAATTATGATGTTTCAGTTATGGAAGATATATAGATCTGCTAGCCAGTCTTGCGCCTCTAGTTCACAACACTACATTAAACCTTTAAAATTTAATCAGAGTAGAATTAATGTTCAGTGTTTTTCCTTTAATAGTGAGTACCCAGTACTTAAAATTGGTTGTCAAAAGACCACACATACTAATTCTAGCACACCATTAAAATATGGCTTTAATATAATATATATATATATATATGTATGTATTATGCTAAACATATATATAGATATATGTTTAAAGTCTTACAATGTGTTATCTAATCTAAATTTAAAATATAATTCTTAGGAGGCATAAAAATGTTTATAACTGTGTACCAGGCGGTGGTGGCACACACCCTTAATCTCAGCACTCGGGAGGCAGAGGCAGGTGGATCTCTATGAGTTTGAGGCCATCCTGGTCTGCAGAGCAAGTTCCAGGACAGGTTCCAAAGCTACACAGAGAAACTCTGTCTTGAAAAACCAAAAAAAAGGAGTTTACAACTTTTGGATATTTATTGGCTCTAATTTTGAAAAACACCCTGTGGGGTGTTTTTCAAATTTACAGCCAATAAATATCCAAATAAAGCACAGGGACAAATAGCCAAACGAATGGAAACACATGAACTATAAACCAATGGCTGAGGGATCACCAACTGGATCAGGCCCTCTGAATGGGTGAGACAGTTGATTGGCTTGATCTGTTTGGGAGGCATCCAGGCAGTAGTACCAGGTCCTGTGCTCATTGCATGAGTTGGCTATTTGAAACCTGGGGCCTATGCAGGATTGTTTGGCTCGGCCTGGGAGGAGGGGACTAGACCTACCTGGACTGAGTCTACCAGGTTGATCTCAGTCTGCGGGGAAGGCTTTGCCCCGGAGGAGGTGGGAATGGAGGGTGGGCTAGGGGGAAGGAGAGGGGGGCGGGAGGCAGGAGAACAAGGGAATCCGTGGCTGATATGTAGAACTGAATTGTATTGCAAAATAAAAATAAAAAAATTAAAAAAAAATAAAGTCTTTAAAGAGAGAGTAAAAGTAATATAAAAGAAAAAAAAGCCAGATAAAATGGGAAACTCACAGGAAGTCTGGATACTGTATGTTATTGTGTTGATTTTGATTTTTTTTTTAATTCTTGAAAAGCAAAGGACAGCTGCAGAGAGACCTGCAATTGAAAGAGGGACTGTTGAAATACATCAGCCTGTATACCTTAAGAATGCCTTAAATCTTTTAAAAAGTCAAAAAGTATATTTGTGAAGAGGAAATAAAAAATGCTTTGGAGTTTTGTTCTCACAGGAGATGAAAGACTGTGGGTTCTTTCAGCATTAATATGGATCAGGATTGATCAGGCAAGACCTCCTAAAACTTGACAGGTGATATTTATTAGCAAAGGTTACTGCTGATCTTCCCAGGACTTGGTCATTATCTCAAATTTTTCTCTCTGGGACCCTAAGGATACTTCACCCACAGACAGCAGGTAGCAGTTTGAAGAACACAATGTCCACATCCCCAAGAGGAGTGTGGAAGACTTTTAATTATTTGGTGGGCTATAGATGTTTGTTATCATTTAGGGGAATACAGCATATTGATATAAATTTAAAGTTATTTTTGTTACACTGTGTATATGGTTCTACTCTTGTTTAAAGAATTTTTGCATATTAATAAAAATTTAAGGTTATTTTTGTTAAAACAAAAAAATTTGAAAAACACCAAGTTTTTGTGCAAAGATAAAAATTATTATTTCATATTTCACAATGTAATATATATTATACAATTCATTCTTTTTGTGATTTTATTTTAATGTATGTGTGTGAGCCTAGGTGTATGTATGTGTATCATATGACTACAGGGATCAGAAAAGGCACTGGATCCTCTGGAACGGGAAGTATAGATGCTTGTGAACCACACTGTGGTTTTGTGGAACCATACCTAGGTCCTCTGCAAGAACATTAAGTGCTCTTAATCACTGAACTATTTTTGCAGTGGTCTACAGTTCTTTCTTAAATTGTCTAATGGCATAAAATTTAACTTTACTCAGCTTCTTGGTAATAAATCTCTAAAGTTGAATTCATTATTTGGGTAATTATTTTAATCTTTACAACTTCTTTGGAAATTGTCATGTTTAAATTGTTTTTAAAAATAAAATTTACTTCCATTTAATAATATTTATATTTTTGAAATCGTCCTTGGTTCTAGAACTATGAATTGTGACAAACTGAACAGTGTCAGTCTCTATAGACATACAGAACATTCATATAGAACTCAGTAGAACATACTGAGTTCAGGTTATCACTTATTTCTGTTGACTGACAGCATAAGAGAAGAGCCAAGTCTCTCTTTATGAGTATTTTCCCCCAGTGAAACAGTGGAATCAGGAATAAGTGAGTTGTATTTTATTTAGTGATAACAATGTTCATTAGAGCCCTTTTGGGTTCAGAGCTTAATTGAGTGGAAAGTTCAAATTTCCCAAATGTCCCCACCCATAACATCCCCATTGTCCACATTCTGCTCAAAAAGCTGCTTCTAGGATGATCAATAAACTTTCATGAACATATTTTGTGAGTTTTGAATAATTATTTATGTATTCTTACAGATGAATGTTGAACTTACTGAGCTTGGATTTTAAACCCCTAAAGGCTGTTTTTCTTTGGACCTTTAGTATAAAACTAGGCAAAGAGGACATAAGTTTATTTCTACAATAGTACAAAGAGTATCTTAACTATAGTAGGGATAAAGCACTTAAATTTATTTGCCAACTAATTCATTGGTAAGCTGACCAAAATGTGAACATCTTGAGTATCATATGAGAGAGCTGCATTTGATGTGTTCTGTTGTTCATTAATATCAACAAGAGATTATTTTTGAACACTGTAAAAAACAAATACATGTCTTTTGTATGACATTACCATGCTAGAATTTTGAATTTAAGTGTTAGCTCTAATTATTACAGGGAAGTCATATCTAACATTCTTGCTATGTTTTTTTAATTTTTATCCTGTATGCAAAAAACCAAACATATTTGCTACTGAGTGTTACATGAACTGCAATGTCTGGAAGTATTTTATTTACATTAATATTCTGTTTAAGCCCATAAGCGTGCAGAGTGCAGAAAGTCCTGAGTGTATTTGGATATGAGCATAGCTATGTGGAGCATCCTAGCGCCTCAGATCCACAGGAATGGCAAATTCTTCCTTAGGCCAGGCTCAGAGTTATGCCAAAGCCTTCTTCTGGTACAATTCCAGATGCTATGAATGATTGATCTTTAGCTAAAACCTGTGTATGCAATAAGTGTCAACCATAGCTTCTACCTCCTGATGACTGCAATCTGAAACTGCTCCCTTACAGAGACCTCTTACTGAGATTAGATAACTGACCACCTCCTCCTCATTCAGCTGTGCTCAATAAACATCCCTCCTTGCTCAGGGACACATAAAAAAGGTTCCAAGTTTCTGTGTCACTGGTGCATGTCCATCAGAGCACATGGCCCATCTGATCTCAGCTTTTCTGTACATGTGTCTTTGCTCTGTCCTTCTGTCATTCGCTCCTTGCCCCAGTCAGGTAAACCCTAAAGCCATACAGGTCACAGAACATAAGACAGTATGGCTATACTGTATAGATACAGATATCAATATTTAGATATATTCAGAAGCCACAATAATTGATAATCATCAAAGTATTTTTCTACAGTTCATCATACATTGTTTTCTTAGGGGGAAATATTATTTCCATTTGGAAACATAATCATAAACATTTTTTTAATATTAGGCCACATAATTTCTGCTCTAAAAGCAGGCAACCCTGTATAATAGCAGGCAAACCTGTATATAATCAAAACATGTAAAAGTATTTGATGCTTACTACATATTTTCAGTGACTCTGCAACTTCCAATTCTGCCGAAAATGAAAAGTGTGGAATGGATTTATACTTTCACTCATTTCCTCTGGTTAGAATAGTCTTGTTTCATATGTGGAGGATAATTTCCCCCAGACAAATTACCATTTTTGTCACCTAAGTAGAAATGTAGATGAGTCAATGATTTCTGAGTGATTTGTCCAAATGCCTAAAGAAATGCCAATTCTCTATATAGGAATGCAATGTTTTCAAACACCAAACAAGGTGAAAACACACAGTGTCTTGTGTCCAATCAGAAATTAGTAGACAAAGTGAGAAGATAATATATAAAATGTAAAGGAAAAATTATTCAATTGCAATAGACTCAGAACTGACTGACATGATTTAATTATTAATCAAGTACATTAAGGTGCAGTTAAGGAGATTACTCAATTAATCAATTAAAATGTACTTTGAAACTGGACAGAGTTCTCAGAAAAAATATAGCTAAGAAATATTTTAAAATCATTCACCATCAATTGCCATCATATCATTGAAAAGTAAAATTACTTTGAGATGATGTCTTACTTAGGGTTTCTTTTGTTGTGAGGAGACACCCTGATCCCAGAAAATCTTATAAACAAAAACATTTAATTGTAGCTCATTTAAAGTTCAGAGGTTTAGTCCATTATCATTATGATGGGAATCAAGGCAGTGTGGAGTCAGACATGGTGCTAAAGCTGAGTCTTTACATCTTGATCCAAAGGCAACAGAAGTGAAATGTCTCACTGGGAGTGGCTTGAACATATGAGACCTCAAAGCCCACCTCCACAGTGACACACTTCCTCCAACAAAGCAACACCTCCTAATACTTCCACTCCCTTTGGGGACAAATATGTTTCAAATCGTCATAGATGCCATCTTATCCCAACCAGAATGGCTCAGACTTTTTAAAACAAAAGCAAATAAATAAAAATTTTTTAAAAATGAAAGGAAAAACAACAAAAAAAAGCAAATATTGGCAGGTTTGTGGTGAATTGGGAATCTTTATGCATGGTTGGTGGGAGTACAAATTGGGGCAGCTACTATGGAAATCACTGTGTTAGACCCTCAAAAATTTAGAAATACCTCTACTATATGATTCAGTTAGTTATACCATGTCTGGTCATATATACAAAAGACTCTATTTCCTACTCCAGAGGTATTTGCTCAACAGTGTTCATTGCTCTATTCACAGCTTCCAGGAAATAGTGAAGAGGTCTAATTTAACATTAGTGCAGCTATGACAGGCTGAAGACACTAACAATACTGGGACTAGGCCTTACCATTACAATAACCAGAAAACTCCAAAAACTGTACCCTGCGGGACACCAATCAGAATTGAGACAAACAAGTACTAAATGCTCTAGAACATAAAGGATAGCTTACATCACTTGCATATAGATTGCCAATTTCCTTGAAGCAATGCCAGTACCAATCACTGTTTGACAAAACTTCTGTTACCTCACTCCTGCCCAATTGGGAGTTCAATCCCTGCCCAATTGGGAGTTCAACGTCTATCTGAATCTGCAATTCCCCTACACTCCCATCCTTTACTCCTTAAAAACCCTTCCATAACTGAGCTCAATGCTTTCTCTGATCCAATTCCTGTGTCAGAACTGACAAGAAGCCCAAGCTTCAGCTTTGCAATAATGGCTCTTTGCTTTTGCAAAGGGGCTTGGACTCCTGGTGATCTCTGGTGGGCTCATGACAACAGAAACAATCTAGATGTTCTGATGAACAGATAATGGAAATGTGGTACATAACCACATATTTGTTATCAAGTAGTTGGAAACAAAGAAGAGTTGAAGGGAGCAAAGAGAGGTATAGAAATGATTTCTCAAAAACAATAAATTTAAAAGCAGAATTTAAATAGTCCTAATAATATTGAGTTTACACTTCAAAATATAGCAACAGGAATTATGCAGCTCAACAGTGAATAACTTGAGGCCTATTTTGAATTTCTAGTACTGGAAAAAAAAAGGGAAACAACAACAACAATGCAAATAAAAAATAAAAAATAAAAAGTCCAAACAACCTTGTAGTCCCAGAAAATTTCGATGGCAAATTTCCTCATACTTTTGAGGAAGAAATAATACTTAATGACAATTCAATATACAAATGTATCTAAGAGCAGAAGCTATTTCTAAAACCTGGTTTTTGAAGATTCTATCATTTGATAGAAAGTTCAAGCTTTATCAAAATAAGGAAACTATAAACCATCACCTCTAATCAACATGCTCTGTAACTAAAAATATTTTAAAGTTGTAAGAAACAATTCAAATTATAATAGAGACAATATGTCATAACCAATATGTTTCATGTTAGAAATACAGTAAAAATATTTTCCACTCAAAAGTTGCCTGTAGAATATTTATGCAACCCAGGGTATATAGGTATATAAATAGTTTTAAAATTAAATATTTTCTTTTGTTTACTTATTTTTTGAGACAGTTTATTTTCCTCTATGTCCTAGAACTCTCTTTGTAGACCAGCCTAACCTCAAACTATTCCTGCCTCTGCCTCCCTAGTGCTGGGATTAAAGGAATGCACCACCACCACCCAGCTCAAACATTTATTTTTATTAAGCTGCAAGACAGCAAAATATTTTGACCATTCTTGTAATATAAAAGACATAGATTTATCCTTAGGTAAATTACACGAGAGGAAAGTTTTTGCTTATGTCTATGGCCATAGAATATGACCTGCTAAAACTGGTTCCTGGTCATTCAGATACTTGAGAACACGTTGTTCTTTGCTCTAAAGTCAGCATAGATCCAGGCTCTGAATTATCTCCACTATGCCTAACAGCAACTCCAAAGGCTCCAAACGCAATCAGAATGCATATGTAATGAACTTGCCAGAGATAGTTGCCTGATGCAGACTAAGAGCAATGTAAACGTAATAGATGAAGACTTACAAGAATGAACATGGAGAAGCTAGTTAAGAGAACCCACGCCACTGCTGATTTCCCTAGGACACATTCCTCAGATTAATTGAATCAAATGAATATTGTTTCGCTATGCAGCTACTGGGGAATTAGAAATGAAGCCATAAATCTGAGAAGGGCACAAAACTCAATAAGACACATTGTTGAGTACAACTGTGAAATGAGGTCTAATTATGAACATTGGGACACTTCTTATTTCACAACCTGCTGGGTATTTTTCAAAGTCCTAGACTTAGGGGAGGTCAGCAAATCTAGGTGGTTTTAAGGCTTGTAAAAATGCCTGCAAATCACATGGCTAGAAGAGCAAAAATCCCAATGAAAGAACAAAGGTTTTTAAGTCAAAGACTTTCTTTTATCTCGGATCATTTACTTTTAATGTGACATTAGTTTTAAAGATTCGGTTTCTTTACCTACAAAACCATGAGAATAATAACATCAGCCTGTAGAGTTGTTACAAATATTAAAAGAGATGCCTGTCTGAAAGTACTGAATGTAATGTTTGTTACTCACAGCTAAGTAGGTGACTTCTAAGCTCTAGGCAATAGGATGTAGAAAGAGATCCTGTTGAACCTCTCTAAGTACTTACAATGGAGTGGGCAGAAAATTAATAAATAAGTAATCAACATATTAGATGTTAATGGATGTCCTGGAGAAATAGGAAACCAAAATAAGGAAAATCGAGTATATCATGCTGGGTTTGGTGTGACGTTACAGAATATCTAGTAGAGATTAAGGGAGGAGCTAACATTAGAACAGACTTGAGAAACAAGGGGGTGAGTTGGATGAGCATTAAGAAAGAGTAAGTTCACACAAAGGACAGAGCTCACTCCTGTGTCCTCAGGCTGTGAAATGCTTAAACTCTTGGCATGTGGAGTAGCTGGGATGCTATCAAGCCCACAACAGTGTAAGCAGAAGCAAGGTCAGAGAGATTATGAGGGAAGGCAGGTCATTTTAGAAGGCCTATAGGTACTCTTCCAAGTGTATTTGACAGACATTTAGCCTGCTGCTGGACACTGACTTTTTGTTGAAATTTACAATATGGAGACATAAAGGTAGGAGCATAGCTGGAGGAAAATGTTGGGAGTATACCAGTGTAACTATAGAATGAATGTTTAGTAATAACAACAATACCTTTTACAATACCTACCCCATAGCCTGCTTATAGCCAAGATTTGTGGTATAATATAATATACACTATATATTATATTATATATAATATAATAAATAATCTGTGGCTGATTTTCAAGTGCTAACAGTATTATTTGTAAAGTAATGAGGCAATCAGCAGCAGATCACAGACTTACGGGTACTTTCAAAGGTTGGTTAATGCAAGGGTTAAATATTTCAGTTTTAAACTCAAGAGTATATTTATAAATTCCATGTCTATTATCATTCTAATGAAGAACAGAACTGATGTGCTGCTCTGTATCCTCCCTCATGGTAAATTTTGTTATCAATGTCAATGACTTGGGAAGAGGAAGAGATTAAGGGCCAGTGAGAATGGTGACATGCATAATCTCTTGCCTTAGGTACACAATGCTCATTTTCCTGGGATATTTATTGATGTTAAAATTTTGATTTGAAAATTAGTGAAATGTCATTTTGAGAGTCTACATGTTTGCTCCTTTGGGAAGAAGGGGATAGTAGCATTCATCTGGAGCCCGGAACAATTCAGGTATTAATTAGCCCAGTGGAATGGTCAACCATGACCCCAACCAATATCACAATCACACACCCCAGAAATGGCTCTCTGCTTTACTCTGCTACTTCCCAAATGCTCTTTCTAATGTTCACAGGAATGCTATTGCAGATCGTTTTCCTAAGTAAAAGAAGGAAAATTTGCTGTTTCAGAGAATGAATGACTTGTCTATTGCCTCCAATTTAGGAAGAGAGAACACTGGCATTGAAACCCAGGAACGATGTTTTTCCAGAGCGTCTTCTGCAGGCCGTGTCTATGACTAGTACCATGCAACTAAGAAGGTGCTATGTGTGATTCAAAGAGCTCTCTGTATATTGTTTCTATCACAGTCCATGATTGTAGATAACTATCAAACAACTACACTACCCTCTAGTAAATATCTTTCCCACCAGAGCCTTCCTGTCGAGCCATCAATATGGTGGATCCTAAAAGGTTATAAATATTAGCACTCTCAACATTCTATACATTGCATTTAACTACTCTGAATTTCTCCCTTATTGCATAATCGCGTCATGAGAAAGTGTAAAAAGTGTTAACAAGCATCACTTTGCTTGTGACAATAGACTTTTTTTTTTTTTTTATGTCTTTGGTGACAATGAAAGACGTCGAGTAGCGGGAAG
The DNA here is from genome assembly GCF_007827085.1 of Peromyscus californicus insignis. Lineage (NCBI taxonomy): Eukaryota > Metazoa > Chordata > Mammalia > Rodentia > Cricetidae > Peromyscus > Peromyscus californicus. The sequence continues at coordinate 39,833,172 of NW_026294469.1, forward strand.
AAGATCTGGAAGAGTCTTTTATGGGCATATAAAAGTTAACTGACACAACCCTTTATAATCCTGCCAAGATGTAAATCCTTCAATCTAGTGAGGACTAAAAGCTTCGTCTGTATAAAACTGACTAAATAGATCAGACTTTAATTGGCAAGAGAATGGTAATGGAAAGGAAATGTGTCTTAATTGGAGTTTTCTCCCTAAAAGACAGTGAGTGGAGTAGTGTCATTGCAATTATTTGTAGCTATTAATCCTGTAATCATCTGTTATTTTCTCTGTATTTTGTACCAGAAAGCACTCTGTACTTTAAATGCTATGTTAAAAAAAGAAAATTCCAAGCAAATAAAAAAGTTGTAAGTATTAAATACTTAACTTTTAACTAAAAATAAAAAATAAAAGGACCAATAAGCATTGTGGTACCTGACTTTAATCCCATCACTTTTGAGGCATTTTTTTTGTTTGTTTGTTTTTTTGAGACGGGGTTTCTCTGTGTAGTTTTGGTGCCTGTCCTGATTCTCGCTCTGTAGACCAGGCTGGTGTTGAACTCACAGAGATACCCCTGGCTCTGCCTCCTGAGTGCTGGGATTAAAGGCATGTGAGATGGCTCAGAGGTTAAAAGCGCTGACTGCTCTTCCAGAGGTCCTGAGTTCAATTCCCAGCAACCACATGGTGGCACACAACCATCTGTAATGAGATCTGATGCCCTCTTCTGGGCTGCTGTCATACATGCTGTATACATAATAAATAAATAAATCTTTAAAAAAAAATAAAATAAAGGCATGTGCCACCACCGCCCAGCATGAGGCAAATGTTTGTGAAATGGAGACAAGCTTAGTATCACAGTAAATTGGAGGCCAGCCAGGATTACATAATGAGACCCTGTTTCAAAAAAACTTAGTAAAGCAACCATCACAATTTAAGCAAGAAATATGCTACAGTGTATTTCTATGGCAGCTGGGTATTTTATATTCATAAAATTATAATTATCTTAATTGTGAAAAATATTTCTCATTATTTCCATTTTTCTTTTCCTTTTATGGTGGATACATTTCCAAATTGCATGAAGTCTTGCTTTTTAATTAAAAATTAATGTTGAGTTGTATACAGTTACTGATTTTCACAATTGCTTCTGAAATATGTATTGCAGTATGCTTATGTTGCATTAGATCACCAAATACGTATCATTGATGGTTCTTTGAGGTTCCTTGAGTTAGAATTAGAAATCATGTAATTAAATTAAAAATTGTTTTAATTCACATTGCATTAAAATGTATCTGACAGAAGCTATGCCATAAGACTATCCTCAAGTACTATTTTTTCTAATATAGCTAAGGATATAAGTAAAAACTCAAACATCCAAAGTGTGTGGTCTTTTGGAATAATAAAAAAAAATCTAAACATGAATTTACACGTGGAAAGCTATTTCAAGAAGAGAAAACTGTTACAGCTAGAAAGTCAAGGCATAAATATGACCTCCTCTTGCCAAACATTTTTCACCACAAGACAGGAGAAGACAAAAGGATATTTCTGACAACCCAGTCACCCTTGGGAGCAGAATGCTAACCAGGAATCTGTCCTGGAGGCTGGTCACTTGAGATCAGAACCTGAACCACTGCTCAATGGTTGTATGAACTCTATAGAAACAAGGTTCTCTTTTCACTCATTTCCTCACAGAGGACAAAGGATACCAGTTTTGCTACTTTCAAATAATAAATACACAACAGAAATGTAACCAGCATATAATTATAGTAGATTATTTTAATCATTACTATAGCTTTTTAACATATGTGACTTACACTGCATGAATCCTGATTATGTCAGTCATGTATACATTGCTGGCCAATGTAGAGTTTGTTTTTAAATGTCCTCTTAGATTTTAATAAAGTTCTAATGTATTTGTTTCATAATAAGAAATATTAGATAAAAAAATTCTTAATTTCTTACTCAGCATCCTTCCATTTTAAGGCTTATTGAGTTTGTGACATTATCAAAATAAATGCAAAACTTATAGATATGAGAGGAATATAGACATGTATGCTAGAAACGTGTTTCTATACTATACACTGTAATGAGTTTGGAAATTATTTTGGTTGATAAGATTCACTCACTTTTTGATGTTTATTAAATTATTTATTTTATTTTTTGAGGTTATAATGTCATTACATGCTTTCCCCCTTCTCTTTCTTCCCTAAAACCCCTCCCATATACCACTTCCTGATCTCTTTCAAATTCATGGCCTGTTTTTCATTAACTGCTTCTACATACATATGTGTATATGAATACATGTATATTCCTAAATACATGAATAGAACCTGCTCAGCCCATATAATGTTACTTGTATGTTTTTAAGAATCACTTCAAAAACATTATTTTAAAAAAATCTGACCTTAAAGAAACTTTCCATTAATTTCAATTTCTGTTTATTCATTAGCTAGACTTTTATTTATATTTTAAATATAAATTAATGAATCAACATTGTATATGTTTATGGGCAACAAAATGACATATGGTTTATGAATGCAACTTAGTCCATTTTGAGCTGTCTTTTTATATATAGTGTGCAGTCATGGGCAAAGTCATACACCCTCACTTATTTAGGTGGTAAAACATTTCAAAATTATTTTTTGTGGCTTTGAAATGTAAAATGCATCATTATCTACTATAATTATTACAATTCGTAGGTGTCTATGTATGCTTTTCACTGAACTTGTTCTTTTTAATAATATTACTAAAAATGGCAAAATTCTCTCCTGTTAGGGACTTAAGCCCACTCCAACTCCAAGAGATTAAACCCATACCCAACACTTCTTGTGTGGCCAGAAACCTGGGACTACCTTAAAGTAAAACCAAAAAATTATCGTTTTAATAAAAAAAGTAGCACTAAATTAACTCCTAAATACATTCTACTGTACTCATAGATCAATGCCTTTTTCAGCCCTCCTGAAGCATTTGGAGATAAGTGTATAGACCCACAGATGGACATTTTGTAAAGAGTGAGAGACCATCGAATCCCTTCACCCAGGCCTCGGGGAATCTTGCAGAAGAGGTAGAAAGAGTTTAAGAGGCCAAAGGGATGGAGGACACCAAGAAAACAAGGCCTTCTAAATGTATAAGGTCAATGCATACATCCTCACAAAGACTGAAGCAGCAGATACAGGGCTTGCATCCTAGAGGTGAAAGAAGTGGACACCTGCCCCACCCCTAAGCAAGAAGCTGTCTCCAACTGATAGCTGCTTACAAATGAAAATGTAATTTCCTCCCAGAGAGTCTCCCTGGGGAAACAGACTACTGTTAACGGTGGGCTGCACACCCAGCAATAAATGGTCAACAGAAAATGAACTTAACAGCATCTTTGAAGGTTCCTTTTCTTAGAGACCACCCCCTTATTTAAATTTTATCATATATATATATATATAAATCTTTTCTCTCTTTACCCTATAGGTTCTTTGTGTATATATTATGGCTACCAGTTTAGTGTTTTTATGGGATTCCTGAGTGTACAATCGAGTGGGTCTCTGTGTTTCTCTCTCTTTCTTTGTGCCTTTTCCTGGGCTCTTTCTTTCTGTTTGTTCATTTTGTCTAGTTCTGATGTGTTTGTTTTTGTTTTATCTTACTATATTTTATCTTATTATCCCAAAGAGGCCTGTTTGTTTTCTAATGAGGGACAGAAAGTAGTTGGATCCAGACGGGAAGGAGGTGGGAGGAGCTGGGAGGAGTAGTGGAAGGTGAAACCATAATCAATATATAATATGTAAGAAAAAACTTATTTATATTAAAAAGAAAAATAAATAAGAAAAACTGTATGACTAAAGTTTGTATAGAAAAATGTCATACAAAGCAGTATGAAAGTTATAATAAATGTTTAGGATAGTACAATAAATTTATCCATGGTAAAAAAAAATATATTATTGCAACTTTTTCTGTTCCTCTTGCTTCACGAGTCAGAGAACCAATGTGGCAGTTCTGCCCACTGCTAGAGATCTTGTACCTGTTACTTTTCTTACTATTGCGATCAGCTCCTAACAAAATAAGAGGAGAAAGAGAATTTTTATTGGTTTGTGGTTCCAGGATACAGTTCGCTGTGGTTTGTGTTTCAGTTGAAACAGTTTGCAAGGCCTGGTACCAGGAGTTTGAGGCAGCTGACTTCCTGTGGCCACAGATAGGAGACAGAAGGAGATGAACGTTCGCTGGTGCTTAGGCCAATGTCTCTACTCTCTCTCTCTTCTCTCTCTCTCTCTCTCTCTCTCTCTCTCTCTCTCTCTCTCTCTCTCTCTCTCTCTCTCTCTCTCTCTCTTACTTTTAGTCTGAGATACCAGGTCATGGAATGGTGCCACTTACATTTAGGGTTGGTCTTCCATCCTCAGTTAACCCAAACTAGACATAAAATTAGCCAATATATTGTGTTTTGTAATAATTATATTCTTTGTCCTTCTGTTTATTTGGTGGCTCAAAAATCACAAACACATAAGACAGATATTATTACAATTTGCCATGATTCCTTTGTTAAGATTATGTTACTTCCTCATACTTGTTAGATAGTATTAAACCTACTTCCAATTTTTCTGGACTATAGAGTAAAGTGAGTCTCATTTATTATTATTTTTTATATGTACCTGGGGCTTCTGTATACTGCTCAGCACATTCTGTGTTAAAAATCCAGTTTTGTCTGGTCTGAGAAGCCACAAGGTGGCAAAACACAGTGATTTTCTCCATTGCTGGCTCCAGTGAAAACAATGAGATACACAATTCAGTATGAAGTACATGTATCAGCAATAGAGGCCAGATAAATGTGGAGCATGTTGGAAGGCAAACGGCTAGGTGAGTGTGATTCAACAGGAATAGCACCTTACAATGTTACAGCAAACTGCCTATGGAAAATGAACTTTAGAAATAAAAAATTAATCAAAAATTGTATAAGAATTAGGGTTACAGAGAAGTTCAGCAGTTATGAGTAATTATTGCTCTTGCAGGGGAACCAAGTTTGGTTGCTAGCATGGCCACTCACACCCATCTATGACTCCAGTTCCAGGGGGTCTAACACTCTCACACAAGTGACGCACAGACTTTACATGTAAGCAAAATATTCATGCACATAAAATAAAGGAACAATCAATTTTAAAAAATCAATAAAAAATTACTTTGGCTTACTGTTCCAAAAAGCTAGATAGAGTCCATAGTGGCAGGGAAGGAATGGCATGGTGATAGAAGAAGGAAGCTGGCTGATGACATCTTTATCCACACACAGGAAGCAGAAGACAATGAAGAGAGAGCAGAGTAAGGCTATAAACCCTTAACATCCATTACAAGTGACACATTCTACCAGCAAGACTGTGCCTTATAAAGTTCCTGCCGAAACAGTGCCACCAAATGGGGACTAAGTGTTCAGATATATGAGCTTGTGTGGGACATTTTTCATTCAAACCACCACAGTGTGTGATAATGGTTAAATTTTATTCATTTCCATCTCTAAATATTTTCTCAACACCATTTATTGAAAAGAGTGTCATTTTCCCACTGTCCATTGTTGATTCCTTGTTGAAAATCACTTGTTGAAAAAACATGTGCTTAGCTCATTTCTGGGCACTATTCAACTACAATTTGTATATAAGAATCATGCTGTTTTGTTACTACATCTTTGTAGTGTATTTCAAAATCACATGGTATAACGCTTCTAGCTTTGACCCCTTTTGTTACCTAAGAATTTTCTGGTTCAATTATGAATTTCAAGATTGTTTTTTGCATTTTATATGAATATTTGGGGAGATATTGTAGGGAGTGACTTATAGATCATTTTGGATAGTGCAAATTTTGACAATATTTACTCTTCTGATCCATGAACACATGGTACATTTCCAATGACTATTGTCTTCTGTAACTTTTTTCATTAAAATTTTATGATATTTAACACCTGCAATTTTCACTTATCATATTTGTGGAAATATTTTGTCTTGGCACATAACAATACTTTTTTTTTTAAAAAATCAGAATTAGTTTCTTGACAGGAGAAATAAGAAATGAAGTTTTTCCCAACCTTTTCCTCTAATTCCATTTCTCAGATAGAACCAGTGTGATGTGTTGAGGTTTTATCTGTAGATATTTTTCTATTTTGTCTTTAAATATATATTTAGTACAAAATATGTTTATATGGGACAACTGTAGGAATATTAAAAAATTATGTTAGCACTATGTTTTCAACCCTTAACTATTTTTAATATTCAATCATTTTTACATCTCTTTTTTGTGACATAGATAAAACAATTTTATTGATAAAAGGAGAAGTTTAAGTAGGCATGGAACAATGTTTTGGGCAAACTAAAACTCATGTGTTTTATAAAAAGAGAACCGAGTTTTAAAAACCGTAATTTTTTATCAATAAAGGATCTACTTCTGAAAAGAACACTAGTTTATAGTCACTCCAATGCAGTTGGACAGGCATTTAATAAATGCTCATCTGTCTAGTTAGTGCCAGGCAATGAGCAGGAAGAAAACAGAGTGACAAGATTCATGCCCATGAAATCAAACTAACTCATGAAGCTGATGATTAAAATATACTGCATAAAGTCAAAGGTGCATAAAGTATGTTCTTTTGTGGCCTAGTAAACACGTGGCCTATTAGCAGATAAGTGGGCAGTTGGGTACTTGCTTGAGTCCAAATTCCTTTCCTGAAAGAGGTTGGATCCTAAGAAACATTTCTAATATCCAAAACTATGAATATTTACAGAACAGAGAGCAGATTTCATCCTTCACTATTATTTTAGCAAATAGATAAAGATTATTTGATGCTCAGTGTAGTCCTCCTTTTAAAGTACACACATGTTAACATGTATAGTAATGTGCTACCAGTTAACGGCAATAAATTGTGAAAGACGCATCACCGTTAGGCAATTTTAGTGCTATTGGACCTAATAGTATATTTACACAAATCAAGATGGCTAGGATGTCACTAAGAGCTTTAACCTTATGGCACAGCAGTGTGTATTCTGTCATTGGAAGAATGTTATGAAATAGTATGATGCATGCATGCTTTTAGCAAAATGCATATCCATCAACTGTTCTAATTAAAATTAAAATACAGCGCCCTCTCTAGATACCTGAAAATTCCCTTTCTGAGCATCTACCTTTCATTCTACCCTTTACTGTTTTAATTCTCATGTAACATCATAAACCCCCAGAACCCTGTGGTCATAATTTATTGCAGAAACATAAATCTTGAGAAGGAAGATTAGCAGTTCAAAGAGTATGTGTACATTCATTTAAAATATCAGAATCATATGACATTTTGTGAATTATGATGGTAAAAATTAAATCCTGTGAAGAATTTCTCAGTGTCAGCAAGTCTTTTCTATAGCTGTTTAATCAACTGATAGAGCGAAGTAGTTTCAAACCTGTTGTGAAACATAGAATTTCACCACTCCTTTTGAGAGTTCAGCTTGCACTTGCAAAGCTGATGGACTCAAACTTAAAAGACTGTAGAATGAACACAAATAATTTTTAAATTTGTTGGGTCAAAAAAAATCAGGCGACTTTGAAAAGTTCACATATAGCTAGTTTTACATATTTATCTTTGATGAAGAAAGGAAATTGAGCTATAAAGATGGTTTAACCACACTACTCTTGACTCAGACCTAAGTTCAGTTCTCAGCATTGCCTCTGGTGCCTAGCAACCACTTGTCGCCTCCAACTCCTCTGGCCTTCAAACTCATATGCACTTATCTACACATACCATGCACATAATTAAAAATAATAAAATGAATACCTCTAAAAGGGAAATTGAATTACCAAACATATACATACAGTCTTTCAAATCACTACTATTGCATACTGAATTGAGGAATTCCTACTTTAGTAAAAGACATGATTCTTTAGTAATTGGTAATACTAAGTCCAAAGTTATTTATAATAGTTGTTTTTGTACTCTAGTCACACCTATACACTCACACACCTACATACACTTCTGTATCGGCTAATATGATATAATCTAAATATAATTTTCAAGGTACTGAAGATCCTTAAAATAACATTCCCTTCTGAAATAGGAAAACCGTCTGTTACTACAATTCTTTCTGATCTAACCTTGGAATACCTTTAGATGCTGTTTTCTGAGCTATGCATCCACCATGTACCATTTTCCTTTCCTCATTTAGTTTCCATGTAGAAAACCATAGTTACCTCCTTCTATACGTTTTCTTACCATTGGCTGGTTAATATTTGGTTTGAACTACAGTTTCCCAAATGTCTCTGTCACTCTTGACCTCCCACCCTCAATTATGAAAGGTCATTAACTTCTCGATGAATCTACAATACTCTGCTCACAGAGCTCATTAGTCAGATTAAGGATTACCATTCACAAAATACCATCAATCAAATACTGCATTAATCTGCTGAAATGGAAAAATAAAAACTTACCATAGTTGTTAATCATTTCTCTACTTTGAGTTTTACAAACTTGATCCAATATGAGTTCCAGAATACACAGCAGTATATAATAAGGGAATTATTATTTTTGAGCATAGTGTCTTTTTTTTTGCCCAACAATGAGATATTTCATATTCAATTACAACTTTAAACCCGAAATCAACTCTATTTGTTGGATTACATTACAGATTATGGTTTTTCAAACTAGGAAATTGAAATTACAGGAGTAACATGCTTTATTTAACACAATGATGCGTCTGGGTTACTGATCAAATAAGTTAGTGTGTCAATCATTCTACTAAAGGCAAATGTACATTATGACAAAGCAATTAAAATCACACATGAGAGAGACATTGGCTCACTGATGGGATAGAATACTCTAGATTTTCTTTTCCTCATGAGCATTCTGACAAAACTGCAATGCACAGATCGAGTCATTTTGTGAGAAAACTTGCATTTCATTTGTGGGATCCACCTATACTCTGCAATGCAAAAGTATTCACATGGAAACTTCTAGAAATAACTGAGACAGGCTCACCCACATAATCATTGCCATCTCAGTGCCTTATGATCAGGAAAGAATCCAAAACTCACGAATCCTGGACTCTGGACTCAGAGACTGCCAGGAAGTAGGAGTAGTTTGGATTGGGACAAAGTGTGGGAGGCATTCAAGATCTTTAGCATATTGATCAAGTTCTTCCCTTTCAATAAGGTAACCCTCTGGAGACTGGAAAGGTGACTATTTTGTCTAACACAGGCACAGAACCAGAGAAAATAAAACCAAGTAGCAAAATAGGATCCAAACATAAGAATAATCATCAAAGGAACTCAATAGCTGACTATATCAAGATGAATCAGGGTTCAGTGAGCTCTGACAGGTCACAAAAAATTAGCCAGTCAAACCCGTAGAAGGAATAGAATGTAAATGGGTGAAAAAATGCTTAACGTGAAAGAGGAAGCCCACAGCACACAAGGATATTTTGAGAAGGATAAGAAGCAGGACCAACCAGAAAACTCACTTAAATGAGAGTAACAGAAAACTTTAGAAATCTGGGGAAGCACATAGACTTTCAGATTCGGTCTCAAACATGACAACTAGGAACTAAAAACAATCTCAGAATAGTTCACATATCCCAGCTTGACTTAGATTCTCCAATTTTAATAGGAGGACCCTATCATTACCAAGATCTCCAGGGTTTTGTGCAGGGTGCTGAATGCTGGTGAGATTGTGATATCCATCAACACAACAGCCATTTATTAAGCTCATACTCTTGTAATTGTAACAAACTTCCTTTTATAAATTCCAAAAGAGAAGTTCATAGAATCTCAACACTGATTCATTATTTTCTTAAGTGTCAGAGATTTTATTTTATTTTTGCCTTTCTTATGCTTTATTTAAACCTTAGAATTACTGAGAGTTGGGTTATATTATCATCTTACAAACACAAAAAACTACATCTTGGTTAAAAAAAAATAGCTCCAAAATGCCACTGAGTTCATTTTGTGTTGGTCATCTATTGCTGGACATGGGGCTTATTCTTGAGTGGTTTGTGTACCCAGTAAGACTCAAATGGAGAAAACTAATTTTCCCTCTGTGAGCAGGTATCAGTTGGACACAGGTTCATGTTGAGGAATGGGGGCATTTGTCTACATCCATTCTTGGCATTGGGACCCCATCTGACTCAGACATGTACAGGCCCTGTGCAGGCTGCCACAGTCTCTGTGAGTTCATATGTTCATGGGTCCTGCTGTGTTTAAAAGGCCTTGTTCCCTTGGTGTATGTCAGTGATTTTAAAAGATTGAGATCTCTAATAAAATTAGAAAAGAATAGCCTTTTGTCTTACTACTTGCTGCCTTTCAACATCTTTGTCTCTTTTAAAACCAATGAAAAAATTTCTCATGAGATAAAAGTGATGATGGATGAGAATAAGAATTCAGTCTTTCGCATCTAAAGAGGATTCCTCAATCACACAGAGCTTCACATTTTCCCACCTGCATTCATTATGTACAAGTTAAAAGAGAAAGACGGGATAGAACTTAACAAATACAATTCTCTTGCAAATTTCTCCAATTCCCAGGACAGTAAATTAAAAAAAAAAAAATCAGAGGTTGCAATCTTGTCACAAGACTGATGTCCCACTATTGGTGAAATTATTAAGGCCACTCCACGTAGTTAAAAGGAGATTTATTTAATGGCGTAACTTACAAATTAAGGGATAGGTAGGTCGCGGGGTCTAGGGAAGGTGTAACGCAGTCCAGTGGTGTTCTCTGGAGCTCTGCTGCCCACCTCCACTGTCCAGGGTCCCAGAACAGAGAGAGCGCAGGCCCATCCAGATCTCGGGTCTCCAGGCGCCTCCCTTGGCCCTGCCTTGTAGTCTTGACAGTTGCTGAAGTCTCAATGGGGGTTGGAACTTCCAGATCAAAGCTGGAATGGCTACCCACTACATCCCACCAAAGAAACAGAAAATTTTAATCCATAAAATCTGCTCGTCACCAGTGCAAAGCCTTTGAGTACTCATTCAAGCTTGATTGGTACTGAAAACTCCCAAGTTTTATCTCCCTGATACCTACCTTACTCAGTGCCCCAGTCTCCTGTCATCTACGTAACCAAGATCTGCAGGTACTAATGAAATTGTTCCTTCTGTTTGTGTCTTGTGTTCCTCTTCGATAGCTGTAAGCTTGCATCCTTATTTAAAATAAGTTTGGATTTTCTAGTTATGTAAAGAGAGACCTAAATTAATTTTAATAAAATTGAAATTGCAGGTGATGTGGCTAATCAATTTTAAGTATTTTAAGTATTTTAAGAAGTAGGGAATATAGTCTACACTTAAGAACATACAAAATAAGGAATAATGGTAATTAAAACTATCTTGGCACTTTTATTATATTAAAATAAATATCATATGAAGAAGATCGCTGGTTTAATTTATTCACTTTCATTTCCACATAATCATGATCAGAATCTGTTTTCTATATTTTACTAATATGTATTCATTTCTTCTAGCCTCATTAGAAACCTAAACCACTACTAGGGTAATACCTTTCCCCAACAACTATCTGCTGTTCCAAGTTTAAGTTATTCAATAGCTATCATATTAATTATGTCTATCTGTTGAATTATTCCCACAAGTCCCATAGACATTCTTTGAAATTAAGCATTCATTTTGTGTTTATGCATATTTCATCATAACACACTGCATTAAGAAAAGCAGTCATAAAGACTGACTTTTATGATAAATAACCTAATATTCCCAGTCCTTTTATGCTTGCTTAGTCATGCTCATTTTCATAATGTGATGGGTTTCAGAATAGGAAAACTGCTTATCCAAAATGCCAAATTTCTGCTAACTCTGCCCCTGACTACAATTGTTTCCTAGGCGAAGAAATCTGCCTTAAAGCTACATTGAGGTGAATAAATCAAAACAAAACAAAAACCCAAGAATAAGCACTACTCTTCTTCATTTATCTACAGCATAAAAGAAAATTGCAAATAAAAAAAGTGACCAGTTGACTTTCTGATTTTGAATATTTGAGCCATGACACTGCCTATGTGTTGGTTACTGGCAAAAAGTGAACATAAAATATAACGCTATGTTATAAAATAATTTATAAAAAATAGATATAATCTCACATCTTCTGTGTAGATACACTTGCAGTTTTTTTTTCTTATTTTAGTTTCTTTTTTGTTTGGTTTTTTTTTAGACACACGGGCTCTTGCATGTATAAATTTATCTTACTTGGGGTGAAAGTTTAAGGTTTCATTCACTTACACAAGATTCACTCAACTCTTAATGACTAACTCTAGCATTTTTTCCTAAGCTCAAAGAAAGGGATGACAAATTTGAAGTCAAGGCAGTGACATAAACGATCATAGGGAATTGGGGGAGATAAACTGGGACCAAATTACCTGCAAGGAAGTCAGAACAGTTTTCTATACCCATAAGATGAAGTTTTGAAAAGTTGAAATGGAATCTGAGGAAAGCAGTTTAGGAAAGATATCTATGGGAGCAACTGTAAGCCTCACCATTGCCTTTAGCCTCAAAATTGCAAAGGTAATTTGACAAACGACACTCAATAATAAGGTCAGAAAGCAGAATGACATGACTAGTAAGTAGAAGGTAGGGGAAGGGGACAAAATGTAAAGACTGCCTTTGCAAAAATTTGCATGTCAAAATAGATGAAAATTTTTAAAAAAGAAGAATTTTTGCTTGTTTGGTAATATGAGCTTCTTGGGTATCATTTTAGATTGATAAGGAAATACTAATATCATTTTTCAAAAGTAAGGGCAAATAAATTCCTAACTGAAAATTCCTAAAAATGAAAAAGATCACTAGAAGATTACTAATTTCCTTGAAAAAGAAAGTTATTTACTTGCATTTAGTAGTGATAGAAGAAATGAAAAATGGGATGGGTTTTGTTTACTGAAACTAAATGTAACAATCAAATATGGCTATGAAGAAAGAAAGCTAAGGAACTCAATAGCTCATTTTCCACTTGAAAAATGAACAAATTTGTCTTGGAAGATAACAGGTTAGAAAGAGTAGTGAGACAGGAAGCGTAGGGACCTCCTGATTATAGAGATCAATAGCTACCCAAAGAACCCAAGTCATCTGAAATTCCAGGGAAGGAGTCACAGTAGCACTAACTAGCTGTCATCATAGGTCACTTCTACATTGCAATTGATGGTGCAGTGGTTGATTCACAGAGCATGTGGTTAGAAAACACTGTTAGCTTAATGTGAAGACTTGACCATGAGATGGGGGATGCCATACTAGAAGTATAGGTGGAAGAGAAGTGGATAATGCAACGGAAGAAAGGAGGACTCCAAAGAACAAAAAAATCCCAACACTGCTGGATGGTGGTGGCACACTCCTTTAATCCCAGCACTCGGGAGGCAGAGGCAGGCAGATCTCTGTGAGTTCAAGGCCAGCCTGGTCTACAGAGTGAGGTCCAGGAAAGGCACAAAGCTACACAGAGAAACCCTGTCTTGAAAAACCAAAAAAAAAAAAAAACCCAACACTAAGGATTTTGACCAAGTTAGTGATGGAATTAAAACATTAGTTCATATGGAGAGTTTAATATATTGGAATAAAATGTTCTGTACTTTGGTGACAGAACTATATGTGTTGTATGGAGTGAACTATGTTATTTAAAAAATTCACATATTAAAATCATAACCACTCAAATCAAGAGATGATTATATTTAGAACTAATGTTTTTAAATGGTAATTAAGTTTCAGTGAATTTACTATGCCCTAATTCTATATGACTGTCCTCGCAGTAAGATTCGGATACAGACATGCCCAACTAAAGACCAATTAAAGCAGGAAAAGCATGGCCACTTATAAGAAAAGAAGAAACCAATTCTGTGAATACATTGATCTATAACTTGTAGTCTGCAGAATGGTCCAAAAATGAATTTGTGATGCTTAAGCTACCCAGCTAATAGTATGTTTTGAAGCCCTTGCAAACTAATGCAATTAGTAGTTAGATCCCTGATGATAGCAATAAGGAGTCACTGTAAAATGACTTTTATCATATAGACAATGAGAGAGATTCATAAGCAGGGAGACTGTAACAAGGAAAGTTTCATGTACAGAGTTAAAATGTGTTGCAGGCTAAGTGCATGCAACAGGAATGATAAAGAACAATTTGAGATTATAAATTAAAATAAAGAATATTTTAAACTATTGTTCGGATACAATACTATGAATCTGTGTTCGTTTTTCATCCTTTTATGGTTAAGGGAAGAAGCACAATGTGATAAAGTGGTGTTTGCATTGTTGGCATGTCCTTAGACACCTTGAACAGATGTGCCAAGGAAACAAGAGGTCAGATATATTAAGTACATGCAGCACAATATCACAGTAGAATTGTTCATTAGCTGGAGTGCTTGTAGACCATGGAGCTTTCTGAAAGGTCATATACAATAAATTTGATCTCAAAATTTATGGCCCCCAAGTCCTTGATCATGTTAACACCATTCTGTTTTGTCTGTGTTTCATTGTAATCATGATAAATTTTCTTAAGATATATACCTTTTACATTCAGGTACAAATACACTAAGATATGATTAATGGTTGGCACTAAATTGTATTTTTCCATACACAGGAGAACAATCATAAGTCAGACAAGCAATCAAATCAGCATTCACAAGAGTGCTTTTTCAAGGAATCAGCATAAAGTAAAATATGGAAAATCTGGTCAAGTTTGCATGGGAGAATTAGAAAAATAGTTCCCGCGGCCAATGTTTCATGGCTTTAAGACTTTACTCCTCGGAAATGGTGAGATGGCTCAGTAGGTAAAGGAGTTTGCCACCAAGCCTAATGTCTGTCAGTCCCTGGAACCCACAAGGTGAAAGGAGAGAACCTACTCTTGAATGTTCTCCTCTGACCTACAGACACACCATAACATATGCACACTTGAGTATACACACACACACACACACACACACACACACACACACACACACACACACATGATTTTACTGCCAGCGTCTTACCTGCAATCTGAAAGTAAGTACTGTGTAAGAGATACGCAGTGCATCATCTATCAATAAGAGTTAAGGGCACTGGGAACTCTTGAAACTAATGCAGAAATCTTCATTTCATCAACATCTCATCCCAGTATTACAATGATTGTGCCCAACCAATGGTTGACTTCCTAATAATTCTATCAATCCACTTTACTAATAAGAAGCAAGAAAATTTCAGGTAGTTTCCCCTCCTAACTTTGATTCAAACTTAGACAAGTTAAGACTAAATGAGAATATTGTGGAAGCAGGTGTTGCAAGAATTTGCATCTGGTCATGATATTTCAACATTTGAAGATATGATATGTAGAAAAGCCTTTAGGCCCTGTTTCTTGTCTACAGGAAAACAAAAACAAAAAAACTAAAACAACAAACAACTCTCTGAGATCAGTGGTTAAAAAAACATTATCATATATCAGAATTGCTTTGAGAAATGATTAAAATGGATGGATTTAGGAACTTAACCCTAACGTTTTTGTTTTGATAGGTCTGGAATTGTCTGGGAGAATTTACATCCTAATAATTCTCAGACAGGGTGATGATATTGGCATGGAATCACACTTGGAGAATTTCTGTGCTAGCTAATGGTTTAATCTTTGAACACATCCTGTAGTAGGGGACCAAAAAACTGATCCTACCATCACCAAGGGTCTGTTCCCTGACTGGAATTGTGTCAGTGTAAAAAAAATAATAATAGGAAAAGTGATCTTGAAGTAAGCTTAGTGAGAAAAACATATACTGAGTATGTATAAGTGATCATACAGACAGACAGACAGATAAACAACCCTAATAGGACTAACAGCATCATGGGAAAGGGTAAATTTCCAAGTTCTTCCAATATTTCAGGTAAGGGAGCAAGAGACCAGAGTTGCTCTAGTTGCGAGAGAACAAATCTCAGATGTTAGTTTTCAAGGTCACATGACCTGTTAAGCTGGAAGTGTAGAGAGAGAAAAAAAAATTCAACAGGAGAAGTTCAACTTTGCTGTGCTCCTGTCTTATTTGGGGGAAATAAAGACATCACCATCTCTAACAGATTTACTAACTTTAAGAAGGACAGTTGAGATCAGAGGAGCTTCAGTTTGTCTGGGTTTTTACTTCCATATTTTCAGTTGATATTTTGAGCCAGAAATAGGAGCTTAATTCAACTCAAACTTAAGGAGAACTGGACCAGTGCTAGTCTCCATTAGAATAAAGACAGGAAAGTGGTGGGAATAGTCAATTGCTCAGGGTACAGGATCTCTCCCTGTAAAAATACCATCCATCCCTAGAAATTTATCAAACGCTTAAGAATTCTCTTCTCCCCCATATTTCCTTTAGGTGTCCACATCCTCGACAAATCTATCATTTTTATCTTTCATTGGAAATTAACATACATGCAAATTAAATTTAAATATGACATTTATCACACTGCCAAGGTTCATGTGCTTATTACCATCTCTACCCCAGAAACTGGGAAACAGAATTTTCATCATTTTCAGAACTTAAATCTCTTTTAAGTTTTTTGCTGAAATTCGTCAAGTGACATCTCTGAAGAATGTAAAGTGTGAACAACTGCCATGTTTCTGAAATTATTTGGTGGAATACACTAACAATTTCCTACTCTTAAAAATAAATATAAAACTCAGTGACAGGCGGTGATGGCACACGCCTTTAATCCCAGCACTTGGGAGGCAGAGGCAGGCAGATCTCTGTGAGTTCGAGGCCAGCCTGGCTTCCAAAGCGAGTTCCAGGAAAGGCACAAAGCTACACAGAGAAACCCTGTCTCGAAAAACCAAAAAAAAAAAAAAAACCATATAAAACTCTTACATAATTGTAAACAGTTTCAGAGGAGTCACATTGGGCTCATATAAAGATAACAGCTAAATAAACACCGAAGTATTTTGTACACTGAAAAACTGAAACATGTTGACAAAATAGATCTCTCTATAGGGATCTTTGATTCCTACAAAGCCAGAATAAAAATATACCTTAATTTTGAAGGGTAAAGAGTGATTCTAAAAGTTGGCAGCACATTAAAATCACCTAGGGAGCTTTTCAAACTCCCAGTGCCCAGATAACAGCTAATACCAATTAAGCCAGAGTATCTGAAGTGGGAGCTTGGCATCAATATTTTCTAAGATACCCAGGTGGTGCTTTAAACTGAACAGCAAAATTGGGAAACCACTGGAGTAAGGTAGCCATTTTATATTCACTACATCTGTTAGAAGTGGTCGAAGTAGTGTGTAAAAATTTAATTGAAGGAGTGCTTAAAAATAACTCTGCCTCTTCTATCCTACTCCTGATTCCAAGAAAAATATGCTTCCCATCCAACATCCTTGACCATCCAACATTATCTGTCTTTAGAGACAGAAGAAAAGAAGAAAAGCAGAGATGAAAATCAAGGAATATGAGTTTGCCATATTTCATTATTAACGGGATTTCAGCATTGCAATCCCACATCCTTCTTTGAGTCACGGTCCACACACTGGTTGGTTATTGATTCTATGTCCTCTTGTCTCTGAACATTGGTCATCAGATTAAGGTCAAAATGAAAGACTCCAGGGCTCTAACGCTCTAACCCTGAGTGGTAACCCTGATCATGGCGAAGAGGTGATTGACAGTGAGTGCAATTAGCCTTTCTTTCTGCAGCACACCCCAAGGTCCTGGACTTCCTCAGTGTTTTAGAATCATATCTTATCTTAGTCTCCCATTGTCTTTGTTGTGACAGGGGCTTCTTTATATTGTTCTCACTAACTGCTCTACGTAGCTTCCCATGAAGTGAAGCAAGTTTCCATTGATCTCTGAGATCATTTCCTTAGTTAACAATGGTTAATTCCTATAGCGCAGTATATACAAGATAGGATATTTAACTACAACATGCACCCGTTTGTCCTTTACTAACTCTAGAACTTTAAAATAATAATCTACCTATAATATAAAGTATTTCTGGTATTTACACAAAGTCATCAAAAAGCAGACTTCATACCAAAAGGAGATGATATGCTAGGAAAGGCTAAACAAGTCGGCGATCTGATGCCCTATGCTCTTCAGAGGGAATCCGTGGCTGATACGTAGAACTGAATTGTATTGTAAAATAAAATTAAATTAAATTTTAAAAAAAGGAAAAAAGCCAGTATCTGGGATCTGGGCTGGAAAAATGGATAAGCAGTTAAAGCCACTTGTCACTGAGCTGAGCCTGATGAACTGAGTTTTATTCCAGGACGAACAAGGTAGAAGGAGAGAATGGATTCCCCATACCCTGGTGTATACACCTACAGATGTACAAACACACACACACACACACACACACACACACACACACACACTAACAATCAAAATAAAACAACATATGCAGTAGTTTAAAAATCACCAATCATTGATCAGTGGTCCTCCTTGTATGCTCCACTCCTCTTCATAGAGGAGAGATAAAGATCGAATGCAGCAGTTAACAACTTCTTATGAGGGAGGAGCCTAGAAAGCATTTATTTTAGCTTACAATTCACAAGTCTGTCATTGCAGGGCAGTCAAGGCAGCAGGAACTTGAAGCAACTGGTCACATCACAGAATAATGACTTCGTTTAAGGAGGGGAGATAAATGTGTATCACTCAGAAACATACCAGCCAATACCTAACAAGCTCAACTTCTCGGAAGTTGCCATTCTAATCCAGTGTATTTATATTTAGTTCTCATGGTTTGTTCTGATGACCACAGAGATAAAATTACAGTGTTTCTTCTAACATTACCCTCTGAAGGGGACGACAGGATTTCCATTATCTCATTTACTTGCACAGCCAGGCTTGAAGTGGTCCAGGGTACAATATGGATTGGACGCTGTGTGTCATGTAAACAGCGCAGGTAGAATAAGAGAGTGAGTAAAATCTTCCAATAATCTCCAGGGAGGTACACGTTTTCCTTAGCTCCTGTGAAGAGAACCATTTACCTTCACAAGAACTGAGGAAATCAAGTGAGCAACTATAGTGCCAGCTGTTGGTGTAACAAAATGGAAAAACAACTTAGTGAAGGTAACGGGAAGGAAACAGTTGTCCATCTTCCTCCTTCCCTAACCCCAAGCAGTTCATTCTGGAGATGACTCCCAATTAGGAAGGGAGAAAGGATTTCTAGGCCTTAATATGAAACCAGATGCCATGCCCATCACAGTAAAAAGGAGTCCTGGGCAAAGCCCTGTGACTTCTACTTTCAAGCAAACGCAGGAAGATCAAGCTTAGAAATTGCATTAGGACTAGAGCCTGTCTGACTCCGCTATTCTCTCTCCTGTCTCAGTGGCAGAGCTATGAGTGAATCTACCTGCTGAGGAGTAAGGCACAGAGTTAGCACCGGGCTTCATCTTAAAGTCGTTTGAGGTACACAGTGGTGATACTCAGTATCTGGTAAAATGGAAGGCTATTTACAAGGCCTGAACTCACCAACAGAACCCACAGATTAGCCTAATACAGGTACAATCTGTTTCCAGCTGGGACAGGCTCAGTTTCGACCAGCATCATTTCCAGACTCAGTGGGAGACAGGGAAAAAGCCACACTCCAAACAAGACTGTTCAGCTCCCTAAAAACAGGACTCCACACAGCTCAACTTATCAGCATTAGCCAGACAACAGACCTTATCCATTATCTGTTCCCAAACCTGGAGCAACAAAGACATGCCAAGCCAATGCACGCAAGTAGAAATCTAGACTAAGAAAGGCCTGTATGGCAGTGAGGCAGACTTGTATAAGGGCTTATGTAGCCACCATAGGGATTTCAGCATATCCCTTTGATTCTCTGGGTTCTCGTCTTTATGAGATTCCAACACCCTAGTTTAGTGTCACCCTGGGTGGCCAGGAAATTGAATTAATGACAAGTACTCCAATGTAAGGAAGAATGATGCAGTGCAAGGCTCCATTTGCTAGAAATAGTCAGGATAGGAATCACAAGCTTTTGCCTTGGATCTTATTGCTAAGTTAGTAAAATCTGGAACAGTGTATCCTTACAGCCACCACACCCAGGTTTGCTTGCTGACAAAGTCTCCTGAGCACCCTCAATTCCCGAGGAAGATGTGTGGCCCCCTCTCCTGGGTTTCTAGCTAGAATCATTTGTACCATGAGTCTACTTGGGCAATAAGCAGCCTATAATGCTGTGGACTTCAGTTACACTCCAGTGTTGTGATGATACTGGAGGACCATGGACAATGGGTACCATCCAGACAGGCAGCATGATGAGCACAGGGATGATATCTCATAATGACTCTGCCCAGAGGTAGATTCTTAACTAGCCATGGGAGGGCTCTGTGGGCTCCCGGAAAGGCTTGAAAAAACAGAACATTCTTTCCTAGGAACATTTCTTGTTTTTTCTAATCAACACACCAACATTATATTTGGAAGAAATCTAGACTTAGATTACTCTCCAACACCAAATCAGTGATAACATGCCAACAGCAAATCTGGCCCTGGGTGCTACTCAGGGATGAAATAGTCAAAGTGATGATAAGCTCTTGAGCAAGCAGCATGCTTTGATTCTGAAAAACACAAACAAAGCCAGACTTGGAAGATTGGAATAAATTCCTAATTCTTTAGTGCCCAAATGATATCATGCACCAATAAGCATCAAAAGCAGTCAGAAAGCCAATATTTGAAATGCAACACCAGAAACTGAAGAGATTGTAATCAGTTTGGGGGTACTATCACACAGGTAACTTAAAATATCAGATTTAAGGAAACTCAGTGTGCTTGAAGACAATATGGAGAAATTTCAGTGCTCTACTGCAGAAACTTCTCAAAGATATACAAACAAGTTTTTTTGTTTGTTTGTTTTGTTTTTTGTTTTTTCAAGACAGGGTTTCTCTGTGTGGCTTTGTGCCTTTTCCTGGAACTCACTCTGTAGCCCAGGCTGGCCTTGAACTCACAGAGATCCACATGGCTCTGCCTCCCACGTGCTGGGATTAAAGGCGTGTGCCACTACCGCCTGGCCAAACAACTTTTGAAATAACCAAACAAACAGAATTTCTTGAGCTGACAAAAACACTTAGTAAATCAAGGAGCAGAACTGAAAGCCTGGAGAGTTGCACAGACCAGACAGAATAAAGAAGCAATGAGCACATATAAAGGGTATTTGAGAACACACAATCAGGATGAAATAAGTGAAAAAATGAAGAAAGATTATGGAAATTTGGGGGCAATACTGAGAAAAAGCAAATGTTCAGGTTGTTAGAATTTAAGGACTTCAGGGTGCAAAGGGGACTGAAAGCACAAATACAGAGGGTCCAATAGTTTAGAGTTTAATAACCAGATTTATCGCCAATGAAATCAACAAAATATGATGAAATTATTGCACCAGAACACAATAAAAGAATGTTCCTCACAATTACATTGGACTTATGTTAGAAGCTCACGTGTTATTCAATACATGCATTGAACATGATACATCAAAAGGCTTCAGGATACAATGCTAGCATCAACTTAAAAGATGCAAAAATTATTTTGGATAAAATGCCACATCTCTTCCTGATAGAAAATATCACTAAGAATGACTATTATCAAAAAGATTAAAGATACCTATAACATACTTTGTTCCAAAATGTCATAATGACATCTAACATATTGTATGCTAACTTAAAAATAAAATTGCATTTTAAGAGGACTAAATAATTCTCAGATGGCTCAAGGATATTCTCAGAAGAGGAGGCAGAAAGATCATTAAGAGGCAGAAATGGTGAATGACTCCAAGGAAATGATGTTTTCCGGACTCAACAGGGCACATATGAACTCACAGTGATTGTGACATCACACATAAGACCTGTACAAGTTCAAGCCAGACAAAATTACACCATAGACGCTAAAGTAGGAGGTAGTAGTTGGGCGATAGAGATGGGCAGGATGTCCCACCACTAGCTGAGGAGCTATTAGCTTTGATAGCTGCTTGGAGAGAGTGTGAGTTTTCCTTAATGATGTAATCCCTGGTAGGTGGACCTCACTACCTTACACCCAAGAGTAGTTGGGCAGTACAAATTGGACTTGGTGAATTTAAAATCAGGAAGTGAGAACATAAAGATGGCCTCAAAGGGAGGTGGGGGTGGATGTAAGAGGAGTTGAGAAGGGTGAATATGATAGAATATGCATGAGCTTCTCAAAAAAAATTAATCAAATTTTTAAAAAATCCAAAACCTAAAGCAAACAGAAGATAACAAGTATGGTTGAGGATATGGAGAAAATAGAACATTTGTGCATTCTTGATGGAAATGTAAAAGAGATAAATCATCATTTTTTAAGTCCAGTTATAGCATTCCATACCTTTTTCTAGTACTTGATTTTTACTAGAGTATAGTAAAAAGACCTTTCCCGAGGTACTTCTGGGACATTTTTCCTGTTGATAAAAAGGAAGAGGCTATAAGAACCTGTGACAAGTTACTGCATGGATACCAATCTGATGATACATGATGGTTATAGCTTTGAAAAGTGTTGGGACTAGGGTCATTAGTGAGACATCTTACGAGATAGTATTAGTAAATAGCTTGAAGGAGGCCAAAAAAACTTCAAGAAAGTTGGTGGTGATGAAAAGCTGTCCTAGGTAAGAATGATTTCTCAAATGTTGGTAAATTATATCTAGCTACAGGGCTTTAGGTTTTCCAGTACTGCTTGTTTCCAAATGTAGATGTAGAAATGGGTTCACTCAGCAGAACAACCTGGTACTCCAGGACCTCTTTGCTTCCTAACACTGTCCTTTGCTAGACTGTTCAGCTCTGATGCACTCTACGGGATGGTCTGTTGAGACTGTTGAGCCATGTGTTTTTACTGCCCTCCTTCCTGCCCCACTAAATGCCTTTGTGGTGAAGTTATAATTTGGTGATCACAGTGCACCACATTCTAGTGTCTCATAAACTTGACTTACTTTGTGCCACAGTCCTCACACACCATAACTCTTTTTAGTGTTGAAACTGTAGGTTTACTCATTAGAAATCTTTTATTTTTCTCTCTGTCCTTTTGACAAAACTTTTATATGCTTTCCTCATTGACAACATTTTTAACTCCTTTGTCGCTCTTACTCTTCTTTTTTTTAACCTTATTTTGCTTTTACAGTAAACTTTTAATCTCCTTTACTTTTCTCATTAGGATTTAGAGTGTATTTCTCACATTTTTATTGGTCAGTGTAATTTTCTCACTGGCATTCTTGTAGTTATAGGAACTTCCTGCATGGCCCTCCTGAAAGTTAGCCCCCATGGAGGCTTACATTGAATTCTGAGAACAAAGCTCAAACCAGGACACTGCTCAGCAAATTAGAGTCCCTGAACACCTGCCTGTGCTCAGCTTTAAATTCATGTAATTAAGATTATTTTCATTAAAATTTTGGGTCAAATATCCTAAAATTCTTGTACACTGTTAGAAATCAACCGTGGAGGTTGAAGGAATGGCTCTTCTGTTAATAATATACACTGCTCTTGAAGATGATTCAAGTTCAGTTCCCAGAACCCACAAAAATTAGCTTCTAACTAGCTGTAACTCCAGCTCCAAAAGAACTGATTCCCTCTTTGGGTCTCAACATGGGCACCTTTGTCCCATAGCATGTCCCATTCATTTACACAGATGTGCTTACACAAAGAAATAAAAATAAGCATGGTTTCTTTACCTTCAAGTTTTTAATAAAGTTAATTTTAAAAATTGAAAGTGATAATTAAAAAAATTTGAAAGAGTAAAATATTGTTGACAGCAAAAAAATTCTGTCAAAAGGGAAGAGTTTGTACTTAAATAATATTGAAAATTAGTTCTATTTTGTGAAATCTAAAACATATATAGGTCACATTGTGAAAGTTCTGTGTTTTTACTTTGCACCATGGTGTGTGTGTGAGAGTAAGGTTGGGGAGTTGCCATATTGAACTAGAGCAGAATCTCTGAGGGGCCTTTGATCTCTAGGTTCTTATCTGGACAACTTCAATGCAGACACCCATTGCCCTATGGGTAATGGCCGCATCTGATCCAAAAAATTCCTGTTGCTCCTGGGATGTTCTTTAGAGCAGCATGGAATGCAGCAGCCTGGAGCTGTCTTCCTAGTTTTTCTGTCGTTGCTCCCCATTGCTACCATAGTTATGCCGAAAATCTGACCTAAATATCTGCTGCTCAGTCTCTCTAAATGCCTTCTTCTTATTCCTGGTTAGTGTTTCTTCCAGTATTTTGGCTAAACTCTTCCTTCTTCAAGGCACCCTTCTTCCTCAAGGGTGGAAAGTTTATTATTTCTATTAGTAGATTTTGGTGACTGATTAAATCTAGGCCCAAAACAGTTATTGATTAAAAAAATAGTTCATTTCTTATGTTCTATAAAGGTTCATCTTTTAATTTCTTAAAAGAAGGAATGTAATTTTAAAATATACAATGACTATGGACGACTCACCATGAGCCCAGAACCCCTCCCGCCCCCGTCTAAGCTTTTGCATGAATTGTTAAATTAGCTTGAAAAATGACTCGGTGACACAGTTGCCACTGATTTTTCATAGAATAAGTTAAGCCCTACCTGTTCTAATTGAATCTGGGCTCAAGTCTTTAGAACTATCTTGGAACTGTGTTCTGTGTCTGCAGCCCTGAGTTCAGTAGTAATGGAACTACTCTAATTAGGAGCATCTGAGAAAGTAGATGAAGATAATTCTATTCCAAAGGTCACCATATACTTCAGTAAAATCAAGTACTAAGGAACTGCAAGCCCATTAAGGTTTTACCAGGCCCAAGCCAGTCTGAACTGTGTGTAGAAAATTCTGACCTTGGAGATTTCTAGGCTTGTTCTCTTTGTTCCCATAAAACGCATAGTGGAGATTGGCTCCAGACAAAACTACCATCCACGTCTTTAAATGCTGGAAATATCCACAGCTAGATTTGTGAGAATCCTGCCATCAACCCATAATAAGTTAGAGGCACCCCTGTGTACCAGTCTGGCTGGGTAGTCATAGATGAAACATTGGTTTCTGGAGATATATCCTCCTACAGAGGCAGACAGAGCTGTCAGGGGGTGTAAGCTTCTGGTTAGTTCTGGACACCTCTGACACACCTGTATCCTTTTAATTCATCTTCTTCATTATAACTGTAGCTTATTTGCCTCATTTGCCCTCACATATCCTTTACCCAAAATATCATCATTATAAATCATTCCCCTTCCCACACTCTCCTCACATATTTTCTGGTCTACAATCTCTTCCCTGAAGAGTAGTTTGCTGCCTCAATGGGGATAAATCCAAAGATAGAAATAAACCACTCCAAAATAACAGTGCAAGTGTATCAGGAAAACTTTGAACCATTTATGTTGACACATTAAAAAAAACTAACACGTGCAAGACTTTAAAAGTCTCACTGTAAAACCTCAAATTATTTAGATGCTAAATTAAAGTTTCCCCCATTCATTTTTCAATTTATTCTAATCATTAAGATTAGCATGACTAAGCATTTGCTATGAAAACTTTCAGACATTTTTCTTCATGCTTGAATAATTTTTTTTCCAAATAGATTCACTCTCTCCTGTTGGGTTGTGCTGATAGCATAGTATTTTCTACTGAGAAGCAGTTATAAAACTAATAGGTAATATCTGCTGAATGCTTCTGTAAGTTAGGGGTTCTTGTAACTTCTTTATACTTAGTTATACATAATTTTTATAACATTTAAATATAACACTTTATTAACCTTATTTGATACATAAATGTGGATGCACATAGCAAAACAAGTTATTTGTCTGAGACAAGCTAAGTAAAAAGTGACTTTAATCATTAGACCCTATTGCCCTGTTTAGAATACTCAATTTTGTCACTAAAATCTTCTAAAATCATATTCTTAATTAGATTCTTAATTCTTTTAAGATGAGCATGGAATTATTGGATGGATAGAGCAAATAAAAGATCACTTTTAAAACCCTATGGAATGAGTATGAATGTAAACGAGGGACTGTATGTTACAGAGTCAAGAGCCTCTCTCTCCCTTTCTGTTTTATAGCTTCTTGAATACAGTGTATGCAATGTTAAGTCTAGTACAAGAAGAGGAACACATCCATAAAAGTACTTAAAGTTGGCCAGTACTGAGATTATTATTGAGGTCAAAAAGAAATCCCACAGAAAGTCTTTCTTGTTTCCATTCCAAGGCCTTTGGGAAAACTGCATCAATTGCTATGGTGCCAGGAGTAGTCACTTGTCTCATTTCTTTTTTTTGTCTTTTTTTTTGTCTCATTTCTCAATGTAACATCATTCTCAATTTGATAGAGTCACAAGGAAGCCTTAACTTTGGTATGTGTTCTCTATCTTTGATGCAGTAATATTTTCCAGAGTGTGGGAGGACATCAAGCTATGAAAATATCCTTGGAGAGATTTGCTTATTAAGTTTGTTTTTTTTTTTTTTAATCTTCCTAGTACTTTTTTATTGAACACCAGGAGGTTCCCTTTATTTTGTGGGCACATCTTGTTTTCTCTTTGTCTAATGAAGTTTCAAATGCTTTTTGATGAGCTATTAAGCTTGGAAAAAATAAGCAGCTCTTTAAAATAAGAAGACAGTGAAAATGAAGAGTGGGAAAATGCCTGAGTTTGAGAGTACACTTTATTATAGCCCATTACTGGGATGAAAAGGCTAGTACTAAGTAGTTCAAACTGTATACATAAAAAATTGAAAACTATGTGGGGCATTGCTAAGAGCCTTGTGTATCATCCTGATGACACTGCATCATTTCTGATAAAGTAACATTAAAATGCAGGGTATCTCATTAAATTTAAATGTCAGAAAATGATGTTTTAATATAACATGCTTCATATAGGACATACTATAAATCATTACATAGGACACACTAGAAATCATTACATTTCACTTATGTGGAATTCACGTATAATTGGGCACACTATGCTTTTTAATACATGTTGCAACTCACTGGTGTATTATATTGGAGGTGTCAAAGGGAAGGTGCATACTGGTTCTGTTATATGATTCTGTATAGGTCTGTTCCAGAAGCTACAGTCATGTCTCAACCACAAATGCTTCCTTTAACTTCCATGAATTGGAGTAACTAATGTTACAGCCCTTCCATGTAACATTTTAATAAGTTCAGTAGGTCACATCCAAGGAAAATGTCATCTGATTCACTCTCATAACCAACTCAAGATGGAATTTTCCAAGAAATGGCTGAATGAGGGGCTTGATAAGAGAGGTTGTGAAATGTGAGATTAAATTGTCTTTTCTCTTTGTGGTAAGTATTGCTTTCCTGGGAGATTTAACAGCAGCAGATAGGATCACAAAACATCAGGCAATGTCCCGAGCTTCAAGATTTCCTTTTACAGCAGCAGAAACATTGAAGCACAAAAATCCCAATAAGGAAGTAATGGTGGAGACTCTGGTTTCTTCTACTGTGTGGGGTTTTATATTCGCTTCTATCTAGATGACACTTCAGTGTTGGAACCTGTTTACAACCTTTGAAGCCTCGAAAATTCTTTTCCACGCTCTTTGAACACTTCACTCCTTAAAACAGAAATCTGGGTGATTTTACAGAAACAAGAGTTTTCTGGTCTGTGATTGGATCACCTTGGCTATGAAGATGTAGTGCTGTTCTCTGAAGAGATCAAAGAGATGTTCATCTGTTTTGTTGCCATTGCTGGAATCAGAAAGGAAGCTTTTGAAGCTATTTTACCTGGCTCAGGGAATTTCTGATGCAGTAGAAAACTGGTGTTTGGTAATACTGGTAATACAACAGCCAAGGACAACATAGAAGCAGGACCCATCTCAGAAATGGGATGAACATCACTGGAATTTCATGAACACAACAGCACCTGTGAGGACGACCAGAAATGTTGGGTTATGATGTGAGTTGTTGGTCTAGAAATTGGTACTGTAGGAGGAGTTGATCTATTGAAACATAGCCAGGTAATTGTCCATTCATTAATGGTTTTCATCTATTAACTCACTAGGTTTCTACTGAGTTACTATCATGTTTCAGGGTACTCTTATGTTTTGTGATATAACAATGAAGAAAGTTGTCATCAGTCTTTAAGCATCTTATAGTCCAGTTGATGAAAATGATAAATAGGCAATTTTAATACTGAAGCAAAAAACATCTTTGGGAATGAAAACAGCAAGATCAATTAACTGAGCCTACTGATGTGGAACTCATGAATAATTCATGGTGCAAGTGACATTGGACATCTACAGAGAAAACTGAGACTTACAAACCCTTCACAGATAAACATGGAGGGGAAGAAGAAAGTTTTAGGCAGAGGATATCATTTACACAGAATTCTAAATTAAGTCTATTTTATGATTTTAATTAGTACTGAGGCATGAAGTTAGAGAGGATAAGGAACAGAAGATGAATCTGAAAGTGTGGAAGGGCTCTGATAAGTTTGGACTGTGTTTTATGGACGGTGAGGATACCATGAAGGTGTTAGGCAGAAGAATGATTCTATCATGTGTGTTCTAAAAAAGTAGTTTAGATTTCTAGTATGAAGTAAATTTAATTTAGATTCAACATGGGCTGTAAACTAAGTTATTCTGTACATGCTAGATCATCAGAGTAAAGGATCAGTGAGTGGTTTTTTTGTTCCTTCCTCTTCCTTATGTAAGGCTAAGCCAATGACGCTATGCATTAGTTCCACTAAATAGTAATGTGAATCAGTGAACTCCTAAGATTCCACAGGTAAGCACTTTCTTTGGCATTATTTTGAATGGCATCTAAGGCATTCTGTCAGGAGTTCCTTTCAGGATTTCCAGGTTTGTGACAATTAGTTCTCTTCATATTCCCCCAGTTGATGAGGATGAAAGGCTTTTCTGAAGATCTTTGGACAGAGAAATTTTTTATGAGCTTGTTGTGTTGACATTAAGTGCCAGATGCTAATTCAGTTCTGAAAGATGATCTGTCAAGATAGCATACTTGCTTACTGAACTTATTTCTGATCTACCCTTTTAAAAGTTGCATAAATTATTATTAATTAATAAATTACTGAGGTAACTTTTTATCATTTTACAAGTAAAAAATAAAATCATAATCATAAGACAAATGTTTTTGTTATATCTCTTTCAAATAACTTTACTAACATTGTAATGTGTGTAGGCTATCAACTCGACTATATATGGAATCACTGAGGGACACACCTCTGTGTTTTTCTGTGTGGCATAACCAGAGAAGCTTAATGGAATGGAGAAGACATAATCTAAATGGTTAGAACCATCTCATGGGCTAGCACCTATACTCAATAACGGGGGTGGGGGTGGGGGTGGGTGGGGGTGGGGGGGGAGCCAAATGAACATAAGCAATCTACTTCCTCTGCTTGCTTTTCTGTTGAAATGTGAAGAGTCCCAACTGCATTCCCCTGCCACCATGGGGTAACCCAGTTCCTTCCCTCAAACTATGAGACAAAATAAAGTTTTCTTCCCTTAAGCTGCTTTATATAGATATTTCTGACATTAATGAGAAAAATGACTATACAATTATTGTCTTTTTGTAGTGCATGTAATATGGACCATAAGCTTCTCTGACTGCTTCCATCAACTATAAGAAGTTACCCAATAAAACCACATTAAAACTATGAATAGAAATTCACCTTGAATGAGTTTGCTTAAGGTACATCATTACTTTACATTACACAACCCTCTTTTGCTACTTTTCTTTAACTTGCTTTATTCATCCTGAAGACACCAGTAATAGTTTTAAAACTGCACCTTTAAGAATTGTACATTTTGATTTTATTCCTTCTTTAATGTGCTTTAGATGTGTGAGAAACAGTAATCATATAACTAGAAGTTATGGTGTCACTTCTGGACAGACCAGTGTCTCAATATTTATGAACTCAATTATTTTGTTTCTTATTATTTAAAAGCTGTCTCATGTGAACAAAAATAAAACAGTTTTAGGATGTGGTGTAGAATGTCTACCTTCTGCTTAGAGTGTGTCCCAGAAACTATCTGTATATGGGACAAATTAAATAAGAATCATGAACAAAAATAAAAGAATTAAGTACATAAAGAAATTAACAAAGAAACAAAAGTAAACCAAATGCAACACTGAAGACATTTGACAAAGTTCATGTTTGATATGAGTTTGAATATTTTTTCAAATAAATGATGCTATAGACATAATTTAATACATGTTCTATCCACAGCCATTTTTCATTTTCTTTATTGAATATCATTTTAAATACAAAGTGTTCTATAGAATTTTTGACAAACTTTGAAAGCACAGGTTCTTATCAATGTAATTCATTAAAATTACTTTCACAATTAAAAATATTAGCTTTACCAGGCAGTGGTGGCATATGCCTTTAATCTCAGCACTCAGGAGGCAGAAGCAGGAGAATTTCTGAGTTCGAAGCCAGCCTATTCTACAGAGCAAGTTCCAGGACATCCAGGGTTACACAGAGAAACCCTGTCTTGAAAAAATAAGCCATACCAAAACAAAACATTAGCTTCTATTTATTGTACAAATTAAAGGAGTCCATAACTCAAGTTAGGCTCTCATTTTCCTTTAAGATAATTTCTCTTGCTCATATTTCAAGATAAGATATAGGAACAAGTTTGTAATTTTAAAAAAATCTTTCAATTTTTTTTGTTGGAATTGTGTTTAATCCTTGCGTTAATTTGGAAAAAGTTAAAAATTTGATTGTGGAGCATTTCCTTTTGTACTTTCCTCTCTTACAGCAAAACATTCTAACTTTAATCTTCCAATTCTGTCATGTAAATTTGATAATGTATTAATTTAAAATGTCATTAAATGCTATTTTTGTCTATCAAACATCTACACTATATTATATAAACTAACAGTACTTATGAGCATATGTATTTAGAGTTGATAATATCTGTGGTCACACATGAAAAAAAAGAAATGAATAAAACATAGGATTAACATTCATCAAATGCCTAGTCAATATTCTAGTCCATATCCTGATTTAAACAAGCACTATTTTCGCAGAGTTTCAAAAGCTGGAAATGGGAGATCAAGTTGTCAACCATATTTTCTTTTTAACCCCTTCGACATCTCTCCTGGTCTTGTAAATAGCATCCTTTCTCCTGGGTGTACACGAGGTCATAGGTCTTTGACTCTTCTCTTCTTATGAGGAAATTACTTACACTGACTTGGGAATCACTCCACTGAGATCATTTTTCGTCCATCACATTTTAAATATTTAGCCTCCAGATAAAGTGTCATTCCAATGTAGTGCAGGTAAGGACTTCAAAGTATGAATGGATTGTGTATTGGGAGACAGTTCAGCCACACCAGATGTAATTACACATTCTGTAAAGTTTTCAAAGCGTAAGTTTAGACTATTTGGGAAATTACAAATTAGGATATATTGAAAGGCTTAGGTACTTAGCGTTTCTCAGAATATATGCTTCATCTGAAAGAGAGTATTTTGCTAATCTGTAACCTTTCGGTCTGCTTAGGGTTTGTATAAGAAATTCTACAAACTAAAATATATTTTGTTTAATTAAAGAGTTAGTTTCATTTAGAGGATGGTCAAAATGATATCACTGCCATACTGTGTAAACTTACCTTTCCTGGGAGCAAAATTGATTTAGCACACATTTCTGTATCATTAATTTTTGCATAAAGATATTTGATAAGAAAATTTAAGTTCCCAGATATGGAAAGTTATATTTGTGCTGGATACTAGCATGTTAGAATAGATTTAGATACCTTAATCCCTCAGTCTCACTGGGCTTCACTTTTTGGCTATGTAATACCTGACTTTAAGTTCAAGCTTATGCAAATTATTAATTTCAGTCAAATATAATTGATAAAATGCATATTTAAATTCTGTAATTACCTAACTATCACACATGACTCCATAAATACAAATAACTTTTATATTCTAGTTAAAAATTTAAACAATCTTAATTGTTGTTCTCAAAACCTCTTCTGATTTTTCTAAACTGGAAAAAAATTTGTTAAGTGGAGATAATTATAATAAATTACTATTATATATGAATTATGTAAATGAATTTTCTTCAGTCTTAAAATGTTATTAGAATATACAAAATGAATCAAAGCAAACAATAAAATCATTTCTCAATATGTCAAGTTCTCTAATTTATATATCCTGTGTTATATAAAAGAATGGTAGCATTTACATGCTATTTCATATTCCAGAAGAGTTTAAACATCCCATTCTAGCTATGATAAGTTTGACATGCTATTCTTTTTTTTTTAAATGTGCCTAGACTGGGCACCAAAAGGTTGGTTAATCATGACTTCATTTATGTGTTTGTGATCATTTACATATGAGATAGATTTATTCTATATTATCTTATTGGGACCTGTTATATAACATACTACAATTTGTTTACGTTTTCCCCATTGGCGTAAGCTGCATATTATCATTTGTATTATGTCCATGAATGTTTGTAAACTTACCTGATTCTTCTTTTTAAAGGCTTTTAAATTATTTTGTGTTTATGGGTGTCTTGTGTGCATGTACACCTGTGTACCACTACTTGTCTGATGCCTGTGGAAGACAGAAGAGGGTGTTGGGTCCCCTGAAGCTGTAGTGACAGATAGTTGTGACCCACCATGCAGGTGCTAGGAATTGAAATCTGGTCTTTTGGAAGAGTAGCAAATGCTCTTAACTGCTGAGCCATTTCTCTGCCTCCCTGATTATTTTCTTAAGACTAGTTACTAGACTCACTGTAGAAGTATACACATCTTTAAAGGTTTTTACGATACTAAAGTTTCTCTGTAGAAATGATAAAATAATTTAAATGCCACTTGCAGATATCTGTGAAAACACAGAGTTCCCTAATGCCACCTGACAATGTCAGTTATCTATATCTTGTTTCCAGTCATGGACTCACGTAATAATGTTGCTTCCTATGTTATTATTTATGGATACTGACCATTTCAATCATTCAGGGGTTGTATTTTTGTTCATTTTTCCATTAATATGTCCTAAATATTTATAATAATAAAATGGCTAGAATGTTTAATTACGTCCCATGTTCCTTCTAAGCATTTTACATCTATTTAATTACACTCGCACACACATTGGTGGGAGATCAGTAATATTATTGTTCCTACTTGACAAATAAGCCAGGATTTGAAACTAAGATTTGGCTTCAGGGCTCACACTCATAACCCCTATAGAGTATTTTGCACTTTTTAATTATTTTGTGCTCATATTTATTTCCTACAAAGAGATCTTAAATTTATTAAATAGATGCTATTTTTCTTTAAATTTAATTTTAAATCTTTAAAAAAATCCACATGTAACTCTTCTTAGCCCTATCCATCTATCTATCCATGTGTCTGTCATGTCTCTTTTTTTGTGTTATAAAGGCTTCCCTTCAGACTTGTCCTCATATACGCCATTATTGGTGACATTAAATCTGCATGAATTCTGAATGTCATGTATAGATTGTGGTAAAAATCACACATACTTTACCCATTTCTTTGCAAAGTCATTTTACAGCAACATAAGCAAGTGACAGATTTCAACACATTTTTCCTTTATAGAAAGTAGATGGTGGCGACAATAAGGATGTGTGAGTCTAGTGCTGAATCTTTGTGTTGTTATGTTTATGGACATTATGACAACAGTGACAAATCAAGAAACTGGAGCTATGCATCAGCCGGAAGAAAGAGTGAAATAGAATAACTGGCAAGTAAGTCTCTCTGGAGACAGTGGAGGAACATGGTTAAAACTGATGATAACACTGAGTCATTTCATTTTTTTAAATCACATCCAGGTGTCATTTCATTAAAGTTTTTCAATAAAAAGTAATCTGGTGGAAACTCATTTTATATGAATTTGAAACACACACATCTTCTTTTTTAATTGTATAGGAGTTTTAAAAATTCTCACTTTCAATATCAGATTGAAATATCACCCTTATTTTCTTAAAATAGAGGAAATATTGTTTCTAGAATTGCTAATTTTTGATCTTTATTTTGATCAACTTATTTTATGATTTTATTACTGCATGTGATATTTGATATCCTATACTGCTTCAGACCTACATTTAATGTAAAATATTTCAAAGTAAATCGGGAAGAAAATACTCATTCATTTCATTCACTACCCTAGATTTATGAAAGTTCTCTTAATGACAAACAAATAATACTTTTCAAAATTATTACTTCCTTTTTTATTTATTCAAGGTCTCAGATAGCTCAAACTTTATTTGTGTATTTTTATTTTTTGATGTTAAAATATAATTATTATTTAACCCATTCCTTTTCCTTCCTCCAATTTTTCCCATATATTTCCATTCTCTCTCTCTCTCAATTCATGACCTTTGTTTCTTAAATTGTTATTGTTGTTCTCTCTTTCTCACTCTCTCACCTTAGTGCGTTTCAATCTTATAAAACAAGTTTGCTATTTCCATATTTATCCAGACTCTCATATCAAAAAATGTGAGCAATGACAGCAGAAAGGAAGAGTTCATATTATCTCAGGGAAATACTTATACCCATATGATCAAAGTGCAGTTTTGGTTCATTTTCTATTTGGGATGAGGAATGCCACTCTTTCTGCAAAAAGAGACTCCTATAGCCCATCAAACATCATCATCTGGTTTCTGTCTTTCTGTATTGGCAAGTTTCTCCCAGCATGTTCAACAGTTTCTTCTATATATTGCAAATATTTAATCATTGATGTGTCACCCGGATTTTAAGATACAGATTTCCAGATTACTAAACTGTAACCTATGCTATGTTTGCACATGGATGATGGCATGTGCTTAGCAAGTGTACATTTTAAGCAAGGATTATAAATTAATTTAGCTATTCATGTTTACTACTATTGCTACTAATGTTCTGCTTTTGATGATCAGGTGTTGGGCATCTTAAGTGGTACTTCAGATGTTCCAAATAATAGGAAATCCTAAAAATATTTGAGCTAGATTTGGGAATTTATTATTGTAAATATGGAATCCAGGCTTTATGCGGATTAGTATTCAACTTGTTTTTCATCTTTTTTGTACTGTTTGGAATAAGGAAACATTCAAGCTGATGCTCATGGATTTATTTTTCATTTTTAGACATTTAGAGTATAATGTCATTAACTTTGGCTCTTATTTTTGTTTCAGAAAATATTTATGTAAAACATTAAATATGCATATATAGATGAATAGAGATGGCTATATAGAGATACACACATGCATATACACATATAATGACACATATATACACACATACATATACATAATGTGACAAACATATACATACACATATACATATATATGACAAATATATCCCAGCTCTTCCTGGTAATTAGGAGAGAGACAATTAAGCAATCTCTGAATCAGAAGAAATCAAAACAAATAACAAACAGAAAAACAATTTAGCCAACCTTAAAATACATTCATATTAAACTAGTTCAATAACTGGAGGGATTGCATATATACTCCCTGGTTCTTATATGAATTAAAATTTTTGTTTTAAGCTTCAGTTTGTTAAGTATATGTCTTAGTGGTCTGTTAAGGCTTACGTTTATCTATTTCCCCTAAAAGATGGACAAGTAGCCGGGTAGTGGTGGCACATGTCTTTAATCCCAGCACTCGGGAGGCGGAGGCAGGTGAAACTCTGTGAGTTCAAGGCCAGCCTGGTCGACAGAGTGAGTTCCAGAAATGGCACAAAGCTACATAGAGAGAAACACTGTCTCGAAAAACAAAAAAAGATGGACAAATAAAAACAGTAGTGCTAGGCTGAGATTTGCAGTGCAATATGAATTTAAAAGCAAAAGTTCTCTGGGATGGTGAAAATTGTCAGGAGGAACATTCAATGCAAACATTTCAGTCCTCACTTGTCTCCATGGAAACCACAAGTAGTGCCAAGTGCAGGCAGCACAGTGGAGGGATGGTCTTGGTAGTATTGGTTGAAATATTAAGGCAACTCCACATAGTTAAAAGAGAGGTTTATTTTGTGGGGTAACTCACAAGTGAAGGGATAGGTTACAGGGTCTGGGAAAGGTGTAGTGCGGTCTGGTGGTGTTCTCTGGAGAACTCTGCTCAGTCTAGCTCCAGCGTCAAGGGTCCAGGAACCAAGAAAGCTGGCACATCCAGATCTCCAGTCTTCAGGGTCCTCTCTTGGCCCCGCCTTGTAGGCGTGACAGTTACCAAAGCCTCAATGGGGGTTGGAACTTCCAGATCAAAGTTGGAATGGCTACCCACTACACTGCTGCCTTCAAGGTACCTCCTAAGACCCCAGAGATGTCCTGCCCACTGAAGTTCTTCACAGGGACTCCTCAGTAACCATGGTGGAAATATATCTTAGTTTTGTTTGGCTGCTAAAATAAAGCAACATCCGCTGAATAACTTACCACCAATAGAAATACATTCTTCACAGTTGTTTACAATGAGAAGGCCACTGTCAGACTCAGTTTCTGGTGAGAGCCTACCTTCTAGCTCATAGTTAGTACCTTCCTGTTCTGAGTAACATGGAGGAAGTTGGGAGTGAACTCTAATCAGCTCCCTGTGAAGACATTTGATGCCCTTCATGAAAATCTCATCTCTTCAGTTTAGTCACTCCTCCCAAACCTCATCTCAAGAATTAAATTTTGACATCTATAATCTGGACAGACAGAAACGTTAATGAAATATGTGTTATTAATATCCAGGGCTCCTCACTCTCTTGACCTGGCTAAAGTGTCTCAAAACTCCAGAATACATCTCTCTCACACAGCTCACTCTTTCTTTCTACCATTTAGAGCATTTGAACCTATTTTTCCATGATAGCTCCCGTATCTTAGCAGATGTATTCTCACTAAAATTCTTTCAAATTTAATCCCATTTCCACATTTTTCATTCCAGAGAATCCTAATTTACAAAACCTGAAAGAAATAAATAGCCTGTAAAAGACACTGTTCTATTTAATTTATGTATATATATATATATATATATATATATATATATATATATATATATATATATATATTTTTTTTTTGGTTTTTCGAGACAGGGTTTCTCTGTGTAGCTTTGGTGCCTCTCCTGGAACTCACTTGGTAGCCCAGGCTGGCCTCGAACTCACAGAGATCCGCCTGGCTCTGCCTCCCGAGTGCTGGGATTAAAGGCGTGCGCCACCACCGCCCGGCTTAATTTATAATTTTTATCTCTATTGTTCCTGGCAGTTTTCATATTAATTAAATACTCACTTATCAATTTATATCTCAGTTCTTCAGTTGTCTCACAAAATAAGACTTTGCAGCTTAAAAATAGAAGTTGTGCTTTTGGTGGGAAAAATAATTTGTAGGAGATTTAGATTACAAATTGTTATGATGACACAGCAGAAGACTGATAAAAATATAGTTAAAGCAAAATTTCAAGTGACTGCTCTCAGGGATTTAATAAGCTTGTTTCCTAAAATTATTCTAACAGCAGCAGGATTTTTTTCACAAAAACTCAACATTTCACGTCCTGATTCTTATATCAAATTTAATTGTTATTTTTTTGTTTTTGGTGAGGGTGATTATGATTAATTCATTCATTAGTCCATATATTCATTAAACACTCTGTCCTAGTGGTCAGGCTAGGTCCTGAGTCTGTCTCTCAAATATTAGGTCATAATTAGAACTGAACTTTGTTTTGTGTTGAATTTGACATTTGGAACACAAGTTTAAGTAAATGCCAAACTTTAACTCTGAAGATGTAGCAATTTCCTCTG
Organism: Peromyscus californicus insignis; assembly: GCF_007827085.1. Taxonomy (NCBI): domain Eukaryota; kingdom Metazoa; phylum Chordata; class Mammalia; order Rodentia; family Cricetidae; genus Peromyscus; species Peromyscus californicus. Next base: position 39,870,671 of record NW_026294469.1, read on the forward strand.
TTTGAAACTGTTTGTCCTTTTTGGTTCTGCATAAAAACATTTATACAAACTTCTGGAGGTTGCTTCCCATAACTAAGTTGTGTAAATCCAATATTACCACAAAATCCTACAAGAACAGGATATGATTCATACTTTGCTCAACTCTTAATTTCTGATTCTTTGATTTTTTTTTTTTATTTTACTCATGTGGACACATTAGCTCTAACATCAGCAATGACATCTTACATGCACGATGAGTCTCTTTCTTTACTGTCTTTGGTGTAGTCCAATGTAGACAGATTAAAGGTGTTTGTGTCAAATCATTCACATATCAATTTTGACAGTGGATGTTAACCTAGAAGGCTACTCCCACAACTTGGTATCACCACCCTTCTGTGCTGGGGATGTCTTTCTGTATGCTGTGAATGTGTTGCTCTGATTGATTGATAAATAAAACGCTGATTGACCAGTAGCCAGGCAGGAAGTATAATATAGGCAGGGTAAGCAGAGAGGAGATTCTGAGAAGTGGAAGGCTGAGTCACAAGAAGCTGCCAGCCATAAGAAACAAGATGTAAAGATACCAGTAAGCCACAAGCCAAGTGGCAAGGTATAGATTTATAGAAATGGGTTAATTTAAGATGTAAGATCTAGCTAGCAAGAAGTCTGAGCCATTAGGCCATAAAGTTTAATTAATATAAGCATCTGTGTGTTTACTGGGGTCCAAGTTGCTGCAGGACTGATAGGTGCGAGAGATTTGTCCTGACCATGGGCCAGGTGGGACACAGGAAAATTTCAACTACACTTCTGAGTCTTAACATAATTCTTTGACCTCAATGACTATAGGTCACTTACCATTTCTGTGAGTTTACACTGAGATTCAATACTGTTGCCTATCCTTAAAAGGGATATAATGTACTAATATAATGTACTCTTCTGATACATGTCTTTAGTCAAGATGAACACACACCTTGTCTTCCTATGTCTGCTGCTCTCCCCTTCTCAAAAGTTTCCAGTGCATGACTAGAACAGAATTCTCCTGATACATATCCATGCCAATTTCTTTGTTGTGTCTCTATTATTACCTAACATATGATGAATTTGTCTACAAAATTCTTACAGTAGTGTCATGGCATTACTCAAGTACAGAAAGGAACTGAAGTTATAGAAAAAAATGTACAATTCTCCCTATAATTATTTCCCTAGAGTAAAAACCTTCTACAAAGGATCTCATAAGTTGAAAATTATGTGTATAACATTTAAGCCAGATAATTTATTGAACAAAAGGATTTGTTGGTTGGTTAGATGGCTTAGAAGTTAAGAGCTTGTATTGCTCTTACAGAAGACCTGATTTTATTACCTTTTATTGATGTCAGCTGGCTCACAACGACTTGTAACTCCATGGCCAGGGAGTCTGATGCCCCATTCAGACCTCCTAAGGCAACTTCACTTGTGCACATAACCACCCACAGAAAGGAAGACTGATAGACAGACAGACAGATACACACACACACACACACACACACACACACACACACACACACACACACACACACTCACACACCAACACAACTTTTAAACTAGAATTTAAGAAAGATTAAAAGAAATATTTTTCTTGTTTCCCTAACTTAAGTAGGATGAATAGGAAAAGAAGGAAGGACTTGATCCATTGATGCATGGGATTTTTTTTTTTGAACTTAAAATTCATTTTAACTGAAGTTCAACTTCAGTACATGCACGTGGAGCATCTATGAGTATATATGAGTGAGGGACCATGAGGAAACTGATATCCATGTGCTGGACTTCCACACCTGCACTCTGAGAAGGTCCTTTTGTGGAGAGATGTTTCTGTTCCTCCATGCTACAAGTCTTCCAGGGGCCAAAGGGAAACGGATGCCTTGTGTCAAAACTCTTGTTTAATCAGAACCCTTCCTCCAATCAGTCTCACAGAAAGACTCTTTAGCAATAATTATTTTTGTTTTTTCCAAGTTTTGGATTCTTATTTATAATAAATTATTCTATTCTGAGGAATTTGTACCACAAATAATTGTTCTAGTAGCTATCATAATTCATTTTGAAGTTTACAGTAAACCATTATGCATAGAAAAATTTTAGTATAAATTCATCTTTAATCATGTATTTGTTACAAATTATAGTATAAAAGAAATCTAATATAAAATATAGAATAATGCATATTACAATAACTTATCTTCATATATCAAACATATAAGTGCATTAGAATAAAAGCCTGTTGGAGAAACAGAAATAGAATTTTATCAAGGGAAATACAGTAAAACACTTTAGTATAAAAATGATTTGTTCATATATTTTAGATGATGTCAATTATATCCTATAGGTTCACATGACTTAGGTATCATGAAATCTGCTTAGAAAGTGTATACAGACAGATCTTCAATTAAGCCTGGGCTGTCTCTTTGGAGTCAAGGTATTTACTCTTCAGCTAGAATACTCCTCAGCCAGTGGGTCACTTTTCTCCCCACTATAGCTATTATAGAACTCTATTCTCAGCCTCTGTTGTTCTTCCCAGCCGAGATGTTCATTTCCATTCTGTTCCCATATTTAAATGGTCCCCTCCTTTAGAGGTTGACCTAGATTTCAAATACTCAGTACAGTCTTTCTGAATCATGCTAACACCTGTTTATCTTAACTTTTTGGAATTACAATAAAATGCACAATGCATAAAGATTATTTGGACATTTAGCCAAATGCAATCTTCAATTTGTACATAATATCATTTATGTGTTTGTTCACTGATGTCAGCAAATAAAATAGTGTTATAGATTGAATGTTTGTGTCCTTAACATTTCACTGTTGAGTTCTTACCCACATGGCAATGGTACTAGAAGGGAATCTAGAGGAGGTAATTAGGTCATGAAACAGAGCCTGTAGGGATGCTATTAGTATCCCAATAAGAATCTAAACAGGGTGGCTTCTGTTTCTTGTCTGGGCTATGAAAATAAAACAATAATTCTGCAGCTTGCAACATGGAAAAAAAATTACCAGAACCTCAACATGCTGGCACTTAGACTGTGGTAACTTGATATAGCAGTCAGAATTTACTAATATAAATACCGAAGCTTTTAGAGCATAGGGATACTGACCAAATTATACTGCCTGGAATGATACTATGAACAGAGTGATGTCTAAGAAGAATGTGTTGAAATAATAATTAAAAGGAAATAATTCTTTTCTGAAGGTTGGATATAGTAAGTATTGTCAGGATGGCAATTGACAATTGCAAAACCTTTGAGGAAATAGCAGGTTTTTATATCCTAAAAGTTCTAGAGCCAGTGTTACAGTTTGCTGGAATGAGCAGTCATTTGCAGGCTAGGGCTTGAAAAATGCAAAGCGTATGCTCTTGTCCAAGTATATCTCCCTGAAAGCCGCTGTTGCTGTGCTTAATGCTAGTATATTAATTGTTTAGAGACTTCAAAGCCCAAATAAAAATGCAAATGCTCTCTGGAAGAACATTTTAGCTGATATTGCTTTATCAGATTACTTAGCCTACTTGCCCAGCCCTCTCTGTGGTATTAGAATAGACAGAGATGAGGGAAATAAGTGAAGGGAAAGGCTCCGAGCATGCAGCTCTGTCTGTGGAAGGCAATGTCAGGGGAAATATTTTGGGCAACAAGGCTGTGTGGTAAATGTGCTGAATATGTAAGAAGGAGCAAAGTGCTATCCGCCATAAAACAGTGGGCACAGAGAACAGCTGTCGAGTGAGCCAGATCTGTTCTAGAGCAAAGTGTGGTGTGTAAGTTTGATGAGTGAGTATTAGTAGGACCTTCTATTTAGTGAAGATGGAAGATGTCTTAATGGTGAGATGAAAGATACTACCTTGAAATGTTTCTTCACCATGAGCCTTACACAGCTGCTTACATCACTAAAACTACATTCACCTAGGTATTTTGGATTTTTTCATTTATTACATGTGAAAACGAATGTTTCCTAAAGTCCCATTTATTGGGACTGGGCAACTGGTCTTACTCAGAAAGTCCTTTCTTGAGCCTATATCAGGAGGTGTAATCTCTATTCTGTCTTCTCAAATATTCAGATTTTTCAGTTTGACATTGAGATCTTTGATCCATTTGGAATTGATTCGTGTACAAAGGGAGCAAGAAGGATCAAGTATAACTCTTCTTCACGCAGATATCCAGCTCTTGCACCATTTGTTAAAGATGCTGTATTGTCTCCAGTGGATGTTTTGACATCTTTGTCCAAATCAGATGGCTGGAGGTTCATGGACTTGTGAGGGTCCTCAGTTCTGTTCGTTGATCAATATGTTCGATTCATGACAGAACCCTGCTGCATTTCCACCCCAGGTTTTTAGTAGAATTTAAAATCAGGAATAGTGATGCTTCTAACAGTGTTTTTATTGATGAGTATTGCTTTTGGTTATTTCGGTCTGTTTTGCTTTCATATAAGTTTTTTTATACTTCTGTTAAGAATCATTTGAGGATTTTTTTTATTTTTGAGATTATATTTACAGCATTTTCCCCTCTTCTTACCTCCCTCGAAATCCTCCCATATAGCTCTCCTGATTCTTTTTCAAATTAATGGCCTCTTTTTTCATGAATTTCATGGGTCTTTCTCTCTCTCTCTCTTTCTCTCTCTCTCTCTCCCTCCCTCCCTCCTTCTCTCTCTCTCTCTCTCTCTCTCTCTCTCTCTCTCTCTCTCTCTCTCTTTTGTTTTGTTTTGTTTTTTTGAGACAGAGTTTCTCTGTGTAGCTTTGGAGCCTGTCCTGGAACTCTGTAGACCGGGCTGGTCTTGAGCTCACAGAGATCCACCTGCCTCTGCCTCCCTAGTGTTGGGATTAAAGTTGTACACCACCACCATATGGCTCATTAACTGTTATATGTATACCTTGACTGAAATGAACAGTTCTCTAAATGGACCTAATACCTACTCAGCAAGAAGGAAACTATGCCTGATGCTGTGTAGGAATTGTTGTGGAGATTGTTTTGATTCTGTGGATTGCAAGAAGCCTATTTTCAAAATCTTAATTCTACATATTAATGTTCATGTGTGTAGGAGGTTTCTGCATCTTCTGGTGTCTTCTTCAACTTCCCCAGTGTTTTAAAGTTTTCATTATTTAGGTCTTTATTTCTTTGGCTAGGTATGTATCAAAGTGTTTGTTTTCTAGGCTAATATCAATGGAATTCTTTGGAGAACACAAATGGAGTTTTTGAGGATTCTTTCTTTCTTGGTATATTTGACATTGGTACATAAAAAGGGTACTGATTTGGGTCTCTTTCTTTTATAATTTGCCACTTTGTTGAAATTGTTTATCAGCTTTATGAGTTTCCTGGTGGACTCTTCTGGATCTCTCATGTGCTGAATTGCGTTGCCTGCAAATAGAAATACTTTGATGTGTTCATTTCCTATCAGTACCCTTTTTAATTCTTTCCCTTGGCTTACTTATGTAGCTAGTACTTTAAGCACTATATTGAAAGGAGTAGTGTATATCTTATTCCTAATCTCAGTGGAAATGCTTCGAGTTTGTCCTCCATTTAACATGAGGGTAACGATTGTTTTGTCATACATGGCCTTTACGATGTTGTGATACTTTTTCTCCCACCCTAGTATCCCAAGGGTTTTATCATGAAGGGTTATTGGATTTTGCTACAGGCATTTTGGAATCAACTGAAAGAATCATATGATTTCTGTCTTTGAGTCTAATTACAAGATGAGTTATATTTATTGACTTACATAAGTTACCATCACTGAATCTCTGGGATGAAGCAACTTAACCGTGGTACATGAACTTTTTAATAAGTTATTAGGTTTTGTTTGCAAGCATTTTATCAAGAACTTTTAAATCAATATCTGTACTGCAAAGCAAACCGTCAATCAACTGAAGAGACAGCCTACAAAATATATTAAAAAAAAAACTCTGACACCTACTTATCTGACAAAGGATTGGTGTTTAGAATATATACAAAGAACTCAAATAACTAAACATCAAGAAAAAAATGAAATAGCAATGAAACAACTCAAAAAGTAGATTATGGATCTGAAAAGAGTTTTCAGAAGAAATACAAATAGATAAAAAAAAAATCTGTAAAGGTGTTCATCATCTTAGTCATCAGGAAATTACAACTTAAAACTATCAGAATGGTTATGATTAAGAAAAGAAAATAAATTATGGTGAGGATGTGGGAAATGAAAATCCCTCATGCACTGATAGTGGGAGGGCAGATTGGTGCAGTCACTATAGAAATCAATGTGGCACTTCCTCAAAACACTAGCTATACCACTCCTGGGCATATATCCAAAGGACCTGTCTCCTACCATAGAGGCACACATTCATGCATGTTCATAAATATTTTATTCCCAACACCTTGGGAATGGAAATAAGCTTGATGTCCACCAGCTAATGATGGGTAATAAACATGTAGTACCTAGACACAATGTAACTTATTCATCTGTGAAGAAAATTGAAATCATTAAGTTTGTAGGTAAATGCACTAAGATCAAACCAGTCAACATACTAGAATGGAAGTGAAAAAGTTCACAAGCCAGTACTAACTGAGGAGAAAATGGAGGAACAATGGATTGTTTCCACAGGGCAGTATCTTTAAAGGTGTGTCTCCTGGTAGGTAGACTGCTGTCCAGTAGATGGCCCCATATCCATGAGTACATGGTTAGCACTAACTGGATTCAAAGTATTATTACAAAAAAAAAAAAAAAAAAGGACACTAAGTTGAGATGTGGGGAGCAGATCTAAGAGGAGTTAAGGGGAGGAGTTGATGGAGAATATGATTGAAATGCATTATAGGAAATTTTCAAAGAATTTCCAAATTTAAAGAGAAAATTATGTTAAGCAAAAAAAGTGATAAATTAAGAAGAGTGGACATGTCTCTGTACGTCAAATTAGTGTTCTAGTGCAAGATATACACTTGAAATATCTTGTACATTTTCACAGCAAGAGTTGAGGCCTAGAGACATGACAGTGTGGTTAGGAAAAATTATAGCTCTTGTACAGGACCTAGGTTTGATTCTCAGCACCCATAACTATCTGCAACTCCAGTTCCATGGGTTCAGTCATTCTCTTCTGATTTCTGTAGACATCATGGACATACATGAGACTGATAGACATGAACACAGTGAGAACCCTCATACACATAAAATAACAATAAGTAAATCTAAAAATGAGTAAAGATTTAACTAGATATTTCCTCAACAAAGCCATAAAAATGGTCAACAGATGCAAGAAAAGATGCTCAGAATCATTACTTGTCAGGAATATGCAAACCACAGGCATAATAGGATGCCACTTCACATCTGTGGAAATGGCTATTAGCAAACTCAGGATAGATAAGTATTGGTAAGTATCTGTAGAAACTTGTGTTCAAGTTCTTGTGTACAGTTGGCAGTAGTGAAAACTGATACAGCTGCTATGAAAACTATAAAGTTTTATTAAGTGAAAATGAAACAATCATATGATATAGTAACCCCAATTTTGGTTGTACATCTCTAATCTTGGTATTAGACTCTCAAAAGAATACCCAGCTCCCACAACTGCAGCACTATTGATATTAGGTAAGACAGACATGATCCGGGAAGGCTAATGCAACATATACATACAGTGTAATATTATTAAGCTTTCATATATGGTAACATGGGTGAAGATAGAACACATATGATAAATAAAATGTACTAGTCAGGCAGAGACAAATACTATATGATTCCATTTATGTGAAGCTTCTAAAATACAACTTTTAGAAATGAGAGAGTCGAATGGTGGTTGTAGGCAATGAGGAAAGGCGAAAAGAAGTTTGTCTTTAGTATGTACAAAAATTCCAGGTATGCATACTGTTTGACTAAGAGGAATCTGCCATATTAATATTGTTCTGGTAGTTTCCAAGATGTTAAAAATCATTAGGTATCAGGTTGTTTGTTTGTAACAGAATAGCCCAGACTGACATTGAACTGACAACAATTGTTCTGCCTCGGCCTCCCAAGTTCTACAACTCCAGGTGTGAGCCATTACACCCTGTCTGTTAATGGACTGATGGGGACAACGACAGTAAACGCAGAGTCAAGAGTGAGACTGTCTAAGAAAAAATGTATAGATGCACACAAAACAGTAGAAGATGCACTTTGCCTCCCAGTAAGCCAGAGCACATGGCACCTGCATTAACACCTAGTTGCTTTGGGTGTTTAGTCCTGTTGTTATTTCCCCTGAGTGGAGTTTCTTTGATCCATTTGTTTTTCTCCACAAACATTCATATTTTGCTCAGTTTTGTCCACTTGCAAAGCTTACGTGTTTTACTGGTACCCAGTTGTAAGGGAAAAAATAAAGACGAGTTTTGTGACTTTAGCTTCTACAGGGGAAAAAATGCTCTGCTAATCCAATACAAAATCACTAAAAGAGCCCCATCAAAACTGATAAAGTTTGAGAAATTATTCCACGAGCACAAATAGATAAGAAGATGTCAAAAAAATGAAAAAGGAATTAAGAAACTGATTTAGAGAATAATAATAAATACCTATAATGCTTATCTAATACATTATGATACAAAATTTTATTTTTTATTGAGGAATGGAGAGATATTTCAGAGGTTAAAGCACTTGCCATTCCAGCTTGAAGATCTGAGTTCGGATCCTCCAATATCCACATGAATGGAGGGGTGCGTGGCAGTTCACACGGTGATCCCCGGAGCAAGTTAATAAGACCAGTTGCATCAATGAGTTCTGGTTTAATTCAGATACCCTTCTTCAATAAATAAGGCAGAGAAAAAAATCTAGGATAATATCCATCAACCTGGAGTCTCCACATAAATGTTTCTGCATGTGTGTGAGCACATCTATGCACACACACACACACACACACACACACACACACACACACACACACACTCACACAGGGAAATGGAAAAAAATGGATTAATTTCCAGAACTCTGTTCCACTTCAGAGCTTTCCATATGGAGGGTACTTGATTGGAAGACTGAGTTTTAACTGAAGAGGCACACTGATTCTATCACGCTTGCTTCTTTTCTTATATTTTCTGTGCCCTTGCAATTTTTTTCTAGGTCAAAATCCTTAGCTTTGGGATTTCTCTTTTCCCCCTTTTCTATCTTTTGATGCATGAGGAACTTTTCTGTAAGAAGTCTTTCTCCAGATGCTTCCCCAGGGCACCATTAAAAAGGGAGGGCAGCGGGTTCTCCCTGCTCATTCTGTGAGTCACTATATGGCTATATGCGTCATGAGGTGAACCGTGAAGGCAATTCATTCTGACAATACTATCCCACGACCAAGAACCATGTGAGGCAAAGAAAGAGGCCAAATGTGCAGATAAGAAGGAATTGGCCTCAGGGGAGTTTATAGCATGCACATACTAGGCAAGGATATAAACAACTGCATTACAATGGCATAATGAAGAAAACTAATAATTACCATGGAAACATGAAGGGGCAAGATTATCTCCAGGAGAAGTTGGACCAACAGTATAGTCAGAGCACATAAAAGCTAAGACTTACAGTGTGAAAGTGACTTGGATAGTAGATCCAAGAGCCAACGTATTGAAGGAGTATCCTACAGTGGATTCAAATAAGAAAAAGAGATTCTGTGTGAGAAATAGCCTAATCATCAAAATACTTGAGTATATAAAATAATACATTGAGATCCAACAAATGCAGCCTGTGTAGTCTCCTGGTGAACAGATGTATAGGAAGTCTGGAGAATCTCCAAAGCAAAAATGTGACCCATGATTAGTGTTAAGCTGTGTGTATGTGTGTGTGTGTGTGTGTGTGTGTGTGTGTGTGTGTGTGTGTGTGTGTGTGTTTCCCCTTTTGAGAAGAAAATCAACACCCTAAAAATCCTGGGAATTTAACTCCTTGCCTTTTAATAAGACTATTACTATTTAACTATTAGAAACCATATTCTTTTGCAATTAATTCTACATTCAGAGGCTAAAAGGGGTCCGTATGTTTCACATGTTGAATCGATGTCATTTTACCCAGCAGAAGTGATCTCATTTTATGCTTAGAGCTTTGCATCTTTCAGATATAATGACAAGCACTGTGGAGATAATGGGCCAGATAAAACTGTTATGAAAGGCACAGAAGCATAAGGTTTCTGGATGTCTCTAGCCCTCTATTCTTTCGGTTTCTTCTGGAAATGGGTGGTTACAATCTTGCCCTTGTCCTTGTTTTCAGTAATGGTGACAAGCTGCTCCAATTAAAGCATTTACAACAACAATTTTATTCCAAACATATGTGCGACTGAATGTGTTTTTTAAATTAATTTTCCATTGCTCTTTTGTACAAATTAGAGTTTCATCATGGTACGTGTGATATGTAAAACAAATTATTAGAAGCCAGAATTTCTGACAAAAAGAAATTACTTCCTCATTAAAATTTATACCATATTAAATATTTAAATAAAACAGGATTAACTTCCAGAACAATAAAAATCTTTACTGGTTTATTATCATTAAAAAGTAAAACCAAAGGATTGTAAGAGCAGAAGTATAAAAACTATTATCTTAATGGCACATGTGTGCTTTAGAAAATATTAGATTAAATTAAGAGTATTTTTTCTTTAGAAGGAGTAGAGCAATGCCTCCACTCTCCAATACCTTGCTTCACACTCTAAACACATACACAAACTTGCTGGAGAGCACTGACACACTATAGTGTTAATTGAATATCTAATGAGCCACATTTCTGGTTTATCGCCCTGGATTATTTCTATGTGCTATAAGCTTTTCATATCTAAATAATTTGTGCCAAGTATTTTGCAAGGATTGAAAATTTCTCAGTAGCCCATAGAATGAAAATTTAAGGTTTTGAGCTATAACACTTAATAATTGCACTAAGACCAACACAACACAGAACTCCATTTCCATCTGCATTCCCGTTTGTTGCACAGAATTAATTATTCTCTACGCAGCCCATGCTAAGACACCATGGCTTTTTACCATTATTAGTTTGATTTCCTAGAATATGTTCCTGACAACTATTACATTCTCCCTTCAATGTCTTCTTCACAAAGCACTTTGAGTGTAATAAATTTTTAAAACATTAATGTAGTCTAGAAACGTGCTTTTCTAATTCCTAGTCTCAACTCAGACTTCTGAAAAATAACCTTCCTGGTGGATATTTTTCTTACAGTTTTTCAATTATCACATTCAACTTCACAGAATTCATTACCAGTCTTCCATTGTTCTAGTTAGTAACAAAAAAAAATCATAGATTAAAGGACATTGCGATTCATTCTTAGATTCTTTCCAATTGTAGTCTCATGATGAGCCTTGTTTTCCTTTGCATGGATATCTGTTTATGTCTCACTTATGGATTAATAATAATTTGTATCTCCAATATTAACATTGGTGTGCATAGAGGAAAATAGAATGTGAGGCATCAGGCCCAATTTCGTCTTTACAATCCAGCATAACATTTGTCTTTCATTATGAAAAAGAATCATGGCCTAAATCAAAAGATAAAATAAAACTAATTCCAGCAAAGTATTAAAAAGATTATATACTATGACCAAATGGGATGAGTTGCAGGAATAAAAAGTTGGTTTTAATATCTAAAAGTCAAACAATATAATCACCATAAAATAGTGTAGAGCACACAAAAAAACTTCATGATCTGAAATAACTTAGGTGCAGCTCTATAAAGCTATTTCCTCAACCTGACAAAGAACATCTATGACAAATCTAGGGGGACATGATGCAAATAATAAAGACCAAATGCTTTTGATGGTGATCAGGAATAACAAAAGTATATCCATACTGTTCTCGTTAGGTTTCTGGTTCCATGATTAACACCATGACCAAAAGTAACTTAGGGAGGAAGGGGCTTACTTAGCTTAAACATCCCAATCACAGTCGATCACTGAAGGAAGTCAGGGCAGAAACTCAAGGCAAAAACCTGGAGGCAGGATTGAAGCAGAGCCTATGGAGGATTACTGCTCTACGTGGCTTGCTGTTACACAACCCACAACCACATGCTCAGGGATGTTACCACCCACAGTGGGCTGGCCCCTTTCATATTCATCACTAATTAAGAAAATGTCATATAGTCTTGCCTACAAGAAGCCTGGTGGAGGCATTTTTCTCAATTAAGGTTCCATCTTCCCAGATGACTCTAGCCTTGACAAGTTGGCAAAAGCTAACCAAAACATATACGCACACCCCAGGAACAACATACATATAAACATACACACACACACACACACACACACACACACACACACACACACACACACACACACACACACACACCGCACACGCACCAGGGACAAGTAAAGAGCACATTGTATGACAGACTTCCTGAGAAAACAGAACACACACTTCTGCTAACCCCAGAATGAGAACCCAGGACACATTCAAATAACTACTGCAATAAGGTCCTAACTGGTGAACTAATGAGTTTATTGGAACATGGCTGAAACGGGGGTGGGGGGTGGGGGGTGGGATGTGTGGCCTACAAGCTCCAGAATTAACTCAAAAGTGGCTGCATCACTACAAAGCCCATGTCAGCTCCAACGGCAACCCTCTGGTACTCATCACAGGTTGCAGGAAGCTCCAACTTCCAAACACGTCTTTCTTTCTGCAGTTTGGCTGCCTGAGTATCTATTCCTTGAGAATGTATAATCCTTTTATAAATTGGTAGGGACTCCCAAGCATGTAGTCTTCCCACATACAGAATCTGTTTTTTACCCCCTGTATGCCACCTCAGATTGCCCTTCCTTCGTGGGACAATGTTTCAATCTGGAGGGAATGTTGGAATTAAGAACATGCCATACACCGGAGCATCTATTCTTTCCATTTATATTTAACACCCAGAACAGTTAAAGAACATGAAAAAATAAAATAAAAAATTGGACACACAAAAAAAAGCCAAATTAGGTCTGTTCGCACGGCAAAATCTTATATATAAAAATCCTAAGTAATCTGTTGAAAAGTTTAGAACTAATTAATGAATGTGACCTGGTGTCAGATGAATTTGGTGGAAGATGAGTATGATGAAGTTGCCCTATAGATATCATAAACATTAACTCACATTGGATTTCAGTCCAAGATATGTGTGTGTGTTTATGTGTTTAAAACTATAAAGATCTTAGAAGAAATTGAAAGGATTAACCATAATTTAGGCAATCGTTTCTTAGATGAGAGAACAAAAGTGTAAGTGAACCATTAATGGGTTTTCTAGATTTTATCAGGGGAGGTTAAGATTCAGGAGAAAAGGGTTTATGACAAATTCCTCTTGAAAGTATTGTAGTAAGCACCCCACTTGTATCCACTCATGTCATAAATTCACTTTTTACCTCTCACATGTTTTTCCACTACTCTCTCAACTTTTCTTCTTCTGCCTCACCCTGTTTTCTGACATCCTTGATACAGATACATAGAATTTCATGATATTCTTACAAATATGCTCATTTGAAGTGTCTACTGCCCCCCAACCTGGACATTCAGCTTCCAGGAAGTTATTATGGTCCATCTCAATAAAACTGGTAGCTGTAAACAATTTGAATGAAAAAAAACTTTGTTCCAGAGAAACTGACACTGTGGGTTTTTTGTTGTTTTGTTTTGTTTTGTGTATGTGTGCCTGTGTGCACGTGCGTGCATAAATGTGTGTGTGTGTGTGTGTGTGTGTGTGTGTGTGTCTGTGTCTGTGTCTGTGTCTGTGTCTGTGTCTGTGTGTCTGTGTTCTATTCAGAAAGACCAAGCATTCTGAAGTCTCAGGAAGTTTCTCAATTCATGTGTTCTGGTCTTTGGCAAGAGAAAACACATAACATATTAATTGCTGGTGTATTATAATACAACTTCTTGAAAGACTGTTCTAAAATACCTCAAGGTCTCCCTTTCAGTAGATGTTGAACTGTTTTCAGTGTTTCTTTCTTATGGTTTATAATTCAGGTAATTTTAAAGTGATGAGGTACTTAATAAAGACCATGAATTTTGTGACCATAAACCTCATGGCCGTAGTATTTTCTCAGGAATATAAATTTCTAAATCAGAAGAAATATTAGGCAAGTTGGTACAGTGCTAAATAAGAAATATCAGAAGATATGAGTAGTTATTACTGCTCTTTGAAGTGTGGAGGGAAATAAAATCAAAACTATAGACAGAATATGTGTTTGTTTCAGTAAGAACAAATCTCTATCTATTAGGAAGTGCTCTAGCTGCCACGAGAAGATTTGTTACTCAATTATATAGCCATACAGAGTGCTTGAGGCAAGATATTGTTGCTAGCACACCAGGCAGAAATTGGTATAAGAAGTCAGCTTCAGTGATGACCAGTTTGTGTCTTAGTACCCATGTACGACCTCCATTCGTTCTACTGTCCACTTCATTAATGAGCTCATGAAGCAAGCTGTAAGGTCATTGTGGGGAGCAGCTGATGGATATCCTTATAGTAGTTTATCTTATTCATTCAGCTATTGAGTGCAAGCGCAGCAGCTGGATGAGAGCTGCACAGGACAAAGTTCCTCCCATACTCTGAATTCAAGATGAAAACTTTGCAAATTTTTTGTCGATTCTTCATTCTGTTTATTTAAATTTACTTGTTTATTTATGTTGTATGTGTATGTATAGTTGAACCAGGGCTTGAACTCAGGTGGTCAAGCTAAGTGTCAAGGGACTTCATCTGCTGAACCATCTCATCTGTGCTACATTCTCCATTGACATAGGAATTGTCGTTCAGAATAAATTAAATTTCAAAGAAAGAATGCCTTACCTATAAGGAAATGAGGAAATTTTGCCCAATAGAAAAGATGCTAAATTTTGAATTTTATGAGTATATGATACTTTCAATAGATGCTAAATTTTGAATTTTATGAGTGTATGACACTTTAAATAGATAATCAATCACAGTAGAAAACTTATAAAAAAGAAAAGGCTTTCAACTGAATGTCAGGAAATTTTATCACCTTGAATATTTTCATCAGAAACAAGTGAAAATTTTAAATCAATGTTCAAAATATTGAACTTAAGAATTATTAAAAGCAATAAAGTAAGCCAAAGGAAAATAATTGAAGCAATTTTTGATAATTATAGGTGGAACAAATATAGTTTCAACAATTTCAGAATCTGCTTCTCTGAAAGGGTTAATAAAATAGCAAAATTTTAGATAGTTTAATCAAGACTTATTATTTTTAAATATAACATTAATTTACAAAATCATGTAATTTAGTAGGTAGTAAAAAGAAATGCTTGTAAAAAATAATCAGTGTCCACGAACCAGAATGAAAATGTAATTTAAATTCCTACAGAGTACTTATCAAAATTCTCAAAAAGAATTCGAAATATCAATGTTCTTATTGTAATTATAAAATTGGGTCATTTGATTAACATAGCTCCTTACAAAAGAAACAATTGATGTTACAAATAAATTTTACAAAAGATGCAAGTGATTGATCTCAATTTTCAATAGCATCTTTCATAGGAAGCCAATTGAGGCTAGTAGCTTTGGTCTATAATCCCAATTACTTGAGAGGCTGAGGCAGAAAGATCACAGTTCCTAAACTAGAAAATGAGCTCCAGGTCAGTCTGTTCTTTTTAATGAGACTTTATCTCAGAAGTAAATAACTGCTGGCAATATTACTCAGTGGTACAGTATTTGCCTGGTATGCATTCAGGTCCAGATACAAGTGGTACTTAAAAGACCCTTTCTGGGGGTGTGGGGCAATACAGAGGAAGAAAGAGGGAGGTGGAATAAATAACACTAAAAATGTTTGAAAAAGCCCTAGAGAATCATATTATTTTATGTTTATTTAAAATTACATATCATATATGTGTGTATACATGTATACTTATAAACATATATATTTATATATAAAATGAAGTTATTCTACTTACTGTGATAATATTTATCATAACTATTTATCAAAAATCCATAACTATTTATCAAAAATCCCAGTGCCATGCTTGGGAAACCTCCTTTCCAGTTTTTGATGAGGGATATTGGAGATTCAAAATACTATAATCTATTGCCATCGCTCTTGGTTGCTACCAAGAAATTGTAGGTAAGGCCTTATTGCTGAAGACACCACTCCCTTCAGATACAGGACTTAGAGGTGTTGAACTAATATGACCCAGAAGCCTCCCCCTGAGAACTAGTTCTCAGAGTATCCAAATGTGTTATGAAGATTTCCCAGGGTTAAAGCATTCAGTGCTATTATCCAGCTGTAAAACCTATGAACCACAAAGATGATTACAAAGATATGACATCTCCAAATGTTCGACTATGGAACTGATGTACTAGGAGCAACTAACATCCATGTAATTGGATTTCAGGACTGAAGATAATTCATTCCTGGCACTGTAGACCTATGGGTAGGGAAGTCATGGATCTTAAAGGGAAATCTGCTACTAACACTTTCCTGAACTACCATTCAGATAAGTGAGGCTCTCATACTTCATCAATGAAGCTTCTCTCTGTGTGAGTCAGAGACCATCACAGAAACCCAAAACTGGTCAAAATGCAGAGAACAACTGACTTTGGGCTGTGCAGCCTTGATTATTACAGCTACAACACAACTCCTACAAAGGCTCAAGGGACAACATGGAAGGCAGGAGAGGATTTTCAGAGCCTAAGTTCCAAGGCATCTGCTTTCAGAGAGTGGCTTCTATATATCACAAGAAAGCTGTGCACAGCAGCACTGTCATCCTATCCATGTATGTATTTATATATGTAATGCATATTTTAACCAAGAATTGGCTTTTTGTCTTTACTTATCCTATGATTATCAGTTCCTCACATATTATACCTGGTTTCAAATTTTACTGTTACCTCCTCCATATCTTTCTTCAGGTTTCTCTATAGTTCTGAAGTTGACCGCTGTGTGTCTTCACATGATCCCACACATCAGTAGTGGCTACAGGGTACTTCCCTGTTAAAAACACTATGGATTTATCTATCAACACAGATTTATTCTTAGCTATCATTGTCTTTATAGAAAGACATATTGCTAGGAACACATTTTAAACTTTCATTCACAAGCCTAAAATACAACCAAACATCCATACTTCCATTCACTGCCTAGTCCTGAGCTCATCAGACATGAATTTAGTGGTATGTGTTAAAACTTCTGTATGAAACTGGGGTTCAGGAAGCTTGCAAATATGAAAGGTTGACAATGAGTTAATCAAAGTATAAAATTTATTAAGACATCAAGTTGGGAAAAGCTCTAAAAAGAACAACTTTCCCCAAATAAGCCTCTGTACTGGCTGTGCTGTGTTAACTGCATCCAATTGAGCTGCTGAACATCTTCAATTCTATCTACACAGAGAGTAAAGATGAAATAGAAGGAAAACAGAGTTTTGTTTTGGGTACCACATTAAGAATATAGAGAACATCCTAGCATTATTCATGAGTATGAGAAATAAGAACATGTGTTTTACATTTTTACACATTGTTCTGTCATTGAGGAAGAATGAATTAAGAACTGAATAATTTATATTAAATATTCACAATTATATGCAAAACTTAAAGTGACTTAATTCAAGGTTAAATATATGGCATTTCTCTCCAGCACACAATCCTTTAGTATCTTCTCTAGTTGAAAGACTAAGTCTTAAATTCCAAAATATGGCATGAGTCAGTTTCAGAAAAACTATTCAGTGAAGTTTTTATTGTACATTGTGGTATCATTAGGTATGAAAAACAGCAAACAACACATGCCTTTTTTGGTGTTTGTAATACATTGCATTCCTTGAAAATTGTTTCTGCAAGTAAATTGCATAAACTTTGAATACATTGACAACTTTCACACTTCTTCAAGTGTGTATGCTGAAATAGTCATAAGTTGAATGCTTTGGAAGAGTAATGAGGCCGATTAAATTACAGTCTTTATAGGAGCTAAAACACATTTCATGTCTCTTTCACCTTCTAATAACTCTAAGATATAATAACTAGGCATTGGTATACAAATACTGACATTACTGCTTTAGAAGACAAATTTAAAGATAGTGATAAGACTCTGTCTCAGACAGTATTTCTTTCCACCAAAGATGCAAATCTGCCCTACACAGGACCCTTAAGTTGCCAAATTACTCTAAGATAAATATTCAACACCAGTTTGACTGGAAGACCGTGATTTGCATTTGATTTCAAATCAAAATAAATGATCCCCTATTATAAGCTATACAGGCAGGAGTCATGATGAATTAATTACCTAAGTGTATGAGTAAGCTCTTTACAAGCCGTGATTGAAACAGTGTGCAGATACTTTGGGTTGAGTATGCCCTTTGATAGATTGAACTTCTGCAAGGTCAGGAATCCATCTGTCCACATGCTTAACTGTAGATTACAACCACATTCCCTGAGCATCTGGTACCTAAATCTGAGGGTTACTATCCTTTCAATCTTATCAGAGTAGATGGAGTAGTCTTTTTAAAATGTAAATTATATCAAATGCTACCTCCTCTATTATAACCTTTGACAGCTTGGTGTTTCATTGGGATACTGGCCAGATTCAGTATCATAGCCCCAAGGCTTAGCATCACCTGGCTAGAGCCTTACTTTAAGACAAATTTTCCCTTTGAAAAGCTGACTAGTTCACAATCACATGCACACAGTGAATGTTCCTCAAACACTTAAAAACTCTCATCTACTTCAGAATTTTCCCACATTTCAGGGCTTAAATGTCTTGATTGAACACTTAACTGTGTCTACCTCATACCATCAGAACTCAGCCTAAGAATGACTTCCTGACTTCTCGGAAAAGCCAACCATCATTCTCCAATAACATTTAGATTTATCACCTTTAACTAGCACAAGTTTGCCTTTCATAGCACAGGTAAATTAACTGTAAAATATAACCTTATAGGAAGGACATAAACCAACATACTGGAAAACATATCTGTACAGAATGTATTATAATTATAAAATAGTTAATCATGTCTTTAATTGGGACCAAAGTATTTGAGAGAATGACTTCAAGGGAAGAGATTGATTTTGCTCCTGTTTTCAGAAAATTCAGTCTATAGTTTCTTTTCCCCTTGTGCTAGAACAGCATCTCATGGTGGCAGGAACATGGGGAGGAGACAGGACATGGGACCAGGTTAGAACTTCAAAGACCTTCCCCTAAAACCTACTTTCTTTATCTCTGCCCTATGTCCCAAAACCTCCAAAACTGTACAGTCAGCTGAGGACCAAGGTTTTAACACATAACACTTGGGAAACTTACAATTTTAATTTAAAATTTTATATGTTTACTTGAGTGACTGTCCCTTTCATTTAAATATTTTAAGCTAAAAGTCTTTGAGAATGAGGGCCTCTTTGTTGTGATCACTATTGCATCCTTGATTAAGACATGACACATAATCCATTTCTTATAAATTATAATAAATGTGTAATTCTTTATAATAAAAATAATTATGCTAAGTCTAAAATATGTTAAGCAAATATCAGGCAATAACACTTCAACACATGCCATATAGTTGGTTGGTGCTTTGGCAATCATATCCAGGGAAATTTTAATGGGTATTATCCAAGAATTTTCCAGTCGCCATGTTAGCTTGATATAAATCACCAACAGGAGATTAAAAGTAAGTGTTAAGGTAGATACAGTAGTTTGTTCCTAAAATCCCAACATTTGGTAAACTGAGACAGAAGAATCTTAAATTCAAGGACAGCCTGACCTACATAAGTGAGTTCAAGGCCAGTCTGGGCTACATGAGATCCCGTCTCAAATAAACTGAACTGAAATCAATTATCAATAATAATTTAAATAAATAAATGCTTTTTTACGTGTAATTGCAGTACAATCAGATGAAGTCACTTTTATTTTCCTACTCTTTGTGGATAGAGTTATTTCTGGACTTTGACCTTTTGTCCCATTGACCTATTGGACTATTAATAAAAATTTCTTTAAATCTCAACATTATTTCATTGTAATTGACATCTAAATATGGTATTGCCTTCTAATCCATTGCTCCATTATGACCTCTTATTTGAATAGCCTTTTGTCTTACAAATTTTGGTATAATGCTTCTACACACCTCAGGTTAAAGCAATCCGTGAGTGTTTCATGAATGAAAACATTTTTGCATGTAGTGTACAGGACTGAAGGCTTATTGTTGTAATTTAAAAACGGCAGAAGACAACCTTGGCGGGTTGGAGCCAAGGGGCCCTAGAGAGTCACACCACACTACAGAATTCACATGGAGGGTTTTACTGGAAGATGGGGGCATGGAAGTGGGGACTCAGAGTGGGCAGGGCTGAGGAGAGAAGAAGAGAAAGGTCGGCAGGGCCCAGCTCTTAAAGAGGGCTTAGGGCGTGCATACAGACTCATGAAGACATGCAGTGCATGTGCGTGGATTACGGAGTGAAGCCTTAGGACCCTGGACTGACCAAGCATTTGCCTGAATACTGCCAATGCTTATCCGATGAGGTATATTCTTAGTGGCTACAGCTGGGGTCCCTGGCGATAGGCCAGGTGATGCCAGAAATGCTAACACTTATGAGGCAAATACTCTACTACTGATGCATATCCTTAGCCAATTTACTACCATTATTGGTGGTTTGTAATATTTCTTTTTCCATTGCTCCTTGCTATTCAACTTTAGAGTAGATTTCTTTACTCAGTGTTGTAAGCAGCCATTTATGATATTCACTGTTCAATTCTTAGTTATTTTGTCCATTCCTTGGAGTTGGAGTTGCTGAGTAAAGTCAACTTTATGTTTTCCATTTCTGCCTTTACTTTATTAATATAATAATTTTTCTTGACTCTTATACAGTCAGGTTACTATGTTAATAGCTGTATATTGTTCATTGATAAATTTTATCAGATTGAAAAAAGTTCGCCCTGTAACCACTGTGCTGAGAATAAGCTGTACTTTTTAACAAGGGGATTTAATTTTATTGTTATGAAAATACTTTTCGGACTTATTCTGTAAATGTAGTATATAAAATTGATTGAGTCTTGAGTATTAGAGAAGTCTTTCATTCCTGAGGCAAATCTCATTTGGTTATGATACATTATACATTTTTATATACTGCTTAGTGTCCTTTTCCAATATTTCATGAGGATTTTTGCCTTGCTGTATGATGGATTTTGCTCTGCAATTTTCAGTGTCTTTACATGGGAGTTTTCATATGATTGATTTTTCTTTCATATAAGTAGATATAAGTCATTAGTGAAACCAGCCCTCCTGGAGAATAATCACTGTGCTTTAAACTACAGAGAGAATAAAATACATTTTTTACAAATGATTATTTTCCCAGTTTGCAATGCTTGCCTATGTCCTTTCACTCTCATATTTCATGTTACTCTCTAATATTGTGAGTGAAAAGTACAAGTAGAGGATGAAGAAGACATCACTCTAAACAATTACTCTCTATTCCATTCTCTGCAATGAGAGGACTAGCATAAAGAAATAAAGCAGAATCTACTCAGTGGATTCCCAGGCATGGTGCCTGGATAGGAAGTCAGCAGTTCGATTCCATCCCATCCAAGAAAAGCTGTCAAAGGTCAGGTTTACCTGGGTAGAGAAAACAGAATTTCTTTCAAATAAAACGGGAATTCATTAACTCATGAAAAATGATTCAGGTGTCACACAATCTTCCTTTTAGGTGGTGCTTCCTCCTAGTTAACTAAGGGAGGTTTAGGTAGAAATTCCCCCATCTCCTGTCCTTTCTCCCCACCTCCCAAGCCTGGCACCTTTATGGTTAGAATAAATGAATCTGTAATTATTTGTAACTATTGCTATTTTTATCACTTAACATTTACTTTCTTTTAAATTGAAAATAGTACAGAAGTTTAATTCTTAAAAAAAAAAAAGCCTAGTTAAAGTCCTTAAAGCATGCACATTCAATCTCATTTTGAAAATTCTATACTCATCAATGACAAAAATGGCGATATACAAAGTAATAGTTCTTATCTTTCAAGGAGGAGAAAGACAGGTGAAAATGAAATCCTTGTTTGTATACGGCACTGCATGAAACAGGGTAGTATGTGATCCTTGTGACACGGTTACATTGTCTTCAATTTCCTTTGCCTCACTCCTCTGTTTCATAGTACTGTTCACATACTTCACCAAATAGATTGGCTTTAATCTTTATTTTGAAGTGTGAAAGTAATTTATAGCTCTTTCTGGTAAGATTTATAATTGTAAATATGGACCTAATTATTTTCAGAATGCTTCCTTTTCTTTACTATCGCAGAGACCCTACTTTACTCTTAGGCTGCTCCCATAATGTCACTAATGATCTACAGTGACCAAATGAGAACTTTAGTTTTCAAACTTTGTCATTCGTGGTCATTAGTTGAAAATGAATTCTGTTTGCTGTCTCTTGGTAGAAAGCTTTTATGAGTTTGTTTTCCAAACTGTTTGTGGAGAACTAATAAATCTTAAGGAGTGGGGATTTCCAAAAATGTTTCTTTCTGGTTCTGCCCTAGTCAGGCTTTTAGAGTATCAAGCAGTTGTAGATAGATGATGCATCCAACAGAAAACTCTGACTCTGTCACAATCTAATCAGAATTTAAAAGAAAAAAAAAGGAAACCACAAAACCAAATTCTACATAAATGGCTTACATATTCACATTATATTGATTAACTGGGATCATGTTCTGAATCTTAACTATAAGGGAATCTGGACCCAAGAGTTCTTATTTGTAATCTCCTCTTCTGAGAAGTGGTTTACCGTGAGTATTTACAATGTAAAACATACTTGCTAAAATGTTCCTTGTTTGAATAATTAAACCTCAAGCCAAATAAATGCCAGACTAGGAAACAGGAAACATCCTGAGAGATGAATGAAAGCACAGGAATTTTCATCATTTACTTAACTAAATTGGCAAAACTTATATTGGTATTTTCACTTTTCCATAGTTTCTGGGTGGTAGAAACATAAAAATAGTAGTTAACATTAAA
Organism: Peromyscus californicus insignis; assembly: GCF_007827085.1. NCBI lineage: Eukaryota > Metazoa > Chordata > Mammalia > Rodentia > Cricetidae > Peromyscus > Peromyscus californicus. The sequence goes on from NW_026294469.1 coordinate 39,893,503, forward strand.
TGTGTGCATTCATTGACTTATTTGGCTTTCCATTGAGCATTTTGGTTATGTCAATCACTCTTGTACAGAATTTCATGATGGTTTCCAGGGAATTTTGCAAATTTTCAAATGACTGTAAGTTAAAATAAGTTTCTGAGCAGGCAAAGCAAGTATCCTAACTTCATACCATGAGAAAGTTTCAAAAGTGGTGGGATTGCTGAAAATGTGGGTAGTCTTCTGCAAAATGGGATTCCTGTAGAATGACAGAATCCGTTAAGATGATACAGCTGACATTGTTGAAGGAACTTCATTATTTCACCCACACATAGTCTACATCCTTGTCACTATGGCAGCTTTCTTTGGAAACACTGGGGGAAAAGATGGCTCAATGACAAAGAAGACAAAAACTAGCCGGGTGGTGGTGGCACACGCCTTTAATCCCAGCACTCGGGAGGCAGAGCCAGGCGGATCTCTGTGAGTTCGAGGCCAGCCTGGGCTACCAAGTGAGTCCCAGGAAAGGCGCAAAGCTACACAGAGAAACCCTGTCTCAAAAAACCAAAAAAAAAAAAAAAAAAAAAAAAAAAAAAAAAGACAAAAACTTCCAAAAACTGAATTATCTACCTGCTGTTCACACTATCTGTCTTCTTCAGGTGTTCACTTGGTAAATAGGTAGAGAGATATGTTCATGCTCAGGACCCATTCTGAATGGCCCTGTCCCACATCCTCAACCTCCAGTCTTCTCTCCATCCTTCACATTGGCCTGTCCACTTAATGACACTATTTACCAGTGACTGTTCCATGTTACTTCTAGATAAAGCAGATAATAAAACACTGCAATATTAATGCAAGTATCTATATAGTCTTGTGTTTATTGGACTTATATAGTAAGCATTCAATAAAATTAAGAAGAAATTGTTAAACAAAAAGCTAATTTTACACTACTTGCAAAGAGACAGACATGGAGGTCAATAGAAGAGAATAGAAGACACAGACATGAACTCATGCCGCTACAGCCATCTAACTTTTTTGACAAAGATGTTAAATGCACATTACAGGAAAGATAGCTTGTTCAAGATATAGTACTGGGAAACTGGTTGTCTACTCATGGATGAATGCAACTATATTCCTATCCTTCATTCTACACAAGCTTCAAATAGATTGAAGATATTAATACCCTGAAACTCTAAAGCTGCTAGGAGAAAAAGTAGGAAAAGCTTCCAGATACAGGCACAGGCAAGGACTTTCTAAATAGGATTCTAGTCACTGAAGAAATAATGCAAAGAATCAACAATTGAAGGCAAATGAAATTTTAAAAGCCTCTGAACAACCAAGAAAATAGTTAATTGATTTAAGACATGTGATGTCAGGTAGTATAGCCATGACGAAAATAAGTTTGAAGGCTTCTCAAAAATCTAACAATGTATCTGTTGTATGACTCAGCTGCACAACTCCTGGTTATTCATTCACAGGGATCTAAACCAGCATGAAACAGAGATATTTTACAGGCAATACTTGCTTTAACACTATGCACAATAGCTGTAATTGGTCTGTGCTTGCTGTTGTCAACTTGACACAGACATAGCCACATCTGACAAGAGGGAATCTTATTTGAGAAAACGACTTCATAAAATTGTGCTGTTGGCAACTGTGTAGGGCATTTCTTGATTAATAATTGATGTGGGGGGGGTGGCTGCTCACTGGGAGCAGTACCATTCCTGGGTAGGTGGTCCTGGGTTGTATAAGAAAGCAGGCTGAGAAAGCCAGGGGGAACCAGCCAATACAGAGTATTCTTCAGCAGCTTCTGCTTCAGTTCCTGTCTCCAGGTTGCTGCCTTGGTTCCTGCCTTGGTTTCTCTCCATGTACTGTGACCTGGATTGTGTAAGCCATATCAATTCTTTGCTTCCCCGTATGGCTTTTGGTCATAGTGTTTTATCACAACAATAGAAACTTCAATTTCAACAAGAATCAAGCTTGGTATGGAAAAACAGAATAAGTACAGAAAGTATTCTATGGATATACAATGGATTTTTTTAACCACAAAGAACAAAAAAATATTGCCATTTTCAGAGAAAGTTAAAATAGTTACTTTAAGGCAACTTAAAATAGTTATTTTAAGCAATTTAACATACTCTCAGAAAGAAAAACATCCTGTTCTATCTTGTTTGCAGTTCTTTAATTTTACATAGATCCATAAAATCATCAATTATAGATTACATGCAAGTAGAGGTGAAAATGAGTAAAGAGGATTAAAGAGGTGAGATGGACAAGAGAAGAAAGGTGTGGCAGGGAAATATGATGTACATACAATATAAACCTACATAAAATAGACTTTAAGTCATAAAAAAAGTTGACACTAATACACAAAATTCAAGAGAGAAAGAGCTCCAGAACTAAGGCATCCAATATCACTGTTACTATTTTGTTCTGCTTTCAGAGCACTTTTATTTCTGCCAGGGTCTTTTAAACATAATTTAACTTTGGTATTGGAACTGTGCAAACACGTTTTAGGACTGTGTAAGTGTAAAAACCACCTGTAAACTTTAGAAGAAAAAAAATATGTTGTGAACTTTAAATGAGAGTCGCTTGAATCATTGGCATGTGAATCACATGAAATTGAACATTGGATTACACAACACATTTTAAAATAATTTTAGTGTTTTCTACACCTTTCTCCATTGAGCATTTATTGTATTCATTTGGCTATATAATCCTGTTGATTGTACTTTGAGAAATTTAGAGGCAGGAATCCAAGTATGTTCTTCTGTGTTACAGATGTTTGCAATAATGTACGGCTGGTATAAATTCTAACAATGGAAAATGCTTTGTACCAGGAAATAGTTTTGCAAGTCACATTAGCATAGCACAAAGAGAAGAGGTTGGAAAGCTTTATTATGAAGTCAGCTGAAGAATGACTACTAATTCATACAATAGTCCCACACATCGAGCTTTTCACTATATAAACAAGTGTTTCACTATGTAAACACATCAGCAGAACAAACTGAGGAAGGGGAACTTGAAAAGAATAAGCTCAATAAGGCCTGAAATATGAAACAGACTAAATAAAACACAATGTTATATTATCAATATACTGCACTGGTTAGCTAAATATAAAACACACTATTATTATTTAAACTATAAGAGGTTTAAATATTGTTACTAAGATTGTTACATATTATTTCCATTTCAATTATACCTATACACTCATAATTAAATTGAATTGATTATATATGTTTGAATATACCAGTCACAGACGGTAGCGGTTATTAATAAATTTTACACAAAGTCAGAGAAGATGTGTATATAGATAATTTATGATATACTATGCATTACATACAGTAGATATATCTGCATTATGCATAAAAAATAAGACCTGCTTTTAATATTTGGCATGAAAAGTCTGAATGGCCATGATGAGATTTATGACTATAAGTAGTGTATAAAAATTGTTTTATTTGAATGACTAATCTATCCTGCTATAAATGCCCCACCCCTGTAATTTATAAGGAATGCCAGGACAAATGACACATTGGCACCAATGGATATTAAATAAAATTTATTACAGTAAACCATAAAAAAGGTTCCTCAAGGTGAAGGGCTCAGGTTCTGGAAGGAATGTAGCCACAGCTACCTTCAGAGATTTAGGGGCCTTATTAGGTCCTTATTAGATGGCCCATGCTGTAATCAGGCCACATCCCTGGTTGGAATAACCAGGTAACCTTCAGTAAGCCTGGAAGGATGAGTTGCCTGCATAGGGTCTCTCATAATGGCTGCCTGACACAGGACTTCAAGGAAGAAAGATGGCGGGCCAAAAGAGGCCAGATCACTCACTGCAAGCACAGTTCACCACCTCTTCAGAAGAACAGCTGTGGAAGCAATCCACTCTTTTGTAAATTGTGGTCAAATGTAGAGTTAAGTAAGTCAAGCTTTAAACTGGAGATATTTATATAGGTCTAGCAAATGAAAGAAAAAAAGCAACTGTTTGAAGAGTTAAGAAGAACTGTGTCAGGGCCTGAGGGATGCCTCAAGGAGACACTATAGTGATGGCCTCAGAAGGGAGTTGGGTATGCTAAAGTACAAACTACTTGTGAAGAGCATTCCAGAATGATTTAGACAAAGTCCACTGAATGAATGATATTCATATCAACAAAACATAAGATTACAGGAAATTTTTCACTGTGGAAAAATGTCCAAAGGTAATAGGTGTCTATAGGAGAATATAATAATCATCATCTTTAATTAAAAAACATTTAAAATCACTCAAAGAGAGATTTGTACATTTTTCTAAGAAATAAGATTAAATACTTAAGATCAACTTGGTGTCATTTCTTGTGTTAAATGCTCTAGTGTGTAGAAAGACTGCTATCTTCAAAAACAGCAATGTTGTCTTAATATGGAAAATATTTTTACAGAAAATTAGACACTTGGTAAGAAAGATTGCATAATATAATACCTATATTCTTTCCTCCAACTTATGGTAAGTTGGTATTTTTACTCTAAGGTAATAGGAAACCTTTTTGTGTCTCTTATCTCACAATTGTTTATTAGAAGGTTGGGCAGTACTTAAGAGGCTTAATGAAACATGTTTTGTAATTTTTTTATATATTCGTAACAGAAAATCCAAATTTACTTCCTATCTACCCTAAATATATCTATCCAAAGCAAAAGTTCTTTTCTGTAATGCTAGAGCTGAATCAAACCAATATTGCTGAAACAGAACACTCTTCTATTTTTAGAACACATCAATGAACTGTCATAGCTCAGAAAATTCTGAGGGATTAATGCTAGCTGCTGTGTGCTTTAGAGGAAAGTATTCTTTATGTATGGTGAAGGTGGCTTTTTCAAAAACTGAGAAAAAAGTGATGGAGATTGGTATAGAAATACTTAGAAAATATTAAAAAGCAGTGCCTCACTGTATAAAAGATGACTCATACACAGATCAAAAAAGTAGTTTTTATTCCTACAACTCTGAGTACACTATGAATTTACTGAAAAAGTGAGCCCCAAAAGACCTGAACAGACTTTCATAAAAGAAGATAGACAGTTGGCAAGTCAGCAAATGAAGACATTCTACATGGAATCATGTGCCATCAAGGAAATAAAAATTAAAATAGTTACACACATATTAGGATGGCCAAAGTCCAGAATACTGACAATAGCAAATGCTGGCCAGGAGGTGGAGTGACAGGACCCTTCAGCCCTACTGAGGGTTACAGAGGGCTACTGACACTCGGAAGAAATTCAGCAGCTTCTTGTGAAGCAATGATTCTGGGAAAGAAAAACTGTGGAAATGAGTACAATCTCAATCAGTTTAAGTAAGTACACTGTAAACAGAGGCAGAGGTGTTTTTGTTTTGTTTTGTTTTGTTTTGTTTTTGTCCTAGCTGCCTGGTCCTAAATAAACACATAAAAGCTTATATTAATTACAGAATGCTTGGCCAATAGCTCAGGCTTATTACTAACTAGCTCTTACATCTAAATTAACCCATTTTTTATTAATCTATGTATTGCCACATGGTCTGTGGCTTTACCGGTCCTCTAGCATCTTTCTTCTTGGGTTGTTTGCTGGTGTCTCTCCTGACTCTTCCCTCTTCATCCCAGTCCTCAGTTTGATTGTCCCACCTAACTTCCTGCCTGGCTACTGACCAATCAGTGTTTTATTAAATCAATTTGAGTGAGAAATTTCTACAGTCTACAAGAGGATTATTCCACAGCAGTACACATTGTTGAGAAGAGCAGTGGTTGCCAGAGATTCATGAGAGTAAAGGGAAGACAAGTATAACATGTGGGATTCTAGGATGGTGAAAATACTATAAATGATACTCTCTAGAGAACACATGCTATAATTCATATGTCCTGTTACACAGAATGTAAAGCATCAAGAGTAAAGATAGTATGAACCATTAATTTTGGGTGATAATGATAAGTTATTGTATGTTCATCTATTATAACAAAGCTACCCACAAGAGGGGAATTGTTGGCAATAAGGGAGGCTATGCATATACAGAGGCAGGAAGTATGTGGGAGATCTTTGTACATTCTGCTCAATTTTGCTACAAATTTTTTAAAATTGGATTTCTATTAACTTGTGGGAGTTGAAGGCACATATGGAGGCCAAAAGACAACCCGCCGAAGTTGGTTGGTTCTTTCCCTCCACCATGTGGGTCCTGGGGATCAAATTTGGGTGATCAGACTTGGCAGCAAGTGCCTTTACCTACTAAGTCATCTTGCTGGTTCTGAACTTCCTTTCTTTTAAGCAATTCATGAACTTAACACTACCCTAACATAGGTTATTCAAAAATAGTTTGAATACATAGTAAACAATAACAGTAACCTACTACTTTATCTTAGTAATATCTTTAACTGTTGTCTCCCAGGCAGTGGAATACTTCATGAGTTTGCCTTCCAGCAATCTCTTCATATCTAATGTTCAAAACAGAGAGCTACTTTAAAAAGAAAATTTAAAAAACCTGTAGCATATGCACTATGAAACCACATAGTATTCAATAGCACATCTGAGTAAGTATTTATGCTAATGAATGATATCACAATGTTCACTTGGTCAAGTTAGCTAGTGGGTGGGATTATTTTATAGTTACAACTCATTTCCTGAAGATCAATCCACCTTATTTTTACTCAGACAGTTGTTATCCAGAAGGAATAGACAGTTGGATGAATCAACACAAAGTTATAACTTATAATAGAAAATGTAGCTCAAAATCTCTGTCCCTAAGAGCTCTTTAGCATTGTCACCTCCAAATTCTCTTATTGCCAGGTGCTTACTGTATCTTGCGCTCGCTTGTCCCTCAATTAAGCACTCACTCTCTGTTTCATTTGTGTATTTATAACGTGTTTTCCAGGTCATATTTTAGAGCATCAAACAGAGCACAGTGGAACTTCCTGGCTTAATCTAAAATTATAATTCACGAAAAGCATTTAGTATTTAAGTGAGTATTACTAAACAAATATAAGCTTCTGACTTTTGGTTTTTGTTTGCCTTGCCATTTATAGCTAATATAAAAATGACTTTCTTTTTATCTAATAAGTAGTAGGTTGAATGAATGTCAAATGTCACTTGCTGAGGCATATGACACTTTTAAAACACAAATAAAAAGAGAATCACAAATTGTATTACACATATACAAGTCCTGTCATTTCTGTCACAGTAAAATTGTAGCCAGCTGTGTCTGAGACAATATCAAGTGGCAATTAAAATAGCACCAGCAATGTTACACTACAGGGTGGTACAGAAAATATTTTATGTGGTAAAAGCAAGAATTATATTTAGATGGTTGGGAGTTATATTCCACATTAAAAGACCAGATGTTCTGAAAGATTAATCTCTGGTGCCACCATGTCTATTTGTGCGGAATATTGGACACAGTACGCTTGTTTTAGCCTGATTCCTACTTTGTCCAACTTGATTCCACTAAACTGTGGTCTCTCAAGAATCTGTCGAGCACCATTATTTCTGTAAGTTACTAAGAGAAATTCTATTACAACTGGATCTTATAGCCAAATAAGATCTTAAAAACTATGTTAAAACTGTACATTTTTCTCTTCAATGAAATGTTAGACATTTAATGTACTCTAACATGTTATAGGTATTCCGAGGGAAAATGCATCACTTATCCAAATTATTTAACTATAGACCTTGTGCCAGAATAACCATTAACTATTAGAGAAACAAAATAAATGTTTGTGACCAAGATGAATCATTTTATAAGGATACTGAATATTTGTTTCAAGCATCAAGTAGGTTAATAGTGGGAAAACATAATTTTATTAGATAGTCTACTTTATTCAATAGCCTAATGTGCTTATTGTATAGACATAGTAGGTGTAAAATTGTATTTATTTATTTACCTACTTACTTATTGTTTTTTTCGGTCTTAAATGTCTTTGATAGAATCCACCCAGAGTATCTACTGCAATAATATTGTACAAAACAAACTTATGGAATTCTTTTCTTAACCACATTTACCACATCTGTCATTGTGCTTATCAAAGGATAAGTAACACATTTTCTGCTTCTAAGCTTCTCACACAGCCTGAAGTATTACTGGTGCTGATGTGTTTGTCTCAGAGTTCTTTAACTTAAGAACATCCCTGTAATCTCTTTTGAAAATATGAAGACCAAGGAGCATTTTAGAGATGCCATGACACACATTTTGTTCTGGGACCACATGGAGTCTGGACAAGAATTCCAGGTAGGGATGCCCCAAATCTAACTTAGCCATGCCAATGCTTATCAGCTTTCCCAATCACAATCCTGCTTCAGGACAGCAAGATGTGCTGAGACCTAGGAAGGAATGCTTAGACCTAGTATTCCTATGCATCATCATCAGCAACCCTACTCACAGATAAACCTAGAGACTACATGGGCTGCTTTGCCCATTACCCCAGGTGGAGAACCTCTTCAAGCCTCCACCACACATACCTCCACATGAGGATAATGTGCCATCCTGTCCCCTACTCCCATATATTACTTCCATTTCCAGTGTGATCCCAGTCCTTGCCACCCAAGAGCCATCTGTGGAATGCAAAAAAGCCCTCCATAGATTTCTGAGATCAGCAGCCTATAGAAAGTTTTCTCCTAAGCTCAGAAGTTATACCTACCCCTGGGTGAGATGACACCATTTATGATGCCCCCATTTGCACATCGATATGCTATGGCCCTAAGATTGTACACCTAGCAACATTCACTTGGGTCAGCAACCTGACAAATTCAGGTAACAGTAAACAAAGATCCAATGTAATTTTTTTCAACAAAATCCCAGAAGGAAACTTGCTAAAGCTAAGAAAAGATATGCCTATCAAGAGGCAAGTGGCGTATAGAACAGCAAATAGAGAGGATTAAAAAGGAAACCCCCATGTCACTTAGCAATCAGCACACTCAATGTATAGAACAAAGAAGAATATTGACAGCTTCAAGATAGAAAGTCCAGATAACATGGAAAGTCAGCCAATCAAAGTAACAGCTAACTTTTCTGTGGAGACTTTGAAAGCCAAAAGGGCCTGGACCAATGTTTGATAGTGCCACAACTTTAGGCTAGCAAATAAAAGCTGCGTTACTGGGTGTCATTTATTTTTGAGCTGTTGGCCAGTGGAGTCCCATAAATTCCCAAACATTACAGGTTGATGTTATTGCCCTTGATTACCCTTTAGAACTTGACGGTAAGACAATATTTCAGAAAACATTATGTGCTTGAGCCATGGTCCTTAGAGAAAACAAACTGTTACTGACCTGGAAGTTTCATTCCTATTACCTACCTTTCATGACCTTGAAAGGTGCTATGTTACTTGAGAAGAAAACAAATCATCAATCTTACTCAGCTGTAACCTTAATGAGCTACAAACAACAATGACAATTCTGACAAGATATGCCCACTAACGTAATAGTCTCACAAATATTACGGGAGTTATTAACTACTTTCTGATTGGATTTAAGACCTGTTTCATGAAATGGAAACCATACTTGGCATCATTATTGAGGCTAAGAACCCATGTCTACATAGGCCTTAGACCTAAGGGGAAAAACTACTATTATTCTGTTAAATGCCCACAATGTTAAGCTGACTCCTAGTGACTTATCATGGCACTCAGCAATTAGTATATTTCCAACATTCATCAGATAATCTTTTCTTTGCAATAAATGCAATTACTATGGAAACTCACAATTTCCGATATATATTTAGAGAATTTACAGAGTGCTGAGCCCTAAACAGGACATCCATATTATACCCCTTTCCCCAAGACTCAGGGAATCTTCTTAGAAGGGGAGTGGTGGTAGAAATACTATAAGAGCCAGAGGAAATAATGTTTTCCACACACAGCAGGGCAGTTGTACATGTGAACTCCAAGCAGTTGAGATGCATTCACAAGACCTGTGTGAATTGAAGCCGGAAAAAAATCCTAGAGAAGAAAGGAGGTAGAGGTAGTCATAAATTCCTACTCCTAGCTGGGGAGCTATTAGCGTTTTATAGCTGCTGGGAAAGGAAGAGTCAATTATCTTTGAGAGTGTAACTCTTGATAGGTCAACCATATTGCAAGGCAGACCCCACTCAAGAGTACTGTGCAACACAAAATGAACTTGGGTTTAAAAAAGAAGAAAAAGATAATGTGATATTGGAAGGATAGTGAGGAGTTGGGGGAGGGGTGACTATGATAAAAATACACTGTATGAGAGTTTCAAAGAATATTTTAGAAATTTTCAAAATTAAAAATGTAGAACAATGATATAACAATGAAGAGGTCTACTATAAATAGTTGGCAGCAATGGAAGCTAGGAAGGATTTGGCTTGATGCAAGGCAAGAATCTACACACTAGCACTGATTTACACAAACATAGAAAACCACAGGATTAGTTTCAGCATTTTTCAGCCTTTTTTCTTCTCTGGTATTTGAGTCAGTTGTGCTCTCTAGAAACTTCTTTCTTATTTTAAGCCTACTGCCTCTCTAAAGCTTCAAATTTCCCCCTCTCATTGGTGATGGTGCTTATAGGGTTTTAATAATTCCAGTATAGTAGAGTTGACAACCCGGAACAGCCATCAAAGTGGGTAAAATCCAATCTAAGACACATGGATGCCATACAGACGTGGAGTTCAAATTCAACTTAAGAATCTGAAAGATGTCATATACAAAGTCAGCAAAATATATATCTAAACCTATTCTCAGTTATAAATGCTTTATGTAGTTGTATTTAGCAACCAACCACTATGGCAAAATAAGGACATATTTAGATATAAACACTAAGACAAAAAAGGATGTGACATTCATTCATAATCCCAAAGGCTTTTCAGAGGATATGCTATTGTCAAATGAAAGGCTTAAGTCAACTAAAGGAATGATTTAGGACCCATGTGAAAGGTGACTCAATATCTTATAGAAATTCACTATGTAGGAAGCTACTTAAAGTTAAAATGAAAAATATAAGAGGAACCTGTGTGGATAGATAAAGGTGCTGTTAAAAGCCATAGGTTATTAGACAAAAATCCCAATGCCAAGTATGGGATACTACTTTATAAGGTTTTGGCTATAAGTTTCCTGAAGTCCCTTAAATAATACAGGCCAATCACATTGCTCTTAGTTGTTTACCAGAACTAGATGATAACACCTTATTTCTGAAGTCAACAAATACTTTGCTTGTAGGAAAAAAAAGAAATAAATTTAGAACTGACTTATATTCTCCTGGATAGCTTTCACAGTTTTTACGTAGGAGGCTGAGTGAGAAGAGTCATCAATGGTTTTACCAAGCAGTGGATGTATCCTGTTATAGTGTGAATCTGCCAGGAAGATGTATCCACTAGTGTAATAATAGTATGATTGGTCTTGGCAATAATCAACCACTTTCTGATTAAATTTGTGGTCCACTCTACAGGAGGTATATCATGCCTGGTACTGTATGCCTGGTCAAATACTCATTCATGGCTATGGAATGGTCCTAGGCTCAAGTGAAAACTTAACCATCATTGTCTTGTTAAATAGACATTGTTGTGTTGTGAAACAAACAAATATTTATGCCTATATTCATACATCTGTGCAGTTCTCAGCTTTGGTCAAAGAAACTTATGTTTATAGTGGCCAGTGGTTACTGCAGAGACTTATCATTGGCCAAGTATGGAGAATAATTGACTGTTGAGTGTTTAGACCTAAATGGGACATTTACATCATTTCTCCTAACCAGTGCTCAGGAATGCCATACAAAATGGAGCAAAAAGAATGTATGAAACAAAGGGCAAGGGTGTTATGAAACACTATCTATATACCTGACATGGCAGTTATACCCATGAGCTCCCTGCAGTCATTGTTATCTCCACAAGATCTTCAAAAGGTCAACCTAATAAATATTACAGCATGGATGGGAAAGGAACTCATGAGCCACCCACCTCTCCCAAGGAGCTATAGGGAGTTAATGGGAGGGAGGAAGAGAGGCTGAGCCTGGTGCGGGCTTTTGAAACCTCAAAGCCCACCCTCAGTGACACACCTTCTTCAACAAGGCCACACCTCCAAATCCTTCTTAAATAGTCTACCTACTGGGAAACAAAATTTCTAAGACATGAGCCTATGGGGGCCATTTTCACCCAACCTCCACAGTTCTATTCCCCATTTGTAATTGTGTTGTTTTCTTGATGTCCATCTCTTTGTAATCCTTTGTATGTTCTAAATATTTATCAGATGCATAATTGGTAAAGAAGCTTCCCATTCTATAGGCTGCTATTTGGCTCAAATGATGGTGACCTTGGCTATACAGAATTTTTGTCTTTATGAAGTCCTGTTTACTAACTTTTGGACGTGATGTTTGTGCTATCTGTGTCCTGTTCAGAACATCCTTTCATGGGACGATAATTTCAACTAAATTCAGGATATCTGGTCTTATGTGGAGGTCCATGATCCACTCGGAGTTGAGTTTTGTGTACCATGATGGATGTGGTTATTTTTATTCTTCTATATGCAAAAGGCCTAGGGATGTAGCTTAGTAACCCAGCATTTCTCTTCTGTCTTATTTACTTTTCCTGATGCTCTTATAAAATACACTGACAAAAATAACTTAGGGAATAAACAACTTATTTTGTCTCACAGTTCAAGGGTGTAGACCATCATGGTGAAGAAGTCATAGTTGCAGTAGCTTGAGGATTCTGGTCATATTACATCTGCAGAAAGCAATGAGTTTTTGTTCTCTGCTAGCTTTTTATGCAGTCTAGTGTCCAATCTCAGGAAATGTTGCTTTCCATTATGGTAGGTGCTTCCACCTCTCAATCAAAGTAATTCCCCCTAGTCATAGCTCCTGACTAACCTAATTAAAAAAAAAATACCTCACATGTATGTCTGGTGGCTTGTCTCCTAGGTGATTCCAAATCCTGTCTAATTGTGGTGGGCACAAAACATTGGGCCCACCACCTACAAGGCCATGGGTTTGAACTCTCATACTAAGAAAAAAATCACTTTCAGTACCTTACTTATTTTAATAATGAATACCATTTTCATAATTGTGATCATGCAGTCACTGTCCTGTGGTATAACGTGACAAAAGGAGATAAGAATAAACAAAAGTTATATATTAAAAAACTAAAGTATCAAGTACAGTATTTACAAATTAAATTGTTACCCATTCTACACAGAAGTAAATAGATAATCCCTAAACTGATGAAATTCAGGAATAACAGTAGAAGCTGATTAATTATAAATGCAGAGACAAACGTCATGAACAAAACTAGGAAAATTGGTAGATGTTATCTTTAGCAAGTAAAACTAAACATTGAAAATATGACAGATTACTTTTTTCTAAATGTAAGATGTTAAGAGCTAGTTGTTCAATTGCTTTGTTTTACCTGTATACACTTTGAGGTAAGGAGAAGAAACCATAGGCATGCTCCATGCCTCGTGGAGCTGGGTGCTTGAACACCATTATGGTAAGCAAATATATGGTGTGGTACGGGAGAGAGAGAGAGACAGAATGGTTCATGACCTGTGGAGAGAGGCAGATCTGAAGAGGTGAAGGTGGTGAGGAATTAGCTGATGTGGGGGGGGAGTCTGTTTGCTACCTGGGGCCATGGTGATGTCCAGACCTGGGCTACTGCCAAGGGACAGGGTCAGTGTTGATATCCATGGTGCTGTTACCATTGAAGGCCAAGTAGATGACCAGGGTCTGGACCCTCACCTGGGGCCTGCAGCTAGAAAGACCCAATCTGATGACCTATGCTGCCACCCAGGGCCATGGTAACATCCAGCCCTGGGATGCTGGCAAGGACCATGTCTGGGTCCATGGTCCTACTGGGGACTGTGTTGATGTCTACTCAAGGCCACCCAGATGCCCAGGTTCTGGGCCACCACCTGTAGCTGTGTTGGGGACCAAGAGATGTGACACAGTTGGGACCATGCTGATCTGAGTGGCCTGTCCTGCCACCAGTGGCCGTGGAGTTGACTTGGCCTGATCAACCAGGGTCTGCAGTCATGTCAGTGGCTCCTGTTACACTAAAGGTTGTGCAGATGCCCAGGGTATGGTCAACATCTGAAACCATGTTAGAATCCAAAAGTCATGCTGCCATTTAGGTACCACACAGATCTGAGTGCCCAGTGCTGCTACCAGGGGTCAAGATGAAATCTAGGCCAGATCTCTGGCTGGGAGCCATGTCTGGGTCTGTGGCCCTACTGCAGCCAGGGTCTGTGTTGAGGTCAATGGCTCCTGTTACCATCAAAGGTCAGGCAATTGCCCAGGATCTGAACCAACACCAGGGGCCATGTTGGAGTCTGTGGTCTACCCTGCTTATCTGAGAGGTTTATGTTGCCACCTGAGGCCATGTGACATCTGGGCCCAATCTGCTGCTGCTGGCCATATCTGGGTCCATGGTCCTGCCATAGCTTGGGTCTGTGTTGATGTCTGTTACCTGTGTTACCACAGGGGCCCATGGGAACTATGTGTTGAACCTTGTGTTGAAAAATATGTTGCACCACCTGTTGAAGTACAAAGGTCATGCTGAGCTGGTCTCATCCATCACTAGCCTAAGAAGAGCCTACCCCTCCCACTGGAGGGCTGACCCTGCCCCTTACTGGCCCTGGGATAATGGACCCTGATGACCCCCACATAGATGAGCTGATCCTCCCCATAATAGGAGAGCCAGCCCCCCACACTTGGGTAAGCTAGCTTCATGGGCAGGAGAGCTGATTCTGTCCCTTACCAGAGGAGGTATGATGCTAGCGGCCTGGACTGACCAACTTAGCTACCACCCAGACATACACCCAGGGCTTTGGGTTGGCACTCCCCAACACCTACCCCATCTATGACCTCTTGGAGCTTGTGAAGGGACTGGTCCTATGGAAGAGTTGCTGCAGGATCTCTATGACGCAGGGCAACAGGAAGATGTCTGAGAGGAGTTTTGGTGATTGTCCAGTTTTGATGGTATATCAGAAGTCAGAGGCCTTGAGCCAGACCAACAACATGTTACACATTGAAAGCTGTTTGGACAAATGGTTATTCCGCATGATACACAGCAGCTCCCATGCCCCTAAGATGAATGAAGCAGTGGCAAAGGCAGGAAAGACGGAAGAGTGAAGTGTTTTTGTTGTTTCTTTTTTAATTAATATTCTTATTTTTATTTTTTATTTAATTTTTATTTTTTCTTTTTTAGTTTTCCTTTGTAGGTGAATGCTGCAAGAGTGAGTAGTGGATAAGGAAGGACTGGGAAATGGGTGGGGTTGGGGTGCATGATGTGAAATTTTTTTAAAAAATCAAAAAAATTATGTTTAATTTTTTTTTAAAAAAAGGAAGAACTCCAGTACCAGGAATGAGTTACTTCTTTTTGGGTTGTTAGCCAATGGGGTCACATAGACCTTCATGCATTTCAGGTTATTGTCAATAATTTTGAGTACTCTATACAATTTGATGATAAGATCCTGTTACTGAAGATACCACATACTCAAATACCCAAGTTACAGAGTATTGAGAAATCAAGCAGGCAGATTAAGGTAGATGAAGACCTGCAGTTTTCATCCCTACTAGCAGACTTTCATAGTACTAGTTGTTGCTAGGCATACTGTCACAGCAGAAACCTTTAATTTCTTCAAGATATGAACCATATAAGCTACAAAAACTACCGTGCTGGCAAGATATGCCCATTTGTACAATAGTGGCATGAATAATAATAGTGATAATAATATCACTATTGATAGTGATCAACCACTTTCTTATTGGATAGAAGGCTGGGTTGCATGAGATAGAACCCGTACCTAGAACTGATACAGACACCAGAACCTGTGACTATATAGGTCATAGGTCCTGGGGGAGAAGCCAATACTATTGTTTTGCTGAATGGACATAATATTAAAATTACTCCTAATGACTTATTGCTATGCCAGTAGACCAGAGCATCTTTCATCCCTCATTAGAGAAGTTTCTCCTTACAGTAAATGGCACAGAGATCTTCAATTAGTCAATGTGCAGAGAATGAGACTATGGTCAGCCCTAAATGGGACATACATATCATACCCTTCCCCACAAGACTCAGGATCTTATGAGAAGAGTTGGGGAAAGGCTGTAAGAGCCAGAAGTGGTGGATAACATCAAGGGAATATTGTTTCTCCAGACACAACAGGACACCTGCACATATGAAATCATGGTAATCATGATAACGTGTACAAAACCTGTTCAAGTTCCATTGAGGCAAATACCACAGCATAGAGTGGGAAGCTGGGCATACATTCTTACCATTAACTGAAGATCTATTGATATTTGATAGCTACAGGGAGACTGAATCTGTTTTCTTTAGTGGTGTGACCCCTGCTAGGCAGACCACACACCAGGCAGGCCCCAGCTCCAAGAGTAACTGCGTAACACAAACTGGACTCGACATGAAAACAAAATGAAGAAATCTCAAAGTTGGGTGGCAAGGGAGATGGTAGTGATGAGTAGACTTTGGAGAGGAGGGTAGATATGTTCAAAATGCATTGTATGAAATTCTCAAGGAATTAGTAAAACTGATGTTAAAATGTTTATGCACTTGCTTGTTGCTCTTAAAGCCACTTCTAAAGAATTACACTCTTGCTTGTTCATGCTTGTCATTTCCTGACATTTTCTTTCCAGAAATGGCTCTTCTTTAATGAGCTTTGATTTTATGTTAACAACACCGCATCTCAGACATTTAGGTATCTTTTCTTTAAAGTGAAGATAATGCTACCTAGTTTTCAAAAGTATATTCACAGAGTGATTCACGTATTTTTTTAATGTGAAAGGCTTGTTTGTGAAGGTCTGCTGTTTGTAATATTTAATCAAAGGTGATCAAACACACCCTATGCTTACGCATCCATAAAATATTTCCTGAATACCAGTTGCATGTACTGTTCCAAATTGTGGGAATTTTGACCAGAACAAAGATCTTGACAGACATATTTTCTGGTAATAGGAATATATAACAAGCAAATGAAATTGCAAAATAATGTCAGGAAATAATAAGCACTATTAAAAAGTAAATCAAACCAAGGCTAGAAAGTGATATTAGCTGTCACATGTAGAGTCCAACTATTCCATTTCCTCCCATCAAAACAGCAAGCTATTTAGCAGTCTCAAAATTTTAATATCCAAATCCTATATGTATTCAAATATAGAGGAAAAAATCCCTAGTAACTCATTTGGACCTTGACAATATGTGTTGTCAAGGGTATATGTCCAAAGCAATGCTTAGATCTAATAATCTTTAAAGATTACTTCTCTGTTTTTAATCTCAAGAGTATCTGAATATGTGAGACAAACTATGTGAGACTCTTTGATTACTTCCAATTCTGTTTTTCTATGACATGATGATACACTCTCTCTATATGAATGGTAATTAAGAGAAAGTGAGGAAAAGAATAAAGTTCTTACACATCTTAGCAATTTCTACTGGAGCTAAAGTATTGTAGATGTCAGAATTTGTTATTTTAAAAGGGTGGAAAAATAAAATGTGACATAAATTACATTGGAGAACTAAATCCCTAGATGTTTTATGCGTTAATATCCCTAGAGGAGGGATATTTGAATATTCACTGCAAATCACAAACAGCAAGAATCTATGAATTGCTTTATACTATCCATGAGTGCAATTATAATTAAAATATGTACTCTAGCCTCACAGAGATTGCATCGTGATAAAAAATAAATTAAAAAAAAAACTATGGAAATAACCATGGAATATTTGTGTCCCTTGACATCATTCTAGGGTTAGTGTTAGGATGAAGTTCACCCCATAGCTGCTTCATTCAATTGCTTTTGTCCCAATTAAATACTGCAGAAATTAAGAGGCAAGGATTGTTTCTTGGATGACTCCTACTACCTTATCTTGCTCCTGGTTGCTCCACCACCTCTGACAGAGCTCACAATCTGCTTCTCTAAGTGTGTGGCAGTGGGTGGAGTGAGGGAAATACTATCTCATGAAAGTATCTCTTTGTCTTGGGCAGGAAGTTGGCTGTAGAGAAACTGTGAAAAAGTTGTCCAAATGTGTTCACCAGGCTAAAAGTTGTCAGGCTTGTGTCAAGGATCCAGCTCTCTCTGAGTACACAGTCTCCTCAAGGGTTCAGTCTGTGTTGGCAGTGAATTACTAATTCATAATAGAATATGGGTCTGTGACTTTGCTTTGCCTCACTGAGTTGAAAAAACAAGAAATTATTTTTTTTTTCTAAAATTTGCCTAAGTGGACTGAGAATGAGCCAATGTAATTTCAGAGATAGTGTAGCTCTACATTACTTAAGGGGTGACATACAGGTGGAGGACATAGAGGAATTATTGTGCAGGGTATTGTCATGGTGTTTATATTAAATGGAAAAAACAGAAGTAGATCAAAGAATGACGAATGGCAGACAAGAAGTAGATAAAGGAAGATGAAGTAAATTATCATGATGAAAAAAGAACACAACATCTCATAGTAAAACTGACTAATGAACTTTCTGCAAGGATGGCAATGTCTTATATAATCATTTTCTAAAATAATAGCAATTATTGTGATGATTTTGGTACTTGAAATATGGCTACAGAGACCAAGAAATTGAATTTTAAAACTTGTTGGGTTTTATCTAATTTTAATCTAACTACATTTATCCAATGGCTATTGTGGATATTACCTTAACTAGGCAAAGAAGTGTTACATTTGTTTATGCTGTATTTGTTTAATGATGTAAGGATGTGTTGCTTTGCCTGCCTAAGGCACCTGATTAGTCTAATAAAAAGTTGAACAGCCTATAGCTAGACAGTAGAGGAAGAGACAGGGCTGGTGGGCAGAGAGAATAACTAGGAGGAGTCTAGGCTTTGGGGAGAAGAAAAGAGAAAAGAATGAGGGAGAAAAAGAGTGAGATGCCCTGGGCCAGCCAGCCAGACACAGAGGAGGACATACAGAATTGAAAAGAGGTAAAAAGCCCCAAGTTAACACACAGATGAAGAGAAACAGGTTAATTTAAGTTATTAGAGCTAGTGGAACAAGCATAACCTAAGGCTGAGCATTCATAACTAGTAAGTCTCTGTGTCATGATTTGGGAGTTAGTTGGTGGCCCAAATGAAAGCCTGCTCCAAATGAAATGGCTACCATCTTACACATTACTGTCCTACAGATTTGGGAAGACATAGATGAAAATCGGTGCATGGCTAAACCTACAGCTCCAGTGCTCTGTAGGGTAGCACGGGATGTCTTCCCACTTGCCTTTGTACCCTCTTCCTTATTATCTATACTACTTCTCTACAGGTCCAATAGGCCAAAGGCTGAACAGAGCTGGTGAGGCTTGCGAAGCAGGTCTTGGACATGCCACTGGAATTATAGGTGCTTGTTAATGAAGTACTACTCATTAATAGGTACCCTTTTTGTCTTTGTAGGTATATGGTCTTCTGTCAGAATGTCCTAAATAATTTTATATGAAGCATCACTTCCACATATAGGGAACCTCGGGTGTTACCAAGATTCTCACAGATGATCTAGTAAGTCAAAAATACACATTCAAAACACATAATTAATATATTTGACTTTTCTCCCTGTGCTGACATTGACACCAATTTTACAGAAAAACTCCTAATCTAAAGAGTGATAACACACTAAGCAAATTTTAATTGGATTCTCCATTATCAAGCACTTAGACTTTAAAAATATCCAATTTTATTGGAAAATATTTTAATGAGGCAATAAATTACTAATTTTATTGAAATTAAAATAGCACAATAATAACTATTCAAATGAAAACTAGATTTAATATAAGAATAATATATAAGAAAATTAATTGTATTAAATCTCAATTGACACCACATTACTAAAGATGAAATTTTAGTTTTGATAACAATTTAAACTTTGAAAAGCCTATTTTTTTCACAGTTAAAATATAAGTGATAGTTTGGCTAGAGACTACATTATGTAATGAAGGTTATAAAATTTTGAAAGCTTGACAAAAGTCAATGAAAAATATTTCCCAAACGACTAACGCACAATGATTTGTGAGTAAAATATCCAAACAGGTTCCTGGAGTTTAATGGCACACAGCAGTGGAAGGGCTGGTACAACTTCAGAATGCACAGCACAGCTCACTTTTAAGAATCTGCAGCTTGTCAGAAATACTATTTTCAATTACATGAAAAGGTTATTGAAGTAATTTCCCCTTGTTCAATTGTAAATCTGTATGAGGTGAAATTCCAAATGGCAGCAGGACAGCACGGCAGCGGCTGTAGTGCAGAGTGCATCCAGAAACCAACGATGTTAAGATGTCAAAGAGATTTGAACAACTGTAAAGCAATACACTTTTCAAGCTCGGCTTACTGGACTTTTCAATAGGCTTATCTTTCTGTAAAAACCAGGTATTTTTGTTGGCATGTAATTATTTCTGAATGAATGTATTAAATATCTTATAAATTAGTGCCTTAATTGATGATATTTATATTTATACATACCATACAAAGGCTCTTTAATGACAAGTACCTCCTTCCATACAAGGCTAGAGGAAGATCACAGAAGAGGGGCCAGAGAGGCTCTAAGAGTCCAAGGTTTGGAAGTATTACTGGAAAATACTATCTTCTGGACATGATAGGGCCAGTGCACTCATGAACTCACAGCAGCTGTGGGTGCCTGAACGAGACCAAGTGGGTAAATATTCCAGCATGGACAGAGGCTGAGCTCAGGAGGCCCTGCCTCTAGCTGAGGACCTATTGGCAGTTGTTGGCTATTGAAGGAAGATGAATCGGTTTTCTTTTGGGGTCAAACCAATGGTAGGTTGCTCATGATTCATGGATGACCCGACACTCCTGCTCATCTTAGCAACATCAATTTAACTCAGTGAGTTCATTGGGTTAAAAAAAAAAGAATAAGAGGGCATGAATTTGGGAGGAGGATATGAGTGGAGGTCTGAGAGGAGTTGGAAGGGCATAGAGAGACAATAAAACTCTAAACACACTGTTTATGTGTATCAGATTATCAAGAAGAAATAAAAATGAATGAATTTTAATAGGAAAGAATGGTAGAATGTGAAGGATAAAAGAATATCAGCCATATTTTAAGAATACATGGGGTTGGGGATTTAGCTCAGTGGTAGAGAGCTTGCCTAGCAAGCGCAAGGCCCTGGGTTCGGTCCTCAGCTCTGGAAAAAAAAAAAAAAAAGAATACATAAGAAAAAAAGCTAAAGTGAAAGAATTAGTCATAGATCAGTGAGACTGTATTTTATTTTTTACAACATTGAGTGCATTAGTGTTATTATAAACAACACAGATGAAATGAAAACTAAGAGATACAAAGCCATGGTCCAAATTTGGTGTGCCCTAAATTCATATTGAAATCCTAGCCCCAGGGTGATGAGGCTATTGGGAAGTGATTAAGTCATGAAGACCCTGTCTCATGAGTGGGATTAGTGTTCTTTAAAAGAGACCTAAGAGAGACTCCTGACTCCTTCCATCATGTAAGCTAGAATGTGCCATATGAAGCAGAAGTCAGCCTTCACTAAATCTGTCAGCACCGGATCTTTGATTCTTGGAAATATAATTCTATGGTTTATAAATATATATTGGTTTTGACCTGAATAGCTCCAGATAATGAGATATGGTATTAAAGATGTCATCCTACGCCGTTGAAGAGGAAACCTATAAGAGAGAGTGAAGAGAAGGGGAACTTGAGATCCCGGCCACCATAGTCCTTGGGCCCTGCAAGGAAACAGAGACAAATTGAGAGACTTTGCTGTGCAGCAGAGAAGGGATGGCCATGGTTAGGTCGTTCAGAACATTATCAGCACTTCCCTGAACTTGTCCTGTCTTTCTCCAGAATGTAGAACAGAGCAACTTGCTCAGACTGTCAATTTCAGAGCTAGTAGAGAAATAGTGAGCAGCTTTGGCATACAAGGGACACTTGGGGGTACTGAGAGGGAGGTTTATTTGTTTGCTTTACTTGGCATATTTAATTCTCTACTTAATATAAAGCAAATTACACTAATAACTTACTCTGGCAAATAATTGCTATGTGTTATAATCTTCGATGTCTGGCAAATGTCTAACTTAATTAAGCAACTTTACTAATTATAAGTGCAGACATAATTCTTTTATGAAGGACAAGGAGACCTTGGGGTAAAATATACCTTCTGCCCTAACCATAGAAAAACGTCAAGGGTGGCAGCGTGGGACTCCTTTCATCAGCAGTTGTCCTCGAATCAGTTCTTTTTCTCACACTGCAGTGACAGATGCCTCACAAAACTAGCATGTAGAAAGAAGGCTTCATTTTGGCTCTTGGTTTGAGTAGGTATGGTCCATAACGCTGAGGGGTCATGCTGGCTGTGGAGGCTTAGTCCATGGTGCCGGTTGGGTAGCAGAAATGAGAATGTCAATGCTCATTTTTCTATCTCCTTTTTCCTGGTTACTCACATCCAGGGTGGGGCTCCCTCTTCTGTGAAACCCTGTTGGAAATGCCCTCAAAGACATGCCCAGGGGTGTTCATCTTATGTGATTCCATATCCAGTCAGATTAACAAAGAAAATTAGCTACTACAAGCCTCAAAGAGTGTTGATGATGGCAGAAGAGTTAATGTAAAACCTCTTAATAAATTTGATGGTACAAAGGCATTGACATATTTCTTTTGGTTTTCTGTTTTGTATTTTGCACATCTAATTGTTTAGTTTTTGCTGTGTGTATGTGTGTGTGTGTGTGTGTGTGTGTGTGTGATTATGCATGGTGTGGTGGAGCATATCTATAATCCCACCCCTAGATAGATAGAGGCAGGAAGATAAGAAGTTAAAAAAAATAAAGGGTTATTCTTAAGTTCTGGGCTGTCTTAGGATACATTAACCTTGTTTTATGAAATAATAATTTAAAAATGATAACTAAAGAGATGGTGTATTCCCACCACTGGAAGTTTTTAATTTATCTTCCAATGAGCCCTTGACTACTTCAATGAGTTTTCTTTGATTTCCCAAGACTTGTTGAATGTCTTTTCACTGGAATCCCATACCATGAACAATAGAGGGCAACTTAAAAAGAGTTGTGGGGTGATACCACCTCTTACCAGTGTACCAGGAATCAGACTCAGGTTGTCTGGTTAGGCAGCAAGCAACTGTACTATCTGAGTCAGCTATTCAGCCTCATTTTTGCTTGTGTTAAAGTGAAACTAATGCTTAATTTTCAGCTTGTTTCTCAAAATATTGTTGCCTCAAAGAATTCTAGGTGAGCATAAAATAGGGATACCTGCATCCATCTTTATTGCAGTACTATTTATAACAACCGGGTCATGGAGTCAGACCAGATACCAATTAAAAAATGAATAGACAAAGAAAATATGCCATTAGGTATAAGCCATATCTTGTTGAGTCATTGGCCAAAGTGGCCCTATAGAACCCTCCAAGCAGCAAGGCTATTTTGCCAAGACTATTTGTTACTATCTACAAATTAATCTATAACATTGATTTCTTAATGCTCTATCACTGATGACATAACTTACTTATGTTATCAAATATGAATAAATCAAGCTGGTCCCCATGTACACTTTCACCTATACTGACTAGCATTCATGGTGCTTGAAGGCACATTCCAGGCTACTGGATGAGCAAACTAATCATTAATATCACCTAGGTAAAAATTCAATAACCTGAAATAGTGATTTATCTGCAAGATATACTGGTAAAAAAAAAAAGTGGCATAAACATTGTGGGAATAACCAACCACTTTTTGATTGTATTTAGAGCCCACTCCATGGGATGGAACTGTCACATGACTAAAGTGGCAAAGAACCCGAGACAGGGTAGGTAAGAGGTACAGAAAAAAATCCTAGTACTATCAGTCTGCTAAAGGAACATAGCAATAACATTGTTCCTAATGACATATTGCTATATCCATAGATCAGAGCATCATCCAACCCTATCAGAGCAGCTTCTTGCAGGAGATAGGAATTAACAAAAGGATCCTCAACAGGACAATGTGTAGAGATGGTAGAGATCTGGGAACACTAAGCCCTTAGGAGGATGTCTTGGTTAAATCCATCATCTGAAGGCTCGAGGATCTACGCAGAAATGTCAGAAAGACTGTAAGAGCCAGAGGTTCTGCAGGATTCCAAGGAAACTTCTCCAGAAAATAGGACTTATTCACAAATGAACTCATAGAGACTATGACAGGATACACAAGGCTTATACAGGTTTAAACACCGACAAAATTCCAGCACTGAGAACTGGAAGCAGGCATAAGTCCCCATTTTTAACCAAAAAGGTATTTGCAAGTTATATCTGCTGGAAAAGGGATAAGGGAACATTTTCTCCAATAGAATATCACTGAGGCACTTTAGAACAAGCCCCTTGCCCCTAAGTAGTTGGCCACTAGAAAATGGACTACATGGCTTCTTTTGTTTATTTGTTTTGAAATGGACTTTTTGCTTATTTTGATATTTTTTATCTTATTGATTTTCTTTTTTAAAGTTTATTTTGATTTTGTTTACCTTCTTGTTTTCCCTGCTTGGTTTGTTTGTTTGTTTGCTTTTTGAGAGGCAGAAAGAACATGAAGTTGGATGGATCTGTGAGTTAAGGGAAAAAAACATGAACAAATATATTATAAGAAAACATTAAACAAAAATTAAAGAAAGAAAACATTCCATTTATACACTGCATAGCTCTGTTCAGTCATGAAGAAGAATGCAGTTTTGTCATGCTCAGGAAAACGGATGGAACTGAAGGCGTCATCTTTTAACTGAACTGACGTAGACTCAGATACACAAATACTGTGTTTTCTCACACACAGAGAACTAATTTTTAAAGAAAGGCTGCAATGAAGCACACTTTTTCACACATGCAGGACTAATTTTTAATGCTGCAATGAAACAAGTCATTTTATATAAGAAATGTGCAAATAATAAAAAAAAAGAAGTAAAATTACATAATTTACCAGTTGTGATTCTGAGTAACGGGAAACGGGATGTTAAAAGGATGTTTTCTTCCCTCATGTTCATAAGGATGGTTTTAACTATAGCCCAACAGCAGCATATGGAAAAACATGACATATACATATAGTAGAATATCATTTTTTTAAATTGCTGACCTGGCCTAGAAACTAGAGTGCTTTCCTAGAATGTACTAAGGCTGGGATTTAAATTAACACTACTTCACAAATCTGGTTGGTGACATATGCTTATAGTCCCAGTACTCAGTAGGTAGAGGCAAGAGGATCACAAGTTTACCAAAGGTCATCCTGGCTACATGGTAAGTCTGGGATACATGAGACTCAACTCATCTTCCAGTTAGCTGTTGACTGATCCAGCGAGGTTTCCTTGATTTCTCAAAAGTTCCTGACTGCCTTTCTATTTTGGGCTCCATACCATGTTATGCCAACAACTGCTTCAGAATATGTCAAAAGCGGGAGATATAAGTAATTACTTGTTTGCCTGTATTTCTTAGACAACAGTTTTTGGAAGATAAAGAAATGCATGTATTGTTTTATTGTAATTTCCAGACACTAGACCTGGAACAAGCCATGCAACTGGTAAATGTTTCTGATGAAATTAAACACATATACAAATTATAAGTGAAACAGTGGTAGATTTGGTTTCAGATGGTTGTTCCATGTTGCATAAAGGGACAGACTGACACACAGTGGAAAGTTCAAGGACTTACAGTATAATCCTCGCGGCTCTTTACTGTGTGGCACCAGGAGGTTTTGATACAAAGATTGTGGGACAGTTAAGAAATTTATGGTCCCTTATCATTTATTTAAGTAGTTGGGATTCCATATCCTGTCACTCATAGTAAGATCGTTGCTTAGATATATGAAGTCTTTGATATCACCTTCATCCTCCTCATTAGGACAATAAAAGCTTAGTAGCCCAAACATATATTGGGCCACAGTGAATTCTCATAATTATTTCTTTGAATATTTTTAAAAATTATATAAAAAATATGGACCTAATTCTATCTTAGAAACTTTCAGAGATTGCAGCTAATTCAAAATGATGCTTTTGAATACAGAATACATTGAATAGATTCATTATTCAAAGATTATAAAAGAATTGCATAATAGAGGAATTCTCCATTATTTCCACATGACCCAGCAACAGAATTCTGCATGCTTATGGCAGGCACTGGAGGATCTTACAGATAATTTGTAAAATGAGAGCTTGACTTAAGTAGAGTGTATTTTTATGATGCAGAGAATCTCCTGGCTTCCTCATTGGGATTCAGCTTTCATCTGTTATCTGATCTCATGGCATTAGGTAATTTCTCCTTTATCGAATCGTACCGAGAATTTTTTTACATAATATATGTGTTGTAAACAAGAGTATAATTTTTAAAATGGGTTAAGAAAATGCATGAATCCTATGAGTACAGCATTTTAACCTCAGAAAAAAACTTTACACAATGCTGATATGGAGAGAAACCTTGATGCAAGAGAGTTAGACAACTGAGGGTTAGGTTACATACATTACTTATCCACTCTCTTCCTGTCAATCACTTTGTTCTACTAAAGGGAATGCCCCCTGGATGTTGTTCCATCCAAAGGAGAGAAATTAAAATCTTTTTATCTCGAAATAAGTATACTGTATCAGTATTAAGTCCCTACATGCTCAAAAGAAATTCCCCACAAACTATGAGAATTTCTTCATATGTTCAGTAGTGAATAATGTGTGTCATATCTATAGACTGAGGAGAAACATGGTAAGCATCCTAGCAAACAATGCATGTCAGGCAACCACAAATGCAAAGTATAGAATGGCAAAAAATGTTTGCTCTTCCATAATTGGGAAGCATTTATAGTTTCTGGAATATAAAAATATATGATCATAATATATCCTTTGTTTTCTGATGCCAACTTTTGGCCATCAGAGAAACATTCCAGACCCTTATTTCTATAATTTTTTCATTGTTGAAGAACTCAAGAGAAAAAGAAAAGGAAAACTGTGTCAATTACATAAATATGGAGAGGTTCCAAAGTGTAAACTGTGTAGCTAGAATCAAAACATTATTTTTGAAGAGTTATTAACAGCAAAGAAACTATTGAAATATTGTGGTTTTATTTGCAATAATTGTGGTACGGCTATCCAGGGAAGGAAGCAAAACAAAAACAAACACAGACTTTGGCTTTTTTTTTCCTACTGGTGCAAACTCCTAAGAAAAAGTAATACCAAAAAAAATGTGAATGATTTGAATTTACCTTGCTCAGACTACTCGGTGGTGGACTTTAAAATTTCTGGACACTTGTTGCAAGTTCATTAAGTAAATGACTGGTGGAATATTTGGAGCATTATAAGTGGGAAGTTGCTTGGAAATTAAATAAAAGGTGTTCAAGACATTGAGATCAAAAAAGGGCATCACTTATCCCAGTTAGATACATGATATTCATCAAATAGATCACCCCCCACACACACACACACACACACCTTTCTTCAGAATAGTTAAGCTATTCTGGGCATAGTATTCTATCAGCATTGGGATTAGTTTCAGAACTGTATGCCCTTTTGTGCAACCAGGAGCAAAATCATTTTCTTCCCTTTTCCTCCTCTGTACTTAGAGATAAATGTAGCACCTAATTGAGAGGATGTTTGTAATTATGAAATGAAACAATGCTTATAAAATGCTGTCAAAAAAACCCAGTAACTTGAAGATGGGCACGATGGTGCAAGCTTTTAATCCCAGCACTCAGGAGGTAGGAGCAGGTGGATCTCTGAGTTCAAGGTCAGCTTGGTCTTACAAAGAGAGTTCCAGGACAGCCAAGGCCACAGAGATTTCAGGATAATAGCTCATATCTCAGTCTTGAGAGGTAATTCCTGATTTTCCAACAAACACTAGTTAGTCATCTGAATTGGATTTATGTTCTATTCGTGTGGGACCTAGAGGAGGAAACAATAGTCATTCCCATATTGTAGTGGTATTTTCTTCATGATTCATTGTGATGTCATTATACTGCCATGGTATCTTTCCAAAATTCTTCCCTAAGAGTTTTCTTAGCCATAATAGTGACCCAGCATCAAACTGATCATTATAATTACTAATATATTTAGATAAAAAAATCTCATAACTGAGTCTTCACTCCATTTTGAATATACAGAGATTCAAGAGGGACTGTGCTCCTTGGCCAGGCCCTTTCTCTTTTGAGATACAAAGAAGGCTGTTGATGACCATTTTTTGACTATTGATAATCCAAAATGACCACCAAAAGGCAGTGTTCATCTAAATACTTTGCACATAGTTGGCATTAATGAATTGCTGCTGGGATGCACTGATTAAAAGTTACAACCCTGAAAAATGTCAGGTATAGAATGTCCAGATGATCATGCTAAACATATCAAATGCTCATCATTGAATCAGCAACATGTGTACATATGATGAATAATATCAGTAGTAACCCAAAAGACATGAGAGAGGTAGAGCAGAACTGCATTATTATGAAGGTGTTATTTGACTGGCAGAATGAATGGTAAGGAAATAAGTCTTACAGCTATGAGCAAACAGTGTTTTAGTTAGAGGCCATGAGGAACCACAAGAAGAAAAGGAGAGTAGGGCAGCCATCACCGATGCTGGCTGCTGAACTGTCTGTTTTAGAGGTGAGCAGGTTTCCAATTTGATGGCACCTGCTTAGCATCATTAATACAGTGAAGACAGAAAGGAAGAGGCTCCATAAAAATTAACCATTGACTTAAAGTAAAGGAAAACTTGGGGTGACCTTGTACGCTGTGTTTGTGGATTCTTATCTTCTACAACTTGTAACAAGCAAGGTGGTTTCTCAGAGTCAAGACTTATTGGCAAAGTGCTTCAAATGAATGTTTGTGGGAGATTAAACCCATAGCCTTGCCAAGTATCTCATGCCAAACCAGAACCATATTAAAGGAAATATGCTAGGGCAAATAAATATTTCTCCTCTAGGCCTGATTTCCTAAAGCAGTCTGGGAGCAGAGAAGCAAAAGAACTCACGGAGTTTGTAAAGTGAATTTTCTGTACACAGATCACAGCACATGATAGCAGATAGTGTGTATAGATTTATCGATTCAAATTTCTGTTCTGATGACTTTTCTACAATTTCTGTTCATCAACTCTTACTGAGTTCTTGCTGTCCTAGATGCAGAATGTGAAAACAGAATAAATTTCAGTAATAAGTTTCCTGAAATGCTCATTTCGGTCTCATAACTCTATTGTTATTTTACAATATTAACTGAAAAAAATTTAAATTATGTTTTATTTCGATGGCAAAATGATAACATTAAATTAATTTTATAATTCTCAACTTGCATTAGAGTTTGGTGAAATGCTACATATTACCATATTTCTTATGCTTAAAAACATATTATGTTTTCAGGCAAATAAGAGATAGCATATATCATTACTAGAATTGGCAATGTATAACTTATTGATGTTAATCTAGTCACTATAACCAACGTAGAATCAGGAGGACATTGAAGCCCATGCCATATTACTAAGGTATTTGGTCCAGTGTGATTTTCATAGTGCCCTACTATCAGTTCACTTGATCGAAAGTCACCAAAGTGACCTATGGAGAAGAAGCCCATGATTGGTGATGTGCCAGTTTACTATAAACTGTGGTTCCCAGTCCTGTGATATTCTACGGAACAGTCCAGAAGTTTCAGGAAATCTGCCAACAAAGTGTCAAATGTGGCACAAAGTACATGATGGAAATCTTTCTCTTTTGTTTTCTTGATTGTATGAATGTATCAGAGTTTTTAAGCATCTCCAGATGGACGTTTGAACAACGGCTTTTCATTCTTTCATAAAACATTGGCATGCCCCTATGGCAGGAAAACATTCACTGTCAAGTATGTGCTGTACAAAACCATCTCAAACCCTCAAGGCTCCAGACATGCTCTTCAGAAATCATGAAATAGCCGGCGTCTTTGAAATTTCTTGAATAGTTCTGAGTCTGAAGTTAAAAATGGAGAATTTTCTTTTATTTTCCTTTTGTAATTCAGACCAGTTAGCAGCATCTCAGTGGTCTTTTCCTGTTCCAAATATCCTCCGGAATTATAGATATAAGATCAGTTGCCAGGTAGCTAAAAGTAAATAAATTATATTCTTCGTGTTTGTAGTCCGGGGAGGGAGAAGAGAAGGGAGAAGGGAGAAGACACAGCATTTCGAAGCACTCAAAAAGTCAGGACTTTATGTGATTATGCTGAGAAGAATCTGAGATGATGGTATAACATTAGAAAATGATGTAGAAAATAGCAGGGATTTTAAAAAAAGAAACACAGCATGAATGAACACAGCAGAACAGAATTTGATATACAAAAATACTACTGAAATTGCTATCTCTACCTCTAGGATAAAACCCTCCTAGGTTTGGTAATTTAAGCTTAAAGACTCAGTCCTTTGAAAAAGCAAAATACAAGGAGGAACATGCAGAAGAAACTCTGGAATAGTCTTTACCAGGGTGCATTTCAGGAAGGTTCTCAGAGAGTCCCTTTCATGATGAGTAAAAGAAAGAAAGGGAAAGAGATGGGAAGGAAGAAGGAAGTCACAAAGATAAAGGAGGGAGACAGAGGAGGGGAGGGAAAGGAGGAGGAAAAGGAAAAAGCATGAAGAGGATTCCATAGTCTAATAAAACACGGTTAGAAACTAAAACTAAATAGATAAAACATTTCAGACTTTATTTTCCTTATATTTGAATTCATGATTACATGAGCATAGTGTGTAGGTTGCAGATTCCCCCCTCCTCCAAAAAAATTCATCACTGAAATGGCTGAAAAATACTTGAAAAAAAAATGCTGCTACAGACTGATTCTTTTCAAAGAAGTTTTTTAAGAGATCAAACAATTCTGGGAGGTAACCAAATCCTGGAATAGTACAGGTCCTTGGTTACAGAGAGCATCTATAAAAACAAATACAAAAACATATAATACTGGTGAATATATATCCAATTATTCATAGGCTATAAAAATTTTCACAAAATTATCTCTTTTGATTTTCAATACACCTTTTCAAAATAAGTATCACATCTACATGCACAAATAAAGCCATGAATGCTGGTGGAGTTGAGGCTTTTAAGATCACATAACTAGTGGCAGAGTTTCCATTTCAACTGTAAAATTCTTCCACTCCACCCCTCCTGCTGCTCTATTGTACACTGATCATAAATGGAAAGGAAAACTCTTTTAGTTCTTTAAAAATGAAAAAAATTGAAGAATTTTTCTCTGACAGGTATGGCATATCTTCAATAGGATGTTTTGGTTTTTCAAGGGACCAGAACCACTCTATAGGGGGATTTTTAAATCTTGAGAATTTATGGCATGAAATGATGTTTTTCAAGCCAGGGGTGCTACATACCAGCTGGACTTGGGATAGGCTTATACTACTTTCAAATGTAATTTCAATTGACAGTTTAACAAGTGTTAAACATAGAGAAATTATGGTATGATAGGACTCTGTACAAGTAAACATTTACTAAATTTCATAAAACCTTAACGAAATGCTCACTAAAGTAGGTGATAGTCATTTTGATAGGAATCTACTATGGTATACAGACATTGCCTTGCTGATTAGGTAAGCTTCCCTCCTCTTCAGCTTGGTTCTTCACACAACTGCACTGATTGCGAGTCACAAACTCCAGATGTCCCCATTTACACATACACCATATACTAGCTGACCTTCAAGCCTTACCTGTGACTTAGAGAGATGCCACCATTTTAATGCAATTCTAAACTTCTTCTAGGGTGAGCCACATCTGATTTGGGTAGTTTCAGTTAACATAAAAACAAAACAAAGCAAAACAAACAAACAAACAAAAAACAAATAGATCTTTCACAGAGTAGGTGGCTTTAAACACTATAAAATTGTTGTTTGTTCTCACAAATTGAGAGACTAGAACAATCAAGATCAAGGTGTCAACAATTTGGTTTATTACCTGCCTTAGGGACAGATGACTTACATCTGGTTAAAAGACTCTGATACTTAAGGAGAGGAACCTCCAGGTATTTGCTAAAATTATCCAGGTATAGTAAAGACTGAGTGAGATAAATGATTGTCTTGGCAAAGTAGGGTAGACAAAAATTTGCTGAATTCTTATAGAATTCCTTGCTGAAGCTGAATCACTTCCCAGGGAGGGAGCTATCTGGGTGTTTGGAGCCACATCTGAGGAATACCACACAGGCTCGGATATGAGAGTACTTGTGTACTGAAACTCCTAGGTGCAGCCACCATGTATTCAAACAATTTGAGAGGTAAACTGATGAGCACTGAGAAGTCATTTGTATTTCCTATGGTTTCAGGATGAATGGGAAGTGCTGCAAATTTGAGTGAAAGGGAGTAATCAGGCAAGGCTGTACTTGTAGGGAGGTCTTGATATCTTGATCTCTGGACCCCACTCTGAAATTAAATAGGTAAGAGACTTGGAGGCATGAGAAAATAGAATGTCAAAACGAAGATGTCCCAAGTTAGCTTGGTGAAACTAACACACACACAAAGTCTTTAAAATGCCAATCTATAAGTGTGAGATAAAAATGTATGATTTGCTGTACAGGCTATCTGGTGAATACATACTGAGTTTGTTTTCTTGGTGATATGTTTCCTCTTTGGAGTAGTAGTTAGCTACCTGGGTAAGCAACTGCATAATGAATCGTTATACAACCTTAATGTCATTTCTGATCCACACAGGATGATCACTAATTCATGTGGTATCTTTCTCTGTGAGAAATTTGAAAACAGTGTTGCTTTTTAGAAACTTGTTACTTCATCTATCAGAAAATTAGTATATACAGACTTAAAAAAAATTAAAATCTCATTTTACTGCCATCTACTGGAAAATCATGTCATACAAATGAATGACATGTTAAGAAAAGCCTGGACATAATAGTTTGTGTACTATAAACATATCCTGGTGTCAGTGGCTTGCTGAGTTGTGTCTATGTACAGAATTTGCTGTGATGACCTCTTCTGGTTACAATGGCAACATGGTGAAGATAAAAGCTCGGAGCTCCCAGTGACCAAGGTTCAGTTTTGTGGAGAAACTTCGTAAAAGATTGAGGAGAAATAGTCTTAATAGCCCTAAGCTTTTTGGCTCTAATCCTACCTAAAGAAATTTCTCTCTCCTCTCCTCTCCTCCCCTCTCCTCCAATCTATTCTTCTCTCTCAGCATATGTGTGTGTGTATGTATGTATTCACAGTTAGAAAAGTGGGTATAAAGAAATAGTTGGGAGCGTGTGTGTGTGTGTGTGTGTGTGTCTGGATTGAACCCAGGGCCTTTTGCCTACGAGATAAGTCCTCTTCCGCTGAGCCATATATCCCCAGCCTGAAGAAAATTTTATCTTCACCATTAATTTTTTTAGCAGAGCAAAATTCAGTTTTTGTCCAACAAAATGTTGTCCCACTAACAAACGCCAGACATTATTATAGATTATTTTGCTATAACCAAATATAGTATTTTAAACAAAAAACTCTGGTTTTCACAATAATGAGGGCTGGAAATCCAAAATAAAGTTTCTAGAGGATGTGGTCTCTAGCGAGGGTGTTCTTAAATGGGGTCTTCTAAAGGTAGCTTCAGATTATTGTGTGTGGTGCGGGATGCAGTGCTCTTGGGAACCTTTACAAATGTTCTAATGCCATTCATGAAGATTACTCTCTCATGACCTGATCACTCTCAAAAGCCCCATTTTCTAATACTATCTCCTTGTTGGTTAAGATTTCAACTCATGAGCTGGAGTGGTGTGGGGGCAAGAATACCCAGACCCTAACAGAGATCCAATAAAATGACTTGACTGACCATTTAAGAAAGTGAGCAGGCTGGGCGGTGGTGGCACAGGCCTTTAATCCCAGCACTCGGGAGGCAGAGGCAGGTGGATCTTTGTGAGTTCGAGGCCAGCCTGGTCTACAGAGAGAGATCCAGGAAAGGCGCAAAGCTACACAGAGAAACCCTGTCTCAAAAAATCAAAAAAAAAAAAAAAAAAAAAAAAAAAAAAGAAGTGAGCAGGAAGAGAGAGTTGGAGATATTTTCACTTCGTATTAGACTCATATATGAAATTATCTATTTGTTTCTATGGGAGCAATTTCTTACCAAATGTAGTGAATGTTTACTTCTCAGAATGGATTCTTGTCCAGAATAAAAATTTCATTGAGTTGAATTAATTTTAAAACACACAGAAAAACACCCTTACTTAGTCATTTCATTGTCAAACATTTATGCAGAAGCTACTTTTCAATAGTTC
Source organism: Peromyscus californicus insignis (assembly GCF_007827085.1). NCBI lineage: Eukaryota > Metazoa > Chordata > Mammalia > Rodentia > Cricetidae > Peromyscus > Peromyscus californicus. The sequence goes on from NW_026294469.1 coordinate 39,927,566, forward strand.
TATTTACTGAGTATAATACATGGAATGCTTTCAAACTAATATAGCACAGTAATGCTTAGCCACTGTGCCAAAACAGTTGATAAATAAAAAGGAGGCATTAGTTGTGTGTGCTGGCACACACCTTTAATCTCAGAATTAGAGAGGTAGAGGAAGGTGTATCTATGTGAGTTTGAAGCCAGATCTATGTGAGTTCTGGGGTACTCAGGGCTACATCCAAGAAGTATAACTTTCAGTTTGTTTTTTTTTTTATATATGAAAATTGGAGATACCCTTTAACCTACCCCTAAAGTTTTAGTTTTCTCATCAATAATATAAATAGAAAAATTATAATTACAGCTGATCTATAAGACAGTGAAGTTAAAAGTAGCTTAAATTTTAATATTTCCAACAAAGGTTTCCAAAGTGTGGCCACAAGTGTGTTCAAATGAAATTCCCAGACCCACCTCCAGACCGATTGAATCAGACACTGTGGGGATTAAGTTCACTAACCTGTGTCTTTGGCAAATTGTTATGTATTTAGAGTTTGATAATCACTGCTTGGAAATACATGATGCACTTCATATCAATGTATTCATACCTGTATCACCAACAATGTTTTCTCTCTTAACTTCCACCTCCTCTAAAATTTCCCCCTCCCATCTCTCAGTGAAAAGGATTTTGATGAAGATAAAACTTTTCTTTATGCTTCATGTCTTCATGGATACATGGGATCTTGCAAACAAAATAAGCTCATGTCAAGGAAATGGTTATCCATTTAGAGTAATTCTTAAGGTCTGTAGAGTTTTCTTAGGGGCTAGCGAGCTTGCCGTTTTTATGGAGGAGTTCAGTTTCTAGTACTCACATAACCATGAGTAAATCCAGTTCCAGGGATCTGACACTATTTTATGACCTCTATGGTCATTGCACACATGTGGTCCACTTTACATGCAGACAAAACATCCATACACATAAAATAGAAAAAACAATTTTTTTTTTTTTTGGTTTTTCAAAACAGGGTTTCTCTGTGTAGCTTTGTGCCTTTCCTGGATCTCGCTCTGTAGACCAAGCTGGCCTCGAACTCACAGAGATCTGCCTGCCTCTGCCTTCCGAGTGCTGGGATTAAAGGCGTGTGGGCTGGATAGATGGCTCAGCCTTTAAAGGCTAGGCTCACAACCAAAAAAACAAATATTTTAAAGAGTAATCTTTGTGAATATTTTTTGAGAATCATTGGATAGTAGAGTAGTGCATTAATAGTATCAATACAAGTTCACAGGTTAATAAGTAGGGGGAAGCATTTTGGTTCCATTTTGTGCTTATTGTGAGTCAAAAGAAGTTGGTACAGGATTTTCTCCTAAAGGCTAATCTCTAGAGATCAGTTGTAATGGGTTAAAATGACAAACCCATGTTACAGATTTGTAACCTTAGAAACAAGCACCAAGTGATCTCCCATATTTATCCTGTTCTTTCTGCCACAGATCATAAAAAAATGAGAAATAAAAAGTATATATATATATATGTGTGTGTATATATACATATATAATTCTGGGCACAAGGCTACTTCATCAACTGAGAAAGACTCCTATCTGATTTTAAATTTGTTACCCTCTCTAGATTTATAAAGTGGTCTGGGGTATGTTCTCATGTACAGTTAGCACTAGTTTGTAAGCACATTTAGAGAAACATTAATCAGAAATCTTATGAGGTATCACTTGTGCTTTTGGCTCAAACATCATGCACCCTTGATGTCTGAGGGAATCTAAGATGAGTTAAAGAATGACATATATTTCAACAAGGATATATCCAAATGGAGAGCAAATGGATTTGATTATAGCTGTATGTTTTTCTTCTGTCTGTGCCCCATAATATTTCAATTCCTTTTATAAAACTTCCTTCAGGAAAGCCGTTTTTGGACAGGCTTTTAGCAATCCTTAGTGACTGGGAGATTGAAGTAAATGGAGATACCACTCCCCCAGGAGCCCTTCCGGTTCTCTCAGCTCGGGCCTGGAAGCCCGTCTGGGCCTTTCATTTTCATTTGCTGGATTTTATATCTCGATATAGACAGGGTCATTATTTGAGAAAAGATGTGATGGGGAATTCAAGGATGTGCCCCTGAGTGACAGTGATTTGATTCTGAGCTACAGCAGCTTGACTCAGCAATAGCAATGGATGTTACTATGGCAGACTGGGGCTGTTTGTGTTCAGTCTTTAGGGAATGATCCCACATAGCCTAACACTTACATGTATTTTTGAGAGAAACATTTCATCATGTATAGGAAAATCACATCTTCTCCTATTCTCCACTATACTTCTCTAAGGTCATTGTCTTTTGAGTTATTGGCCTTCCTGAGTCACTACCAAGACTCAAAAATTCAAGTCTAGTAGGTCATTGCTTTCTCTTTTTTTCTCACCTTAGTTCCTATCATCTCTAACATCTATTTTCTTCAGATATGAAATCAGAAGAACATGGGTGTCTTGGACTTTCCAGGGGTAGTGTTTGTAAAACAGATGCAACTAGCTTTACTGTTAGGGCTTCATAAAGAATCCAAAGAGACAAAAGAAGATGGGGGTGGGGGAACTCAGCTATATTCTCTCCTTAGGAAGCTCCCCCAGGTTAGTTAACACCTCCAAAAGCTCCCCCATCTCCTTTGCAAACTTGTTCTTTCCCTGTTTCATCATTTTGTTTCTGATGCTGTTGACTGCTTCCCACCTTTCTTCGGTGTCCTTTGTTTAATGATTTCCCATTGGTTTGATACCATTTGGTCATGTCTATGCTTTTTGCTTTTTATGTGTTCTCTTTTTCCTCCCATCACAGGTCACAGACAGCTGCACAGAGGAACTGTTCACTTGAAGACTGGTTATTAGGAGGAGCCCAGGAACTGGGAAGAGAGGAGCCGTCAGGTTTTCTTCATGCTTAGAAGCATGTTCTCCATACCTGAAGTGAGAGAAGCAAAAGCTGGAGCCCGACTAAGGCAGGACCAAGATGAGAAGCCTGTAAAAGGAATGTTCCTAGAGGGGTGTGAACTAGGAGAGGCAAACTAGAGCCAGCCTGCCAGGTCAGTAGCTAACAGCCCATGAGTTTGCTACTAAGGAAATTAAGACTGGAGCTAATGAGATAGCAGCCACCTCCTGAGAGTGAGCTGGAGGCGTCCTATTAATTCTCTCTTCTAGGTACCTTTGCCTAAACAATCTTAAAGTTGTTTTCCTATTTGTTTAAAAGCACAAGACCCAGAAGACAAAGGCATTTATAGAAGAGAAGTTGGAGGAAAACTCTTATTACACTCTCCCTGGAAATGTTCTTCACCAAAAACATATCCTAGGTCACGGAAAGAAGATAGAAGAAAAAAAAAGATTCTGCATAGATAAGAAACACAGCCAAGATGACTCAGACAGTCTCAGGGGGAATTCTGGTGAGAGGGCATTGATAAATCTGCTATTGGCTCCTTAGACTCAGCATTGTTAGCCTACCTCTTACAAGCACATGAGTCAATTTTGAGAATTTCAGGTGTTGAGCAATCCTAGCTGTGTCCACTTATCCCCCCACCTCCACCCCACCCCACCCTCCGCCCCGTGGCAGAAGTCTGTTCAACTCGCAGGTCACCAGGAGAGTGATTGGAAGTCTCTGGCTATTGCTTGGTCCTGGATAAACATGTAGGGTCACTTTATAGCCTGGGACTCCAGCTTCTGGTTGCACACTGAGGTCCCTTACGAACCGAGCCAGGTCTTTGCGGGAGGGCGAAGCTGAAGGAGCCTTGGCTGGCTGGAAGAAGACCGGCAGCGGCTTAGCTGCAGGCTGCGGTGATAGGGACATTTCGGAATGAGGATGTGAGGGGTGGACAGCTCGCGAACTTGTCCCCCCCCCCCCCCCCGGCACCATGACGCCAAGGAGGTCTGGGAGAGACCCTAGCGGGATGTTCCCCCCGGGGCGGTGCAGCTGACATCCCCCGGCGGCGGCGCCGCGCGGCCCCTCTCTCCACCCGCGAGTGTGCGCGCGCGAGCGGCGGCAGGCGGCGGCGGGAGGAGGCGCAGGCGCGCTGCTCGCCCGTCTGCAGCCCCGCGCCGAGCGCCTCGTCTCGGGGAGTTGATGGCAGCACCACAGTGCGGCCGCCCGGCCGAGCGCACCGCGCAGCCACCCGCCGCTGCCCTCCGAGCGGCCGATATGTGGGGGGACTGGGGTGGGAGCGGCCGGAGCAGCGCCAGGGACCCCGGCGCGCAGCAGCCTGGGCTCGCTCGCCTGTCCTGACCTGACTCGCTAGTTCCCCCCACCGAAGAATGTCAGCCAAGTCCAAGGGGAACCCCTCCTCGTCCTCTGCAGCCGAGGGACCTCCGGCAGCCTCCAAAACCAAGGTGAAGGAGCAGATCAAGATCATAGTGGAGGATCTGGAATTAGTCCTGGGCGACCTGAAGGACGTGGCCAAAGAACTTAAGGAGGTGAGAGGGGCTGGGGTGGGGAGGGAGTGGGGCGACCCGCGCCCTTCGGGCGGGTTCCGGTCCCCCTCTTCGCTTGGGACCGTGGCATTTCCAAACTCCTAGCAACTACAGAGGGATGCCTGCAGACCCGACTTTTTTGGCTCTGGCTACTCGTGAGAAGAGTTGTGGCACTTTCCATCTCTCTCTTTTTTAATCAGACAGAAATCAACTAGTGTTTTAATCGATGGACTCAGCAGGATGGTGGGAGGGGTGGAAGCAAACTACTGTCTACACGGGACTGCCGGTGGTGTCAGGGGAAGGGGTTAACTGGGGGTGTGTCATCACAGAAGACGTGAGCACCGGCTGGCCCGAGCCGGTATGATGCTCTTTGCCTGCCCGGCTGCTCCCCTTCCAGTCCTTTGGCAAGTCCCCTCCTGGCCTGGCAGCCTCTGGAAGCTGAGCTGAAGGGGGTGTCTTCTGGGCCCTGGGCCAGGCCAGGGAGGGCACTGGGAGGGGGAAAGCGCAGCTCTGGCTCCCCTCTCCTCTTCCCAAGCCCCACCAAAAAGAAGGCGACCCCGGATGCTGACAGGAGAATCCAGCTTAGGGGAAGGAGCTATGTCTGGGACTTTCTCACTTTCGCAATTCCTGAAGCATCTCCTGCCCTTTTCCCAAATGTTTTCCAGCAACTCTGGGCCTTCGCGCCACCCCGAGTGTCGCCATTCTTCACTTCCTTCCTTTCATTCTGTCATCGCTTGGCATTGAACCTGAGCAGTAGGGCTTACAGAGGAGTGTGTATGTGTGTGCGCGTCGCGCGTGCCTTGTGGTCTCGCCACTTGCATCCTGGGTTTTTAGAACTGGGATTGTTTTCCCCCTCCCCCGCCAGTATTCTACCCCCTCTATACTCCGCCCCTCCCTATCCGGGTGAACTGGATTGGAAGAGGTGAGGTGTCGGGTGGAGGCTGCGTAACTCAGGCAGCCTAAGCGGACCAGGGCCCCAGTGCGGGCCAGTGGGCAGGAGGTGGGTCTCCTTGTCAACCTGGCTGCCTCTTGTGGCTGGGGGAGCTATTGGCAATGCCCACAGCACTGTCGCACTACGGAGTGGGGCTCCTGGTGCAGTTCTTGGTGAGGGAGTCTGGCAGTTCGAGCTGCAAGAAGACAAACTTCTTAGGTGGTGGTTGTGGTGGTCTCCATGGAAAAATAAGGGGAGGGGCAATCATAGCCTAAATCCGAATTCTAATTCGGTTTCCGAAGCCAAGTAGGGGGAAATTGGGGGCTGTTTGGATGACTGGCCTCTAGAGATTATCCTCCTGTCTTTTCCAGCCCAAATGTGAAGAGTCTTCCAGGGATTACCTCTATGAACAAAACCCCGAGTTTCTAACCAAATTCACAGCCTGTTGAGAGGATCCATTCCTGGCCAGAGTTTGTTTTGCCGAGGATGAGTTCATTCCTGTAGGTTTCTCTGCAAAAGGGACACAATTACTGCTAAGGTCCTGATAGTGGTGGTAGGCATTGACAGGTCAGGAAACTTGTTTGTGTTTGCAGGATTTTCCTAGGCTTGTTTCACAACTAGTTGGCAGCTGGAGAGGCTGTGACCAAAATCCAAGTCTAAAGATGTTTGTTTCTTTGTTATCCTTTTACTAGCCATGTTTGGCAGATTGTTTTCATTTGCAACATTATCGTGTTTTTTAAAAATGAATAATTTACAAGAGTTCCTCTTGGCACACACCTGCTTTGCATTTTTTTTTTTTTTAAAAGGTAGTGGATGTCGAAAACCAATAGCACCAAAGGGTATAGCTTGTTTTGTTTACAGGGAGAGAGACTGAGAGAAAGGTGGCCAGCCAACATTTTGCTTCTGTGGGTCATGGTAATGTATCAGGACACTCACTCTTTTGGTGAAACCAGAAACTCATGACCTTGCTTCTTTGTATTATTATTATTATTATTATTATTATTATTATTATTATTATTATTATTATTATTTAGACATTTGAAGGCCAAGATAATATACAGGAAAATGTTTAGCCTCTCTGGTTTGTGGCTAGAATTAGAGATGTTGGTCTTCCCATGTATTCATTTTAAAAAATATACATATTTAAGAGGAAAAAAATCGGTACTTCACCAAAGGATGGAAATGCAGACCTGACAGAGCTTGAGAAAACATCTTCATTTGATGCCTTGCAAGGTTTCATTCACTAAGCAAGGCCTAATTGGGTGAAAATCTCAGCACAAAGCTAAAATACATGAGTGATACATGATGTGATTGATTACCAGCTAACTTTGCTGTGGACAATCAGCATCCTAGGCTTGAATGTGGGAGTGTATATGCTAAAGCTAAATATCAAAAGCGGCTATTTATAGAAGAAGAATGGGAGTAATTTCCAGGACCAAATATTTATAGGGCATGTTTAACCTATGACATCTTGTGGTTGTTCAGCTTTGATCTGTCTGGATAAGGCAGCATACATGACTAAGTATGTCTTTCATGAAGCTTTAAAGAAGCACGTCACTGAAAACTTTGGTAAACTCTGCAAAGCTTATTTATACATATATACATAATTATGTAGTACACATAAATTATTATAGTATTATACTATTGCTATACATAATATAAATTATTATATTCAAAATTCAAATTCCTTTATGCATAACACTATGCTTTTAAACCATGTTATATTTTGATATTAATTTACAGTGAACTTTTATTAACTTGGAATGGAAACTAAAGTAATAACATAATTTTGACTGATTCACTGTCAATTTCATTTTCATTACAACTTAAGGTTGAAACATTCTGCCTTTTATCTTTGTACAAACCTCACCAATAACACTGAATTTTTGTTTGATTACTTTAATATTTTTGAAATTAAAGTATAATTACATCATTTTCCCCATTCCCTTTCTTCCCTCCAATCCCATTTGCCCCCTCCTTTTCTCTCTTACAGATTCACGATTGATTATTTTAATAGTAGCTTTTTTAATTCTGATAGGCAGGGTAGATTTGATCACCATACTAGCTGTTTGAAACACTTAATAATTAGTAAGAAAACTCCATTCTGTTCACTAAGAGGAGTACTTGTTATATCTTTTTCTGATTTGTTGTTTAGTTATAATAATTTAATCAGTTATAATTGCACTGAGTGTTATAAAGAGACAGGATTTTTAGAAAACCCAGAGACTGTTTTATTCATTCTCAAAAGTGAATAAAACCTCAAAACAACTTGAGGATTTCAGAAATATTATGAATCATTTATCTTTCTGTGCTATAATTTAAAAAAAACTAAAATATAGCTCTCTATATGTGTTTATTCAGCACCTACCATGTTACAGTAGAACTTTGTTGCTAAAATGAATAACTTTTGTTCATGCTCAAAATTTTACTTATGATGTGTTTATTATGTTATTAAGCATCAGTGCTCTTAAAAAGTCATTAATGCTTTTACTGGCTGCTCTGACTATTGATGTAAAGTAGAAATTGAAGCTAAGAGTACTAATTAGTACGTGTTCATTTATAAATCTGTACTGGTTATGTACTCAGTAGTATGGTATTCTGTGAGCAAAGAACATGAAATTTAAGAAGAGAACAAGATAAGAACTTTAAGAAACTTATAGTTATCCAGGTTTTCGTGGTGGACATAAATGGATTGGTTCACAAGAGATCACATATTCATGTGTTGTAAGTATATATGTGAAACCTCCATGAAGAATAAAAGTTTTATAGAAATGTAAACTCAAAATATGAACCTTCCTTTGCAATATGGATAAGATTTGAAGAGTTAAAAAAAAAGATGTTAACAAAATTCATCATTGGAATATGTGATTAATCCATGTTGTGTTTTCTATAAATTGAAGAAAGTGTTTGTGAAACTCTAGAGTTTAAGGAATAAAATTAAGCACAACTGGTATAGCAGATGTTAGTGTTCAATTTTTTACTAAGAAATGTGGAAACAAATGCACTTTTTAAAATATTTTTTAAATAATTCAAAATGCTGGTAATAATCTGAGTGTTCCTTTCTAAAGATGGGACTTGTGAAATATTTTACATTAAATGTTTGTTTGCTGGAATCTCCAATAAATAGCCTTAACTGCTTTAGCTGAGTTATCTTTTTGTTCAGACTGTTTATAGCCTTGAACTTTCCTTGTAGCATCTCAGTGCTTTAAATCTTGTCACAGTACTATTATATGAATGGAACAAACTTTAACATGCAATATATAAAACTTACGTTTATAACAAGTAAGAGGGGCACTTGTGAGTAGGTGTCATGGAGGCAAAATAAGAACCGTTCTGTTAGTGAACTAGAATCACCTCATGGCTGGATTCCACAGGTAGGCAGGTGAATCTGTGAATGGAAAGCACAGAGTTTTCTTATAATTTCATAGACAAAAGAGAGGAACAACTTAAGTTAACCTTAGAAAACTTGGAAAGTCCATCAACATTGATTAAAAACAGAATTAACAATTACTTATTAGGTATTCTTGCCTTGTAACATTTTCTGTTTTAAAAATGATTATGTTATTGATTTAAGTGTATGAGTGTTTTGCCTGTACATACATGTGTGCACTATGGAGGCCAGCAGAGGGCATGACATCCCCTGGACCTGGAGTTAACGATGGTTGTGAGCTAACGTGGGTGCTGGGAATTGAAGCTTTTTAACTTTTTAACAGAGCCATCTCTCGACCCCCTTAATGATCTTTCTTACTGACTTATTCACTTGTAATGATGTAGTTTATTGCTCTGAGAAATCCTACAGTATTATTAGTTAATGAATCTATGCATATAAAATGCATTCTTAGAACAAATTATAGAGAATGATCTCTGTAGTATTTTCTAAGTTCTAAAATTATGAATGAATGGAAGTCAACAGTGCATCACTCTATCTTTACTACTCTATAGCTTACCTTACTGAGATGTATTTACTAAACGTTTAAATACATTAATTACCTTTTCTCTTCTTAAATATGGTGCCTTAGAAGGCTACTGAGAGGATGCTTCTGTGAGCATAAGATAACTAATATCCACCCCTACCCCTCATCTCTCTCTTTTAATGAATTGAATCATTTAACATGGAGAATCAGCTGGTAAGAAACTCAAGCAGCCTTAAAGTAATAATGTGCTTCAGGCAGTAGTGACGTGACAGATAATGAAATCAGTGTAATACATTTCATTGCTACCTGGATGGTATTCTTCCACCCTGCTGCTCTAAGGATTTCAGATATTTGAGTCTAGGTGTTAGGAAAAGAGAAAGGAATATGAATCAGAGCGAAGCATATTTTCCCAAACAAAACAGATGACATGATCTGCTTATGGAGCTACTTCATGAAAAATTTCACTGGCAATTTTTGAGAATTGATAAAAATCGCAACAGATTGATGATTATATTCTGACAGAAAGCCTGGTAATTGATATCAAGCTGCCAATGTAAAACTAATGCACAATAATGATACTACATTTTAAAGAACACTTTTTTTCTGATTTCAGAAATTTATGTGATCTTGTAAAACATCTGGAAAGATGCCTTAAATAAGAAAATAAAAATAATATTAATAGAAATAGATAATGCTGGACATTTTGTTATATTTATCTTTAGTCTTTTGGAGTGGATATTTGGATGAGGTTAAAGTAAGAGAAATATGAATTATATGCAATGCTATTGTCTGTTTTCTTTACTAACACTAGAGTATAACTATTTTATGGTATCTGTAAGATAAGTGATAATTCTGTTAATGTTACATATACAACTTATTTCTAATGTTTTATGGCTATTAAGTTTCATTAGAAGCTGCACCTTTGGCAACAAACAAGGCTAAAGAAGAGTGTTCTATTCCACCAGGTTGTTCTCTAAATACTCTTTAAAATTCTAACCCATTTAGTCCTCATAACCGTCATTTCTCACTTTACAGATAAGGAAACTAAGGTGATAGGGGTCAAGTTCCTTGCTCAAAGCCATTTGTGCAGACATGAGGTTTAAAAATCATGTTTGTTTTGGGGACTAGACATTTCACTGTTCTGGTCTATGGTTTCATTTCTAATATTTTGTCTTTGTATTTTTTTAATTGAAAGTGGAATTTTTAAATTCTTCAATTCATATTAAACTACCATCCAGAAATGTTTCTTTTTTGTTTTATTTTTCATTTTGTTTTATTGCCAGCAGCAGTATATATATATATAGATGCTTTTTCAGATTCATAGTGATACTAATAAAGTACTTAATCCTTAACCCTTGCTGTGTGGATTAATATCTTTTTGGTAACACTCCTTTTTTTTTTTTTCAAAGAGGGTGAAATGCATTTACATTTTGGTACCAGGATTGAAGCAACCATTAATAGTGAAAAAATTAGATTCTTCAGTTTTCATTTTTCAAATAAATAGGTGCTTCAGTAAATCATGGATGTTATACAGCTTTTCAATATCATGGCTTAGAAAGTAAGATGAAAAGTCAGTAAGAGTGATTCCAATGTCTAATGTTATGTATGAATTATACATTTAATTATACATATATAAACATACTTTGTATACAATATGAGACATCAGAAGAACTTTTTTTTTTTTTTTTTTTTTTTTTTTTTTTGGTTTTTCGAGACAGGGTTTCTCTGTGTAGCTTTGCGCCTTTCCTGGAACTCGCTTTGGAGACCAGGCTGGCCTCGAACTCACAGAGATCCGCCTGGCTCTGCCTCCCGAGTGCTGGGATTAAAGGCGTGCGCCACCACCGCCCGGCCAGAAGAACTTTTATTGGCTTTTCCTTATATTTTCTAAGCCATAATATTGAAAAGCTGTATAACATTCACTACACACACACACACACACACACACACACACACACACACACACACACATTATTTTTCAGAGCTGGGTTTTGAACCCAGGGCCTATACTTGCTAGTTATGCATTCTACCACTTTGCTACAGCCCCGGACCTATACAGGTCTTTCCAATGAAGAAAAAATAATTCAGGAAGTTATCATCTTTTGTTATCATATTGCATTTAAAGTAAAGGCCTATCATGATGATTGAGATTTGACAATCATTTTTTGCTTTTTGCGCTAATTGATAAATTAGAGAATTTGTTGAATTCTTAGCCAGGTAAAAAAGCATTAAACTGTTTGATGCTGCCTTGTGTATTTTTGTGTTCTTAGTCGTGAGCCATTTCCTTTCCATGACATAAGAAACGTACAAGAGTAGCCTTACTTGTGTTTCCTTTCTAGTATGACATGAGCAAACTGTTTTCATCATATTGAAAGGTCATTAGGAAAAACTGCTCTAAATTAAGATTTCCTGTATAATCTAGAAGGCTCAATTCAGCGATGTCATCTCTAAACAAGAGCCAGAAACTAATATTTAGTGAAACAAAAACAATAACGCCATGTCTAATTAATGCCCAAATCAGAAAACACTCACAAGATGGCCTGTCAACTTACAACAAATGTTGCCCCATATTGCATGAGTTAGTCTGTGTATTTATTTATTGTCTGAAGATGGAAAGATAGGAGATCTCAAAGTAATTAAACTCCCAGATTCCATTTTCAGCTAAGAAATAGGAATAATGCAAGCACAGAACATTTACTTATGATCCTTGCCACTCTTCCTGAACTGTGCAAATACTACTCAGGTACTGTTTGAGTAGGTTTTTTTTTTTTTTTTATGTGTGGAATAATTGAAATGGCTCAAGTTCTGTTATTATGGTGTTTGGTACAGTATAAGTAGATTACCCACTGTGGATAACATATGCTTATTAGGAACAAGCAAATTTGATGATTCCTAACAGGTTATTATTACTTTTTCTCTAACAAAATAACAAAGGTTAACAGATACGCTGGTGTGTAAGCTTCCTTTTTCCCAACATTTTATCTCATCACAAGATTTAAAATCACATTGTATATAACAGAAAAATACCAGGTTCAAACACTGACCAAGTCAATTATCTTTTAATGTCCGTGATTCTTAATCTTTGCTACATATAATACTATGAACAAATGTTTAAAATAGGGGATATTTTTCCTGGAATGAAACTCATGCTATTGTAAGTGTGTGCACACATTCTGAGAACTTTTGGTGAGTGAGGAGAACTCAAATAAAGGGACAAAACAGCCACTGACTGTACTCACACATTTCCAGTCTGTAATTTGAGCTCTGTCTCTCAAGTTTTCAATACTAAAAGTCTGTATCAGTGGAAATGGGAAAAAAATCAACATACTAGTGGCTGAAGTCAGATGGTGTGCTGGTTAGTTTTTGTCAATTTGACACAAACTAGAGACTGATGGGAAGAGGGAACCTGGACTGAGAAGTCACCTCTATCACACTGGTCTCTGTCTGTGTCTGTGGGCATTTTCTTGATGTCCGAATGATGGAGGAAGTTCTAGCTCACTGTGGATGGTGCCACCCCTGGGAAGGTGGTCCTGGGTTGTATAAATAGGTAGTGGAATGTGAACCTGGAAGCAAGCCAGTAAACAGCTTTCCTTCATGGTCTCTGCTTCAGTTCCTGCTCTGGGTTCCTGCTTTCAATTCCTGCCCTACCTTCCTCCAGTGATAGTTTATGACCCATGAGTTGTAAGATGAAGTAAACCCTTTCCTCCCTGAGTTGCTTTTGGCCTGTGTTTTATAAGAGCAATTAGAATGCAGACTAGGATGGATGGCTTTATTCTGGGGAGCACATAAGTAGTGTGTCAGGAATTCACTAATTTTAGAAGATTGTGTGTGTGTGTGTGTGTGTGTGTGTGTGTGTGTGTGTGTGTGTGTGTGTGTGTAAAGCCACTGCTCTCCAAAATTGTCAAATTCACAGTGATTGATGTCTGGCTCATTTTTTTTCTTACAAAGTATAACACAGCAGAGCATTTTACGACAAGATAAAATATTTCTAGGCCTCATTTTTAAGCATAACCTTTTCTTAAAACTTTCCCCAGGGCAGCATCTATCTTTGTTGTTATTAGTTTTCTCTGCAATGTGTATCTGTGAATTATAAAAAAAATATTGAATCTCTGACATGTGTAAGTTTTTGTTCCGAAGGCCCTGAAAGATACATGCATGAGTAAACTCAAGGACGTACTCTTAGAGAATGTTACCTCTGGGAAGAAGAGCTTCAGTTCTTTAAAGTTAAAACAGGGGCCTATGCAGGGACACTTTGCTCAGCCTGGGAGGAGGGGACTGGACCTGCCTGGACTGAATCTACCAGGTTGAGCTGAATCCCCAGGGGAGTCCTTGCCCTGGAGGAGATGGGAATGGGGGGTGGGCTGGGGAGAGAGCGGAGTGGGCAGGGGGGTGCGGGAGGAGGGAGGACAGGGGAATCCATGGCTAATACGTAATATTAAATCAAATTAAAAAAAAAAACAGTATAGAAAGTTCAAAAGCCATGCTAAATTATACAGTGACCACAAAACACGAGACAAATCCATCTTAGTCTTTTCATTGGTTTCTGTGTTAATGCATTTAAAACTTCTCTGAATAATATCTGCAGTAAATCCTGCATTATGTTGTGGTTTCTGACGTGAAGGTAAACTTTTGAAACTCGTAAACACAAATGTTCATGTGATACCTTAACGTGGTGAATCATATTAGATTATGGTAAAATTTCTACCAGTTACTAACACTGGAACTTACTTTTATGAAACAATTCTCCCAATTAGAATTTCTGTTGTCAAAGAATGATTGCATTACAATAACCAATTATCATTAATCATATTATAAATAATTAGTTAGTATTTATGTTTACACAGATTGGCATGGGCTTTCTTTAGGTACATTGTATCTACATTTTTAGTTCTTTTGTATAAGACATGTAAACAATTTTAAGCAAATTACTGAAAAAACGAATTTTCTAATCATGATAATTCCTTAAGATACATAGAATGCAGAGTGTGCTGGGTAAATGATAGGATGGCATACAAAGAAGTGGTCCATGGGGGGGGGGGCATGTGTCAGTCACTGTTCGAACTGCATAAACTGACCATGAACAAAAATAGTTCCATTTGGTACCAGCGTGAGCAGATAAAATCTATGAAAGAACTGAGCATCCTCTATCTCTCTCTCTCTCTCTCTCTCTCTCTCTCTCTCTCTCTCTCTCTCTCTATATATATATATATATATATATATATATATATATATATATCTGTGTGTGTGTTTTTGAGACAGAGTTTTCCCATGTAGCTTTGGCAAGCATCCTCTCTCTCTCTCTCTCTCTCTCTCTCTCTCTCTCTCTCTCTCTCTCTCTCTCTCTGTTTGTGTTTTTGAGACAGAGTTTTCCCGTGTAGCTTTGGAACCCTTCCTCGAACTCACTCTGTAGACCAGGCTGGCCTCCAACTCAAAGAGATCTACCTGCCTCTGCCTTCCCAGTGCTGGGTTTAAAGACTTGTACCACCACTGCCTAGCTTGCATTTTCTCATTTTTAATACAACGTTTTTTTTTGGAGGGGTGGAGGTGGGGCACTTACTAAGCAGATCAAACTCATCGTTGAACTCTGTGTTCTTGTCTCTGCTTCCTAAAGGCTGGGATATAATAGGCATGGGTCACCACCACTCCTGGTTTAATGCACATCCAAAGTCTCACTCTTACTTGACAGGGAACTTGAGGAGCCAATATTAAAGAATATCTAGTAAAGATATTAAGGACTAAAAGCCAATCATTCACTTGAGTGTTAGACTGTTCTTGCTAGTTTACTCAATGAAATTACTAATCTTCCCTTGTTTCTCTTATACCATCACACTGTTTTTTAACAGACTGCTAGAGGATTTCTCTCAAAATAAAACTGAAATAAAATATAATAAAGCTCTTTTTTATATAGTTCCATGAATACTGCCATACCATTTCTTAGCTTTCCTTTACAATAAACTTGAACCAGTGGGCTGTGCATATTAACACCTTTTTCTTCTTACTTTTTCTTAAACCCATTCCAACCAGGTCTCTTCCCATCACTCTAGCAAAGACATCTCTCCCTAGCTTGACAATGGCCCAGTTATTTAATCTAAAGTTCAATTTTCAGTGCTAGCATTCTGTAACCTATTAAGGGCTATTTTACATATTAGTAACACTTGAAGTCTCTGTTAATATTTCTTCCATGTGTTTGAAGAGTGCTGTATTTTTTCAAGCTACTAATTTCCCCCCTTTCTGGTATCTACATTTACTCCTCCTTAGAGATGTCTGAAATTAAATTAATATATTTTGCTTGTAATTTGCATTTTTCCTTGGCATTTTTATTTAGTCTGTGAATAAATTCCACTGATAGATTCTCCAACTCTTAAATTTGTCTAACTAGTCCTTTCTTCCTTCCTTCCTTCCTTCCTTCCTTCTTTCCTTCCTTCCTTCCTTCCTTCCTTCCTTCCTTCCTTCCTTCCTTCCTTCCTTCCTTCCTTCCTTCTGGATTTTACCTGCCTAGTCTGCTGATATGCTTCCTCCTCCTAGACATTAGCCCCTGTCACCTTTCTCATGCCAGTTGGAGGAGTCTTTCAACTGGATTTGGGGGCCATTATCAATTATCTCCAAGCCACGTGGAAGCATGATTGAATCTATGTTCAAAGTTTGTCCAGGTCTTAACTTCTCCACTTCCTACAGCCTGCACCTACCAACATACTATCTCACTTGGGTTAGTACAATACTAACAATGCCCCTGCTCTCCTTTCCCTAACCATTCTTGTCCCCTATAACTTATCTAACCTCCTTTCTTACTAATTTCTTACTGGTTTTCTTGTTTCAGCAGCAGTAATCTTGCTATTTCTTGAGTGAATGTGATAGGCACATACAAGCTGTCCTCAACTGTTATCTCTTTGAGAACCATTCTGTTGTTTTACTGGTTGTGTGTGTGTGTGTGTGTGTGTGTGTGTGTGTGTGTGTGTGTGTGTGCAGTCTTGTGTATACCAGTGGTTCTCAACCTGAGGGATATGTGAGAGGTTTGGAGGAAGGGAAGGAAAGGGAAAAATGTTGTAATTACATTATTATCTCAAAAAGTCATGTACAAATATCAACAAATACTTGGATTTTTTTCTAACTCTAAATTTATCCTCCTAAACCTGTCCACTTAAGGTTCAAAACCATCACCATTTACTTTCCACTACTATGCTACACTTTCTGAGAATGAACATATATAATACACACATAATATAATATGTATATTATATTATATATATACTATAAAATATATCATATATAATAAATACATTTGGTAAAGATTCTTTGTTTTTCTTACCTATTACATGTAAGTTAGTTGAATGAGATCTTGTTTTCCCTTGTTTGATTTCACAGTTGAGCAACATTTTATCCTTTGAAATGCTCAAAGGTTTTTTGGGAATGCTATCATGCTGAACAATGATTACAGGCCAGAATTCTAAGTTAAACAAGACAAAGCAAACAAAACCTTATCAAATCGCCACCCCTCTCATCCTTTGCCCTGTGGTTCTTTTTTTTTTTTTTTTTTTTTTTTTTTTTTTTTTTTTTTTCAGACAGGGTTTCTCTATGTAGCTTTGTGCCTCTCTTGGAACTCACTCTGTAGACCAGGCTGGCCTCGAACTCACAGAGATCCGTCTGGCTCTGCCTCCCCAGTGCTGAGATTAAAGGCGTGCGCCACCACTGCCGGGCCGCCCTGTGGTTCTTAAGCTGTTCCTCACATTTTGAAATTCTCAACACATTCTCTCTGCATAAACCATAAATTTGGTTTGGAATACCTCAGTTTCTCTGTCAGAAAAAATCTAGGTATGATTTGAGAAGGCTCATTTTCTTTGTAATACAGAGAAGTCACTTTAAAATATTTAAAACATTTAGCAAGTTATCTCCAATCAATTATAACTCTATTTTTTCTAGTAGAATATGTAAATTGAAATGGAGAGAGAGTATATTTACTTTTTGAATAAAATAACATTTACCTTTTGTTTCCTGCTTGAATATTGTTCATCTTCTTGTCCTTAACTTTGTCAAATTTTAAACTAACTGGAAAAAAACATTTTAAAAAAGACCTTGGATTTTGTTTAAATAAGTTTTAGCACTCCGTTTGAGAATCAAGCATAAACAACTTAGTGAGACCTAACGCACAAGATACTGAGGGAGTACAGCACATCTATGTTCAGCTTCCATGTCATTCTCTTCTACACTCCCTCTAGTGTTCAAAAATATGGACACTTATAATAAGTCTATTGTCATTATAGTACAAATGCTTATGTGGAAATAGTGTTTTCTTCCTAATATTGTTTTGTTTTCCTAGATAATGGTGCCCCAATCCTAACCTCTCAGAACTCACCATCTCCCCTTCCCTAAGCCTGCTGACAGGCCTGGCTTTCCTGTGCCCATGCTTACAATCTGTGCACTTCTGTCAGGGACACGGCTGGGTTTCTGACTTTACATTTTCCCTCCATTAGCATACCTACAGTCAAGATTTTAGTTTTGCAACTTGAAAGGTCTCACTAAGTTTTTCATGCTTGATTCTCAAATGGAGTGTTAAAAAATGATTTAAGCAAGACCCAATGATCACTTATCTTTTTCCTATATGAATTGAATATGGATATGAAAACATTAATGATGCAGTTTTGCTATAATATTATTGAAATGCCATTTAAATACATTCCTTTCAAACGACCTTAAGAAACAACCAGAAAATCTCTAGGAGAAGAAAGTTAAAAGGAAAAATGGATGGTTATTCAATATAAACTATTAATAATTACAAAACATGTCAAAGAGATTATTTTCAATCATGAAACTTAGCTGCTATTTGCTGATTTTTAAAAATTTGGGCCTAGTATTTAAATATGTTCTCTATATTAACTGGAAATATTACATATATTTGTTTAATATCTTATAGTTTTTAAGCAATTTTAATGATTGCTATCATATTTTAATTTCTCGTTATTAGATGAAGTTAAAACATATATGAAGAGAGCATTCAACATTTCTCCTCTCCTTCTGACTTCTGGGCATGACATGGCTTTTGTATTTTTAAGCTCACAGCATCCATGATTACCCACATAAGGTCCCCAAGTCTGGGCCTGCCATACTTTGTCATGAAGCAGGAAAGAGCTCATGAGGTCTCATCCTTCCCTGAAGATTTGTAGGCACTTCATGATTGCTGAGGGAAAGAGGGACATAATTTTTTTTTTCAGTAGCATAGTTACTGCGAAAGTGTCCATGCTCCTGTAGAGAACTCCTCTTTGTACTCCTGTAAGCAAACCTAAGGAAAATCATTTGGTTCATTAACAAAAACCAGAGAGACAGGGTTTCTCTGTGTAGCTTTGCGCCTTTCCTGGATCTCGCTCTGTAGATCTGGCTCTGCCTCCCAAGTGCTGGGATTAAAGGCGTGTGCTACCACCACCTGGCCTGAAGGGAGGATCTTTAGGGAAAGGATGAGGACCAGCTGGAATTGAAGGGGCTGAGGAAAGTGAAAAGAGGTGAATAAGGTCAAACAACATTATATATGTGGACAAAATGTCATAATAAGAAACCAAAGGGAGAAAATAGAATAAAATTATGTTCAGAGCTACTGCTTCAAATTTCTATTCACTGTTCAGTATATTATAAAGATTAATACATTTTAAAATAGAACTCAGAACTCAACATGCACTCTTTAACAATCTTCCAAATTTATTTTGGGTGCTTAATCCTTGTTCAAAACGGGTTACACTGTGTACCCTTGCAGAAACAAATTTTTTAATACAGAGAATAATGCAATGCAGCGTGTGCATTTTTTGATTGTTTCATGAATCACAAATGCTTGATAGTTTACCATCTGCTTCCTGAAGTTACTAATACTCACAAGTCAATAAATTATATTACCAACTGCCTCTTAGCTTACCTGAGCCATGCAGCTCACTGAAAGCTGACATCCTAGCATGTTCCAGGAGAGGTAGAAGGTTTTCAAGAAACTGTCCAAGTAAATCTTTATTCATAATGTGTTTCTTTTGCAAAGATACCAAGAAGGAAGTCCTAAGTTGTGCATAAACAATTTAGTATTACTTAATAGCATTAGCTTCAATAGTGTTCAATCTAGCTTTCAGAGATCTGAAATGTTCCTAGCTCTGCTAATGTTCTTATTGGATTATGATAATGTGTCTTATTTTCCCTAAAGACTGGAGAAGAAAAAGATTTAACGTAAAAGTACTGGCATCTGATCAGAGTTGCAGAGAGAAAAGAAAAAACAGACCAAGCATTACCATTGAATGGCTGGAGAGAGAGAGAGAGAGAGAGAGAGAGAGAGAGAGAGAGAGAGAGAGAGAGAGAGAGAGAGAGAGAGAGAGAGATTCAACCCAGCGTTTCCTTGAACTCACTTTAAATCTGATCTGCCAAGTGCTAGAATTACAGGCATTTGCTGCCATATCCCACTGCTAGTTTGTGCAATGTTTAGGCTAGAACCCAGGAATTAGGCCAGCACTCTGCCTGAGTTTTATCCCCTGAATGGAGACTATATTAATAAGCTTGCTTTGTATGTAATGTTATGACATTATTACTATAATAGTGAAACTGAAAGAAGTCCATTATCTACTACATTAATATATGGAGATACTTTTCTTTTTTTTTTTTTTTTTTTTTTTTTGGTTTTTCGAGACAGGGTTTCTCTGTGTAGCTTTGCGCTTTTCCTGGAACTCGCTTTGGAGACCAGGCTGGCCTCGAACTCACAGAGATCCGTCTGGCTCTGCCTCCCGAGTGCTGGGATTAAAGGCGTGTGCCACCACCGCCCGGCTGCGCCACCACCGCCCGGCGAGATACTTTTCTTAAATGTTAAGAAAAAAATGAATCAATTCATTATTTTTTAGCCAGAATTCTTGATCTCCTGTGTAGTGATATTTTATGTCATCTTGTAGTAACAATAGATGTATAAAAAGTCATTTGTAGATCCAAAAGCTATCCTTTAAATCACATTATCTAGTAACCATCATGTCACCATTAATCCAAAACACTCTTTTAATGATAAAATACACCACAGTATTTTGACTGATATAGTTTTCTTTGATGTTTATTTTCAAATTAATTATACTGACCTAACCTACATTTTAAAGTGTATTATTATTGTATATCAGCTTCCAGTGGTGTGCATACTTTGGATGGTTCTGGATACTCTGGGAGACTGAACCTAGCTAGAGGAAGCAGGCCAGTGGAGACAGATTCTCTGGGGTATTTTATCTCTGCTCCCTCCCCCCTGCTGCTTTCATTGCTTCCTGTCTGGCAAACTGGGAGAACAGCCTTTACCACAGGCTCTGGCTGAGAAGAGTTTCTGCCCCAGGCTATGGAACTAGCCAGAACTGGGTGAAATGGTAGCTAAAAGGAATCCTGTTTCCTGAAGTTGTTTCTGTCAGAGATTCGTCAACGCAATGAGAAAATTAACACATATACCACTGCAGATATCTGCTTCCTTGATGAGCAGGAAAGCGGTCTAGCACACACAGGGTATTGTAACTTCTCCTAGAAGATCTTGCAAGAGCCTTTGATTTGAAAAGTAAAGAGAAAATAAAGATGAGTTACATTAAAAGTTACTGTAAATTATCGAAAGCATATTATAGTTTCCAGGATAGGCAGAATGTCATACATCCACACAGGTAAAATAATTTTAAAATAAGTTGTTTCTGTGAATTTAAGAAAAGCTTCCTATAACATGCTCTCTTTACAGTGTCATACAGAGATAATTTAGTTAATGATTTAAAAAAAGTTGATTTTAGCACTTATAAATTTGAGTAAAGTTTATTTAAATTTTCTAGAATAATATTGTTTACAAAATATACAAAATTAATTAAAAAATAGCTCAATGATTACAGTCAAATTGATTTCCATTCCTCAAGTGAACCAAGAAATATCCAATCTGACTTACTATCTACCTAATCTACCATTCTGATAAAAAATGGCTCCTGGTCCTTTTATTGGGTTGTTGTTACTAAGACTGCCATATTTTCATATTTATAAACAAAGTTTAACATATACACATTGTTAGCATTCACACCCGCCCCTTGGGGACCCGCCCAGCATCCTGACAATGTCATCTTACTAAAGTCCTCTTTAAGAGAAAACCTCTCCCCCTTCTCTCTCTCTTCCTCCCTCTCTCTTGCCATGAGGGCCTGTGCACCTTCTCTCTCTCTGTCTCTCTGTCTCTCTCTCTCTGCTTCTCTCTCTCTTTCCCTCGCTTCCCTTCTCCCTTCCCCCTTTAATAATAAAACTTTTCATGTGAGCACTATCACATGGTGTGAGTGACTTTTAGCCATGCCCCTGGGTTCCAACCTGCCAAGGCCTCCGCTGTGCCCTTTTTAAAATACAACACACATTTCATAGAAAAATGGAGAAACTGACACTGGTTAAATGCTACCTTAATTTCTTTTCTTGTTGCTGTGATAAAATAAAATAAACTGACAAAAGCAACTTAAGGGTGTGTGGGAGGTGTGTGTACTGTTTTGCTTTGCATTACAGTCCAGGTTATAGTCACTAGCAGCAGGGAAGTCACAGTTGAAAGAGGCCTAGACAGCTTGCCACATTGCAATCTGAGTCAAGAGCAGAGGGAAGAATGCTTATTCTCAGCCTTGTCCTTATGCAGTTCAGGATCCCAGCCCAGAGAATGGTCCCTCCCAGGGTATACAGATTCCTTCACCTTGGTTAAACTAATTAAGAGATTCCCACACAGGCAAATCCAGAGGCCCATCCCTCTGGTGAAAGTACATCTCATCCATTTGACAATTATCAGGTTAGTCATCTCAATATACATATCATCCTCTGGGCATTTTCTTCCTGTGATCAGCATGTTAACTTACAGCATTGCATATCATGTAGGAGTGTTATAAAAAAAATAGTCAATGAGGTTCTATACACATAAAATTCAAAGTTTGTTTCTTGACAAGTATATTTAGCTGATATGGAGCAAATGAGGAATTTAAATGTCTGAAATTTGTACTTAAAATCCTGTATCAGGGGCTGGAGAGATGGCTCAGTGGTTAAGAGCACCTACTGCTTTTCTAGAGGTCCTGAGTTCAATTCCCAGCAACCACATGGTGGCTCACTACCACTTGTAATGAGATCTGGTGCCCTCTTCTGGCCTGCAGGGACACATGCAGGCAGAATACTGTATACATAATAAATAAAAATAAATCTTTAAAAAAAATCCCGAATCAGCCCCATTTCTACTACTTTCCTTATGTCAGAATTCAACTATTGCCAGAGGGTGTGGTAATTAATGTCAAAACTTGGGAGCCTGAGGCAGGAGGATCTCTGTGAGTTAGAGACCAGCCTGGTCTACATAGTGAGTTCCAAAAGAGCCATGACTAAAGAGAGAGGGAGAGAGAGAGAGAGAGAGAGAGAGAGAGAGAGAGAGAGAGAGAGAGAGAACTCAGCCATTGTATAGGCTGGCAGCATGGTGCAATATGCTATAATCATATAGTACCCTCAAATCTCTGTTATCTAACTCAACAGTAGTTCCTTTTGTCTGATATAAAAGCACTCTCCAAAGCCAGTGGGTGAGGGACTGTGCTCTAGTGGGTCATTCTGGGGCTCCTATTCTTCTTATATTGTCCTATCAATATAATGCTTTTGAGGGATAAATTCAAAAACTAATATCCACATGAATGTTTTAACTTTCAAGGAAAATAGATTTCCTGTACACACAGAACTATGTTCCATAGAGAAATATAAGGGACTGAAGCTTTATTTATTTTTTATTTTATAATTAATTTAATTTTACATATCAGCCACGGATTCCCCTGTCCACCCTCCTCCCACCTCCCAGCCTTCCCTCCCCAACCCCCCCATTTCCACCTCCTCCAAGGCAAGGTCTCCCCTGGGGATTCAGCTCAGCCTGGTAGATTCATTTGAGGCAGGTCCATTCCCTTCCTCCCTACACCAAGGCTGAGCAAAATGTCTCAGCATAGGCCCTAGGTTCCAGAAAGCCAGCTCATGCACTAAGGACAGGTCCCGGTCCCACTGCCTAGGGGCCTGCTAAACAGTTCAAGCTAATCTACTGTCTCACTTATCCAGAGGGCCTGATCCAGTTCCATGGGGGCTCCTCAGCTATTGGTTCATGTGTTTCCACTAGTTTGGCTATTTGTCCCTGTGCTTTTTCCAATCATGGTCTCGATACCTCTTGCTCATATAATCCCTCCTCTCTCTCGCCGATTGGACTCCTGGAGCTCCACCTGGGGCTTGGCCGTGGACCTCTGCATCTGCTTCCATCAGTCACTGAATGAGACTTTTATCATGACAGTTAGGGTGTTCAGCCATCAGACCACCAGAGTAGGTCAGCTCAGGCTTTCTCTTGACCATTGCCAGTAGTCTATTGTGGAGATATCTTTGTGGATTTCTGGGGACCTCTCTAGCACTCTGCTTCTTCCTATTCCCATGGGGTCTTCATTTATCATGATATCTCTTTCCTTGTTCTCCTACTCTGTTCCCGATCCAGCAGGGACCTCCTGCTCCCCTAAGCTCTCTTTCCCCTGACCCTTGCCCTCTATTCTCCCCCGCCATGTCCAGGTTGCTCATGTAGATCTCATCCATTTCTCTGTCGTTGGGTGATTCCTGTGTCTTTCTTAGGGTCCTCTTTACTAGGTAGCCTCCCTGGAGTTGTGAGTTGCAGTATGGTTATCCTTTGCTTCACATAAGTGGGTCAGGATGGCCGAGCGGTCTAGGGACTGAAGCTTTATAAACCCACAATGGAAATGAAATCTGTTGGAACCTGAAGGTCAGTACTATCCTACCAACAACTTTACATGATTTTAGTTTTCAATTTAATGATTATGTGATATTAACTTTATAGGATTTCACATACAAGCCTACAGATATATGTGTACTTGTGTACACATGCTGAGTTTCATACATACACAGAGGATATGACAAACTCAACATATTGGTATTATTTTCCAGATGCTTGAAGATATAAGTTCTGCTCTTTGGTGGTGGTGGTGGTGGTGGTGGGTGTTGGAGAGACAGCTGAGCAGTTAAGAGCACTTCCTGTTATCCCAGAGGACCTGAGTTCAGTTTCTAGAACCCACATCAGGTGGTTCACAACCACCTGTAACTGCAGTTGCAAGGATCAGATGCTCTCTTCTGCCGTCCTCTTCTGGGCATCTTCACACAGGTGTCGATTGTTCACTCACACAGACCATGCACACATACATATAAATAAATCTTTTGAAAGAGTGCTTTTTTTTCTGAGATTCTGAGTCAGAATTACTGATTTCATAAAACACTGTCCATGATCTTGCAAATTGAATGCGTGTCAGAATGTGTCGAAGACTCACCTTTAGTAGAATCTTTTGTCTACAGTAAGTCAAGGATACATGAGTTTGACTGTACTTGTCAGCAAAACCGTAAATAGAAAACACAATGTGCCCTTTACTTTACAATGGCCATCATTTCTGAATGCGTCAATGCCAGCTTATAGCTCAGAACACAAAGTCAGAGGCAAAAGTAGACATCTACCATTCTCTAAGCAATTCTAATCCACTTGTGCAAGAATCATACACTAAAATTATTTCACGTTTTGAGCTCCAGCATGGTCTGAGCTGGCCCAGGACATTTCCAGTCTTCTTTGTCCACAGTAGGCTATAGACACTAAATCAGAATAGGCAGCAGGATTGCTACCTGTCTCTTCCTTGAGATTTGTACTTGGGCCTGAGTGTGAAACAGAAACAAACAAACAAACAAGCAAGCTTAGAATAACTTCCAAGCAAGTCCCCAAACTGTGGGGGTCCCTGAAAGGATTCAGGCAGAAAAACAAACCACACAAAGAGATACGAATGAAAACTAACTGACTTTGTCAACCTGGATCAGACTTTGGAGAGTCTAATAACAGGCGGTTTAATTGCACTAAGAAGCATAATTACATTGAAACTCTACTCAGAGAATATGACATTTCCTCCAAGAAGGGGGATTCTAGAGATAGGCTACCTGTACTAGCTTAAGGGCCTACGGGTCTGGCCTGGTTTTAGTCATACAGATAGCATAGAGGTCATTTGGGCTGTTAGCCATCTCTGACCCTGGTTGTGGGAGCTTTGGGAGTCTCTGACTATAAGGGTCATTTAGATTACTAGCCCCCTCGGGTCATGGTCATAGGAGCTTGAAATAGCCTGACCCAGAAGATAACACAAGTCACCAGGCTATTAATCACTTCCAGTTTTCAGCTTTCTGGATGGAAAAACAGGTTTTTCATCTTTCTCATTGGATAGATAATCCTATGTGCTTAACATAGGTTTCTCTGGAGATTTATGGGTACACGGATCTTCCTGCTTTGGTCTCAACAACAAACAGGGGTGGCTTTTTGTTTGTTTGTTTGTTTGTTTGAGATAGAGTTTCTCTGTGTAGCTTTGGCTGTCCTGGAACTCACTCTGTAAACTAGGCTGGCTGGCCTTGAAGTCAGAGATCTTCCTGCCTCGGCTTCCTGAGTGCTGGGATTAAAGGTGTGCACCACCACCACCACCACCACCACCACCACCACCACCACCACCACCACCACCGGACAAGGGTGGCTTTTAATTAAAGAAATTCCTGGTTACTTCATTTCTCCAAATGAAGACACATATTCTGCTTGAAGCATGAGAGTATAACTAAGGCATTATGACTGTCTGGTAAAACACTAGAAGTTCAAAGAAACTTCCATCCCCCAGAACTGTAAACATCAAAGACATGAGGCTTCAGAAAATATCCTCTTCCCACCAGAATTTAGAACCCAATTGCAGAATGCTCTCTTAAATTTGTAAAATGAAATCTGTGATCTCAATTCTAGTTTATTTTCTTCTTGCTAAAGCGATACAGTCCGTAGGAAGCACAGTACTTGATCCCGTAAGGGGATCTGAATTGTACCCATTACATATATTTTGTATAACTTAACTTATTTGGTATTCAATTTAAGTAAAATTCTAAAAATTTATGTTTTATTTTTTAGAATTGATTTAAAAATATTTTCCTATTTCTTGTATAATAACTGAAATTTTACAAAAAAATATTTGGAGACTTTCCCCGAATTATACAGAAAAAGTAAAAAGATAAGTTAAATACTAACTATCTTTGATTTTAGGAATAAAATTAGTACAAACATGTAAAAGGGCCATCCTATAAGCTTTTAGCACATAGATGGGTGCTGTTTAAATCACAGAAAGTGCCAACATTAGATAGCCATCATCATGGTCACCTCTAGGCTTTCAACATCTGTTTGTGCTTGTTGTGGATGTGCGGGGGTTCTCCTAAATGGAAACAGTCACATAGCATGCAAATAGCTCATTATGACACTTCCAGATGTTGGTGTGAATTATGTCCTAAATTTTCGTTCTCATGTTTCCCTGCTAACACATTGACTATCCTGAAGTGACTTCAAAAGTATGGAAAATGTTGATGTCCCATAATGAATTTTCTTGGCAATCTGTTAACATGGCATTGACAATGTGTTCCTAGTGCTACACATCAGTCACCACATCTTCAGGCTCTGTATGAACTTAGACAGGAGGTAGAGCGAGTATACACACATTCTCTTAGTGTTATTTGTGTTTTGGAACTATTGTCTTTATGGAATGACTTATTCTCTAGATCATCAAACCTTGATAATAAACTTCATTATGTGTATTTGATGAATCTGTGAATTTAGAATGAGATAATCACAAGTACAAAGAGTGTTACAAAACTGTAACTGGATTTGATAAATTAATATTTGGTTTCTTTGTTCCTTTTATTTGAATTCACATATAGGAGACATTGTACATCTTTAAAATTTTTGTAACTAATGTTTCTTGATTATGTGTTTGAAGTTGAGTTAAAACACAACAGAAAAGCAGTATTTGTTGTGAAAGACTATTTTATGCCAAAGACTACATTTTCTTTGTATTTAACCAGCCTTAATAAGTTGATACTATTTGATTTTTAAATTTAGGCTCTAAATAATTCTGAAATTATTTTAGATTCACACACATGTGTCAAGGATATGTAGAGATTTCTTTGATCTTATCTAGCCTCTATGTGGAAATATCTTTCAAATCTGCAGCAAAATATCATAATGAGGATATTGACATTGATGAAGTCAGGCTACCAAAGGTTCTCACTGTCGGTCCTTTACAACTATGCCACCTTCCCTATGACGTCCACTCAGGCACTAACCACTAGCAGTTCTTTTCTGTAAATTTTCCTCTGTAAGACAGTTATAGTTATGAAACCAAATTATATGTACTATTTTGAACTTTTTTCATAATTACATAATTATCTGGAGATTCATCAGCATATTGTGCATAGCAACAATTTATTCCTTTTTACTTCTGACTAGTATGTCATGGTAATGATGCACCTCCCACTGTTGAACATTCACACACTGAATGACATCGCAGTTTGGGGCGATGATGAAAAATTAGTTTTGATGGGTGAGAAAACAAAGGGAGGATACAAATTTGGGTGATTGTATGATTTCAACACCAAAATACATAGAAGAACTCATTTCAAAAGGAAGTGGTATACTTCAATATACTTGGATAAGATTATGAAGGAATGATCCATCTTTCACAAGTTTCACTAGATGCTAACTATCTTCTTTGCCTAGGAAGACAAGCTGACTTGACACTGTTAAAATAGAGTCCCCTACTTCAAACTGAGTGTGAAAAAGAGACTGAATTTTTGGAAAAAGTGTAGTTTATGACATGGTTATGAAGGAGTCATTATTTACTATAATTTTGTTACTTGTTTCCTCTGAGGATTTTTTTTTTATTAAAACACATTCTCTTTATGATAGAAAGAAGTGTTAAATTAAAATTCTATTTCCATATATTGACATACCTCCATTCACAGACATGAGTTGAATTCTCCAAGTTGAAGAGTTGGATTTTTTGTGATCCAGTGACTCATCGCAGAGAGAAAGAAGTGATTAATATATGTCCAAATGTCACTGGAGCAGAGAGGAGGGGCACCAGTACTCTTGGAATGACGTGTCTTAGTGACTCACTGTGAACCCATGCAGCAATACCACTGGAGGGAAGTTTGTCAGCGTGTATCAGGAGCTTTCTCTACCCTTGGGGTCAGCAACTCTCTTTCAAGGAATTAGACTAAAAGAATAGATAGTACAGAACCACAACAATATCCTGCTTGTGGTGGTATTGTGTTCCCCAAAATATTGTGCACCCTAATAAACTTAACCTGGGGTAAGAGACAGAACAGCCACTAAATACAAAGGCTAGAAAATGGTGGCACTCACACCTTTAATCCTAGCACTCCAGAGGTAGAAATCCCTCTGGATCTCTGTGAGTTCAAGGCCACATTGGAAACGGCCAGGCATGGTGACACACACCTTTAATCCCAGAAAGTGAGCCTTTAATCCCAGGGAGTGGTGGTAGAAAGCAGAAAGATATACAAGGCATGAGGACCAGAAACTAGCAGCATTTGGCTGGTTAAGCTTTTAGGCTTCTAGCAGCACATCAGCTGAGAGCCATTCAGATATGAGGACACAGAGGCTTCCAGTCTGAGGAAACAAGACCAGCTGAGAAGTTGGCCAGGTGAGGTTAGCTGTGGCTTGTTCTGTCTCTCTGACCATCCAGCATTTCACCCCAAGAACTGGCCCCAGGTTTGATTTTATTAATAAGACTCTCTAAGATTCCTGCTACACCTGCTAATTCTATAACAATCCTAAAATAATTTCATGTTCTACTCTTATTTCATTTTTAATTTTAATATTTCATTGTATGATCTTTATATTAGAAAAAGGCATTGAGTTTCAATTGAATGATTATAGCAGATATTATTCTCAAAAATATATATTTAAAAGGGAATTATTTTTCTCATTTTTATTAGTTCTTTCAGAATTTTTTTACTGTATTTTGGTCATATTTACCCCTTCCCTACCCCTCCCATATCCATTTCCTTTTCCTAACCACCCAACTTTGTCTTCTCTCTTTTTTAAATCCATCAAATTCAGGTTGTACTGCCCGTAGATTCTTGGGTATGTGGTCTTCACTGAAGCATTGTTAATATGGAAAGTTTTAGTACACTTAAACCACATTTAATAAATAGTTCAGGAATAAATATTTGTATTGTCCCTGTAACGCTTCAGGCAGGAAATCCCTTTAACTCTTCCTGTGGCTCTGACAGAAAAGTTTTCAGTTATAGAAAACAGAAATGGTGATACAAGGACAAACAAGGAGGAAGAGGCTGTGTGTGCTTAAAATACAGCCCAGCCTGGGTGTGAACCTTTGTTTAGATCCGGCTCTGACACTAACCCTAAGTGAGTCTTATTCCTTGTGGTAACAGTTTCCTTTTAAATATTTGGAGTAGGTGATGCTCCTTTTATTTTTTAGGTCACACAGTTCTACACCAGCAATTTCAGATGCATCCTAATAAAATAAGGAATAAACTTGAAGTTAATACAGCTGTGTTTAAAAGAACAAGTAGTTTGTTGCTTTATTTGCTGGTCTTAGGAACTGAAGGGATATCTCTGACCAACCTAAACTTTCTCATCTTTGTCAGAGAGATCATTATATTGCAAACTGAGAACATGTTCATTCATTTAAGAAATAGTTTTGGGAGTTGAGAATCTCATGCTATACATTAAAGCGTATGGCATACTAGATGGGGCATTGAGTTGAAAATATCGTTATCCCAGTTACTCTTGGCTACAAGACACTACATTTCACCATTGAGAGTTCTATGAGTCCATTAAGACATAAAGTATTGTATTATTTTTAGCCCAGAGTGCCTACATTTTATTTTGGGTAAAAGGAAGAAAAAGAAGAGAAGAAACAGAAAAAACATTTCCTTAAAACAAGATGCAAATTATAAAGATTTCCTGTTTTAAAAATCATGTTTTAGACTTTTCAACTTGCATGAAATTCTGTCCTTTCACATGCTCTCACTTAAAGAGGGTTAGGGAAACATGTTCTCTCCCAAAGCATGTGGGGCCTAATTGAAAGGAATAGATGCAGAGTCATCCCAAGGAAGGTCTCTAACCCAGTGCCTATCCTGAGGTACATTAAGAGAAAAGCCTTTTAGAGCCCATTCCCTATGCCTTACTCAGCAGTGATGCTATGGGGAGGGGCTTGGTCTGTCTCCAACCTGATATGGCAGCCTGTGTTGACTACCTAAGGGAGGCTTTACCCTCTATGAGGAGGGGATGGGGGTAGTATGGGGGGTGGTATTGCGCAGAGAGGTTGCAGCTTCTCATGAGTCTGTTTTCCCTCCTCCCCCTTGCACTGGAATTGGATCGATTGCTTTGTCATGTCATCTCAAGTTCTCCTCAGCTGTCACTGGAAGCACATTCTGACTCTTATTCTACATTCAACTGTGGCAGAAATAAAGCCAAAGGCATGTGAGAACTTTGAATCTCTACCAGGTGCTCTTGAAGCATGGAGTTAATACATTTATAAATAATCATGGAGGTCTATCTACGCTTACTCACTTACATCGGGGCTGCTTGCTTTGAAGAAGGCTGTCTTGTACTCTGATGATATATTTAAAAGAAACGATTTATTCTAATTTTAGATGTATTTCCAATTTAAAAGAAAGCAGTCTACCACTCTTCATAGGTTTGATATGGATAACAAACATTCAATCCAAAACAGGCAGAGCACATTTCTGGGAGAAAATGTGACTTTGCCAGAGGATGCCAAGTGGGAATTCAAAGGAGGCCGC
The DNA here is from genome assembly GCF_007827085.1 of Peromyscus californicus insignis. Lineage (NCBI taxonomy): Eukaryota > Metazoa > Chordata > Mammalia > Rodentia > Cricetidae > Peromyscus > Peromyscus californicus. The sequence continues at coordinate 39,958,469 of NW_026294469.1, forward strand.
CAAGCCAGTCTTTACTACACAGATGACCAGCTCTCTTCAACAACTATTTCCTCTGAAGCCAAGATCCTGAAGGGCCTGGCAGCACTGTAACACATTCACCCTCTGTGTTAATTGTATAAGTGCCTGGGAGTCACACACTCTGAGACCACCTGCACCATCAAAATAACAATTTCCAAGGCTAAAGTCACAAATATATAAGTGGGTCGGGTGGTGGTGGCGGTTGCGCACGTCTTTAATCCCAGCACTTGGGAGGCAGAGGCAGGTGGACCTCTGTGAGTTTGAGACCAGCCTGCGCTACAGAGTGAGTCCTAGAACAGGCTCCAAAGCTACAGAGAGAAACCTTGTCTCAAAAAACCAAAACAAAAATGACAAACCAAAACCAAACCAACCAAACAAACAAACAAAACAAATATATAGGCATAGAAATACTTGTGTCTTCAAGAACTCCTATAAGCATGTAAATAGGTGGAGAGTTCCTAAGGCAGGAAGTCCATTGTAACCCCCTCTCCCTTGTTCTTGGGAATTTTGTGATATTTTTTCCCCTGAACAGTTTTGGAATATAATCTGAAAATTAAGCTGTATGTCAATCATTTCAAAAGTAATACAAAACAGTGATTGCACGTGATTAATTTTGTTCTATCCTTTCTCTTCATTTTCTTTTCCCTTTGTCCTTTTCTGACTACTCTAAGAGATTCAAGATTATATTAATTTAATGAGGCTTTCCTTAAGTATTTGAATGGAAAAGGTTGAAGTTCAACAGGATTCTGATAGAGTTTTTTTTTTTTTCATTTAAAAAAAATCACTACTGGAACTGCAGCTGGTAAAGCTGGTAAGGGGTAAGGGTGGTAGAGAGATTGTGCCAGTGGCCAACCGATGACTAGTCCAGCCTGAGACCCAGGCCACGAGGCCCACCCCTGATACTACCTGGAGCACCAGGACCCAGAGGCTGGATGGCCCAGAGACCTGGGATAGAACCAAACATGAATGGAGGGGGAAAATGGCAATGTGATGATGCCTAGTGATATTCTGCTAGACTCCTAGCTTGGTGCCTGATCCAATTGTCATCCAAGAGGCTTCATCTAGCAGCTTTTAGAAACACATGCGGAGACCCACAGTCAAACAGTAGGTTGAGCTCAGGTAGTAGGAGCCAGAGGGGTCAAGGATATCACAAGGAAACCCTCAGAATCAACTGACCTGGGTTCTTAGGAACTCACAGAGACTGAACAAACAACCAGGGAGCCTAGGCCCTCTGCATACATGTGACAGTTGTGTAGCTTGGTCTTCTTGTGGGACGCCTAACAGTGGGAGTAGGGGCTGTCTCTGACTCTTTTACTAGCTTTTGGGATCCTACTCATCATACTGGATTGCTTTACCCAGCCTTAGTACAAGGGGAGGGGCTTAGTCTTACTGTAACTGGATGTGCCTTATTCTGTTGATATACATGGGAGGCCTGCCTTTTTCTGAATAGAAACAATGAAGGAGGAGGAGTGGATGGATGGGCCAGAGGAGAGGTGGGGGAAGGGCTGGAAGAAGAGGAGGGAGGGGAAACCAGGGTCTGGATGTAAAATAAATTTTCAAAAAAGTAAAAAGCACCGGGCGGTGGTGGCGGCGCACGCCTTTAATCCCAGCACTTGGGAGGCAGAGCAGGCAGATCTCTGTGAGTTCGAGGCCAGCCTGGTCTCCAAAGCGAGTTCCAGGAAAGGCGCAAAGCTACACAGAGAAACCCTGCCTCGAAAAAACCAAAAAAAAAAAAAAAAGGTAAAAAGCAAACCAAACCAAACAAACAAAAATCCCCACCCCCTCTGCTGTGTGTGTGTGTGTGTGTGTGTGTGTGTGTGTGTGTGTGTGTGTGTGTGTGTGTGTTACGTGTACCACACCATGGCATGCATGTGGTGGTTGAAGAACAATTTTGTTGGGTCTGTTTTCTCCTTCCACTTTTTGTGGGTTCCAAGGGTCTAACTCAGGTCCCCATTATTGTAAGGCAAGGACTTTACAGGCTGAATCCTCTTGAGAGGGTTCTTAATGAAGAAGCAGTCTCTCATCCAGCTGGCCACTGAAGTACTCTTGCATATACATTGACTATGTTGAACATAGTTTTTGCCCTTGATGTATGAATAGACCTAGATATGAATAGACTTCCTAAATTGTACTCCTGCATTCCACAGGTCAGGTAATGATAATTTGGGTAGCTGAAGTTGAAACTTCATAACTGTAGTCTAAAAATGTAATTTTGGGATTGTTAGTATTGATGTCATACTATACATCACTGATTCATAAAGCCTCCATACATGTACATGTGTCAATTATTTTAGTGGAAAAATGTTGTAATTTTTACTTTTTTTTTAGAAGAGATTGATAAAAGCAGAGTTTGAAGCACGTTAAACTTTCTGCTGGATTTCTATTTTAGTGATATCTCAAAAATCAAAAATATAATGACTCTGCATGAATTATTTGATATATGCTCTTTAAATTTATGAAATAATCTATTCTTAAATATACTATTTCTTTATTGAAAGTATGTGAAAAACATTTGTATTTACTTATGTATATATGCACAATGTTTGTATATACATATATATTTTCATACATATGTACAAAGAGAAAATTTATGTATGTATACCACTTGCATGCAAAGTATATCTGGATTTTTCATGTTGACTTGTCTATCCATATCACATCACAAAGAACTGAATGTTGCTTGACTTGAAAACATGAAAGTATCTATTTTCCAGATAGGATACTAAACGGATTATGCACCCTGAGATTACCGTGAGTGAGTCTTTGTGTTCCAGCAGTGACTATTTTGGCTTCAGAGTGATATACATGAGATGGTTAATTTTTATTGCCAACTTGGCAGGATGTAGTGAAAACATTTCCAGGAAAGTTAAGCAGAGAAGGGAAGACCCATCCTAAACATGGGGTTACCATATTGTGTGAGGAGGGTCCATACCAAATAGAAAGAAGAAAGGAGAAACTCTAGTGAGTACCTGAATTCTCTTCTTCCATTTTCAGGTCCTTTTGATGTGAACAAGAAGTTTCACATTCCCATTGTCAAAGCCATGAGACACTTCTATTTCCACGTTCTCCCTGTCATGATGGGACTACATTAAGGAACAAGCTAAAATAAACAATACCTCTTAAGTTTGTCTCATTTCAATGATGAGAAAGCTTCCCAGCACATGTACTCTCAGACCATAGAATTTTAAAATAAACTTTCTATAGGCATTAATACCCTACAATTAATACTCTCCAGTATTAAACTTAAGGATTCAAACTCTAGGCACTTTTATATGAGGGTGCAGGCCTGAGATCGATGTTGGAAACTTTCTCAATTGCTCTTCCATCTTATTTTTTGGAAGCAGGGTGACACCATCAAACCTAGATCTTAGGGATATGGCTAGTTTTAGACTGTTCAGGGGATTGTCTGTTTCTTCCCTTTGGGGCTGTAGTTAAAGGAGACCAACCACACTCACTCAGCATTTTCAAAGGTTCTGGAGATCTGAACTCCTCTTGTATGCCTAGTAAGCACTTTACTCCCCAGCCCCAGTTAATTCCTTTATAAGGTCGATCTGAAGTGTTTTAGGGATCACTGGGGCATTAATTAGTATTTGATGAATGAATCCGTGTAAATTTTGTCAGAAACTTTGCAAACTGTGACTCATTGGGCTTGTTCACAGAAACACCTGGAGCTGAGACCAGAGCAGTAGTAGACACTCCTAGCTAGTCATTATTTTTATTGCTTATTTCTCTCAGTTTTTGAGATGCTAAGGTACTTGTGAAATAGCTGTATTTCTCAGCTTCTCTTACTAAAGTACGGCATAATAAGGCCAGTCCTATCTCTGTAGGAGTCATTGGTGAAGCTTCTGCGAAGGGCTTAAAGGGAGCCGACGGGGCTGCACATGCCTTTTCTGGAAGGTCGAGCATGGAATCTGGTGGCATCTGGAATAGACATTCATTCCAGATTTCTTAGAGTTGTTACATCATCCCTGGGTGACTTAAATTTGGCTTCCTGTTATATAAAACCCTCTGTGCTGACAGCAGTGCTATTTGGTTTTTGTGTATGTGTGTGTGTGTGTGTGTGTGTGTGTGTGTGTGTGTGTGTGTGTGTGTGGTTTGTGCAATTGAACACATTTTCAACTGTTATAATGTAAAGGAGAATGTGAAGATCCCGCCTCTTCACAGCAGTCTCTGTAGCATGATGCACTCAGTATTTTGGGGGCATTCTTTGATATGTAACAAATCTAGACAATCTCGGTTGCTTTAGAACTTAGAGCAGAGAGGAAAGGCTTCAGGCTAGTGTGAAGCCTCTCTATGCAACTGGGCTCCATCATTTGTAGAGAGAAGGCATGCATCTTCAATATACCTGAAGTGAACTTCACAAATCTGTGTTTGTCTAATAGAGCCTAATTTGAATCATATCGCCTAGCAAGCATTTTGTGCTTGCCACTTAGATGTATCCTTCTCCTGTATAGGGATTATTACACATTTTAAAAGTTTCATTTAAGGGAAAACTAATTATGCTGCAATCAGCCCTTCAGTATGTTAAAAAAATGTTGCCATAGACAGTAGAAGTTCTAAGATTATTCTTGTCTGGATATAACTGAACATTACAGGATGTGTTTTCTGCACAGATTTAGTTGGGTTTGGGGCATAACGATGACAATTTAGTTAGTTAATCAAAATTTGTTAAATTGAGGTTACATAGAGATGGGGCCAGCTTTCTCTAAAACAGACTAGTTTACACTGTATAGTCCTGTCTAACGTGTGTCCTTGAGACATTAAATGGTGGACTTCTAATTAGCTGGGAAAATGCAGTAGCATAGTAAATCTTTGTGCTGCACATTCACACATGGTTTTTATTTCTTGCGTTCATCTTGTAAATACTTTTACTCACACACTTTGTAAGTGACCACAGGCCTACAGTGCTGTAATCTGACATCTGTACACCACGTTTCCCTGCTGGTTTCTGTTGAGTTATTTTCATCCATGTATAGCACCGTTACAACCTTCTGCTTTCGATGACGTGTAAGGATCAAATGACAGACTGAGACCACCAGAAGAAAGAGGGTTAGTCATCTTGGGCTACTAACATATCCCACTTGTATGCAGTTGAATAGTAGGAAGTCTGTGATTCTGGCGAGGCTGTTTTGTTTTATATCCAAAGTGAGACAAGAAAGAGTGAGTAACAAGTGCTTCCTCATTGAGGATTTCTCTATTGATGATTCCTCAGTGTTAAACACGGTGGCATTTAACATTACTTAGCCAGAAGGTTTCAATTTGGAAGAGCATATCATCCATTTTAGGCTACTGATGGCTGTTGCCTTTTCACTGTCTTTTGGTGCTAGAGGCACCAGGGTTTTATGCTACAGTGCTCCAGGAATAGCAGGAGATTAATGTGGGCTGCAGTTTGCCAGGTGAATACCAGGCTGCTCAGTTTGTATTGTATAAATTTAATGAGAAAATTTCACTAACAGAGAGCAAGTAATTTTTATTTTATTTTTAAAATCACCATGCAAAGTATTAGGTATCCTGACATTTTTAAATACTAATTTTTAAATAACTACCCCTACCCTTGTCCTCCTCCTTACCTCCAGCTGACACCTCTGATATTTTTCCTGCTTTTGTATACCTGGGGTCCACTTTTATTTATCCCTCCCTCTTCACATGTCTTCTTACCCTCTCTTGGTTCTTTTCTAGTTCTTTGAGTTTTTACTCATGTTTACACCATTTCTATGTATATGTGTAAACATTATAAACTGTGATCCATATGTGAGAGAGAACATGTAGTTAAAATTGGAATTTTGGATGCTGATAAAATTGTCTTGAGTAACTTTTAATCCTTAGTGACCTATCAGGTTTTCAAGTCACTTCTCAGGAACAGTCTTTCAGATAGACATGTTGGGTTTCAAGCATGCATAAGAGATGATTTATTACTTGTCCATTACACTGTTTTCTACGTGCATCTGTTTGGAGTCATGCAGCAGGTAGGCCTAAAAGCCTCAAAGACATTTCAAATGGAGCTAAACTATAAATGTCAATCAGTCTTTATGATCACACAACCAGACCTGGGAAAACACCAATCACATTGCAATTGGTCTTGTAAAGACCGACCTGACTTTTGTCATTAGCTTACTCTGGCTTACTGTTTGTTTCTCACCTGCAAAGATGAGAGAATGATTTGCCTCTAAAGAGATGGTATTTATGAGCAAAGTATTTGTGAATGGCAGAGCCCTGTGTTCTTAGAAAGCCATTTAAATAATAAATAATACCATTCAGTGTGTTATTAGGAGCTTGCTAATATATGTTAGAATACAGTTCATAATGGAAATCTGATAAATAGATAGGTCTCAACAGTTGAAACTGCTCCCCAGTGGAAATTGCTAAAATGAAAAATTACTGTCTGGCATGCTTATCATTGTGCAACAGAGCCTGCTATCTGTGGAGGTTTATTTTGCACTTCCTATCATTTGTAGAAAAGGATGGTGATGTCCCCTGAAATGCCATCTGTATCCACATATTGGATGTGAGACATGATGCGATGTTACCATTTTTTAAGAAGCAGTTTTGCACATACCAGATGAAAGAAACAGAATGCACTAGGTGATGATAGCACGGTGAAGTATGAAAATAATATACTCAGATGAATGAATTCAACAGTACAGTCCCCAGATTGAACCACCCAAACAATCCCAGCTTACTGCAGATCTCAACACTGAACCAGTCAATGGTGGGTTACACTTTTCAATGACGTAGTAAGGTTGTCCTGGAGGGAATGGTGGACAAAAACCAGGAGGCTCAGATTTTGACTCAGGCCTACCACATGATGACCACGTGACTTTGATGATCTCATACAGGAAACCTGTAGATTATCTCTTTTTAATTGTCTTATACAATGGCTATCACGTGTTTGGGAATGGAGGACAGTGTTGTGTTTTATGGTCTTGTTTTCATTTTTACTATCTTAAAACGTGACCTACTGCGTGTTACTACAGACCTGTCTTGAAACATCCCATGCACAAGCTCCCAGTAACACGATAATAAGAGGACAGTGGTTAAGAGGATGCATAGCTGAATCGTAAGATCCAGCATTACTAAGATAGACCGGTGCTGGTGCTTTGGCCTAGCTGATTTTCCCCCTGAAGGCAAAGTACTTGGGAACCCCAAGTGTGATTAGAAACTTGCATAGCTTGCACGGAATGTTCAAGTTAAATAAATCATGTGCATTTTCTAGATGAGAATGTGTCCAAATAAAAGTCTCCCTCTCAGTGGAAACTAAGAAATGATATCCACAGCCTCCTTTTGATCCCAGTTTCTGAAAATGTTCATTTTCTAATACATTTGTATATTTCTGAAATGGCTTACCTTATCTTTCTCTCTGACCTATATACAGTGACATTATAATTTAATTTTCAGAAGGAAAATTTTATCTCTTTTGTTTCTAAGTCACTGGCATTTTTTTAATATATCCTTTTCTTCACTTTACTGCATGTAATAGGTTAATTTCAATATTTACAGAGCTAAGATACAGGGCAATTTCTACTCAATCTATTTATATTGGGACTTGATATTTTAGAGGCAATTAGACTTCTCAAGTTTCAGTCTCATCCTGTGGTGGGGGAAAATGCTTAATTCTTTTGAAAGGCACAGAAGTGAAATACCATCTTTTTTTTTTTTTTTTTTTTTTTTTTTTTGGTTTTTCGAGACAGGGTTTCTCTGTGTAGCTTTGCGACTTTTTCCTGGAACTCACTTGGTAGCCCAGGCTGGCCTCGAACTCACAGAGATCCGCCTGGCTCTGCCTCCCGAGTGCTGGGATTAAAGGCATGCGCCACCACCGCCCGGCTGAAATACCATCTTTTTAAAATGTGTGTTCACATTTATTTATTTACTCCCCCCCCCCCCCGTGTGTGTGTGTGTGTGTGTGTGTGTGTGTGTGTGTGTGTGTGTGTACTCATATTCACATGCATGCTCGGGAAATTGCTATGGTGTGCATACCAGAGGACAAATTTTAGAAGTGGGTCCTGGGGATTGCACTCAGGTTCTTAGGCTTTGCCTACAATCACATTTATCATCTCCCAGGCAGAGCATCTTTCTCATGTAGTGAAGTGACAAGATGCATTTGCACAGCCTGAAACCTAAAGGATTGACTCCGGGCATGTCATTCCTGACAACTTATAAACTGAGGAAACTTTCCCTTTCTTGAGGAATTCCAGGAATGAAAAGCTGGTGTTTGGGTGTGAGCAGGTCCTGTCTGAACCTTCGAACTTTTCATTGTGAATATGCTCAGGCTTATGACTCAGTCCAGCAGTTAGGTAATGTTTTATTCAAGTAGTTAGGAACAGCAAGGGTTTGGAAAGCAGTTAACGACATTTCACAATCATCTTTACCACCGCTATGCTGACTGAGCACTACCTGACATTCAGGCATCTGCTGACCAGATTTGCTGACTTCCCTGTGGTTCATGGGAGCCTGTTTCTTTTACCACATTTCCCTCTAGCTACATGGATAGCATCCATCTTCCATCTACTGCCCTTAGCTTGCTTATGAGGCATAACTTTCCATTTCCCCGTAGCTTAAGGTTTTGAGGGCTGGCTTCTGCTGATTAAATACATAAAGGATCAGAGTGGCCTGGCTATGGTTCTGCTCCTAGCTAAAAATGCCAGCAACTTTAGTAGAGAAAGAGGAATTATGAGTAAAGCCAAGGTATCTCATACAGAACCTCTAGGTGGGAGTCTCTGGCTGTTGGAGATGCCCTTCTGACTAGTCTTCTGGGATATTTGTAAGAGAAACAAGATGTGAATGTTACCAGGAGTTGTTTTCTGTCTGCAGAAACAGACAAACAAATGAACAAACCAAGGCATAAACACAATTTAATCTGACTGCAGAATCAAATTCTTTTTTTGTGGCAGGGACATGGCACTTAGAATGCCTGTCTCAGTTAGAAGTGCCACCTCCCATTAAAATGTGTGCCACTTGGCTTTGCTCCAAGCCCTGTCTACAAACGCCCCTTTCAAATGTGGTCACTTAATTCTTTGCCTTGTATGCCTTCAAGGACTTTCTGATGACTAAGTGTCTTGTGATGGCAATCTCTCATTGCTTGCTTGTCTTTCCAACTCTCCTTCCTTCATTAGTCTCTGGACACACCCATGCCCTTCAGTTTTTCCAAGATTTCACAGGCCCAGGCCTCAAAGCTCTGCTTGAGACTCTGTCCCCAAGACTTGTGCCCAGTGTCTTCATCTTCACACACTAACTTCTGCTTCTCTCACCAACTCTACCCACCACAACATTCACTATTTCCTTCCTGTGTTCTCACTTTTCATAGTGCCTGTCATCGTTTGGCTTAACCTGTTTATTCACAGTTTTACTTAATAATATTCCATGTGATAATTATAAGTTCAGAGATCACATGTTTCATATTATCATCTGTCTGTCATTTCTCACCAGTTTTGGTATAAAGTCAGCACCAGAATAAGGTACTGATGAATGAACGATAATGGGTGAACCTAAGCTCCCCACCCCCACCCCCCGCCAGTGGATCCTCTTCCCTGTGCAATTGTAATGATTGCCATCTGGGATATTTGCACATTAAGTAAACCAAAGTGTTTCATTCAATGCTGTGTCAATTTGGGACTCTTTCTAAATGTGTTGTAAAGGAATACTAATGTATTTTCTTTAGATGCTTAAAATGTATATATGTCATGTATTTTCTAGAGATTAGTAGTCATATATTAGTTGATTCCTTCATTGTTTTAATTAACCAAACATATTAGATGTTTCTTCTCATTTTCCGTGGAGGTCCCTTTCTAAACTGATGCATTTTATAAATCACTAAACCTTTGATATGCCATAAATTTTGCTGAAATGTAAACTGATAGATAACATAGGCCATGAGAACCTTGCACATCACCTCCATTTTTATCACTTTTTATTAAATTGTACGACTCTTCCTAAGGAAAACTGAATAATATTTTTGTATGAATCTTTGATAGCATCTATACATATGAGATATTGATTTAAATAATAACCATAGCATATTTCTTATCATCAATTTTAACTTACGTTATAGAATAGAAAGGTATAATATGTGTGTATCGACTAGTATTCAGTGTCAATATCACTCATTTATGGTTTGTTAGATTGTGTAGCTTTTGTTTCAGCCAGTAGTCTCTTTCTTGAACATTGTTTGCAATATTTATTTCTCAGATTAACATCTGTTCTATTTTCTTTATGTCCAGAATTTGGGATGAGTAAGTTTCACTTTTCGAAAATTTCTTTGCATGGGACAGCTTCTTCTCTAGAGTGTCCCCATGCTATAATTTAAAAATTTCTGTAAGAAATGAAAGTAACATTTTTGATACTATACTCATGAGAGAAGTACACATACATTAGCAATTATAAGGCACTTAAATTTTTATTAAAATCTTCTTCACAACTTTAATGTCTACAGAATATTAAGTCTGCAAGCATTCTAGGCCCCACATGGATGTTTTTCTTTTTCACAGTCAAAGACTGATCAAAATGTAAATTGGCTACCAGCTGCAAATCTTGACAACTGAATTGGTGGGAATGAGTGGTATTCCAAGGATTGTGGGCCTTCTAAAGACAGGGATGTTTTGCATCATAGACTAATGCTAACTCTTCCGTGGCAAGAGAAGAGAAGCTGGTGGCTTCGGAACCTGCTGCTTTATTTCCTGTTTTAGCAATTTCCATATGGCTCCTGTGGTACCCACCAGTGGGCATTGCCAGGCAGGGCAACTGCATTGCCTGTGGCATTTGGAGCATCCTGCTGTGTCTGTATCCCAACCAAGAACAATTTCTATTGTTAGCAAGCTCTGAGATAAATATCCACAAGGTAAATACAGGCCAAAGAGGAGGCTGCTCTGGGATTTCCCTGAATCAGAATTAAAAACTGGTGGAAAGAAATACTTGGCAGTGTGAGCTCATACTGCTGTGCTGGAATCGTCAGGGATGTGTGTGTCAGGGGGGTGTAATGACAGAGAACCTAGTGGAGCATATTTGCTTGACATGAATCCTTTTGAAAACCCAGTCTTCCTCGTTGTAACATGAATTTTTATGTTTTGTTTGTTTTATTATGTAACCAGTACACAATGCAATGTATAACCCTTCCAAATATTATGGTCAGACAGGTGAATGCCTGGCCTGACCATGCACTGCACGCTGAACAGCAGGCCTCTGTCTTTTGCTTGCCTTCATCCCCACCCACTGTAACTTCAACTGTGCTAAAGACTTTTGCTGCATTCTTCCAGACACATCAAGAACCTACTTCAGGTACATAAGTGGATAAGTAAATTGCCTGGCAATGCCCATAAGATATATAATTGCCTTCAAAAGAGGCATGAATAAAAGAAAGTAAGATTTGACAATAGAAAAAAAATGTCTCCATACAAAATTCAGGATTAAAAAAATAAGTTCATAGTCTTTCTATCAAAACTTTGCTAGGATATTCAGATTGCTGTCTGGCAAGAAAAGTACTCCAGGAGGCCCACTGTTAACACTCCACTGAGTATTCCCAAGCAAATTGCTGCTTTCTGTCTCAGTCATTCTATATTGGAGTCTATAGAGAGAAACTTCGGTGGAAACCTGACTGACTGGACTCTATTGAAAACTGGTTGATTTGGATTTTAGACTCAGTCACTGTTCTTGGCATTTCCACTTCCCTCTTCCAGGATAGCAACAAGGAATCCCTAGTTTTTTTTTTTTTTGTTTTTTTTTTTTTTGGTTTTTCGAGACAGGGTTTCTCTGTGTAGCTTTGCGCCTTTCCTGGAACTCGCTTTGGAGACCAGGCTGGCCTCGAACTCACAGAGATCCGCCTGGCTCTGCCTCCCGAGTGCTGGGATTAAAGGCGTGTGCCACCACTGCCCGGCGGAATCCCTAGTTTTTAAAGCATTGAGATTGTGTACAATGTTATAGTATGCTTGCAAGTTGAAGGGATTATCCTGGTTGGTAGAAAGTTATTTATGTCTCATAACAGTGAGTGATGGGTTTTCAGTTCAACTGCCTGACTTCAAAACATTTCTCTCTGCTTTCAGGTATGTAAGGGCCATAAGAAGTTATGTATCTTGTGTGCAGCCTTATTTTTCAATTTTTAAAATTTTATATAGAAAAGGGGTGAGGATTCATATTTCATAGTCAGCTTAAGGGTTAAATGAGAATCTATTTATGAAGCATTCAGACAAATGAATGATTAGTGTATGGAAATTTTATTAAGTTTGAAGTTATATCAGCATGCATGATTTTCATGACTACAGTGATCTTAGTACAATGGTGCATGGTGCGCTCAACTTTAATAATTAATTTATTTAATTACAGAGTAGATATGTATCATCAAAAAATAGGATGACTGTGAGACTGTGGATTCATTAGAACTCTGGGGCCCTTGAGATAGAATTATTTGTACAGAAAGGAGACCATGATGGGTCTTCCATATGAGAGTCAAAAACAGCATTGACATTGATTTTACTAAAAGTATCTTGACCCCATCACTCTTAGAGAGCTCATTCACTCTATAGAGCAAGAGAACTGTGAACTAAAACCACTTCCTCATTATACTCTTTCTGCACAGTTTGCTAGCTGGTCTGGTATTTGCCCAGACAAAATAAAACTCCTTTTTTTTTTCTTCCTGGAGAAGTGGCCTTTTGGTACATTTTTGCATAAAAAGTGAATTTCTAGTTTCTTTTCTTTAGTATAGTTTATGAAGTCGGTTAATTTTTCCTAGCGAGTATGAACAGAGGCAATGAGGACCATTTTTTTTATTCTGTTGTGAAATAATAAAAGTTACTTTGTCTTTCTTTTTATTTTATTTAATGGCTGGGTTGTAGATGAGATGGCTGTGTTAGAAGAGTCATCATGGAATATGAGGCAGAAATCAATTATGGATGTTTCTGCAACGATCATGAAGAAGCAAGACTATCTGACACCAAACAGCAGTACTTGTTATAGACCATTCATTTCTGGACTCTCATCCATTGTCGTGTTTAAGGTATTATGGTTATTGTTTGTTAGTTAAGTCTATGTATTCACTAATGAATAGTACTATTGCTGTTCATTTAAACTTTTATTGATTCATGTGGATTACACATCATGCATTCCAATCCCACTTATCTCCCCCATGTCTTTGTATCTGCCTTGTGCCCTTATAATCCCTCATCAAATCAAAACCAAATTTAAAAGAAAAATCAAAAAACAAACAAAAAATAAACAAAACAAAAACAAACAAGGAGGAGGAGGAGGGAGAGGAAGAAGAGGAGGAGGAGGAGGAGGGGGAGGAGGAAGAGGAAGAAGAGGTGGAGGAGGAAGAGGGGGAAGAGGAGGAGGAGGAGAAGAAGAAGAGGAAGAGGAGGAGGAGGAGGAGGAGGAAGGAGGAGGAGGAGGAGGAGGAGGAGGAGGAGGAGGAGGAGGAGGAGGAGGAGGAGAAGAAGAAGAAGAAGAAGAAGAAGAAGAAGAAGAAGAAGAAGAAGAAGAAGAAGAAGAAGAAGAAGAAGAAGAAGAAGAAGGAGAATCTTGTCATGGAAGCTGTAGTATGGCCCATTGAGAAACACAGTTTATCCTTTAGTCCATTCATGTTTACTTTCAAGTACTCATTGCCACATGTCGTGGTTCTGTCTCGAGGACTCTGGCTTCCGATAAGGGACTGTCATTGAGGCGCCTCATGGATATCCTAATGTTCTGTGTCATGGAGAGCCTGCTGTTTTGGATCTGTAGGCTCATCCTCTTCACATGGTCCTGCAGTTCATAGATTGGGTGGTTGTTGTGGTAACTCAACTTATAGCCTGGTTCTCGGCATGGGTGGTAGCTGAGTTGGTCAGCTAGCTAGTTTTCTCTCATCACTACCCAGATGAGCTTTCCAGCACTGCCTAAGCTAGGCTACCTCACCCAGTATAGTGTATTGAGAGGAGCAGGCCAGATCTCCTACTCTCTGTCCCTCAGATCCAGGTCCCCCTCACTCATATCTCCAGGGCCAGCTCTACTGATTATTCTAGGTAAGGTGCAGGGCTCTCTCTTCCAATTGCTGTAGGGGATATAAGAGGGAGGGGCAGGGTCAGCTCTCATGGCTGGCTACCTGCCACCCTGACAGCAGGATCTGCTCTAGTGTGTTGCCCAGGAGGACTTCAGGGCCCACTCTCCTGTGTGCTATAGCAGTTTTAATTCCAAAGAGGGAAGAGTCACTATTCTTTCCCTCTCAGAATACAGAACGTGGGGGATATAGTGAGAATCTTGACCCCAGGACTTGAGGACAAATAATAGGAGCATGCCCCTTAGGAGAAAGATTCATTTTCATTCAATAAAATATTAAGTTAGTATCCACTTGATGAGAGAATGTTGCTTGTGGGATTGGGGAATACAGAAAGACTGTGTGGTGTGTAGTAGAAGTACATAATCAGAGAGAGGATAACAGTTTCTTAGCAATAAATTGATTGGAACTTGTCATAAATAAAAGCAGAGACAGAGTATGAAAGAAGTGCCAATTTCATAATGTGTTAAATTGTTTCTTTTATGTACATTTGAACCATAGAATGAAGCATGAAAAGTATTCCTGTTGTTTCTTTTTCCATCCAATCATGATTTCACAGGATGAGGTGGTAAAAAGACACCATTGTTTATTGTGACATTAACCCCAGTAAACATTAATTATGTTTCTCTCATTGTTAACTTCAATCTTTTAGAAACTTACCACAGTTCTCTAATAAAACATACCTTGCACCAGCAGGGAAATGGTAACAATGTTCCAAACTCTGACATATATTTTAGAGGGGGAAAATGTAAGATACTTTGCTGAGTTCTTAAGATTTTAGGTTAAGAAAAATACACTAGTAAGAGCCCTCTCTGAAAAATAATAAGTTGTATTGATTTTTTTCTTGTTTTTAAACAGTTGGTTATGGCACTTTCAGTTTTCTTTCCTTCTTTGAAGGGGCTTAGCTATTTAAATCTGTTCTTCCACACTTGCTAGTAAAGATATTTGGACAAAAGGCTTTACTCTGTGACTCACTGTGTCACACTACAGCTTCCATGATAGATTTTTCCTTTTTCCTGTTAAATTTTTTTTTTTTTGGGGGGGGGGTGGTTTGCAAGGGCAGAGAGCAGATACCAAGGGACAGAGAAAAGAATGGGGATCAAGATGCATGATGTGAAAGACAAAGAATAAGTAAAAAGAAAGTTTAAAACAAATTTGTTCTTCTATACATCTATCTTTGAATTAATTAAACAAACATTTAACTGTTCTTTTCTGAATCTTCTCTACTTACTATCAGTCCTGAAAATTATTGTTCTGAAAATTTTTATTAGAATTTCTCCCACAGAATTCAATTCCATTTCTGAAATGATAGATGAGTCAGTTCAAAGGGAAGCAAGGCAAAGGGACTTGCTGGGTAGATGCCTTCTTTACTTTAGAAGGGTCCAGGCTGGCACGTACATAACACCTGGAGCTCATGCTACTCTTGCCTGATGTAGCGCATCAACATCTCTTTGAGTTCAGATGAAGTTTTCGTCTTTGCATTTTATTCTTGTCAACTGAGGATCTTATTCATTTTTCAAATATATACCAAAGTGAAAATCACGTGCATAGTATCAAAAACAGTCATGAAGGTTGTCTGTTGAAAATTTTGAGGATCTTGTTCATGTGGACTTTTGTTTTTCCCTACCAAACAGTGTTCATCTGACACATTTAATTGTTTGATATTGAACAGTGGAAAACATTGCTTTGTCTTTCCTGTTATGGAAATTCTGTCACCGGTTCACTAGCCAATTGAGAGGAATGTTTTTGGGCCAAAAGGTGGGGTTTTCATTGGGAATGGACTTGAGCAAGAGAAAAGATGGAGTGAGGAATGTGTGGGCCTTCTTGAGCAAAGAAACAAGCATTGGTGACTGTGGGTGGTGGCTTGTGGTTTGGCTCAGGTTCCCCTTTTGTTCTTTAATATTTGTATGCAGGATTTTGCATTTTAATAAACCATAAGGAAATTTCTAACACTTTCCTTTGATTCTCATAGCATCATGGTTCTTTTTTTTTTTGTTTCTTTTGAACATGGAAACTTGTATACAAATAAATTAATTGACACTTGTGTGTCTTACAACAATGGTGTTAAATCATTTAATGCTAAATAACATTTAATGCTACTATCAACAAATACGGTTTATTCTTACAGTATTGTGATGCTTTGACATGTAAACTCTAACAGTTTTCATTAAAATTCCTTAGCATATTGCAATTCTACTTTTATTTTCAACTAAAATATATTTTTCCCCAGGGCTTATAACTCCACTCTGGTTCTTACATTCAATGAATTTTTTTTCATGCTTGACTTTATACATTTGTTAAATTAGCAGAACATCTGTTTTCTGGTGGAAGTCACCTTCTGTCAATATTTTCAGAGCAACTGCATATATATATATATATATATATATATATATATATAATGTATATATATATACATTTTATACATATTGATTATACAATCATATTTATTTAGACTTAAATATATTTAACCCAATCTGTACCACAAAATTTTGCTATAATGTCAAAGATACACTGTAATAAAAGTGGTGTGCAAAACAAAATGATATTTAACTATGTGGAAATAATAAGTGAAAACCAAGGGAAACAATATTAATATAGAGTAATACAAAACTGGTGTGAAAATAGAGAGAGCCTCATCATTTGTTTCAGCATATTAAATCATCCAGTCTTCAGCTTCACCACACTGTGTTCTCTTTTCAGTCTTAACAGTTAAGCTGGGCTGTGTATGCAGACCTTAGTACTTCAGTTCTCTTGTGTCCAGGCACGACACTAATAAACTAAATACAAATTACAACTCTAATGTTGATTTGATCCTCTTCTTCAATTTATGTCCTTTTTTAAAATTCTTCCTGGAACATGGCAGATTCTAAACAAGTGCAAGCGTATATTAATTGTAAGTTTCATGTCAAGATGATAGCTTAAAGAACCACAATACATAGGTAATATTGACTTAATAGTATCAATCTCCTGTAGTGGCAACACTCATCCTGGTGGTTTTATAGCAGTAGGTAGGAAACTTTTGAAGTGCTGTAAAGGCCAGTGTCCTAGCAAATTCGCTCCTAGAAATAATTATTGATTCCTGCATATGTGTCTATGCACACAAAGTAGTTATAGTACATGTCAATACCAGTAAGTCATGAATGCACTTTTTAACAGAAGGCCATACTGAGAACTCACCAGTTCAAGTGGCCAAGTTGGTACAATTAGATATTAAACATGTTTGTCTTTTAAAATGAGGCAATGAAAGACTTACTAGGCAATGATAATCCTTGCCCTCTTATTCAACAATTTTAAGAATCATTTTTGGGGCAGGTATTTTCCTATTCAATAAAATAATAGAGGAAACTAGATTTGAAGTGAAGTCTGATTCAGTCTATCCTTGGCTTGGAGAAGAAGCCTAGCAACAAGGATTTATGCAATATAAAAAAAAATGACTCCTGTCTTGTAGGGAAAGTCATCCCTAGCACAATGTGTGAAGGTTGTGCTGTTATATAACTCCCAGAGAGTCTGTGCTTCAGGTTAATAAAGGTCTCACTGTATGTTAACCCTCTTTTCATTGCTATGAGCCTTAGAGGCATTTTTTTTTTCCTATTCATTCACCAGGTCCCATCTGGCCTATCCTTCCTGATATGAATACAAACAGAAGATCCCTTTTCCTTCAACACTTTAAGATGTGTATATTTTGAAGAAATGTTTGTATATTTAATTATAGCTATGTACTATTTCCCACTTCTTCGTGCCACTTTCATTTCATGTAACAAACCACCATAATAATATTCACTATTTCACTTCCTTTGTTGCTTATCGGTATTATGATACAATTACTGTGCTCCTTTTTGTCCCTGCCTAAGTGACAGTCAACCTAATCACTGCCACCTGTATCAACCTTGTTTTCTACTAGAGACTTATTATCATAAAATGTAGATACAGTATCTGGAAGAGCAATTGTTGGTTAAACCTTAAAACTTTTGAACAAACAGTAAAATTAGCAATGTAACAAGTGAAAGAATAAATATGTAATTATTTATTATTTGACAAAAGTTTCCAGGCAGTCACAATGTTTATTTATATTTTCAGTGAGTTTGTGGTAGCAGAATTACCTTAACTATTTGAGATCCTTGAAGAGACTCAATAAATTGTGGTTTGATTGGCCACTTGGGACCATTTCTCACATAGCATTCTGCTCTAGATTGTTTCACAATGTGGGCTTGGGGGCTTTCAAATCATAGAAAGATGAAATTGAAAGAAACACAGGCAACATCAGAGTAAAAGCAACAACCCTCACAAAAAATTACTAGCTACTCAAAGTGAAGTCAATGTTGCACATGAGTTAACAGCTGAGGTGCTTGGAGTATAGGTGTGCCTATTGTGAAGGTGAGCCCTTTCTTGATGCATTAATTTATTTGTCTTACAATCAGTATAGATGATGCTTTGATAGATAATGTTTCCTCAGTTAAAGCTTATTTAAGCTAGAACCCAAGTAAAAGATGCAACAAACCATCACGGCTTCCAATCTAAACCGCCACCGACCCAGGCTCCTCTGAACCAGTTTTCCAATTTGAGATCTGACAATGACTCAGCCTACTTTGAGCTCCTCAGCGCTGTTTTGGTCTTTGCCCCTGTATAGAGATCCATGCTGGACTTTGCAATTCAAACAAGATCACGGTACTAGAAGTTCCAATTAGCACTGGGACACAGCTATTGCTACAGTCCTAAATCCCCGTGCCAGAAAGGCTACTTGTGCAATTCCCAATGGGAAATTAAAGAACAGGGTGAACTACAGTGAAGAACTGCTACCTTTAGGAGGGAGACAGTTGAATTCCAAGGAACACAGGCTGAACAGCAAGGGGTACAGTGCATCATTGTGATTAAGATCAAGCTCACCTGTGCCAGGCACACACCAGTCTGCTTTTCCAGGTTTCCATTTCGTCATCATCTTTTCAAAAGCCTTTCGCACAGGGTTTTTGCAATGCATAAAAACTAATACCGAAAAAGCATTCAGTGTCAGCAATGAGTACTACTATTAATTTTAAAATGGCAACACCTATTTTAAAAAGAAAAAGAAGTTAAAGGAGTTACCATGTTCTGCATATAGTCAATAGCACATAGAATAATATGGGAAAACATAATGTGAAACTCAGACTTCTTGCTCTCATTTAAATGCTGTGTAAATGTTCCTTTGTTCTTCATGATGGCTCATCTCAATCTGAGTAATCCCTTATTCCTTGGCTATTTTTATTTTCTTTTATTATGATAAGCACCCCTGAATAACAAGGGTCACTAAATGGCACCCAATTTGGGGCTGTCCTGACCACAGGCCAGGTGGGACACAGAAAAACTTTAGCATTAGCTAAACCTGTGTGTGTGTGTGTGTGTGTGTACATGCACATGAAGCATGTGTGTGTGCATGTACCTGTAAAAGCTAGAAATGTTTTTGTAGATAGGATTTCTTAGTGAACCTGGAGTTCACTGACAGCTATACTAGTTACTAAAGCTTCAGTCACTCTTTGTCCTTCATGTGTCAAATTAGCCTGCTTAAGTCCAAGGAATCCTCCTTTCCCCTCCTATCCCAGCACTGGGATTACAGACATGTATGGTAATGATGCCTTTTATATAGGTACTGGGATTGGATAAAGGATCTTACACAAGTATATCATGCATTTTACTAACTGAATTATATCCCCAGCCTCCAAAACTTTATATAAAGTTCCATAGTAACGATTCTAAGCTATATGGGCTGGAAAGAGAATCAAGGATAAAATGCGGATACTTATATAACAATAACACATTTCCACACATTTTATTGATGAATTTAAAATAATGGCATTCAAGTTTTCACAAAACAAATGTACAGAAGAGACTAATTAAGAAGCTTGTTTTTGTTTACAGGATTGAAGGAGAGGGTAATTTTCTCCCTAATTGTGGCTCAAGTTAGTTTTACCTTTCATCAAATTGATTGCTAATGTTCTCTGCTGCAAATATCCTTAGTTTGCATGCTGAAGTCATTGCAGACCTGATTTTGTATGGGTCTGTAATTTGCTGACTATATCCTTAGAAGATTTAGAAAGCAGAGGAACCAATCTACGCTGATCAGATGAACATATCTCAGTAGCCTCAAGGGAACTTAAGTCGTGAAGGTAAATGCTTCACTGAAGCAGTATCTAACCATATTTGAGTGGGTGGATGATTTGAGACAAAACTGTGGACCCCCAGTTTCTGAAGGAAGGCTCTAAAATTCATAACTAAGTTTCATTTGTCTTTTCAGACATTTCAAGTTTACAAAGTGGTTAGGCAGGGTTGACAAGTTCTTCTTATGGACACATTTACAGAGGGTAGCCATTTTAGCAGAAAGAAGAAAGCCAGTTTAAGGCAGAAACTGAGGGATCCTTATCTAACCTCTACTCTTAGAAGAGAACATGGAAGAGAAATGGACAATTTGAAAGAAATAGACCCCTTGCTTTTCTGTTTGTTGTATGAAAAAACTGTGAAGAGAGGAAAGAAAATCCATAGACAGTCACACAAGCCCTTGTATAAATAATAAAGTTTGCAATGACATTCTTTAGTAAATATTGCTATCGATGAAGGTCAGCATGAACAGATGTGCAGAAATCTCAGTAGTAGTTGGGTGGCTTAGTTCTCCTGGCATGCCCATGAAGGATGTTCTGTGAGCACCCCAAAGAGAAAGTGTGTCTTCCCCTTCTGGTGTTGATGCTGATACTGCTGAGGGAAATTCTAAATGTTGGATCAAATGGGGGAGTTAATATAAAGAGAGAGAATCCAAATGAATCTTCATAGAAACAAAAATACTTGAAGGATATTTTTATTACATTTTTAAAATGAGATTTTTCTTTATTTTTATTTTATGTGTATGAGTGTTTTGCCTGAATACACACCTACACATCCTGTGTTTGCAGTACTCATGGGGTCCAGAAGAGGGCATTGAATCACTCTAGAACTGGATTTACAGATGGTTGTGAGCCACGTGTTAGTGCTGGAAACTGAAGTTGGCTTCTCCGGAAGAATAAGTGCTCTTACCTGCTCAGCCATTTCTCCATCTCCCACTTGAAGTTTGTAGACTGAGCTGGTATCCTTAGAGGAAGGTAACAGAGAGGAACCATTGAAGAGTTAGTTCAAGCATGATAGACTTGACATTTGGATAAACTGATCGCCACACACTTGTAGAATCAGGACACTGACCAGCTGTGTCAACTTTGCCTATTCAAGGGGAGGGATATGGAAAAGGGGAGAATGAAGAAAAGTAGTACCTCAGGGGAATTACAGACCCGTAATTCAGTTATGAAGTTGAGCTCAGGGAATACATGAGAATTTTTAGCAGAACCCTGGACCTTCGTGCAGAATGGGTAAGAATAGGAGCCTATTTGTAGAAAAAAGAAGAGATGACAGAGGGAGCAGATCCATAGTTGATGCAGAGACTGGTGTGAGCATAGGCTGGACCAAGTGCTTTCCACAGAAGTAGGAAAGTAAAGAAGATACTGGGAAGTAGACTGAGGCGTCTCGGCTCTGTTGCATTCATTATACTGAATTCAGATTGGTATACTCATAAAGAGTACATGAGAAGGAGCAGTATAAGTTTCCCAAATTCCTAGAACATCTTAATATTGTTCACAGTGAAGCTAAAAAGATGGGGTCTGTGGAAAGAGACAAGTTATTTGGTTGATACCAACTTTAAGGAGAAAATAATGTGCTTTGCAACACTTTTGACAGATAAGTTTTGGGGATTTAATTTTTCTTTCCTCATTAGGAAATAAATTTCATTTCAACTCAACAGACTTCAGTTCCTAGTGAATATTAAAGCAGTGCATGCCATTGATGAGCATCAAAGCAATACATATTCATTATGATTGATTTTCTCTTTTAGTATATGCTGACGACCCAATAAGTGATGTGTAACGTTCTAAGAATGAACTTGACATGAATTCTTGAGAGAACAGTTTGAGGAGTTGTATTAATTATGACATAATGGTTACTGCTAACAAAGAGGGAGATGAAATTACTGCAAAAACATAGAGAAGACTTTTGTTTTCCTTTATGAATGTGTAACAATGCTTTATTCACCACACAGGTTGCTTTTCAGACAATGTACCTAATAAAATGTATGATAGGGACTTACTTTTTAAAGTTGTCTTTATCTAACCCCAAATTTAATGTTTCATCTGTAAAATCATGAACACAATAAATAATCTTCTGGATTACATAAACCATTACTGTGGCATTTGTCTGTTTGAATTAGGTACAGAATTTCCCACTTGGGTTTTATGTATCACAGAATATATCAGATTTTAGCTGTATGAACTGCTCCCACTCAAATCAGCTTGATGAGGGGTAAAACAGGACAGAATATATACATTTCTTAAACATCATTGTGAATAGTATTGAAAGGATTAGGTAAGGATAAATTTAGTGATTATGAATATCAGAATACCAGGAGAAGACATTTTAACCCCTTTGTATTGAATCTCACTAAAATAGAATAATTGTCAAAAGATCTAGTTACCATGGTGACACATCTTTTAAGAGCAGGTAACTAAAATCACTCAATTGTAATACCAGAAAATATTGAATACAATTTAACTGATTTTTCTTTTTTCTTTTATCATTAACCTTTTTTAATTATATAAAAGTAGTATAAAATTAAGTTGTAGGTGCTAGAATGAAATTAGAGGGAAAGATTGCATTATGAACCATTCATTACAGTTTGAGAGAAGTGTTCTTTTCTGTAAAATTATTGCTTTGTTGTTGTATAAAATGTTAACGCAATCAGACCACTTAAGAACTAAGACAGTTACTATGGAAAAATGTTCCCTGTAAGCATGCTAATATACACACACATATATACACATACTTATACAAATTCACATGTACACACACAAACACATATTCACATATAAAAACGTATGCAGACATGTATGCACACACACATACACACGACATAGAAGCATACACATAAATACACACATACAGATATTCACACAGACATATAAACACATAATCACAGATGTAAACATTCACACAGTGCACACATAAATATAAACACAGGTATACATGTGTATACTCACTTGCACTAATACACTTACAATAATACACACATAAACACATATATAAACATATACATACAAACAAATATACACATACACATATACATGCAGTTTCCACATATTTACACACATTCATTCACACATAAAAACACATTCACATACACACACATACAAATGTTACACACAGTTATACATTTACAAAATCACACACATACATACACAGGCACACAAGTACAATAATAAAAACATACATATACATAAACACATAAGTTCACACATATACACACTTACACATGCACACTCATACACACCTATACATATAAATATACACTGACACACACACAGTCACACACACACACCCACACACACACACACACACACACACACACACACACACACACAAACACTGAACGTTTTTCTATATACAACTTGTTTTGTAACATCCTATGTTGGATCTTGCAGTGGTCTGAATGAGAATGACCCTCATTGGCCTTCATGAATGCTTGGCCCCCAGTTGGTGGAACTGTTTGGGAAATATTAGGAGGTTTGATCTTGTTGGAGGAGGCATTTCACTGGTTGGGCTGTGAGGTTAAAGGGTTGCAGATTTAGGAAGGTCAAGAAGCACTGCTTTTGTAAGAGGTGGGGGTAGAGCTGGTAGAATCTTCTTTAGAAATATAGTCACATTCCGTCCATGAAGAACATTCCTTAGCACAGCAGAAGCGAGAAGCAGAAACACACAGTTACTGAAAAATAAAAGCTGTGCTCTGACAGCCTTCACTGTCCTCCAGATCTAACATTCTGTCCTTAATTCCTTTTCTCTGCACTCAATTGCATTGACTAATAACTACTATGTAGACCAGTTGGCCTCAAACTCATGGAGATCCAACACCTCTACCTCCCGAGTACTGGGAGTGTTCTTAGATTTTTAAAGAGCACTTGAGAAAGCCTAATGTATCAACTATGGCATGGCCATTAATGTCACCTTTGTTAAGCTCACTTTGGGCAGTCATATTGGTGAGACTTTATGGGTGTAGATTCTGATGTTACAAGGGGACATAACATCACAGCAAACTTCCTGATGATACAAATATGAAGACATCTCTCTACAGTACTACTTATTTGAAGTTTGTTTGTTTCAGAAAATTGTAGTTCTTTGAGGATTATTGTTAACTTTCTTCATAGGACATTAATGTCTGCTGGTATAGAGAGAATGTCAGTCTTACATAGGTAAATTAAGGACAGTCATGCACATGGGAGATATGTAACAAAGTCATTCAGAATCAATCACAGGTATGGATGTGTGTGTGCATATACGTGTGTGTAACTTGTAGCTACCATGTATCTATATATACCATTTTTCTATCTGTATGCCCTATATATGTTATTTGATTTATTATTTGTGGTAAATCTGGGGCAGTGCAGATCAACATACAGGACTATGTGACTGTTATATGGAAGCCAGAATGTTTTCAGTGATTCTCCACACTGTTTCATTTCTAGTTTTGAGGTTAGCATTTTCTTGGGAAATGTAAACCAAATTACCCATTAGATTGTGCATCCCACCCTTGAGAACTAATGACAAACAATTAAATAGTATATTCTGCCCATAGGAGCCTTGAGGTTGTAAATTATTGCTTAAGGGTGTTTTGACAACTTATTTTTTTCCTAGGATTCAGGAACCAAGTTATTTTTTATATTCATGGTTCTTTCTATAAAACATTTAGCCTTCGGTTAAAATTGTGATTCCAGACATAGACTATATGTTCCAGAATAACAGCATGCAGCTAATGTTCTGGGCTAAGCTGAACTTCAGGGAATAAATGTGTTTATCAACTGAAAAGTTTTCCTCTGTGAAGTCCTGGACAATTCAATTTATACACGCCTGATATTTATTTCCTTCTTTGTTTTTTATTTATGAGTTTTCCTTTTTCTTTTTTAAAATTTTGGTGTTGCTAACTATTCCCAGCTCCTTATACATGCTAGACAAACACGGTCACACTGAGCTGTGTTCTTCAGCCCTGTCTTGTTTCGTTTTGTTTGTTTTTAAAATAGGTCTCATTCTGTAATGCAACTTGACTTTGCATGAACTCTAAGAAATCTACCTGTTGGCTTTCCCTTGATCTTCCTTAAACCTGTAAGAAAGGGTTCTTTCTCCCTTTTCTGAATGTTCTTTTCAATCACAGATTAAGAATAAGTTCTGTGACTCCCTAGGACAACTGCTGGAATCATGCCATTGACATTTCTTTACTAGTTTTCCTGTGTTTTTCTTCAATAGTGGAATAGTCCTTGGACCTGGCGATGGCCACAATTTAGCCTGTTTTAAGGCTTAAAAGTGATGTTACTTAGGTTAGAGAAGCTTTTTGAAAGAAAAAAAAAGTAGATGTTTTTCTCCAAGTTAAATTGCTGTCATTTTTTTTAACAGTGAAATGATAGGGCATTCTCATGTCATCTATATCAACAGTTTCTTAATTATGTTAATAAACTCTTAATCTTGGAATAGCTGTATAGTTATAGAAAATTGACAAAGATACCACAGAAAATTCTTGTCTATGTAGTCACTACTACTAGGTTAGCGTTTTGGCATATTTCATTACTTGACACATTGGAAAATATTAAAAAACAATTGTCATTAATTAAGTGAGAACCAATGTCAGTTGTTTAATATTTACTGAACTGAATGGTTCTTTATACATGTGCCTGTTGTTCTGCCAATCTTTCTTTCTCTTCTGCTCTGTGATCCAATTTAAGAAGTGGCATTCAATTAGGCCCTAGATTTCCCATGCATGAACACAACAGAATAAAACGTGGAGTGATACCTGAAAGACTGATGGAAGATGTCATTGAGACCATCACTGATGAGAAGAGGTACATAGTTCATATTCACCCATTGCAGTGTCTGTACCTAGAGTTGAAAAGCCTTCTGTTTGGAGGTAGATCCATGTTTGCTTATTCACATTATTTCTTTCCTTTGTGTAGATGCCTATGTCTGTTTATATCACTTGCACTTATTATTTATGGATTCAAGATTAGAGATAATTTAGATGATCGTTAGGAGTAATTATACAACCTCAGAGTTTAATTGCTGTGTTTTTACTTATAAATTATGCACTCATTTATTTAAAAGGAGAGTAAAACTTTTCATAGCATTATTACATTTTCTACCTCTTAGCAATTATTCATTTGATTCTAATATATCTCAAAATTATTTTCATTAAAAAATTTGTGGACTGAAATATAATCCACTTTCTTTTAGCTGCATAGATTCACCTTGTATGAAAGTCTTAAAAAATTAACTGTTTCCTATATAACAAAAAAATTTCTGCTGGGAAAAAAATTTAAATATGTCAAAGCTATTAAGACTTGATCAAAATTACTCTAAACATGTTTAAGACCTACTCTTAGTTTCAGGAGTGCTGTGTAGCACTGGTGACAATTATTTTTTTTCTGAATGAAAAAGTTTCATGAGTCTGCTGTTGATTTTTACTTAAGGGCTGTTGGATCAAAGTAGATCAGGAGCATGCTTCTTTTTCTGTTCATTTAGAAGTCATTCATTTACTCTCAAGTATTGCCATGTGAACAGGATGTTTCTATGTTGGAGTTTACCTTTGTAGTAATCGATTTATAGCAGCATATATTCTTTCAGTTGGATACACTTCTGGCAAGTGTTATCTACACTTACAAGATAAAATGTCAGCAAGAGTAGAGAAGTGATTAAAAGAACATTGTTTTTTATCAACACTGTCTACAAGACAGAGTTTCCTGGCTTGAGTGTGCCTTTGCAGTGAGTGGACTGGTTTGTGTTTTTTAGAATACATGACCAACAGCAACAATGCATGATTAAAAGGCTATCAGTATGAGGGTGAGCAGAGCTGAGTTCTACATTATGTTAACTGTGAGAATTTTAGCTTTTTATTTGCTCTCTGAGGGTTTCAGTTGCCTTGAATGTGACATGAGAAGTTGAGACAAGAACCTCTAATGGAAAGAGACTAAGGAGTGTATTGCTTTACAGACTGATAACTTGGATTATTATTATTATTATTATTATTATTATTATTATTATTTGTCACTGTCATGTATAGTTTCTAGTCTGTGCAAGTCAAACTATGAAGATATCTGTGATAATTAATTGATGGGTTTCTGTAATACTTTCTGGCCATTGTGGAATCAAAGATCTAGACCATAGGTGACAGGTTCAGATGTCTGGAGTTTTGTGTCAACTACAGAAATGAGCGAAGAAGAGAAACCAGGTGCCCCAGCCAGCATGTGCCCTTTTTGAGGGGACACCTGTTGACTCCACAGATCAATGTTAGATCTTCTGACCTTTAAGAGAAAGCTGTATAAACAGCCTTTGTATGAACTCTCTAATCTTTAAATGTTAGCAACTAATACAATTTCAAGAAAGCCCCATTAGATTAAATTAAAGATTCAGTAGTTGGGAACTCATTCACTGGACACTGGTTTGGACTTCTGCTTCATTTCAATGGTTTTCAAATTTTTTTCCCCATAGCAACAATAATCATGCATTTTCCATCATAATCTTGTATGCCCATGCTTCTGTGTGTTTTTTTTTATGTGAAACAACAATTTTCTAAGGCAGTGTATGTCATACATCTAAGTTTCTATTTTACGCTATATAGCAGATTTTGTTGATGCAAAGCACAACTTCTATCTCCAAGGTAATAAGAAATAGTTTATTCTGACCCACATGTGAGTGGCAACAATACAGAACATGGATTCAGGTTACTCCAAATAACATGTTCTAATGTGGAAGTGGCTTCATGAATGTTTTATAGTGATGTAACAAAAGGAAGTTGTAAACCAAGCATTTACTATATATGTCAGTGGGTCTACAGGTTACTAAACTAGAATGAAATGGGAAAAAATCTACTACATACGTCTCAGGTGCTACCTGCACTTAGCTTTTGAGTTAGTAGGAGTGATTGGTCTGCTAGGAATACATCCAAAAATGAGTTTTACCTCACATGTCAGGCATAGAGGTAGGCCATAAATGACTACGGGGACTAAAGATAGCCCAAGATCATTTGATTCTGGATTTGCAAGATGGGATTATTTCATTCTCTGTGTTCCATCAATTCACTTGATTATACAGCATTCCATCTCTTCTCATCACAAAGTTCTATTAGTCAGCTTTGTAGAATCTAACATAGAGACAGCATTTTTTTGGCACAGTTCATAGGTCCCCTGTTGGCCAAACGTCACATTTTGTGCACACACAAGCTAAATATTTTAAGTTTGATGGTGCTGGAAAGGCTCATTCCTGGGGTCAGAGAAAGAGGAAGTTTGTGTAGGCAGAAAAGCATCTTTGGGAGAGAATAATAGTGTTAAAGGCATTAAGAAAGCCTCCCCAGATCCTATCGATATCTCTGGTCCTCTCAGTCTACATGTGATGTTCTCTCTGTTTCTGTCCATGTATCTGTTATAACATCTAAACACCATTTACAGTAGGCACTATATCATAAGTTCAAATAATCATGAATATGTAATACCCTTAACAGCAGATGAAGGAAACATGCATTTTAACCCACAAAAATCACACTCTTTAAGCAAACTATCTATATATAGTTTCTCCCTGTGTCTAGTTATTTATATTTTGTGAACTATTTTATTTGATGTTTGGTCTATTTGAGGTGGTGTATTACTTTTTTTTTTTCAGAACTTCATACTTGAATACTGAATGTATATTTTTTTCCCTCCTTTCTCCTTTCCAAATTCATGACCTCTTCTTTAATTACTATTCTGTCTCTCTCATATATACATGTATGTATAACCTACTGAGTCAGTTCACCATTATTTTTATTCTAGATATTTTTTGACCACATTGTTTTTACATCCATAACCCAATACAAGGTTTGGCTGGCTTTAAATTTAGAAAAGATTGAACTTTTATGTCCAGATCACTGCTATACTTAGTTTTATCTGGTAATTTTATTTGTCTCATTATTTGGATATTATACCAAATTACAGTATAGAGAAGGAAAAGGCTAGTCACATTACAGAGGAAATCAGACAACAATACAGTGTTATTTAAAAATCCTTCCCTCCAAATTGGTCTCTCCCCACGTTTCAAACAGTAGTGGCAGACACAGAAACAACAGGAAAAACTGATAAGAAGTTAGGCTTCCACAGATTTTGTGGGTGTAATAATAATCATAAAGAGAAATGGAATTGTGGAAGGAATGAATCCATGATGTTGTCATCTGTTTCTCATTGGTGAAGTTTGAGTGTTGTTCAATAGTCCTCCCAATTCTGGCTAAATACAATACAGGGTGCCTTGGACTGATTTTTAGGAGTTTTTAATTTTTATTAAAGATTTACTTTTGTCCACACTTATGTGTGTCTTTATAAGGCTATGTGTACATGAATGCAGTCAGGAAGCAAAGAGAGATGTTCACCAGAATGCTGGGGTTCAGCTTGCTTTCTCATTTTCATGCAGTCTGAGACCCCAGGCCCTGGAGTGGTGCCACACATATTCAGTGTGTCTTCTCACATCAAATCTAATCTGGATAATTCAGGCATGCCCAGAAGCTTGTCGCTTAGAGATTCATGATCCTGTCCATTTGATAAGCAATGCTAATCATCAAAATTGCACAAAGTAAATTAGCTCTGTATTTTCAAGATCCCAGTCCCTTACAGTCATGAATTTCTAATTAGTCCAGCAGTCTCTTAGAATCCTTAGCAGATGTGTGGCCTTTTCTCAGAAAATTATCTATTCTATTCTGCATTTTTTTGCATTTAATATTAAATTTCTTTCAAAAGTACTCATATAGTTATTAAATAATTTTACAGATCACCAGTGGATTATCCTGCTCATTACTTCTATGAAAAAAAAACTAGATAGCAGTATTTTTGAACATGAATGAGACTGGGAATGTAATTACAATAATTTCAAAAAATATAAATAATTATTATAAAATTACATATGAAACATGTTTGGGAATTTCTGCCTAGAAACCAGACTTCCAAAATATTTTACAGGCAGCTTCTTCAGCTCAGAATCTTAAGGAACTTTTCAAATATACTATGAACATATTGCTTGTTGAGTTGTGGGTAAAGTCTCTGCCTCTAGACCTGACCTGCCATCAGCCAGCATGGAGAAGAGATGGCTTTGACCCTGTATCCATGACAACATAATAAGCAGAATAATACAGTGGTGGCTAGGCTTACATTAATGGTAGCAGGCTGCTCTTACTACTGCTTAATAGAAGAGAGGCAGTACCAGGAAATATTCACTTGAGAATCTATCTACCACTACTTTCCCCTGCCTTTCAACTCCACATGGTCTTGGAAGATAATGTTGTATAAAGGATGGAGAGGGTTAATTAAAGTCAGGATATAATGATACACCTTCCATGAGGTCACTAGTAGGTAGGGCTTTTCAGTGATACAACTGTGCTTGGGTCACTGATGCTCCCACGAGTATCCACTCACCCATGATCCTGCAATCAAGCACAACAAACTCATTTGCTTACCGAGCTGGACTTGTACAGAACCTATTTCTTTGACCTACCATTGGCACCCTATGTGAGTTAAGTGAACATTTACTCATATTTTCTCAGGAAATAAAAGTAATACAATATATGGAATTGTGAATTCTATGTAATCCAGATAACCAGTAAACTTAGAAGTAATAGTTCTAAGAGGGAGCACAGAGCTGAAGGAAAGACACAGAAAAGCATATTTATATGCATATGAGCATAAAACTGAGCATGACATTCCTTTTTAATAAAGGAGATCCTTTTATTCCCTTTAGTCAGCACAAGCAGCTCGTGCAGGTGCTTATTCACAGGCTCTGTGGAGATAAGCATCCCAGTTTCCAAATCTTAAGTTGTTATCTGGATTTCATCAGAAAGTAAATATAGGTATCTTCATGCATTGGATTCTGTTCATGCAATGTATATTTTATCAGAAATTAAATGTGGAATTGATTAATGTTCTCTGCTCATTTTAAATGTTTCTTTCAGATTACTATATTTATTGTTGACAAGTCAGTGTATGGTGATAGCTTTCAGATGTCACAATAAAGACTTGAAAACCTCACATTAAACCTTTTATACTTCATGTAATTTACTCTTAGGTGAAAATAATGGCAAAGGAAAATTATTAAACTTTTGTAAGAATAAAGATATCATTTAACATCCAAAATTGAATGTTTTATACAATGCTGCATGGTGTATTTTATAGTTCTATTGGTATACTTACAATAAGATCCTAATATTATATATTTTCTTAATGAGTTATTGAATACAAAGACCATATTATTTGAGGTGGTATGAATAGAGATGGCTCCCATTGGCTCATATATCTGAATGCTTAGTCATTAAGGAGTGTCTCAATTTGATAGGGATTAAGAGGTGTGGCCTTGTTGGAGTAGGTATGGACTTGTTGAAATAAAGGTTATGATGAATGTCACTAGAGGTGGCCTTTGAAGTTTCAGACACTCAGGCCAGGCCGTGTGTCATTCTCTTTCTGGGGCCAGTGGATTCAGATGTGGCATTCTCAAGCTACTTCTCTAGCACCATGTCTGCCTGCATACTGCTATGCTTCCTGACATGATGATAATGGACTAAACTTCTGGACTGTAAGCAAGCCCCAATCAAATGTTTTCCTTTATAAGAGTTTCTGTGGTCACATCAGTAGAGCACTAAGACTAAGTATTTAACTGAAAACAAATCATTTGTATCCATTAAAAAATAGGGTTAGGAAGACACTGGCTCGCCACATATTTCACCTCACATTTTATACCTGCTTTCAGATAAACTTGTTTCTCAATTCTAACTCAAGTTGAAGGAATGCACCAAAGTAAGCTATGTTCTTCCCAATTTCTTTTACATAAATTTACCATATACCTTTTGGCTCTAAATTTCTTTGATTTTGACTATACAGTTAGATAACGATATGGCCTTTAGTAGTAAAGTAGACATGTACCAGATTTATTGAGCCCTCACCATGCAAAATACTTTTCATATATTACTTTATTAATTCTCAGAGCACTTGTTTGAGAGTGCTTTATCATTTCCATTTTATGAGTGTAGAAGCTGGAGTTAATAACAATTTTGCACAGTTGGTGGTAGAGCCCATGTTTTAAACCACTGAGATATTATGTCTCTGTATTTAGCTAAACTGACATTTACGTGCAAGCTAGTAATCAAATCATCAGAGTTCTTTGAGTATGGAGGGGTGCTTTTACATAAGAATTGGTTAATGTTCAGTTACTGCACATCAGTAAAGATATATATCTTGTGCTGTGAAAATAAAGAACTGTTTCTATGAAGTATAAAAGATGGTTGTTGGCCCAGACCACCCCACTACCAACTACAGTTTCTCATAAGACCATCAACATGTTTTCTATGATACATTAGAAAAATGATTACTGCCTTATACTTTGGGAATAGAGCTATTGGAACAGTCTGTGATCAGTGAACAGGTTTGCACTCATCCTTGAGTAGCAGATTTTAATTTTGATGCCTCGTATTGTCTTGTGTGATGAGTCAAAAGCACTTAGGGAGGGATGACCAAGGATTTAGCTAGAGTTCTCTGTCCTTGAGAGAGGTGAGAATGGACTTTGGAAAGAAATTATCTCACTGAAAGGCCTTGGAGCCTGTGCACGCACACACGCGCGCGCACACACACACACACACACACACACACACACACACACACACAATTATATATAGTGTGTGTGTACATGTGCTGTATGCACATGTGCAGATCAGAGAAAAAGTTGCAAGCATGGGTTCATTCCTGTCATGAACCATTATTTGTTTCAAATCTATGTCCTTTACTACTCCAAAGAGGAGGGGGAAGCAGAGACTTGGGGTGGTAAATCACTTAGTGACGAGCTTGTCACACAAGCATGGGGACGTGGGTTCCATCCTCAGCACTCATGTAAGTACCCAGTTGTCATGGCTTGCCTTTGTAACCCTAGTGTGGTGGATGTAGAGACAGAAGAATCTTTGGGCTCCTCTGACCAAACAACTAAGATTTCGGTAAGTCCCACATCCCAGTGAAAGACTTTATCAGCATACAATGAAGTGAATGGTGTGTGAGGATGAATGATACCCAAGGTTGTCCCCTGACCCCCACACACACTTGGAGCAGCACACACAGGAATACACACACACACACACACACACACACACACACACACACACAAATAACACACACAGATAAATAGAGTGAGGGGATAATCAATTTGTAGATTATTTTAACAGTCTCAATTGCAGGGTTAGGCAGAAAGCAGAAGACTCCTTCTTCAACACTATCTCCTCATGGGCTACCTAGAGGGAAGCAGTTCGAGATTCTCTCTAAACCAAGTTTAGAGAGTTGATCGAGATTCTCTCTAAGCCAAGTTTAGAGAGTTGGCCTGTCCATGGGGGAGAACCGGAAGATGTGGTGATGCTTCTTTCTGTGTGTGGTGTTCATCCTGGGTCCTTCACCGATGTTCCTAGACCCATGTTTCCCTGGGAAGACAAAATATTCTCACTATGCTGCGGTTTTCATTCTCATACTGAGTTCTCTTGTGTCATTTTTCACAAGAACATAAAAAGTTGAAAGTGTTGTATCTGTCACAGGATGTTTGAAGAGTAGAATGACAGTCACTACAGTGAATAAAGTGAGCAATTTTTGCAATTTTAAAAAATTTCCTGCTCCAAATTTTACATCCTGTCATGCTGTTAAACTCACAAACATTTAAAAGAACTCACCGATCTATCTCTGGGTCTATACAGATACAATAATACTGCTTCAAAGTATATACTTATATTCATATGATTTTATATATCTATGTACTCACCAAGGCAGTGGGTATGGTTTTTGTCTAATTTATAGGAACTTCAATAATTGACCTGTTCCATAATGTTGATGAAAAACAAACAGAATTTTTAGGAGTAGATATGACGAGTTGTAACTTAGAACGTACCTCCTCAGCCTCTCTGTGGTAAGATAAAACTGTTTAAAGAGATAGAGATAATGGGTGAGGGTGTTTTGTAAGTTGAGAACCCGATTTGAAAGAAAAAAAGAAAACCACAAAGAATCTGCGTATAGGAACTCTCAGCAGCTGTGACTGCAGGTACAATGTCCGAATCAGATCAATGCAGACTAAATCCCAGCACGTGAGGGAAAGGGTCTCAGGAAGTTCCACCTGTAGCTGAGGAGCTGCTGGCATGGATGGTTGCTGGGGTGGGACAGTCAGTTTTCCTCAGGGGTCCAGTGCCTTGGAGTCCACTCACGCTCCAGTAGGTGGACCTATACCCTTTTCACATTGACATCACTAATTAGACTTAGTCAATTAAAAAAAAAATAGGAAAAAAAACCCCAATTTGTGAAACTGGGAGGGAATAGTGGGCAGTGGGGACAAGGGAAGATTGAAAGAAAGAGGATGGGTGGCCATGAGTTGATCAAAACACATCATATGAATGCATGAAATTCTTTTTTTTTTATTTTTCTTTTATAAATTTATTTATTTATTTACTCACTTATTTTACATACTGGCTACAGTTTCTCCTCCTCCTCTCTTCCCAGTCCCATCCCCCAATCCCCCTCTGCACCCCTGAATCTACTCCTCCTCCATTTCTACCTAGGAAAGGGCAGGTCTTCCATGAACATCAACAAAACATGGCATATCAAGTTACAGTAAGACTGAGCACCTCCCCATATATGAAGACTGGGCAAGGTGGCCCAGTATGAGGAGTAGGGTCCCAAAAGCCAGTAAAAGAGTAGGAGACAGCCCCTGCTCCCACTATTAGGAGTCCTACAAGAGGACCAAGTTACACAACTGTAACATACATGCAGAGTGGCTAGGTCAGTCCCATGCAGGCTCCCTGGTTGTTGGTTCAGTCTCTGAGAGTCCCTAAGAGCCCAGGTTAGTTGATTCTGAGGGTTTTCATATGGTGCCCTTGACCTCTCTGGCTCCTACAATCTTTTCTCCTCCCCTTCCCCGAACTCCTTCTAATGTTTTGCTGTGGGTCTTTATCAGGTTCTATCAGTAGCTGATGATAACTGGGCTAGGTACCAAACTGGTCACAGGAGATGATGGCCAGTTCAGGCTGTGTATCTGGCATTAGTAGGAGTCTTAGCTGGAGTCATCCTTGTAGATTCCTGGAAGATTCCCTTGTGCTGAGTTTTTACCTGACCCTGAAATGCTCCCCCTTTCCAGTAGTCTCTTTTAAGACTCTCATCCTCTGTCTCCCCACCCCAAACCTGATCACTCATATTCTCATCTCCACCTTCCCTCAGTCCACTCACAAAAGGTTCCCCTTCCCATAGAGATCTGCGTGTCCCTCCATGAACCCTCCTTGTTACCTAGCCTCTCCGGGCTGTGGATTGTAGCAAGGTTATCCTTTATTTTACAGCTAATATCCACTTATGAGTGAGTACATACCATGTTTGTCTTTCTTGGTCTGGGTTCACAGTCTCTGTGAGCCCCTATGAGCCCAGATTAGTTGATTCTTTAAGTTTTCTTATGGTATCTCTGAACCCTCTGGCTCCTACAATCCTTTCTCCTTCTCTTCTGCAGGATTCCCCAAGCTCTGTCTAATGTTTGGTTGTGGGTCTGCATCTATTTCTATTGGTCTCTGGATGAAGCCTCTCTGATGACAGTTGGGCTAGGCACTCATCTATGAGTATAGCAGGATATCGTTAGGCATCATTACATTCACACATTTTTTCCCTCCAGTCCTGTTTGCTTCAATCCTAGGTCTTTGAGTCACCAGCCTGTGGGTCCTGGTGCTCCAGACAGTCTCAGGCATGGCTTACTCTTCTGGCATGGGTTTTAGATGAATGCGTGAAATTCCTAAGGAATAAAAAAATATTACAAATAAAATTGTCATTACCAATGTTGCGATTCACCTTGTTTTCCAAGCTGTGCCATCTTGTAAGCATCTTGTAAGCAATCAATTCTGTTTTACTTATCTAGTCCAACTGGTCAAGCATTAACATTACTTTCCAGAGGTAAATAAATTGATATTTATGGTCACTTGTTTACATGGATATTATTCTTTCATAATTTCCTGCCCAAATTTCAGACTCCTTCAATTAATTTCACAATTGTTCAACCATAAAATAATGTTTTATAAATATTGTAAATTTATCTAAATATAAATACTGTCCATGGCTTGTTACTGGAAAAGGAAAATGCTGTGCGTATTTGAATCAGGATTGTCACACATTTTTTTTTTTCAAAGAAAAACTGGTCTCAGTACAGGACGAGAGCAGATCAGTCATTTAAAAATGTCTCAGCTTTTCCTACTTGACATAGTAACTTTACTTTGAAGCATCAAAATGTCATCATTAACCCCCAACTCTTGTTCCATTTCTCTGACGTTGTCCTAGAGTTACCATTTACCAGTGGTACTGGAGACAGGCTGGGGCTAGTGGTGTGCTCTCTTTCCATGGATTGACTGCAGTGCAACATCACGGTGGCCTCCGGCTTGCTACTGACCAAGAGGTGACAATGGAGTTAGGGACTGACAGTGATGTAAAGGGTGCACGACTGCCATGCTCCCTGCTTTGGGCTGTTTGTATGCACTGGACTGAGTTTGTCCCCCAACTCCTGACTGCTGTAGACCTGCAGATCTTTTACCTGTTTAGTCTGAGAAGGATGATAGCCCATTTTGTCTCTTGTCTTACATGTACACCCTCTCGTTCTCTCTCTCTCTCTCTCTCTCTCTCTCTCTCTCTCTCTCTCTCTCTCTCTCTCTCACACACACACACACACACACACACACACACACACACACTTGTTTCTTTCTTTTCTATGATAAAGCCCAGTTAGTTATCTTTCTTGAAAAAATCACAATGGCTTGTTTTCTGTGTACCTCTAAGTCTCCTAAACTCGCATATTCTCCCTTTTGAAAAGAGAAATGTATTAGAATTGTCTCCTATATGGTTAAAGATTAGAAGCAATTCTTTGTAGTCTATCCCATCAGCTGAGATCACAGGGTGAGCGTTAGAACCATTATTAAGCTCTGACTTTCCTTTGTACGGAAACTTTTCGCTATATTTTCACCTCTACAGGAACCGAGCATGTCTCCTTTCTTTCCTTCACATTTGCTTTCCACAGTCCTCCAGCCTGGAGTCACTCCTCTTCTGCTTCAGTCCATGTTCTGTATCTGTCCTGCCCTGGCACAGCCCCTTCTCCCTGTTCCGTGTTCTTGTGTGCGGACCCAAGCTCTGGCCCATAGTGAACTCTCTCTTTCTTCCTCTCTATCTAGTGCTGTCGTGTCCTTACATCTTCCCCTTGCTCTGAACCTCTTAGTGCATTTGTTACATTAATTGTGCTCTGAGACATGGATCTACAGTTTGCATTTCTTATACATTTGAATACTATCATGTGCATGGAGATTTTGAGCATATACTTTTTGATTTCTTAGAAATGAACATTTGCATTGTTGTTTTTGAGAAAACTGACACATTGTCATACAGATATAAGATGGAGACAAGTCGGCGCTAGTGGACCTATAGTGGGACTCTGTAGCTGGAAGTTTTCCTGTGTCCTGCCTGGTCCTGCAGCTGCTCAGACCCAAGTAAACACACAGAAGGTTATATTAATTATAACTGCTCAGCCATTAGATCAGGCTTATTATTTACTAGCTCTTATACCTAAACTCAACCCATTTCTATTCATCTATATGTCGCCACATGTTCTGTGGCTTTACCTGTGTGCCATTACATGCTGCTCCATGGACGGTGGGTTGGCATTTTTCCCCTCTCTTCTTTCACTATCTCTCCTGGATTTTCCCACCTGGCTCCATCCTGCCTTGTCGTAGGCCAATGCAACTTTACTTTATCAACCAATCAGAGCAACACATATTCACAGCATACAGAAAGACATCCCACAGCAGGGCCACTGTTTCAATTCAAGGGAATTTCACATCATGCCATGAACATGCTAGTGACATGTCTGTAATCCCAGCATTCACAAGACAGAATTTAGAGGATCTGAAGTTGATGGTCAGCTTGGGATACACAGAAGATTGCCTATCAATTAATCAAGAAAGAAATAATCCAGTAAAATTTATTATGGTTCATGGCCATAAATTGTGTGATTCTAACTCTAGGTGACTAACTTGTAAGTTAATTAATTCAACATATACTCATGAGGCAACTACAGTATACAGGATTGTTGCTAGGCAACTAAGGATATATCCTAAGTAGAGCCAGTCAGCTCCCTGCCTCTTAGAAGACTCCAGAGGACTAAAACCATATAATCACTCAATGAACTATATGAGTGTCTCTGTCAGGAGTGCAGTTAGGATGCATAAAGGGATTTATCTAGTCAGGAACACTTTAGTGAGAACAAACTTTACTCAGAGGAAAAAAATATGAGAGGATTGAAGTTAAGTAAATAACAAGAGGAGGGACATCTGTTAGGCAGAAAACATCGATGGCACATTATCAGGAAGAAGAGGGATTCCAGGAGACATTTTATCATACCTATTCCCACTGTAACTGCAAGCATCTTGAGGCACATGTTCCTCTACTTTTGCTTAATAACAAGTCTAAGTATGTTCTTCAAGACATTTTATGTTTGTTTCTGAGAAATAACGGTCCTGCTCACTGAGTTTGAATAATGTGCCTTAATGTTTTAGAGACTGGCAGAGTAGGAATGATTTGACTCTGGTAAAAGGTAAAACAGAGTTGAGAAGTATGAGAGAAATATGAGTGAGATAAATTCACAAGCATGGGATCTAGGGACTTCTTGGGTTTGGTGATGAGGAGAAGTGCAATAAAGGTTCAGAAAGCAGGTGCACATTCCTTCCTGTATGAGAGCAAGGACATTTCTGCTGCCTTTTGTGGGGATTAGGACTGAGGGGAGTCATAAGTGCATCCCAGCACAGGAAAAACAAGGGTGAGGAGAATGTGTTGTCTTAGTCAGACAAACCTGCAGGCCTCTCCTGGTGCTATTCCTAGGGTGACTTCTCCATCTGTGAAACAGAAACAGTGTAGAAAGTTGAATTACTACTGGTGTGAGTCCTAAGAAACAGTGTAGAAAGTTGAATTACTACTGGTGTAAGTCCTAAGAAACAGTGTAGAAAGTTGAATTACTACTGGTGTAAGTCCTAAGAAACAGTGTAGAAAGTTGAATTACTGCTGGTGTAAGTCCTAAGAAACAGTGTAGAAAGTTGAATTACTGCTGGTGTGAGTCCTAAGAAACAGTGTAGAAAGTTGAATTACTGCTGGTGTGAGTCCTAAGAAACAGTGTAGAAAGTTGAATTACTACTGGTGTAAGTCCTAAGAAACAGTGTAGAAAGTTGAATTACTACTGGTGTAAGTCCTAAGAAACAGTGTAGAAAGTTGAATTACTACTGGTGTAAGTCCTAAGAAACAGTGTAGAAAGTTGAATTACTACTGGTGTAAGTCCTAAGAAACAGTGTAGAAAGTTGAATTACTACTGGTGTAAGTCCTAAGAAACAGTGTAGAAAGTTGAATTACTACTGGTGTAAGTCCTAAGAAACAGTGTAGAAAGTTGAATTACTACTGGTGTAAGTCCTAAGAAACAGTGTAGAAAGTTGAATTACTACTGGTGTAAGTCCTAAGAAACAGTGTAGAAAGTTGAATTACTACTGGTGTAAGTCCTAAGCATTATACCTTGGAAACAGAAAATGTATTATTCTCTTTCTCTCTCTTTATTCCATTCTTCCTCATTATGGACACATTTTAATGCAATTTAGCTATATAGGGAAGAGTAAGGGCTCAGGAAGTGCCTGATAATTTTAATTTTTCTTACCTTTTAGCCCCGCTCACCATGGTTCACTTTATTTTTTTTTTTCAGTTAAGATACTTGTACAACACAAATTATATCGATTGAAGGTATAAAATGCACTGTTTAAATGTATGAAATCATGGTGAAATAATTGCTCCAAACAGTCTTACTAACCTCTCCATTACTTTATGTGGTTTTCTATTTCTGGTTGTTAGACATCAGACCCAGATAGGACCCAGAGCCTCCCATGCTACACAGGCAATGTCCTGTTGACTTATATCCTCAGCCATATTTTCCCATTTCATTGTGAACAGAATATGTAAAAATCATTCTTTTCAACACATTTCAAGTACAGAATACATTAATGCTGCAAACTATAGTGGCTGCTCTAAGCTAGGTTTGTAGAACTTATACAAGTATATGGTCAACATCTCACCTCTGCCTCCAGTCTTGGTTCTTGGTAGCCTCTCTATTTCTGTGAATTTGGTATTTAAAAATTCCACATATGAGATCACATAGCCCATTTTTGCTGCTATCTTCCTTTGTTAACTAACTGTGAAACTACAATTTGCATACTTAGTTTTAGATTTAGATTAATTATCTATTAAAGATGGATAATAAGAACTCCCTCATCAAACCGCTGTTTTGCTGGCACAGTGCATGGCATGTAATCAGTGTATGATAAATCACGTTCATTTTCTCTTGAATATTGCAGAAAAGTCAAGTTTAAACTTCTGCTTCCTCAAACGTCATCGTGTTCAAATCTGGGTGTTTGCTAACAAATGACAATGATTCCTTTGATGAACATGCAAGAGTAGTAAAAGGACATCATGTTGGAGGACTTGCAGTTGATGCAGAACCAATGAGTGAATGAGTGTGGAGGCATCATCAAAGGATGTCTTGGCTCACCACAGGGAAGACACTACTGGCTTCTCTGACTTGGTAGAATTTCCTCTCATGTTGGCACCATATCTTACACATTTAAAAATATGACTGATTATGTGAATGAGAATTTCCCCAGGACCCCATCCTAGGATGTACAGAGCATCTGAGGGCATGCTTACTCATTTAGCACCACACAAAGGTTTCCTACTGACAGTTGGAGTCTTAAACAAATGCCAGTCTCACACAACATTTCAGATTCACAAACTCCTAGGACCTTTTGGAGACAAAAGTAATTGTCATAGTAGTAGAGAGCTATTGAGTGAGAAGGTTATGTTTGTTTATTTGAGACAAGATCTTGACAGGTGGCCAAGGCTGGTCTTGTAACTAATCAATCTCTTGCCTCCCCAGGGGTAAGATTATAGATATGTTCCAATACTCCTAGTTCATAGCAGATTGTGGGCTTTGTTTGTTTATCCCAAAAAGGACCTACCATTTTAGTCCAGGCTTACATGGAAGTAACTATATAGCCCAGGCTGTTATCAAACTCAGGATCTAATTACCTGAGACTCCTGATTGCTAGGTCCACATATGCATAATATCATGCCCAGCTACAAGGATACAGGTTTGGTATGATTTAGTGAACCTATAAGGTTTCTACTGATTGAAAAATCACTTTTTGTCTCTTGAATGTTTCTAATGGTTTCTTTAAGACAGCATGGCTAGTGATATTGATATTAATAGTAAACATTTATTTGGTTTATTGTATTACCTCAAGTCATTGCATTAGGAACTAGGGCTTAGCATTAATACTATATCAAAAAATTAATCATAAATATCATAATAACAGTAAGGTGAGCATTTTATTTCGGGAAAGGAGTTGCAGTATAGTATAAAATCAGAAACTGTAAAGCAGTTAATGAAACATAATATTTATTTATTCTTTTATAATTCAGAATTTATTCTATTTGTATTCTATTTAAGATAGAGTACAGATAAGGAATATATTTTCTGATTGTATGGATTATTCTTAACTTGATATAAAAATTAATGTAGGTTTTGGTGTTTTTAGGTAAAAATAGTTTTGGAAAATTCTTGTCATTTTGAAAACCAGTGTTTTTCATGAATTACCTATTTCATAAATTGGAATAACTACTATGGAATTAATTAATATGAAATTTCCTTCTTAACTTTCTAAGCTTAGACAAACCTTGTATTTGTCTTTGTTTTTTTATATAAAATTGTCTTTAGTATTATGAAAATTTTGCATATGAAATGTGTTTTCTTTCCCTATAGAATTTCATTCTTTCTGAAGTTTCTCAGAGCTTGTTTTTTGCTGGTTTTTTAAGATGTACAGGGTGTTCAGCTAGTGACGTAATGATCAGAATCTGCACTAGCAGACCAGAGTTCTGAGCTCCCCCATGCAGCTAACTAGTTTCCTGATCATGACTACATGCTCTCAGCTCTCCATTATCACAGTTCAGAGAACAGCCCAGAAAACACAGATAACTTCTATCACTTATAGAAGGCCCTGAGGATTTTACAAGCTTGTTCAAAACAAATTTATCTGAGCAATAGACCTATGACTCTAATCTAAGTGGTCTGACCTTGGCTACATTCCTGTTTTCACACCAGAGAAATTGACACAGACCACAGAGTATTGAATAGCAGGTCACATTTGCATGTTATAATCATAAATTAGCATGCATGTATGTAAAGAGGTGAGTGTTCTTATAAAATTTTGCATATACCCATTATTATACCCTGATCTGGTGCCAAAAAGAACAATGATGACCAGGATATAGTGTAGATTCTCGAGGAACAGCATAATCACTCTCATGTAATGTGTCCATTGGGTACTAGGAATAATTACATCCTTTGTACCATACATTGATATTAGAGAGGCACCTTGAAGAGTGGGTCATGATTTCTTTGTTACACAAAGAAACTCTCTAAATTCAGGAAAAAAGTGTCTCCTTGGAATTTTTACTTGATTTTCACAAGTATGATCATTCTAATGATATACAAATGTGATGTCATATATGTGTGTGTGTGTGTGTGTGTGTGTGTGATAAGTGTCAGCATAATGTTTAATCTTAACTGTCTAGTTGATTGGATTGAAAGATGCTCATATTACTAAAGCAGATCTTCGAGTGTGATCACAAGGGCATTTCCAGAGAGGATCAGCTAAAGAAGGGAAGACTTACCATGGAGGGGATATTGGTGGCACAATTCCATAGCTATGGGCCTGGGAAGAATTAAAGGGGATATAGGAGAAAACCAAGCCATATGGGTTTCTCTCTCTGTCTGCTTCCTGGATATCTGCAGTAATAAAGTGCACCACACACTCCCTTACATGATAGCGAAACCCTGAGATCCATGAGCCGGAATCAATCCTCTCTCCATTCAACTGATGTTTTCCACAGTATAGATAAGAAAAAGATTCTTAGTTGTTGTTGTTGCTTCTTTTCCCCTAAATTGTTTTCTTTTGCCTTTTAAAACTTATTTTCAAAACTGATTTATTGACTGCAGGTAAATATGAGATGCTTCACAATGTATTTATGGATCATTTGATTATCATAACCTTTATATTGAACTCTTACATAGAAAACTTACATAGTAACTTCTGAATCCATGTATAAAAACGAGAACTCCCTTATCTTTCAAGACAAAACAAAGCCATTTACTCAGATATATGCATCACCATTGTCTTTTGTTTCTTCTGCGCTCTGGTTAGTATTGTTTTAATTCTCCATTTCTAATCATGTTGGAAATAACATCCTCATTTGCATTATAACTTGGTGTAATCACTATCTAAAGAGCAAGCTTACTCCTATCACATCAGTGGACAACTTTCCATTGAATGAGTTAGCATGCAAGTAACTGTCCATCAAATCAAACAGTCATAAATGCCCTATTTTACTTGAACCAGAACAGCTTATCTAGTCACATGCTGATCTGTTTTGTTGTGTTCTTTTAGCTCCTTGTTCTTCATTTGGTTAAGTCCATAAAATGAATATAAGCTATATTTATAAATGATTCACAAGCAAGAGACACTAGCAGATATATTGACTTTTAGAATTCAGTTTTCAAATCAGGCTTAATGCTTTGTTAGAAAGGATCAGGTATATGTGCAGGAGTGAGGCAGAGGACTTTGTTGGCTGTCCTTATGTCTACCTACTGTAGAAGAGTTCATTCCAATAAGCTCTGCACAAGTCTGCAAGGAAGTATCTATACATATATATGTTTTCCTGTTAGTAGCAAGATCTTGATAGATCCTGCCATCATGGGTGGACATTATGACCAAATTTAATCAAAGGGTAATTAAATAATTTGGTTTGCAAATATAAGATAGGCAATGATTTTTAAGAAAATAAAGCTGTGTATTAGAGAACCATACTGCTTCATTAGAAATCAAGGCAAGAATGAATGAAAGAGAATACAGAAACAGGACGAAAGGGTGATAATAAAATTGAAATTGCAGTTATCCCCAACCTTAGTGGTATTTCTCTGTTGAAT
This sequence comes from Peromyscus californicus insignis, assembly GCF_007827085.1. Taxonomy (NCBI): domain Eukaryota; kingdom Metazoa; phylum Chordata; class Mammalia; order Rodentia; family Cricetidae; genus Peromyscus; species Peromyscus californicus. Next base: position 40,002,678 of record NW_026294469.1, read on the forward strand.
AAGGAAAATAGAAGAAAGCTGTAAATATAATGATGGACACTGATTAACTGCTATGTCTGAGGCTCAGTATTGTTTCTTTTACATATACTACGTCACTCAGTCTTCATGCTGTCCTAGAATGCAGCCTACTCAGGTCATTTCAGCTGAAACATTTCCTCTGTTACCTTGACTTTAATATTAAGGTGCTTTGAAGATGTTGGGAGCTGGGATGGATTAGAAGGAAGGAACACAGATACCTGTCGAAGTGGCTTTGAAGTTGCTGAATGCAAGAGCAGTACCAGGCAGAGTGCAAACACCCTCATATCTCATTCTTCACATGCTGCCAAGAAGAATGCATGTCAAAGGTGCTCTGTGTCTGGGGGCTTCTACCAGTGTGCGTGTGTGTGTGTGTGGGGGCAAGTTCTTGTCCTGCCAAGACCCTTTTGTTATAAGAGCTGATTGTGTAGTGTGAGGGAATTGATACTAAGGATTTCTATAATTAGTTCTAGAGCATTTTATAAACACATTATGTGTATTTATTGATTGATGCTATTTTCATTGATGAGGACAGCTACAGTATTTATCCCCTCACTCAAAACGAGTTTTTACTCATATTCTAATTCTAAGGAGTTTTTTAATTCAAGAAGTACCACATAAGGATTATATGAAAACGGATTAACTGTTGCTGAAAATGTTTTGAGCTCACTGTTTGTGGCTTGTGTATTTGCCAGCTAGGGGCCTGTGACAGCAGCCTCCAAACAGGGAGGTTTAAGCCATGGGAATTTATTTCTTATAGTCTTGAAACAATTGATTTAAAATAATGATACAAGTTATTTTCCTGGTTTACAAAAGCTCACTTACTGTTGAATACAGAGCTCTGGTTGCTTCCCCTTCTTATAAGGACAAGAAAATAAGGGAGGTGGCTCAGTGGTTAAGGGTGCTTGCTGCCAAACAGGATTACCTTAGTTTGAGCCCCATTACCTGCTGACTCTCTTAAGTTGTCCTCTGACCTCAGCATGCAAGCTGTGTGTGTGTGTGTGTGTGTGTGTGTGTGTGTGTGTGTGTGTGTATGTGTGTGTGTATGTATGTATGTGTACTTATACATTTAAAAACCTATTTATTATAGGATCACTCTTATTACTTTATCTGAGCCCAATTTCTTCCTCCATACCTCAGTGTCAACATAAGAAGTTACAGAAGATGCAAACATTCATACAGAGCAGGGCATGTATAAAATAGGTACCAAGATAGATTTGTAAATAGCAGACCCATTCTGCTATATAGCCCTCTAAACTTCTATTGTTCTGAATTTCTCAATTAACTTTTTCTCTGAGTCTTAGCAGAGCATTGGTTTCAAAACCATGATTCCGATCATTGTCACATTTGTTATACACTTTAGCAAAAGAAGTAGTAGTACTTTAGAAATTGTAAGATTCTGTTTCTGTGAGTAGGGAACTGTGTGCCAGCCAAGTCCTAATCCTTTGAATATATTCATCAAATTCTCACCAACACCATTCTGAGGTGATACGTATTATATGGATGGAAAGTTTAAAAGACATAAAATAGAGTTTTAGCTTAACCTCCACTCTCACCAGCTCTACAAAAGCATACACATCTTTTGAAAGAGGATCTGCCATCAGTCACTGGCATATCTTTAGGCTACCAGTGAGAACTTTTAATTTTAATTATTCTAGAATCAGTTTCATTCTTTGAATTTCATACTATCATGTCAAACTTCCTAGTGGGAAGTCTTTCACGTTTATAATTTCTGTGATCAGATTCTTCCTGCTCAGGGCCATTATCTCTATGATTTCCAGTATACAGCTCTTGAACTGACCAGATGTATTTTAAGGATTAAATAATGAGAGATAATTCTTTAAAAAGAACCTGGTATAGCCTAGACACTCTATAGACTACCACTGGCTATGCTGGAGTCCAAGGCACCTTTACCTTTCACATCCACTGTCTTTTCCATAGTCTGTATGCTTTTGTTAAATTGAGGTAGAGTGGACAGAATGTGAAAGTGCTCTTCCTCTTGGCTGGATAGGAATTTGCATTATTTGTCGTGGAAACTGGGGAGCTGGCTGCATTTGAATCTCCTTAAACAGACTTAGTTGATTTTCTTTGGAGAAGAACTTATAAATCTTACACAACACTTCTACTTCCTTACTGGGCCCTGTCTACAAGTAGCCTTAAGCAATTTTAAACTCTTCCTCATCTGAGAGTTCTCCAAAGAGCTAGCACATTCAATGACTACACAAAGAAAGTCTTCAAGGATGCATATTGTAAAAGATTTTCTAATTTTATAATACATTATAAAGTTCTCTTTATAGAATCACATGCTACCCTGAGCTATTGGTATTACTATGACATTCAACAATATGTATGTAAGTATATTAATATTTGAGAGCTATTGTCTGTAATGGTGTTTTTAAAGTAAAGGTCATAAAATTCTCTCAGCTCTTGGAATCAAGAAAAGAATTGACCCTTCTGAGCTACTGGTTCACAATTTTTGAGTTGAAGGAATTGTTTATTAGAAAGAATTAATTATAAGTTTGAATTCTAAATGTAAAAATCCTTTTCCTTCCTTTATTGAGAAGTCATGTTGTTTGAATAGGAAACTTTTCCCAAAGTCTTCTGTGTGTGAACACTCAGACATCAGCATATAGTTTTCTATTGGGAGGTTATAGAACCCGTAGGCATGGATTGCTTGTTGGAGGGTTGACCTAATATGTTAGGGTCCTCAGCTATATCTGTATACCTAAGTCTATGTGGTTCTAGCTGTAGATATATGTATACATCAATAATGTGTGAATGCATGTCTATGTATATCTACATTGTTCTCCTCTCTTTATATTTTATTTCACATGCATAGAATTGAAAGGAATTATATCTGTTTCCTTTGCAAATTACTTCAAATTGTCACTACTGATACAATTAACTAAATATGCATTTATGTGATGACAAGGTATGTGGACTGGATTTCAAGAAACATGGGTTCAAAGAATTGACTCAAATAATTGTCATCAGTAACGTTGTGAATTTGGGCAAACCTCTGGTGCTTACAGTATTCGTTTTTTTGTACAAATGAAAAGTTTAGTTACATGTGGACTAAAGGTTTACTTAAGTGTGAACTAAAATATGTAATTTTAATCCATTAAATTTTTAAAGGAAGAAATACCAATCACATGTAAAATACATAAATGAAAAATTGGAACTATTTAGCATATCTTTAAATAATTTTTTCAAAGTTAGATTTTCTATACATGGATATGTATTCTGAAGAACTTCTGTAACTTGCTCTACTTAGAACCTAAAAATACTTAGAAATTGTTTCAAACTTTGGGAGGAGTTTCTGGTGAAGATATTAGAATTTCCATCGGGAATTAGCATTTTAATATTCATATGAATACATAAATATCCTTCAGATGTCTTAATTCCTGATTTTTTTTCAATTTTTACTATATATAAAATCAAGAATTAAATAACTACGGCTTAAAATAATCAAATCATTCAATGAAAGAGTGAAGAAAACTGAGGAGTTCTGCATTTAAAAGTCATTTGAGATAGACCATGTCCTAAAACAAACAAAAAATGTTCAAAGTTTAAAGAATATAAAGAAATAGATTCTTTTTATATAAACAAATTTCCAATCAAAAAGAGAAAAAGTAGATTTTGTGGGATGGTAAGATTAGCATGTGACTTGTTTTTTACTTAGGAGATTTTGACATAAATGTGAATCTATGAATATGAACTTTGCAATATATTGCTTTAATTACAGGTTAATCACACTTGTATGTAAATTCAGAAATACTTTTAACACACATCTAAAATCCTTTACCAACAGTAAATTTCCAGTAACCAATATTTATAAGGACTTTTTTTAAGTTTTAAATGCATGTGATACAGATTGCATTGTCAACTGTGACAGAGTAAAATGTAAAACTTTGTTATGTTCTGGAAACACAAATACACCGGGTTAGCATAAAATCTTCTAATATCTTATGCCAATAATCCACTGTTGGGAAGATTTGAGCTGTAGAGACGCGTGATGGGAGGAAAGAATTCTTGAACAGTAAGAGGCTAATGAGCCATGTATACACGCGTGTTTTAGCCTTGTGCTGAGGTGCTCAGTGATTTCATGTGTCACAAGTTAACTAGAACAAGACAATGTCTTAATGTTAGAAGCTTGGATAACCCTGTTTAAAAAGCAGAAACTACTATAAACAACTACAAAAAAACAACCCTACTACATATAACTAGTGTACATTTAAGCTACCATAATTACATTGAGATAAAATGGCACATTTTGCATGTAAAAACCAGGCTATCGAACTAGTTCAAGTGATTAACCTTGTATAAATCTGGAGACACATGCAGACCTAGTAATGCCAAAAAGACTGGTTCTACCATGTTTGATTTCTAGCTCATTAAAATGCAATATGGGGAAATGAAATATTAGAAATAAAGTATTATTATTGGTTAACCTTGTCTTTTTAATAATAATTTAAAATATGGTTACATAATATACATATTTATACATATACATGTATACGTGTATAAAATTATGACTGGGAGGGTCCTGGGAGGGACTTTGGTAGTGGTTCTCAACCTTTCTTATGTTTCAACCCTTTAATACAGTTCCTCAATCATAAAATTATTTCATTGCTATTTTGTAACTGTAATTTTGCTACTGTAATGAATTGTAAAGTAAATATCTAATATGTTGGATATCTGATATGTGACTCCCAAAGGGATCATCACCCAGAGGTTGAAAACCACTAATTTAGAGCCTGTCTTTTCCACTTGTTGACTGGAAGATTTCTAGCCAAGCTTTCTTTTATATTAGAAGTAAAAGTTGTACTACAACTTAGTGTTCTCTGATGCAAGAAAAGTAGACTGTTTTCTATAAAATGGCTTTGTTAATTCCACAGCACATTTCAAGACCTAGTATTTATCTTCTCAAAGCCCAATCCTGCTAAAATCTCATTCTATTTTATTGTTTTGAGCATTGGGCTTATTATACGTACAATTAACCTTACAATTATATCATGCATGGATTTCTTTCACAGTATTTTGACATTTCAATACATTTCAAATGATTTTCCCCTGAATTTTGACGAGGCTGAATTGCACATCACACATGGATCATAGAGTATTCTGTTGTGTGAGGACATAGTAAGGTTGACTAGGATGTATCCCCTATTACTCATCCCAGGATGTTATAAAAACATTTGATTGCCATGTTTTGGTAATTTTTATATATTGTTTTGGAGTTTATTTTTTAAGAAAATTCTAGAACCTTTTAGCCTTACACTATTTAATAGTATTTTTAACAGAAGACTGTGACTCATGGATGGAAATGTTTTTAACACCGATTTCATATACGGTTATATAAATGTATGTAAAAATAAGACTGGGAGGGGCCTGGGACATAGTGCAATAGATAAGGCGTTGGCTGTGTAAGCTTGAGGTCCTATGTCTGGACTGCTAGCAGCCATGTAAACAACTGCACATTGCAGAGCATGCCTGCGGACTCAGTGACAGGAATCAAAGGCTGGTGATCCAAAGACTCGGTAACAACCAGTCTAGAAGAAACTCTCAGTTCCAGGTTTAGTGAGAAACTCTGTCTCACAAAATGATGTGGAGGGCAATAGAGAAAGACACTTGATGTGAGCCTCCGACTTTTACACGAGGCCTTACATATGAGGGTGGTTGCATACTCCTGTGCACATCCATAAATAACACACATCCTATACAGAAATAGAATCATCTATTTTTTTTTGTTTTAACAGTGATTCATTTAAAATCGTGAGTACATGCATATGCTTTAGAATTTAGAATTTAGAAATTTCAAAAGGGTATGAACTTTGTGCTACAACTTTTCCATGTCGAGGATCGTGCTTTTCCTTCCCCTGGGAAGTAATGACTAACAGTTTCCCTGTAGTCTAGAAGTAATTCTCTATGAATTCAATCAGTGAAGCACTTTACTCTAACCTAGTCGGTGTTATGCTATTTTAACTTTCACTCTAATATTTGTTATAGTGCTCTCAAGTTGACAAAAAAGAGTTATTTCCTACAGGTTCCTGAAATTTCCTCAACTATTTTTTTTTTCATTTTTAAGACATACTCAATTCCCATACAGCTTCAAAGTACACAGCCTCTCTGCAGTTGACTTTGGCCTTTCTTGTTAACCAGATGTGCTGTGCTGTACTTTCATGGTTGTCACATCTTATAAACAGATATAGAAGAATAAAACTATTGTTCTAAGTCCAGTATCTCACATGTACGATTCAACCCTGAAGTGACACTCACATATCTACTAATGAACAGTTTGTCAAACTTAGATGAAATAATACATGCCCTGTCAGTGGAGCTGGGTTTGTGCTCTTGCTTTTTTGACCCGGGGCACAGGCTACTTGCCTAGAGTCCTAACAACATACCCAGCTCTTAGTACTCGTTACCTAGGGGACTAGATCTTGCCATGGTTCTTCATTTTACTTTCTTGACTGTCATGGAGCTTTAATCATCACCTCTAATTCTTTGAATTAGAATACTTGCCTGGGATTGAGTTCACAGAGGACAAGCTATCAGAAATGGATCACCTTCTAGGGATCAGCTTTGTGTAATAAATGAACGATCACTTTGGTGTAAGGTCATAGTCACTGATATCCACTTGACTCCCCACTTGACCCTTTTTGGTCATGTCTGTGAATGAGGCTGCACTGACAGGTATACTTTTTGGTACTTTATGATGAAAATTTGAATACAACTAAATGGATATACTTGAACACTACATTGTTTCAGTAGTTATTAATTAGTTGCCTAAACCAGAAGAACAGATGATTAGGAAATGCACTGTGATGCAATTTCTTCTTTGCATATCTTTCATCATATTAGGTCTATAAAACCAGAAAAGCTGAGGCAGATGGGCAGGCAGAGTACAACAATAGCAGAGAAAAAAAAATGTCAAGACATGCTCCTGTGAAACTATTTTTTTGTTTGTTTGATTGATCATATTATTTATTTATTGAGAAATATATGTCTCCATGTTCCACTCAGAGTTTTTGGATCAACAAGGCTGAGACAGACCCCAAAATAACTAAATAACTAAAGCTATGGAGCTGGTGAGGATTATCTGTGCTACAGGGCAAGGAGTGAACTTTCTGTGACTAGCTATGATGAAGGATTTGTATTATTTCTGGGAAGCAGCATTCCTGAAAGGCACCAAAAGGAAACCATTAGGGAAAAATGGTATTTTATGGCTTTATACAAAAACAATGTAAAGATTCTACTCTTCGTCCTCAGTTTCCTTACATTCTCTACCACCTAATCAAAGAAAAACAAGTAAGTAGAAAGTAGAAAGTGTTGTTCAATATTTTTGTTGTTTTGTCACTATTGAATTTTTATTATATGCAGTGAAAAGATAATGCAAAATGGAGAATTACACATTCTTTTGTAATGATAGGTTTCATCCAACCTGAAACATACTTTTTAAAATGTGATTTTGTTGCTATGTAGCAGAGGAGTTTAGACATTAACTCTCTGTTAGATGAGATTAACTTGTCAGAACCGACCATCTCAGAAGAAATTCTGTAAAATGAACTCAGCACATTTTAGGAAGGCTGTCAGATATTTTTGGAATGCTGTTGTTGTGACTTCTTGGAAAATATGATAGACTATCAAACTATCTCTGCAAGATGTAATTCCCATTTGATGCCTCAACTGGCAGATTCTTATTTTTGGTTGTAGGAGGATCACTCATTTTATTCATAGACTTTCATTTCACTTCTCACTCATATCAGAATCTTTTTTTTACCTTTTAGTCAATAAATATTTATAGACATTTTGTCAATTTAATTAAGTGTTTCTATTGCATAGTTATAAAACACTTTTCTTGAGGCAATGTTTTGCCGTGACTTCACATTCTTTTTTTTTTTTTTGCTCAGCCTCAGAGTAGCCAGTAGCTGAAATTACAGTCACCTGCCATTTTACTGATCCAGTCACCATACACTTTTCAAAAATCAATTACCATTTTACCTTCCATTATCATTAAAGAAATTTATTTTAAAAATACTTCAGTTTGTAGTCTAGCAATTTGCATGCCTGTCAAGATTCACCAGAATGATGGGCATATTGTGAGAACATCTGAGGATGATGGACACACTGTGAGAACATCTGGGGAAACACCCTTGCTAGGTGAGAAACCACTAGTTTAGTTCTAACAGTGACTGAAACACAAGAGTTTTATATTCAACATAGAATTTTATGTCTTAGACACAGAAACTGGAATCAGAAATTTTCCCGTTCTGTGGAATGAGCATGGACACAGTGTGTTTAGTTAATAAGTATTAAGTTAAGCAGTAGCCTGGGAAGAAATAGCAAAATAAAATTAATGATCTCTGAAAGTCTACAAATTTTACAAGAGGACAAGCATAGTACAGAACACAAGAAACTATCCACTGAAATAGCAGTCTCAAAAGAATGATAATAGACTTTCTCTGTACAAGGAGAAGTAGAAGAGAATGGTGTTGTCATCAGGAGAGAGATGGAAAACAGGCTTGCACTGGCAATGTGGCTGGGCATTGGCTTGACAGAGAGTAAAAGATGTCCGGGCAGTGGAAGAGGACCTGCCTCTGAACAGCAGGGAAGGACAAATAAAAAGAAGCAATTGGAGATTAACCCTGGGTGGTGTTGTACCTTCTTTGAGACAAGTAATAGGAATCCCCATTGAAGAAAAATATTAGTGTGGAGTATGAAAGCATGACTGCTTAAGTTTTCAGGGACAATCTGGTATGATTATGCCTCCCTGAGAATTCTTGGAAAATAATGAGTTGAGAGCCTACCTAGCAATGTAATGAGATCCCATCTCAGAAAAACACCCCAGGAGTTAAGACATGGATTCACTTTAAGGACCTTAAGGTCTGAGGCAAACCTGGATTTTGTGCTCCTCCTTCTTGACTTTGGATACTCAGGGATTATTTCCTTCCTAGATTATAAACCTCATAATGTTCATTATCAACCCCAAAGAAAGAAGATTTTCTGTTTTAAAAATAAAACTCTTCCCTTCAGAAGCCAAGGCATATATGTCTAAAAGTGTTCCCTACATACCTCTCTCTGATTGGTCACTGTGGAAATAGAGGATGGAATTTGTGGGAATGTCTTTTGCTACACAGTTCTATTTCTATAGCCACCTAGAGTGCTTAAAATGGAGGTGGAGTAATATTATCAGGGGAATATCTTGGAATTACAATAGAAAGAGAGGACACATTTTAAAGGAAGCCATCAGTGTCTCCATTAATTCCCTAACCTAAAGGATCAGAAACCCTGTTGAAGAGGAGGCAGAAAGATTATTAAGAGCCAGATGGGGAGGAAGGACACCATGGAAAGAAGGCCTTCTAAGCACAGGAAGACTAATTTACATCTGAACTCACAGAAGCTGTGCCAGCATGCATAGGTCTGGGCCAGACGGGGTTCCGGCACTGACCGGAGAAGTAGACACAAGCCCCTATCTCTAACTCAGAAACTATCTCTAATGGAAAACCATTCACACAAAAAAGAATAATTTTCTCCAAGGGAGTCTCACTGGGTATGTAAACCACTCTTAAGAGTAGGTCCCATGCCAACACAAAATTAAGTCAATGGTATTTTTAGAGGGTTTATTTATTTATTTATTTATGTCTCATAGTGCTTTGTCTGGGCATTTTTCTTTTCTTTTCTCTTTTCTATTTTTCTTTTATTGAAAATAGATTCCTTTTTTCCTTTCCCTTTTTTTATTATTAAGAGATTTTCTATTCATTTTACATACCGACCCCAACTAACCCCAACCACAGATTCCTCTCTCCTCCCTCCTCCCGCCCTCCAGTCTTCCTCCACAACCCACCTCCCATTCCCACCTCCTCCAAGGCAAGGTCTCCCATGGGGAATCAGCAGAGCCTGGGACATTCAGTTGAGGCAGGTCCAGGTCCCTCCTTCCTGCACCAAGGCTGCACAAAGTATCCCACTATAGGCACTAGGCTCTAAAAAACCAGCTCATGCACCAGGGATGGGTCCCAATCCCACTGCCTGGGGGCCCCCTAAACAGTTCAAGCTAAACAACTGTCTTGCCTATCCAGAGGGCCTAGTCTAGTACCCTTGGGGCTCCTCAGCTATTGGTCCACAGTTCATGCGTTTCCACTAGTTTGGCTGGTCATCTCTGTACATTTTCCCATCATGATCTCTATGTCCCTTGCTCATAGAATCCCTCTTCTCTCTCATCGGTTGGACTCCTGGAGCTTGGCCTGGCACCTGGCCGTGGATCTCTGCATCTGCTTCCTGGGCATTTTTCTTTTCTTACTCTACAGGTCTTTTGTTTAAATATTTCAGTTTTCAATTTTGTGGTTTTTTATGGAATTTCTATGTTTGCCAATGTGTGTGTGTGTGTGTGTGTGTGTGTGTGTGTGTGTGTGTGTGTGTCTGTATCTATATGTGTTCTCATGCTTCATTGAGTCTTTGTTTCTTTTGCTCTATTCAGGTATTTTTAGTTTTTATTTCTCCTCTTTCTTATTCATGCCTTCTTGTTTTCTAATGATAGAAAATAAGAAAGGGTCTGGATTTGGGGATAGGTAGGCAGGATTAGAACATTAGAGAGGGCAGATATCATACAAGGTTATTGCTTCTTTTAAGGATCTAGATATTAACATACATAAGATAACAATGCATTAGAAAGTTGAGATCAGAGGACTGATACCATTTTAAAGGATTGACAGGACTCTTGAAAAAACAGAGGGAAGTGTGGATTCAAGGGAATCAGAGTTTACTTAATTTGCTTTAAATTCAGCCAAAACCAGGGATGATAGTGTCTTATTGATTGCAGTTACTTCTGTGTAGTTGTGACAAAAACATCATGACCAAGACAACTTACAGAAGAAAGAACTTATTTCGCTTACAGTTATAGCAGCTTAGTGTCCATAACAGCTAGCAGAGTGCAGCAGAAGACATGGTAAGTAGGTAGAAGACGTGGTGGCAAAAATCAAAAAGCTAAGAGCACATGTCTTGAACTGCAAGCACAAAGCAGAGAGAGAGAGAGAAAAAAAAACTAGAATTATGTAAGATTTTTAATCACAGCCCCAAATGACAGACTTCCTCTGGCAAGGCCACACCCTCTAAGTCTTCCCAAGCACTTCCACCAACTGGGGACCAAGTATTCAAATGCACAAGATTGTGGAGCATATCTCATTCAAATCCTCATAGTCTGATTATCTACTTTACTGGGAAAAAAATCCCTAAGATTGGTATTTATAACAGCTATTCTATATCGTACTTTACTTTGTATTTAAAAGACATGGGAAGTGCTCTCATATGGATAGTTTTGCTTCATGAGCAGTTAACTGAGGTCATTTGAGGATGGTTTGTCTGGAATGTCTAAGGCACCTTTACACACATACTTGTAGGAACATCAAGAAGACTAAGATTCATTGAGTCCTTTTTCTTCCATGTAGTCTCACAGCCTCTCTCATGGTTTATCTGTCATGGTGTTCAGAGAATTTATACAAAGAGTATGACTGCAAAGGCAAGTTCACAAAGGGCCTAAGAGTTACTTTCCAGTGTTTTAAGGCCTTAATCTAAAAGCTAGGTGTACATCACTTCCATTGCTTTCCATTGATCATTACAGACTCTACTCAGATACCAGTCTTCAGTCTCTCTCTCTCTCTTTCTTCCCTTTCCTCTCTCATTCACTCCACCCTCTCTCTTACTTTATTATAATGGTATAATATAGCCTTACTATTCTCTTTTCTGAAATATGGAAGAAATACTAGTTTTCCATAGGCTATTTTGTTTCTTAAATGAGGGAGTGAACAAAAGGCAATGTCTGCATTCTCCATAGATCTATAAGATGCTTTGGGAATAGCTCTTACCTCACTGTTTTGGTTTGTGGTGATATATTATGTCCCCCAATATATTGTGCACTCCAATAAACATATCTGGGGGTCAGAGAACAGAACAGCCACTCTATTAAACATAGAGTTTAGGCAGTGGTAGCACACGCCTTTAATCCTAGTATTCAGATCTCTGTGAATTCATGGCCACACTGGGAACAGAGCCAGGTGTGGTGACACACACCTTTAATCTCAGGAAGTAATATGACAGGACACAGAAAGGTATATAAGGCGTGAGGAAACAGGAACTCATGCTCTTGAGGCTGAGGACCAGGAACTAGAGGCTTTTGAGCAACAGTTCAGCTGAGATCCCTTCTAGGTGAGGACTCAGAGGCTTTTAGTCTAAGGAAACAGGATCAGCTGAGAAGTTGGTGAGGTGAGGTTGGCTGTGGTTTGTTCTGCTTCTCTGATCTTTCAGAATTCACTCCAATATCTGGCTCTGGGTTTTGTTTTTTTTTTTTAAGACCTTTCAAGATTCATGTTACGTTGGTTGTTGTTTTTACATATGCTGCTATCACTCATGAAGTCACTTTTTACTTTGCTATTCTTCAATTAATTCACTCCCCCCCATTTTCATGCTTTTGAATTTTATTTTGGATGAAATAAAATTATAGTGTTTTACATAATTGCAGAGTATTTTAAAGCTTTTTGTTGTTGTTCAAAATCTGAAGGATATCCATGTAGCAATAGCATACAATGTTTTTATATTTTAAGCATATGCATACTAGAACTAGATGGAAATGGACAGAGTAAAGAAAACTCAGTCATAATACAGGTTTTGTGGGAAAGAAGCTTATAACACTAGTAAACAATAATGGTACTCAAATGTATCATATTTGGGTTTAGTTTTAGAAAAAGACATTCGTGAGGATGTTATGTGTAGATATAGTTAATTTAATAGCATATCATTTAGTTTTATTTCTGACACATAAGAATTTCGCATGTTTATAGATGAAGTATAATAGCCAATCCAGGCTATTATACTTAATAATCAAACCTAAGGAATTATCATTTTCATTTTCTTGGACACTCCTTCTTCCTTGTTGTTGGTAAAACTCTTCATTTGATGGGAGAACTCTTCAACCATAAGTAGCTATTTGTTGTGACTTGCTTAGGTTATGAGAAGTATCTAAACTCTTGATAAATTTTAATGATTATCTTATCGGTGTGGTTTATTAAATGGGCATTTGTTTGAAAAACAAGAATCAAAGGCACTGTGACTTTTTTTCTGAGCAACTAGAGAAGTAGCACAGTGATTGTGTGCAATAGGGGACATTGTGGGGAGGACATTCAGTGGTTATATTTTGTCTATAAAAATCTGAGTTGCTTGTTAGATACCCAAGCAGACAGGGAAGTAGCCTATGAGCTATATGAGTAAAAAGTTCAAGAAAGTCTGTGCAGAGAACTATTTATTTATAGATACTATTTGAGTTAATGAAACTAGATGGATTTCACTTAGGGATGAGGGGAGAGGTATAATTACTGAGCCTCCGAGAAGTTCAAATGCTAGTCATTACAGAAATGAGAAGGAACTAATAAAGGGACTTAAAAAAAGTAGGTCATGAAATAGAATAAGGGGAACAGGACGTCCAGGAATCTAACAAAATATTTGAAGGAATGGGGACCATCTAATTGGCATATTCTGTGGATTGTTAGGTAAGAACTGAAAATGGAATAGCCATTTGGGGCCCGGAACCCATTGACTTTTATAGGCACAACTTTGCTTCGGTAGGTTAAAAAAGAAAGCCTATGGGAAGTGTTCTCACGTGAAATGTGAGGAGAACATATGGAGAGTGCTAGTGTGGACAAAGTCCATGATACACTTTCCACTCTACCTGCTGTTTGCCAAAGTGAAATGCCACTCTTGTGCCTTGGCCACCTCTCCAAGTATAGTTAAATAGGAGGCTTTCTTCTACAGCATCAGCTTAGGTGCAACTGTTGAAGTGAATACCTGTGAATTAAAAAAAATATATTGACCAGAATTGTTTCTGGTCGATAATAAGAGATTTCAAACTTTGTTGTCTAAATTAACAATAAAGTTGTACAATTAGGAAAATAATTGGAATATACTATTAATTTGTTGGAATTCAAATTATCTTCTAAATACTTCTTAAAGAGTAGCAGAAATATCTTTAATATTTCCTTTCTACATTTGTACATTAACTATGCTGGTTAAAACTGAAAGATAAAAATATACATATTAGACAAAATATAATATTTTCAAGGCTTTTTTATATAAAGTGTAATTTTGAAAATTATAATAATCCCTAACTGTACTGGGAAAGCTTTAATAAATTGGACTAGATGAAGCTGAATTGCTGCTTAATGAAAAATAATAGAATAATAGAACAAAGTACATAGAAGGAAATGTGTGTAATAGGTAGATCTCTGAGAGAGAGCTTATTTCTAGATTATAATAATTTAAAAATCAATGATAGCACCAACTGATAAAGATAAACCATGTCAAGTGTACAAATAATATGAATAGCCAAGTCACAACAGGGGACACTCAGAGGGCCACAAAACATGAGAGGCTGCTCAAATTCATTAGTCCAAGAAGCACACAAAATTAAAATCATTTTAAATTTTGTTTTATTTTTTTCTTTTCCATTCCCTTCTGTTTTCTATTTTAGAAATTGCCACAATGTCTCTCAAGATAAATTGAAATTCACTATGTAGGCCAGACATATAGCTGGCTTTTAACTCACATAATCTTCCTGCCCCAGTCTCATAAGTATTAGAATTACAGTCATCGTGAGCCACCACACCTGACTTTTACAGGATTTCTACATGTTCACCAGAATGATTAAAACAGGAAAACAAATGCTATGGAATATTAGTAAGGGTAAGGAATAATCAAAACTTTTATATACTGTTGGTGAAAATGTAAATTATTTAGGTGCTTTGAAAAGTGTGTTTTAGCATCTGCTGAAGCACAAGGAATATGTTCACTGAGCCCTACCTGTAGGGCTACAAAATATTTTGTTGTTGTAATTACTGTCTGTTGCTTGGGTATTCGTGGAGGCATGTAAACACAACTCTCATCACCCACTAGTGCACTAATGTCAGACAAAAAGAGCAATTCTACCCCAAGTGTAGCTTGGGGGACCAGTGAACTTGTTGGGGTTACTTAGAAGGAGCATGGGTGACTGAAAGGCAACTCAAAGCCACCGTAGCATGGATGAGAACTCATGAAAGCTGTATCGATGGAGCTGCCTCCCTGGCCAGCTTGCAGGCAGCTCCCTTGTGGTTTCTCTTTCCTTACTGTTTGCTGCATCTCCAACTTCCGGCGGGGCCTTGTCCATTTTGTAACAGCCATGGTTTCTCAGCCTCGTAATTTCATTAGCTTCCTGGTCTTGCTAACCTCCCTCCTGCTTTTAGGAAGTGTTGTTTTAATTTGGAGGAAATAGCTGTGTGACAGGATGCAAATGATCATTTACAGAAGGATTATTTTAAACCGTCCAAGACAGGGAGAAACCCAGAGTAATAGTAGAATGGAAAAGTGTGATGAAAGCAATACTTCATAGCAAAGGAATAAATTCGATGCCACAATAGGCATTAATCTTAATATTTCACTCACTTATCAAGCAAAGTAAGTCAGATATGAAAGGTAAATCAATTCATGTAAAATTGAAAGCATGTTAATGAAGCGAAAGTAGTGCATATGTTAACTCATACCTCTAAGTGTAAACCTCAGGATATTATTCATGTAATTGCCGCTTGTTGAAGGTTAGATTCCTTCTAAGTTTGTATTTCTAGGGAAATAGAAGCAGAGAGGCCTGTGGGGGGCCTCTAGAGTTTTGTTCAGAGTCTGTTTCTTAAGCTTCCTCCTCGTTTTGTGGCTGACTTCACTTTGGAATCAATTGTAAGTGTTTTATGTCCTTTTGTGTATTCCTGGTATACAACAATAACAAATACTGTTGAAGGTTAGAAAAATTAAGGGAAATTAAGGAAGACTGTTTGCAACTAATATAATGCCCACACTAGCTTTTCCTTGAGAAAAGATGAGTTTCTTAAATAATAAAGCACTTTCTAGTGCTTAAGGAAAAAAAGTCCACTTTTATACGCTGCTCTGTGTCAGGCCATTTATTACCCTACAAGGAGCTTTAATCATATTACTGCCTTATTTTTTCATTTTTATATGGAAAACATATAAAATTATGAATGTAAAAATGATAAAATAAATATTTAAAATCATTTTTTCTTATTAAGTATTTACTAGAAACTTTTTTGGGGGTACTGTGACACTTCCATATCAATTTTGCCTATTCAGACTTACTGATTAGAATAACACATTTGCATTTTTCTCAAGGAATTTCCTTTTTTCTTCATTTTCATTCTTCCACTTATTTTTTCCTTTGCTCTGCAACCACCACACTATATCATATCATGAATAGCAAATGCTTCCTTGATATTTAAGTTTGTGGGTTTGATATATTAAAGTTAAATATAAATATTGTGTTTAGATAGTTAGACATTGGGCTTAACAAATTTCAAATATGTTCTATTTTGTTATCATTTAGTAATCAAGGGAGCTATTTAAAAAGAGGTTTTTTTTTTTTTTTCTGTAACCCAATACTCACATAAATAAGCAGGTCTTCTTTGAGTCCTGTTTCCAAAGATGGACTCATGGGAGCAGATAGCTGTAAAGATGGGTTTGTATCAGGTGTTTTTATTAGGAAGTTCAAAGCTTAGCAGAACAATTACAGTGTTAACTTGAATCACACTTCTCAGCAAGCTGCCTCTTTCCTGTCTCCTGCATCCAGGAGTGTCCTTCTGTCTGTGTTCCTTTTCCATTTTATCCACCAAGACCAAATCATTGCATAATGCTCACTGCTCTTTGCTGTAAGTTCCCAATAACAACCTGCTTGCACATACGCTTGTACTTACAAAAGCAAGGTTTTGTGGAACCTAGGAAATACATTATTAGTTTTTTTTCTCCAAGCCCCCTCAGTGTCACAAAGATAAGAAAAAATACCTAAGCTACTTATATGTATCATATATAATACTACTTAAATGGTTATAATTGGGTTGGACCAATGTAGTTCTTCACTTCACCTCTGTCAAATAACTATGAATTTTTATATATTAGGTGCCCTCTTAGTAGCTTGATTTACTTAGTTTACAAAGAAAAAATGTAATATGGTATTTTAGATTTTTCATTATCTTATTTTATTTTTAAATATCTACTGTTCATAAAACCTTACCTTGTACATATTAATTGAGAGCTATAATATGCACTGTGTGAGGCTTAAATAAAGTATAACAATTTTTAATCTCCTGAAATGTTTATCATTTTTTGTCTGGCAAAGTTTTCAAAGTCCTTTCTTGTAGCATTTTAAAATGTAGAGTACATTCTTATTTTTCAGAGTCATCATGTTTGATAGTAATAATCCAGAGTCTCTTGCTTCTTTTCCATATTCTGTAGAACTCATTGATCGCACAATTCCATTTTCCCCAAGGTACTTTTCCCACCCCTTACCCACTGTTACCCTCAATTTCTTTAAAAGCAATTCCTTTTGAGTTCTACATTTCAGTGAGATCACACAGAAATTATCCTCTGTGCCTAGCTTATTTAGTTAAAGAAAATGTGCGGTGTAGTGGGTAGCCATTCCAGCTTTGATCTGGAAGTTCCAACCCCCACTGAGGCTTTGGTAACTGTCACGCCTACAAGGCGGGGCCAAGAGAGGACCCTGAAGACCCGAGATCCGGATGTGCCAGCTCTCTTGGTTCCTGGACCCTGGATGCTAGAGGTAGACCGAGCAGAGTTCCTCAGAGAACACCGCCGGACTGCGCTACACCTTTCCCAGACCCTGTTACCAATCCCTTCACTTGTAAGTTACCCCACAAAATAAACCTCCCTTTTAACTATGTGGAGTGGCCTTAATCATTTCACCCATAGTGTGGTTCTACCTAGGTTTCTATAAATTATAGAGTTCCATTGTGTTTATATCACTGAGATCCCTGAGGAGGATTGCCTGTGTATATTTGCCAGCTTACCTGCTCATCAGTTGATGAACACTTGCACTGTTTCCATTTCTTGGCTCTTTCGAAGAGTGTTGTAATATGAACACGGGACTGAGGATTTCTCTTTTAACATAATGATGTCATTTCCTTGGGTATATGCCCAGGAGTGGGATTGTTGAATGGTGAGGTAGTTCTAATTTTAATTTCTGAGATGCCTCCATATCATTCTGCCTAGTGGCTTTGGTAATTTACAATCCCACCAACAGAATGTAAAACTACACTTTTCAACACATCCTTTGCATTAATTGCTGACTTTAGGCTTTTAGTTAGCTCTTCTTCAATCTCATTTGGAGTTCAACTTGCATTTCCCTGGTTTGTGATACTGCAGATTTTATCCTGTGATTAGTGTCTCCACTGTGAAACATCTCTATTTACATCTATTGACCACATTTAAATTAGTTTATATGCTTTCAAGTTTTGTAACTTCCTTTATATCCTGAGTATCAAACCCTTGGCTAATACACACACCGCAAATATTTTCTTCTACTACATGGGCTGCCTTTGCACTTTTTCCTTGGCTGTGCAGAAATGTTTTCGTTTGATGTAATCCCATTGTTCTCTTTTGACTTTACTTTCCTGTGCTTTTTGGAAGAAAAACAAATTTCAGGATCTATTGTTACACTCTAATCTGCACGGGAGTGATCGTCAGAATGTGTTAATGTTCTTAGGAAAATTACACATTTTCTATAGGCTGTGCCCAAAGGTAATATGCTTTCCACTTGGCATAGTGTGCATTAGGGCCAAGCTATGACTCTTTTGCACTTACGTTTTAGTACTTGACTATAACGCTGTGATGTCATATTCAGTGTGGCAGTGTGACAGGGTTATGGGGTTTCTAGATACAAATACTGTCTTGAGTGTGTTTATGAGACTGTTTTGTGTGAGATTTAACAGTTGAGCTGGTAGACTGAGTAAAGCATATTGCCCATCCTAATTTCCAGGCTTCCCCTCTTTACGTTAAAATCCTTAACAGAATAAAATGTGTGAGCTTAGGTGAGCAGGAGTGAAGGCCTGCCTGACTGTCCCACAGGGCCTTTCTTTTCCTGCCATTAGAATCAAATGGAAACAACAGCTATTCTTGAGTCTGACACTGGTTTATTTTTGTTTTTTGTTTTATTTTTTTTTGTTGGAATCCAATGTTATTAATTCTTCTGGTTTTCAAGTCTTCAGACTCTGTAGACTCACACCACCACATCTATTGTGTGCGCATAAACACAGATACATAAATATATGTGCATGCTTATAAGTTTTCACTTTTCTTTTTTCTCCTAGAATTCTTATAAACCACTTTAAAAAATACATATTTTTTTATGTTGAGAGACTTACTTCCAGGAAATGGTTAAATGGGAGTAAATGATTACATAATCTTGTGAGTTCACATTAAATATGATTCACATGAAACTATATATAGCCATGTATACAGATAAAAGCAAAACGTTTTCCAAGGATGTGCTTTGAAATTTTAACAGGGATATTGAAGCACAAAGAGTTTTGTATTTTTACCTAAATGTTGTGTTTGAAGTCTTGCTAAGCTCATGGTAAGAAATCACTAACATGAAATCTCAGTTAGTAAAGGCTATAAACTCTGAAATATTTGGAATAAAAAGAAAGAAAAGAAAAAAGTCCTAGAGAGAAAGGGAGAGAGTGGTGGTGGGGAGTTAGCAGTTCACTGAGGTCTCGAAGGTGAGCTGGGCAAGCCTTCATTCTCACAGGATATAAATTGGTTGCAGGGTAGTTAGTTCAGTTTCCAGAAAATGAAATAGCAAAGAAATAATGCCAATATCTTCTTCAAGATAGATTTCACTTCCACAGGTTTCTGTGCTGTGATTATTTATTTTTTAGATTTTATAAACATATGAAAAGTCTTGCAAAAGCATCACACATCAAAATCAAGCAGACCCCAAATCTACATGACTCAGTGAACTTCTGTACAAGTAGAATAGGAATTTGGAACAGACACTGTGGAACTTCACATTTTTAAATTTTACACTTTCAGTATCTAATATACCTTTTACACTAATCTTTCGAGAAGTAGATAATTTTCTGATATTTGGGGAAACCCCAAGTTATGAATGCTGCTTTCCTGCAGAGCACTCTTAAAAATCTTTCACACCAGTCAGTGAAGTCTGAAAGGATGTACAGACGTGTGCTTTGGTTAGGTAATGTGTGCTGTGCCTTCTGTCTCTGTTTACAGTGGGTCACGTGAGAAGTGGGAGATGACAAAGCACTGTACTTTTATTACATGCGGGCTACAGGTCAGGTGTAATAGGAAGATCTTTATTTCTGTGAACTCACTTGATTTTCCTGAGAATCGGAGTTGGAGATGACATCATTATGCGAGTCTTACAGACCGGAACTACGTTCACACTGTTAGAAAATGATTGAAATATCATGTAAAGCCAGCCATTTTGGACTATTTAGACCAAACCTTAATTAATGTGGTAACTTACAAAGGGAAGAAACAGAAGAGAGAAGGGTTGAAGAAAACAAGAGGGGAGAATTAAATTAACAACTGCTTAGTATGAGGAGAGACATTGCACTAAAAATACTCTGAAAAATAGCAAAAAGGTAAAAGGAAAAAAAAAGTTAGTTATAACCCCTAAATCTAAAGACCCCTTCATTTTCCCTCTGTTATTATGCAGCTCATACATTCATTTTATTATAAAGCTGTCCTCAGGAATTTTCTGGTACCATGATTCAGTGTAAATAATCTACTATTGTACAAAATTATACTGAGTAAGTGAGCTATAATTACAGTAACATTATCTTCATTACTGGCATGTGCCTGTCATTGTGATATACAGAACAGATGGGGACACCAGTGGAGTATTTTTTCTAAAATTTGGGACAATCTTTCTCCTCTAAGTATCTATTTTTCATGAAACTTGATATTGTTTCTTCACAGTATGTGAAGAGGTGACTTGGTTAAATATTTGCCTGGTATGCTCTGGCCTCAGCCTCCAATATTACGAAACCAAACAAAAAGTAGTTATAACTGTTCACCCTTTACGTTACAATTCAGCTCTTAAAAAGTTACCTATCCTTGTGGTGTGATTGAGCATTCCTTGGGTATGTGCCCAAGAGTGGTATAGCTGGGTCTTGAGGGAGGTTGATTCCCAATTTTCTAAGAAAGCGCCATATTGATTTCCAAAGTGGCTGTATAAGTTTGCATTCCCACCATCAGTGTAGGAATGTTCCTCTTGCTCCACATCCTCTCCAACGTAAGCTATCTTCAGTGCTTTTGATCTTAGCCATTCTGACGGGTTTAAGATGGTATCTCAGAGTCATTTTGATTTGCATTTCCCTGATGATTAAGGATGTTGAGCAATTCCTTAAATGTCTTTCAGCCATTTGAGCTTCTTCTGTTGAGAATACTGTTTAGCTCCATAGCCCATTTTTTAATTGGACTGTTGGTTATTTTGATGTCTAATTTCTTGAGTTCTTTATATATTCTGGATATCAGCCCTCTGTCAGATGTGGGGTTGGTGAAGACCTTTTCCCATTCTGTAGTCTGTTGCTTTGTCTTGTTGACCACGTCCTTTGCCCTACAAAAGCTCAGTTTCAAGAGGTCCCATTTATTAATTGTTTCTCTCAGTGTCTGTGCTACTGGTGTTATATTTAGGAAGTGACCTCAGTGCCAATGAGTTCAAGGCTACTTCCTACTTTCTCTTCTATCAGGTTTAGAGTAACTGGATTTATGTTGAGGTCTTTGATCTACTTGGACTTAAGTTTTATTATTTGTAATAGCCAGAACCTGGAAACAACCTAGATGCCCTCCAACTAAATAATGGATAAATAAAATGTGGTACATATACACAATGGATTACTACTCAGCACAGAAAAACAATGACATCATTAGGTTTGTGGGCAAATGGATGGAACTAGAAAATATCATCCTTAGTGAGGCAACCCAGACTCAGAAAGACAAACATGGTATGTACTCACTCATAAGTGGATACTAGATGTAAAGGAAAGGATAACCAGACTGCAACTCACAACTCCAGGGAGGCTACCTAGTAAAGAGGACCCTAAGAAAGACACAGGGATCGTCCAGTGACAGAGAAATGAATGAGATCTATATGAGGAAACTGGGGGTAAGGGGAGTAATGGGGGACAAGAGTCAGGGGAAAGCGAGCTTAGGGGAGCGAGAGGTCCCAGCTGGATCAGGAACAGAGTGGGAGAAAAAGGAAAGAGATACCATGATAAATGAAGACCCCATGGGAATAGGAAGAAGCAGAGTGCTAGAGAGGTCCCCAGGAATCCACAAAGATACCTTCACTATAGACTACTGGCAATGGTTGAGAGAGTGCCTGAGCGGACCTGCTCTGGTGATTGGATGGCCTAACACCCTGACTGTCATGATAGAACTCTCATCTAGTGTCTGATGGAAGCAGATGCAGAGATCCATGACCAAACCCTAGGTGGAGCTCCAAGAGTCCAACTAGTGAGAGAGAGGAGGGATTGTGTGAGCAAGAGATATGGAGACCATGATTGGAAAAAGCACAGGGACAAATAGCCAAACTAGCGGAAACACATGAACTGTGAACCAATAACTGAGGAGCCCACATGGAACTGGACCAGGCCCTCTAGATAAATGAGACAGTTAATGAACTTGAACTGTTTAGGAGGCCCCCAGGCAGTGGGACCAGGACCTGTCCTTGGTGTATGAGCTGGCTTTTTGGAACCTAGGGCCTAAGCTGAGACACTTTGTTCAGCCTTGGTGCAGGGAGGAGGGGACTGGACCTGCCTCAACTGAATCTACCAGGCTGGGCTGAATCCCCAGGGGAGACCTTGCCTTGGAGGAGAGGGGAATGGAGGATGAATTGGGGGGAAGGCTGAGGTATGGGAGGAGGGAGGACTGGGAATCTGTGGCTGATATGTAAAATTAAATTAATTATAAAATAAAAATATTTATTAAAAAAAGTTCCCTGTCATTGGCTTTTAAGACAAAATATCTCTATGTGATTTACTGGAGGACTGTATCGTACTAGGAGCTCAGATTACCGGGATCACTCTTTTCTTTAGCCACAGTGTGTACATTTGCCAAGTTGTTTTTCTTTTTCTTTCTTCACACTCTCCCCTGTCATTTCAAGAAAGTCCTGTAATGATACTGATTAGAACCATTCAGACAGAGATTAACTTTTCACAAAGTAAGCATTATGTTTATGAACCTTTCATTTTGTATAATATCCTCACCTGCAGATTCCCAAGGCTTCCATTATCCCCTCCCTTCCTGCAAATTCTCTCCCGCAACTGGGTGTTAAGATCATCATCAGTCTTGGCCCTCTGGAGAACAGAGACTGACAAAAGTTGCTTTGTTTTTATTCTTTCAACACCTTGAGAGGAGCTGGAGGCTGCACTTCTCTCGCTGAGCTTCTGGCAGATGCAGTTCTCCTTCAGAAAATCACTTTTCTAGTTAAGCTGTTATCACATGACCTTTCAGTTTTCCATACATTTCGTCAGAATATGTTCTGCACAGGTGCTGGGAACCCATCACTTTTCCTTGCTTGATCATAAATCACAGTCATGTCTTGAATTTGATTATCTCCTTTTGCCCTTCAAATCAATCATTTACAAGTTTGTGTTCTCAATTTATCTGTGCATAATCATATATAATTGGCATTAGGTGACTGGGCACAGTGGTATGGTAGATTAAGGGACCATTTAGAGATCATCTTTACTACTTATCTTTACCATTGTAGATTTAATTCAATTTATATTATAGAGACACTTCAGTTGATATTTTTCTATCATTCCCATGGCAACCTTACTAACAAGGTACAATTATTCCCCTTAGAGATAGTAGAACTCAAACATAGATTAAAATATAAATTCTAGCCTGGAAAGGAAGTTGAGTTATATTGGCCTCAGGAGTATACTGTTTAGTGGATTGGAATGGCTTGTGGAATGTCTGTGGACATATTTGTTGGTGAGTAGATAGATTCTGTGGATGTTAAGATGAGCCATTGGGCCTGTGTGGTGGAGCATTTGCATAGCACTCAGACATCCATAGGTTCTAGGTTCAATGCTCAGCACTTAGATAAAAGAAAAAAAAAAGGACGATAGTGATGAGCTACAGGTTTAAAGAGAGATTCGAAAAGAATTATAGAGTGAGGGAACAAAGCTGCATTTCAAAGAGATGAGTTCCTAACTCAAAGTATTTGAATGGAATTGAGTTTGGGTTTTATAGACCAGTACATTTTTTAACCAAAAATAATTTATATTGCATTAAAAAGAAAAAAGAAAACTTAAACTAAAACAAAATAACAAAACAGCAGTACCTGTGCACTACCAAATCCTGCCAGAGAGAAATAGCTGAAAATGTAGAAAAAATATTGCAGAGAACTTCAGAGATAACCTGGATGATTTCATCAGCAGGAATGTAGAATATTCTTTTCAGATTATTTCACAATCTTCCATGATGGTAATATTAGCTGTAGGAATGTGAAATGCATAGTTGATATTTTGTGCCAATAAAAAGGCATTCATAAGGTATAGGACACCTCAGACTTCTTTAATTCTAGTTGTAAATTGATGTTCCAAAGTCCAAGCAGACTTCCAGATCCATACTGGTTGTCTATTGATACCTAAATAGTCATCCTGTGATCTGTTGGTTTAAACATAACAACAATAATCTCTTATTTCTATTATTATCATGATTTCCAGAAACTCAAATGTTAAGGGTTTAGAATTATCTGTGTTCTTATTTCATCACAAAATTGCAAGGTCTGATGTGGATCTTGGTTGAAATATCTGTGTGGGGCATCTGCAGGTAGCTTGTGCTTACCTATAATATGATAGCTGGATTATAATGACAAGTGCCTTAAATGAGTGAGCCTTGAAAAATCATGTGACCTTTTTACATGCTAATATCAGACTCTACTCAGCATCACTTCCTCTGCATTTTTTCTTTTTATAGTAGAGACAGCTACAAAGTTCTACCCATGTGTTTTAGTGATTCTATTGCTGTGAGTAGACGCCATAACCACTCTACATCCCCAGGTCTGATATCAAAGCCATTTCCAGCTCTCCAACTCCTTTCAGCCTTATTGACTGCAATACACTTCTTTCTCTTGGGCTGGCTCCACTGCCTGTTAGCAGCTTTCCTCAGCAGATATCCCACAACTCTGCATCTCCATCATCTTGGGTTCTCCAAGGCAATGCAGGTTTAACCTTCACATTTTCACACAATGGCCTCTCTCTAGGCCTTCAAACACCACACCAAGTTTCAGGAGAAAAGACCTATGGAGCTCACTTTTCACTGTAGGATTTCTAAATGCTACATTTTAATAGGAACACTGAAGGTGAGATGCCTGGCATATGACGGAGTGTGTGTGTGTGTGTGTGTGTGTGGTATGTCACCATGCTTGGAAAATACAATCTGTCATTCCATCTGAGAGTTCTAAAAATTACCAAGACCTGGCCACAAGGTAGGAAGCAATGAGTCACATTAACCTCCTGGAGGTATTTTATTAAGCACATCAGGGGTTACTACAAGGGGAGACTTTATCCTGTCTCTCTTATACTGGTGAATATTTGTACTGCAAAGCCTCAGGAAATTCTGATGGGTTAGATTGCCAAGTCTAAGCTTAGTTGCCTGATGTAAGAGCAGCTTCCCTAGTTAATGCATGCACAGAAAATACTAGCTCCTGCGTGCCGACTACCCAGGCTGTAGGCTGTCTCTAGTTGTGTGATGCTATGAAGGCTCTCAGACAAAATAGCTGTCATCATTCAGGTGACTGACCCAGGCTGCCTCAGGGGTTCCCGAGATTTTCAGGCATTGCAAAGATGCCCTGACTTTTACTGACTTGTTTAATACTTACTAAATACTTGTTATGGGTCAATCACTGTGTCTTCTGATCAAAATGTAAAGATCAGCAATGATCTAAGAATCTATCTTCTAAGGAAAATAGAGGTGTACACAAGTCATTTTGTGATGCGATAGGAAATAGAAAAAAAAGGTACCTTTTAATGTCTCCCCCCAAATAATGACATTATATTATGAATCCATCAAAGGATTAGTCCAATGATTAGGCTAGAGTCTTCAGGATCTGATCAATTCCCAAAAACCCATAGACTGGCAACCAAACCTTACCATCTGAGTCTTTTGGGGAGATATTTCATGTCTGAACCATGCCAGAAAATTCCAGAAAATGGAAAAATCAGTTGGCCTTAAAATTATTTGCTGTTCTAAAACATGAAAAATTTTTGCTCCTTCCCATTCATCCCCACCCTATGTAGGAATTATCTTTGTCCAGGGATTCCACATTGTATATGCTATCAGTCCTATAGTCATTTAATAGCTCTTTTGGCTATCAGATTTTCATTCACAGTATTTGTGGTAGTTTGAATGAAAACAGCCCCCATGGGCTCATATATTTAATTGCCTGATTACCAGGGAGTGGATCTATTGGGAGGTGTGGCCTTGTTGGAGGAAGTGTGTCACTGAGGGTAGGCTTTCAGGTTTCAAATGCTTAAGCCAGGCCTAATGTCTCTCTTTCCACTAACTGCTGATCTGGATATAGAACTGTCAGCTACCTCTCCAGCACCATGTCTGCCTGTATGCCTCCAGGCTTCCCACTATGATGAAAATGTACTAAACCTCTGAACCTGTAAGCAAGCCCTAATTAAATGCTTTTCTTTTACAAGAGTTGGCATGGTCGTGGTGGTTCATCACAATAATAGCAACCCTAAATAAGACAGTATTGCAAAGTTGTATTCAAGTAACCTTAATTTTACTTAATAATGGCTCCAAAGCACAAGAGTAGTCATGCTGGCAATTTTGAAATGCCAAAGGAAAAGATGTAAAATTCTTTAATTAAGTGAGCAGATGGAAGTTTTTAATTTAATAAAAAAAGACATTACATATTCAAAGTGGTAAAAGCATACAAAAAGCATGGAACTTGCATTCATGGAATTATGAAAAGGAAAGAAAGCCATGTGCTTCTTTTACTTTTGCATCCTCAGCTGCAAAAGTTTCAGCCACAGCAAGTGATAAGCAATCAGTAAAAATACCTTTAAATTATTGAGTGTGTTACTATCCGTGGTATCATGAATTCCTTGTAGGTTTTGGAACCCACCCTGCAATTAGAAGCTTGGAGGTAATGTAGCACCTAGGACATAGAGGAATAGCTTATTGTTTATTCTTTAAAAGTGCTACCTGAACTAAATAGAAAATTCAATGGCTTCATTTTCCTGAGTTCTGGTTTAGAGTCTGAGTAAGCAAATTTTATAAGAAGACATTAACATTTATAAAACTTATGAATAGGAAAGAATCTTAGAGGTCAGGTCATTGTTATACAACCCTAGTTAAGTATGGGCTAATAAACTGGTTTATAAAGTAAAAGTATCTATACTTGAGCAACAGACTGAAGTTAATTGCTGTTTTTCTTGCCTTTATTCTTGAATTTTAAAACATTTTTATGAATGCTGTTTGAATTTATTATACTGCATTTATTGCATTTTTTACTTACTAGACAATATGAAATTTGATGCTTAAGCAAAGTTTTTAAATATACACTGAGCAGATTGTCTCCATTTTATAGTGGACTCTGTGTATTTTAGGTGGCCTTTGGGTAGCACATTGATGGAACATTTAGCAATTTCTGAAACCAGAAATATTTTTTCCTGGCTTGTGATTTCAAATATAATGTTTAAGATCAAGAAAACGGCTTGTAAAATAGTAGTATTCTGTGTCTGTTACTTGTATCCCATGCAGGGGGATCCTTTAAAGCCCAGCTTCTTAAACTGTATAGGTCAGCACCTCACAGGAGTCCTTAACTGGATGTGAAGGCCATGAAGAACTTGGCAATGGTAAAAAGTTCCTGGCTGCACAGTGACCAAAAATCAATTGAGGATCAAAGGCACAGTGAATTTCTGGAAGCCTGTGACTGTGTTGCATCACACAACTTCACAACAACGTTAGTTCTGAACACAGATTACATGCTCAGCCCTAAATGTGCTGCCATGCCAAGCGACGTGAGCTCTGCCTGAAACATCTCAACTCTGAGTATTTACTAATTGCAAAGTTCAAATAAGGTTTTCTCACATCTGCCTACTGTAATTCCTCAGCATGTAATGAATTAGTAAAACCTTTGGCTACATTATTTTAGAATATTTGATTTTTAAAGTTACTTTTTCAGTTCCTGACTCAAATTTCATAAATTATTAAATGAATTTTTTAAGGTTTAGGACAAAATTCCCAGCAATATCTCAAAAGCCCCAAACATGACTCTGCCTTTTGCCCTATATATATGTTTATTTTTTTTTTTTTTTTTTTTTTTTTTTTTTTTTTTTTTTTGGTTTTTCGAGACAGGGTTTCTCTGTGTAGCTTTGCGCCTTTCCTGGAACTCGCTTTGGAGACCAGGCTGGCCTCGAACTCACAGAGATCCGCCTGGCTCTGCCTCCCGAGTGCTGGGATTAAAGGCGTGCGCCACCACCGCCCGGCTATATGTTTATTTTTATATGTGGTAGTGTGGTAGTTCTTTGAGAGTTTCATACAACATGTTTTGGTCATATGTACCCCACCCCCCATCTCTTCCCGGATCTATCTCCCTCCCTACTCACCCAACTTTGTGTCTCTTTTTCTTTTTTTCTCATCAAGTCAAATTCGTGCCACCCAAATATTATTGGATGTGTGGTCTTCCACTGGAGCATGATTGACTTGCCAGGGTCTATATTCTTATAGGAAATAGTTTCTCAGGCAACAGTTGCCAATAGCATGCCAGTTAGGGATGGGATTTTGTGCCCGACTCCCACCAGCATGCTGGAATTTGGTCTGGTTTAGGCTTGCATAGGTTTTGTGCATACAGATGAAACCATGTGTATGTTCATATGTGCAGTTTCCCAGCTGTGTCCCAAAGACACCATTTTTTCATAGTCATCCACCATCTCTAGCTCTTCTGCTCAGTCTGTCCCCTCTTTTACAATGATTCCTGAGCCTTGGGAGGAAGAGGTGAGACACAGACATTCCATTCAGAGCTGAGCATTCTGCAGTCTCTTATTCTCTACAACTTAACTAGTTCTTGGTCTCTGTTTTTATTACTCTATGCTACAAATAGAAGCTTCTCAGTTGATGGCTGAGGGATGCATTGATCTATGGTTAAGTTAATAGGAGTCTGTTTACTACTATGGTTCTTTAGCAAAATAATAGTAGTAAGTTCTTCACTATGGCCATCAAACTATCTAGCCAGTGGAGTTTCATCACTGGTTAATATAAAATAAAAAATATTGACAAACTTTGAAAACTGAATAGTTAGTCAAGATTTAATTCTTTTGTAAAATAAATAAGAATATCCATCAAGTAGGCATGCAGATTTGCTTTCATCTGTTAAAATTATAAAGTTATATCAACACTAAAGAATTACTTTGCATAATCTCCATATGATTTGCTATCAGCAAATGCTTAATTTGTCTATATTTTTTTTACATGTATGTAGACTTTGGTGGTTTGAATGAGAATATCTCTCATAGGTGCATATATTTGAATACTTGGTCCCCAGTTCCTGGAACTGTTTGGACAGAATTACAAGGTGTGGCCTTGCTGGAGGAGGTGTGTCACTGTGGATGTGTTTTGAGTTTCAAAAGCCCACACTCTTCACAGTTAGATCTCTTTGTTTCTGGGGTGTGTTTCAAGGTGTAAGCTCTCAACATTTGCTTCAGAACCATGCCTGCCTTCCTCTGCCATGATCCCTGCTGTAATGGTCATGGACTCTAACCTTCTGAAACTGTAAGCACCCTGAAAGGCTTTCTTTTATAGTCTTGGTGTTTTATCAGAGCCATAGAGAAATAACTGATACATAGGCTTATATAAGATTTACTCAGACCAAAAGGGTTGCAAGTGGGAAAAGCTTACAGAGTCATTGCTGTGTGCTGTCCTGTGTCTTCTTCTCAGCCCTCCTGTGAGATGGCTGGTGCAAGGGAACAGCCAAGACTGTAGACACAACATGATAGCCATTCCACCCAGCAGAGACGCTTTCTAACTGGACTGACTCAGCAGTTGTTTTCAAACTCTCAGAAGGACTTTTTCTCAGAAGAGTAGCTAGGAGGAGATGGAGGGCAAACTGGAAAAGCGATGAAATTCTATTTCAGTTGAAAAAAAAAGTAAAAATTCTAAAAATATAACGAAATTAAGAGCGAAAAAGATCATTTCTCACAAAAAAAAAAGAAATTTCCTCTTTTCCATGTGCAAGGAAAGGCCCAGTTGCTTAAAACCATATAAAAAGTCAACAGGCTTTGAAATACTATAGGGAAATAAAACAGATATGGGAGTCTAGCACAGTGCATGCCTTTTTTATGAAAATGGGCACACCACTGACCATTAAGTTTAAAGTGAGTGGAACAACAGCATTCGCCTACACCTAGCATAAGAGAATTTCATAAGAGGATTTCACTGATGTGACCAGTGAAGAAAAGTGTATCCCTGTTTGGTTAAGATTATTTAAAGTTCTAGTCTGTTTCCTTGCTCTTCCCTATTTCTTATAGGTACATACTGTAGATTAATTTATTGTCTCCCATATTATGTATTGGATTATGAACTTCATCTATAGTAATAAATATTTGAAGTTAATATTTCAAGATAACTGTGAGTTTCAGATGCATGTAAGCACTGTATATTGATTTTTTTTTTGGATTCCTGCTGCCACCTGGCTTAATCTATAGAGAAATAATGTACAAAATACTTTTAATTGACTTATAAAATTATTTTAGTGTTAAAAATAATATGCCTAACTATTGTAAGAAATAATAGACCAGGTACTTCTGCCTTAAGAAGAATAGGTAATCAATCTACTAAGAGGAAATAGATTATAGTATAATCCTTGTTTAAACTCTAATACTAAATATCTATCTAAAATGATATTGAAATACTATATGTCTCAATTATATATTTTTGATTGTGAATTTTGGTAATTTGTACTTAAAATTCTGACAATGTACTCATCTGCTGTTCAGTTATCCTTATTTAACCTTTTCTGTTTCTTTACTTAAAATAGTAGACCAGTGTCAGTCATGGTGGCCTACATCTTTAATGCTAGCCCTCAGGAAATTGAGGTAGCAAGCTGAAAAGGTCAGTGCTAGCCTGGGCTACACCTTGACACCCTATCTCAAACAAAACACAAAAAACTGGGCAAAAGTAAAATTATAAAACAACCAGCATTTTCATTTTCCTCTATCTAAAATAGGATTCAAACTATTCGTATTAAAACCCAATGCTAATAAGCTTCTTTTCAATGGAGAAGAGTTCCAGTACACTTCCTGGCTTAGAATATTTGTCTTCAATTTCCTCTCTCTAATGTAACTTTAAACTCCTTAACCGCTCTGTTTCAGTTTTACTAGTGTGAAATAGATATAATAATAAGACCCATTTTATAGGTTTAAACGAGTAAGCATATTTTAGTAGACATTAAAAGTTAAGATCATTGACCTGATTCAAGGCTTTTTAGTGTCTAATTTGGAGGTACTCTCTGAAATATATTTTCTGCCTTAAAAAAATGTGTCCTCAAATTGGCAAGGAAGAGTGCCTAATTTCTGAGAGATTTCTATTTGTAGCACGAATCCTAATTGGTCTTAATAAAAACCTGGAGTAAATGCTGAAAGATCAGAGAAACAGAGCAGTCAGCCACTAGAGGTCTTACCTGTACTGAACCCTCAGCCTGAAAGAGACTGAGTTCCTTTCTCCTCTCACCTTATTTTCCTTTCTCCGCCCAGCCATATCACTTCCTGTCTCAACCTCCCTAGTGCTGGGATTAAAGGCATGGGATCCCAAGGGCTGGGATCAAATTTGTGTGCCACCACTGCCTGGCTTTGTTTCTCTTTTAGACTGGACCAATCTTGTGTATCCTAGGGTGGCCTTGAACTCACAGAGATTTGTCTGCCTCTGCCTCCAGACTGCTGGGATTAAAGGTGTGTGTGTGTGCCACCACTGCCTGGCCTCTATGGCTAACCAGTGGCTTAGCTCTGTACTCCGATCTTCAGGCAAGCTTTACTTGTAAGATCACAAACAAAATATCACCACACTGATCGGCTGCAAGCTTCTTACTTTCTCCAATGCCACTCCAATTCCCTACAATGCTTTCTATTTAATTTTCAGTTATCATAATCCATTTATATATTCTGTAACCCACTTCAGCCACAGGATAACCAAGGATAGGCAACCTGATGCAAGTTTTGTTGTCTTCTCACAAGCGTTGTCTGCAGCTGTGGATCTAGCATACTGGTGCTTTGACCAGGGGGAAAAGGGCATGATGGAAAAACAAATTCTCTTCTCAAGAAGATAGCTTAGAAACAAGAATAGTTTTCCATATATTTTTATAACAATATCATCCGTGCCACTTTTGTGTATTCGAAAGCATATGATTGATTTTTTTTAAATTTATTCCATATTTTGAGGGAGATCCTTTTGAGCAGTGTTTGTTTTCTAGGAGGGCGTTTCCATATGGTAGGCTGTCTCAAGTTTCTATAACTGAGGCCAGCGTCGGTATCTATAACTGGAGAGATGGCTCAGTAATGAAGAGCACTGGCTGTGCTTCCAGAGGGCCTTGGTTTGATTCCCAGTACTCGTGTGGTGGCTCACAGCCATCTGTTACTTCAGGAGATCTGATATCCTCTTTTGACCTCCAGGAACACACATGATGCGCAGACATGCATGCAGCCCAAGCACCCACACAAGAATAAAAATAAACAAATAAAAAGTTATTTTAAAAAAGAAATGAGACTAGAAAGTGAAGAAGGTCAAAGCAAAAAGCCAATGCCTGGCTCATGAGAGAATTCACCAAAAATTTGCTGTTATTAGTATTAATAATATTAATATTAGTATTGATATGACTATATGTATCAGTTATGATTATCCATCACAATTCTGGCATATAGTTCTGCAAAATGAAGAAAAAGCCTTGTTCTTTGTTACATTTTGTATTATTTAGATTTAATCAGCTTTCTATACTCTTCTGATACCATTAAATAACAATACTCTCTTATAGTTTTTATAGTAACTCCTTGAATTGCAAGAATTTTCTGCAAAAAAAAGTATTTACACCAATGCATGTACACACACATACATACGTCCATAGATACATATATCCATACACACACATATAGCTCTTTGTGCTCTCGTGCCACAATCATTGCTTTAAGGGTCTACAAGGGATGGGAAAATGCTCAGTGAATTTCTTACGACAGAACAACAAATATTTGAATTTGGTTTCACAGCACTTCCATGAAAAGCCAGGCATAGACAGTCACATCTGTAAATGCAATGCTTGGAAGAGGGAGACAGGCTAGCTCTTGTTTAGTGCTCAGATTGTCCAACCACTTGACAAGCTTCAAATTTAGTGAAACAGTGTGTCTTAAAAATAATAACAATCACAAACAAACAAACAAATAAGACAAACAGAAACAAAACACAGAGAAATACTAAAGTAGACACGGAATGTCAACCTCTGGTCTCTAAACACAAGCACACACAATTTCACACACACCACATGTAGGCACACATATTTATGTGCACCTACATATGCTACACAGAAACACCCCTGCTAGCCAAAAAAGACTATATGTAATTTTTTATAAATGCATGTACCCAAATTAAATTATGATGGAGTTCCTTGAACTCTTGGTATTGTAAATGATCTGTACTTTTTTTAAAATTATTTTTTTATTAAGGAATTTTTAAAATTCATTTCGCATACCAATCAAAGATCCCCCTCTTGTACCTCCTCCTGCCGCTCCCAATTTTCCCCCCAAACCCACCCTCATTCCCTCCTCCAACAAGGTAAGGTCTCCCCTGGGGAGAAGAGCCTGATACATTCAGTTGAGGCAGGTCCAAGCCCGCTCCCCCTTCATCAAGGCTGTACAAGGTGTCCCACCACAGGTAGCAGGCTCCAAAAAGCCAGCTCATGCACCAGGGATGGATCCTGATCCTACTGCCAGGGGATCCCTTAAGCAGATCAAGCTACACAACTGTCTCACTTATGCAGAGGGCCTAGTCCAGTGCCATGGAACTCCGCAGATGTTGGTCTATAGTTCATGAGTTCCCACTAGTCACTAATTTGTAGACAAATGGATGGAACCAGAAAATATCATCCTGAGTGAGATAACCCAGACTCAGAAGGACAAGCATGGTATGTACTCACTCATAAGAGGATACTAGTTGTAAAGCAAAGGACAACCAGGCTACAACCCATAGCTCCAGAGAAGCTAGCTAACAAAGAGGACCCTAAGAGGGACATGGATTGCCCTGGGAAGGGGAAATACATGAGTCTCCATGAGCAAACTGGGGATGCGGGGGCAATGGAGGGTAGGGAATAGGGGATGAGAACATGACCTGTACACTATAAAGTCAAATATGAACTGGATTTTTTTATTCAGTTGATTTAGTAAATTCAAAAAGTTGTTCTGTCAGTTATTCTTTTGTTTTATGAGTTGCATGTGTAATAACTTCACATTTTCCATAGTAACATGCATTGTCAAAACATCTAGGGGATGTAAATAGCACTGATGGATGGCAATTTTCACAATCATGGAAACTGTTGGATAATACCATGTTAAGAATAATTTCAAGATAGCAAACTCAGAGATTAACAGTTTAACTAACACGTGTAAAGAACTCAGGATTCCTTATTTTGAATTGCATTTATACACATTAAAATGTTTTGATTCTCTTCTGAAACTCGCTAAAACCGCAGCTTTGTTGGAGTAATTTATGAGTTCACTTGCTGAAGATGAGAAGAAAGGGCAAACTTTGCTGCCATAGCCTTTATGTCTCATGCAATCCAACAGCTTGAATGTTTATGTGGCATTTTGGCTGTCTATCACTTTAATCATCAAATCGTCAGAAAAGATAAACTAGCATAACTAGACATTTTATGCTGTTATAATTTTGTCATAGATGATAATGAAGGTGTCATCTCATCTCATCTTCCCATAAATTTTGCTAACAAAGTTACTTGGTTGAAGTCACTATACATTTCCACAGCATTCTCTTTCAAGTATACATTTCTGAAGGAAAAAGATTATTCTTAAAGTTGTGTATAAGTACTTGTGGGTTTGGAGAACAAAATTCAAAGTATGTTTCGAGGTGAAGTATTCTGATCACTGGGTTTATAAGTAAAGGCTCTTATTTGAATTGATGGAAGACTCAGCTTAGTTGTAAAGTACTGGGGGCCCAGGTAATTTCTTTCTGTTCTGCTTTCAAAGAAAAGGCATCATTTAACCCAACACCTTTCTAGAACTGTGTGAATCTTAGTAAATCAGTTTTCTTTTTATTGTGATTTTAAGAACATAGACAGAGGCAGGAAACAGTTACAGCTTCATTTTTTTTAATGTGCACAATGTAGATGCTTTTTAAGTGCGTGAAAATAGAAAGAGGACTATTTGGGACAAACAAGGGAATTGGGAAATGGGGGAAAAGGGAAGATGGAACAAGAAAGGAAATGGGAAAGTAAATAACATCAAAACATATTATAAACATGTGTGAAAATATCTCAGTGGGACCTACTGTTTTATAACTTAGTACATCCTGGTAACAAAATGATTTTTAAAAAGGGTTAATAGTGCTTACTGATTCTTCTTCAGAGGATCAGAGTTTTGTTTCCAGCACCCATATCTGGTGGCTCACAATGTGTGATGATTAATCTTTTTAGTGGATCCAATACCTTCTTTGGTCTCTGTGTGTTCCCACACGTAAATGCACATACACACACAAACATATGCACACACACATACACATCAATAAATAATAAATACGTAAAACAATACCATAAAGAGCAAAGATTTGGAGCCATTGGTAGAACTACACTCTTTTGCAGTAGTTTCAGAAATAATTAAAAATACAACTTTTCAACACTTTTTTTCCTCTTTTCTTTCATCACCACACTTTCTGTGGCCAGACCTTAGAAGGATTATGCTTCAAACTTCAGTGGAAACAATTTTGTTTCCTTATCTTACCTAATCATCCCGGTTCTCACAAACCCTTTTATTATTGAGTAGGACATGTGGAAGTATTTTATTATTCTGTGAAATTTTTATTATATCTCCATGTCTTAGATTAATGTCTTACTTTCTTTGAAATTTTACTTTATCTTTTCTTAAGTATTCTTTTAGTCTATTTCCTTATATTTTAGTGTCAACTTTAAATTGTAACTATTCAGGCAATGTCTTATTTTTTTTACATGTTGTGTGTTCTTTGAAAATTGTATACATGATTGTAATGTCTTGTGATTGCTTTTTTCCTATTCTCTCTCACATTGCACCCATCTCTATCAAGCTTCCTTCCTTCCTTCACGTTTTTTTTTTGTTTGTTTGTTTTGTTTTGTTTTGTTCTGTTACTCATCGAATTTAACCAAGGCTGTCTGCATGAACAGCTTTGGAGACATTGATCAGAGGCTGGTGGGCTCACCAGTAGGTAGACAACTGAAGGCATGGACGCCCTTCTCAGAACCTATCGGTAACCAATGATTCAGCAGTGCCAGTGTGGGTAGGGTTCCGCAGCTCCTCTCCACCCATGTCTGAATGTTGACATCCTCTGGCAGACTCAGTACATCCATCTTCCACTGCTTCGAGTTCCTGATCAGTAGAAATGAGAGGTCCTAGCAGGCCCACAGCAGGGCTAGCAATGCTACTGACATGAAAGCAGGAAGTACATATCGCTCTGGACTAACAGAAACTCGCAGGACTAGACCCTCTCCTAAGGGTCTGAGTCAGGCTAAGCAGTGAAGGCTGAATCAGCTGCATGAGAAATAAGTGAGTGCCTGGTGTTCCTCTGAGCCAGCAGCTGTCAGACATCGTCAGAGCAGTGGTTCTCAACCCCCCTAATCCTCCTAATGCTGGGACCCTTTAATACAGCTTCCCACGTTGTGGTGACCCCCAACCATAAAGTTATTATCGTTGCTATTTCCTAACTGTAATTTTGCTACTGTTACGAATCGTAACAATACTTTTGGAGACAGAGGCTTGTTAAGAGGGTCACCCCCCACCTGTTGAGAACCACTACTTCAGAGTATCTTAGGCGCTGACCTCCCTGTCAAACAGCTGAGAACGACTGCAGTTAACAGTGAGGTATTTGAGACTCTATTTCAAATAAAAGGGAAAGAAAGTTCCAGAGCAAAACAAACAGGCGAACAACGTGGGTAAAGCTCTGGTTTTAGACTGCCGGTTTCTGGGCTATGAACCAGGAAACCACGAGGTGAGAGGACTAGACGGTGGGAATGGGAAAACTTCAGCAAAAGGAGCTCACATAGCGATGACTATGGTGAAGAAGTCTAATGCTAATGTAGATGAGAGAATCAACAGCTGACGCTAAAAAGGACACAAGAGTGGTTTTGAACATTGTGATAAAAAAAACCTTAAAATATGCTTGTATTTAAAGAGATCAAGAAAGCACACTGTCTTTAGAAAGGAGTAAGAGATTACTATAGAAAAATAAAATGTATATGTTTAGAGAGATAGCAGAGTGGGTGAACAGTGCTATTGTAGAAGCTCGGGGACCAGAGTTCAAATCCCCAGCATCCAGGTAAAAAGCCAAGTGTGGCAATACGCACCTGAAGCACCAGTGGGATGAGGGGACAAAGGCAGAAGTTTCACTGGGGTTTCCTGGCCACGACTCTATCCGCAGGCACAGGGAGAGACCTTGTCTCAAGGGAATCAGGGGAAGAGTGACGTAGTTACAACTTGTGTGTCCTTTTCTGAACTCCATGCACATGTATATACACCATAAACATACGTCGGATACTCATACAAATCATAAAATAAAACAAAATAAAAATATGATTTAGAGTGCTTGTGTGTTTCATCCAAGCTTGGGACCAAACTCGGGAGGCGGGAACCCCAGCATTAAGCTATTGAATTTCCAAATTCTCCAGCCCTAAGAGTGCTAATGTTTTCTGTCTTAGAATAAATCACTGGGTAATTTAAGGTGCATTAAAGAAATGAATATTTCACTGATGCTGTTTAAGATTTAAAGGCATGTGTTATATATAGTAATGGGTAAAGCCCAGAGGCTTGATTTTGGCAAGGGGGTGTGCTCTGTGCTTCCTTAGTTTTGTAGCTGCTGTAATGTCGATCTTGATTTATTTTTCCTTAGGACTGGAGAGGTATTATTTTTTCTTTTAAAAATTGTTTAATAAAGTATAATGACATCATTCCTCCCCTTTCTTCTGCCTTACACTTCTGTGTGTGCCACACCCCCCCAACACTCACGGTCTCTTCTTCTCATCCGTTGTGACATATATACATTCAGAAACACATAAATACAACCTGCTGAGTCTTTTCAGTGTGGGACCTTTTTGATAGTCTCATGTGCAAAGAGAACCATTTCATACCCACATTTACCCACTGCCCTGGCCTGTTAAGAAATTTTCTTGTAGGGTTTTTCTTGCGATGGTCTTGTCGTTTACTTTCTTTGCCTAGTTGTTATTACCAATGAGCCTGTATAGTATATTCAGTTAAATGAACTTCAGATAAAATAAGGTATGTTACAAACTGGGCTTCTCTTACATGTCCCAAAGGACTTGTGTTTCTCTTTTTGTTGCCTATGTGCAGTGTTTCATGTTTGAAGAATTTGCTAAGACAAATGCTGAGGTTTCTGATAGCCAAAAAGGGGAATGATATTTAATATTCCCTACATGTTCATCTAGTTTTCCTCATTGTTAGCTCCTCCAAAAGAACCTATGTTAGAGTAAATGTATTGTTCTTATGCAAAACAGGTTTCTTGACAGGGTCCCTGGCCTACCTTTGCCTCTTACTATTGAAAGTAGCACTGGGTTGGAATCTGTGATAAATTAATATTCAACATAGAAGGCAGAGATGAAGAATCGTTAATGAAAAATATCCCACTTATACAAAAGACAAAACACAATGCAGTTCTGCTTCCAAAGTGACTGCTAATTGTGGAAGAGTCCAAATTTCATAATCATTTTGCATACATTTTTTTAAAAAGTTACTACTTAATGATCAAATACTCAGAATTAAGTAATATAATTCTGGTTAATTAATTTAATTATGTCTGTTGTGCTAAGTTTTACTGACAACTCTTCAGTTGTAATCTGGGTTGCTTTCAAATGAAGGTTTTGATGATTATGGGTCTCTGAACCCCTAGAGCGCCTTTCGTATCTTCTTTCCTTCTTGTCATAACGCAGGATCTGTTTTCTAGCTGCCTGGTTAGCTGGGAGTGACCTACTTACTGTACTTTCTTGAGTGTACAGTAGGCCCTTCCTTCGTTCCTACTCTACTTCTCCACAATCAAAAAGGTATTTAAAGGAAGGTTTCTGCTGCTGATCTCAGCATCCTGTGAAGAAAATTAGTCCTAGAAAATCTCCATATGTGAAACAGAACTGACTTCATCCAGGAAAGATCAGGTTTTACAGAAGATTTTTTTCCATGAGGAAGGATATTCTGTCTTAAAAATTCCCCAGCTGAGATAGGTTCTAGTTGGTTTTTCTCCTGCAGTTACAGAACACTAATCAAAAGCAGCATGAAGGGAGAGGGTTTATTTGGTTTATACTTCCAGGTCAAAAGTAAGGGAAGTCAGGGCAGGAACTCAAGGCAGGAATTTAGAGACAAGAATCATGGAGAAGGACTGGAGAGATGCCCAGTGTCTAAGAACACTCAGCGCTCTTTCTAAGACAGCTTTAGTTTCTGGCACTTTATTCAGTGCCTTACAATCACTTGGAACACTAGTTGCAGGGAAACTGACACCCTCTTCTGGATCCATGGGAAGCCACAGCCACAGCCACATTAGTGCACACAAATTCACTCAGGCACACACACACACACACACACACACACACACACACACACACACACACACACACTCTCTCTCTCTCTCAGACTCCCTCTC
This sequence comes from Peromyscus californicus insignis, assembly GCF_007827085.1. Taxonomy (NCBI): domain Eukaryota; kingdom Metazoa; phylum Chordata; class Mammalia; order Rodentia; family Cricetidae; genus Peromyscus; species Peromyscus californicus. The sequence goes on from NW_026294469.1 coordinate 40,042,434, forward strand.
ACCTAGCTTGCTTGTACAGCCCAGGAGCACATGCCTACGGATGGCAACACCCTCAGCGACTTTTATGTCAATCAGCAACCAATACAGCTCCTTGGAGACATGGCCACAGGCAAATCTGAGCCAGGAAATCCCTGAATTGAACCTGCCTCAACTGACTTAGGTTGACAGCTGAAGGTACTAGGAGGAGGTGTATGTGTTTCCTGCAAATTTATACAAATCAGTGGGTTGTGTATATGAAACAATTAACTTTTCAAATGTGGTTAAATAAATATGTGTAAGTAAAACTTTCACTTTATCACTTCAAGTGCACAGATTAGGAATATTAATTACATTCACAGTATTGTGCAGTTGACATTAGTATTTGTTTTCATTTTTTTTTTATCACCCCAAATAGAAACTCTATGGTTATTAACTAGTAAGCCTTATTCTCCACTGATTTCCTGGTAACCGCTAATCCACTTTCTTAAAAACAGAATACAGTTATTCTTTATCAGATTGATTCTCTTGGCTTCCTTTTTCAAATATTAAGGATGTTTGCCAAATATTGAATGATAATCTCAGAAGGAAGATCTAATTCAGACAGGGCAAGACAATGAAAACTTTTATATTAATAACCACACCCCCCAAAAAAAATCCCAGAAAAGCTTGAGATAGTTGAGCAGTTAAGAGTATTTCCTGGGCCTGAGGCCTGTGCTTGGATCCCAGCACCCATACAGTAAACTGGGCATCAAGCAGTGAGCTGACAGAAGGAATGTTAGGGCTTTGGGCTTCCAGCATGGCCAGGAAATATGAGTCCCAAGTTAGGAGAGGGAGTCTATCTCAAAAACTAGACGAAGAGTGATAGAGAAAGACACCTGACCTCTTCTGGCAGAACTCAGGTACCTATGCATCACCTTCGCTCTCACACACACATATACACACAAACACATTTACCCACACACAGATACACACAAATACTCACAGATGCTCAGACACACACACACACACACACACACACACACACACACACACACACACACACACACGTTCATAGACATCCCGACCATATATCACAAGCATGGAAGTAGACTAATGTAATTGATGTCAAGTTGTTTCCTCTCTTTTTTGCTGTATTTTATTTTTATTTTTTTATTTTATTTTATTTTTTTTATTTTTAGAGAAATTACATATGTGTGAACACGGTGTGTATATATCCTGTAATTGCTTATGGAATTAAATGAATGGGATGCAAAATTTAAAATGATTTTATTATCTGGGAAACTTTCCTCCAGCTTCCTTTCTATCCCCTGAAAAAGCAATGGTTCACATTTTGTGGAAAGCCTGCACAGTGTCCATTCTGTTCCCATGGCTGCAGTTACTTTCTCACACTATGCTCAGCTTCCCGCACTCCCTGGCCTCCCTGAGACGCTCTCTGCTATGAGCCTTTGCTTTGCTCTTCTTGCCTGACATGGACATTTAACTCAGGCAGACTGAGCAGTCCAACCCCGGTGTGGGAGGCTCCCTTCACGGGCCTCCTTTAGCACTCTGGACCACTGTGTTTCAAAGACAGGGGGAAAACTGGTTCCTTAGCATTTAATGTACTTTGGGGTAGGAAAGTTTCCTCCATTTCTATCTAGTTGATACTGATCATTGAATAAACTCTCTGACAGGTTGAGGTGGCTTTGAAGTGTTCTATATGAAAACCACTTTCTACCTAAACACTGTGTACTTAATATGGCAACATGAGATTTCAATTTTCAGGTAATATTACAATTAAATATACTTTAAATAATTTTCTTCAATATATATTATTATTTGATCACATTTAAAATGTGTTTTTTTAATGCTAATAAAAGCAGTTATTTAATTGCACTATTGAGTGAAGTATGTATGTGGTATTACTTCCACAAATCCATTATTGATTGTTAATGGATATTACTTCCACAAATCCATTATTGATTATTAATGGATATTTTCCTTCACAGTTGAGCTCAGAAAGGATGTGATTAGATTTTGATCCTGAAACCCCATTATGTGCATTTTATTGATGGGATCAAGTAGTTAAGTAGCCACTGCAGCTGTAGTACTGTTTTTTTGCAACTCTGACTCTTGTTGGACATTGTGTATACTTCACGAAGATCACAGGTAAGGCACGCACCCTCTGTTGCAATTATGCAAGACTCTAACACAGTTATGAGCCCATGCGCACTTGGAGTGTGGTGAAAGTATGTCTTGCCCCCAAAGTGAAGGAAACCTAGTAAAAAAGCATACATTAAAGCAATGACTATTTCTGTATTTGATCACGGCATTCTGAACAATCGTGGAATTGACAATTAAAATGGTGTCAGCCTTTTAAATGAGGAATGTGCTTTATGGTCAGACTTTACATGCCATTTGGTCATACTTAAACTGAAATTAGTTTAAAATTGAACACTTTACATCTTATTTTTTTCCTTTTCTTAAATACTGAATGTTAACATTTTTGTTCTTTGGTAGGGAATGCTTTTTATTTTTAAAAATAATTTTATGTATGGTACTAAAATTCATGACTAAAATTCCACGAAAGCATTAATATAACTTGCATGTAGGTTTCTATTTTGGACAAAATAAGAAAAGCATAGTCCAAGCTTTCAATATGGGACTTATTTCACATTATTTCTTTATGTATATGATTTGTTTTGTCAAATTAAGTTTAAAATGACATTTATTTTGTAGCTTCCTGAGGTCGATTGCTATTTCAGGGTTGATGAATGATAAATATATTTTCTTTTTCCAGTTTGGCTTGTTCATTGGTGTCATCCTCGTTTGACTCAGAAATAGAAAGGGAGAAATGTTGTAATTAAATTCTAATCTCAAAAAAAAAATCATTTTCTTTAAGACAGTAATGACTTTTAGATGGTGGCCACTGAAAATGGTACTGAACTACTTTTTAAGTGTTTCAGGTGCATGGCTTGCTGAAGTCACTGGGCTGAGATTCCCATAGTGCTCTGCTGATTTGCCTAATTGCATTTTAATTAAGTGTGCTTAGCCAGTAAACAGACCTCTTTTCATTCTCAGAGGTCTGTGCTATGTGGATGAGTAAGAGGTTATCTCTTCTCTGAAGGAACAGTTCCTCCTGCCAGTGGGATACTGATTAGCATTTGAAAACAGCTTTCCTTAGCAAACATTTCCACACACATGGATTCAATTGACGAGTGTTTGTAGCTTGTGGGTTATGGGCATGTGTTTGATTCCTAGACAAATGTGATGGCTTAATACTGAGACACTGTTTTCCATAACACAACTGTGACCCCTGAGCATGTGATGCATTTTAAACTTGTGTCATTGATCATAGAGAGACAAAACAGTGTAGTAAGCTCCATGTGGAACTTAGAGTGAGTCCTGAGAAATCCACTCAACATTCAGTCCTCACACTTCAGAATTTTTGCATCTTGCCTTTGGAAAGAAAAAGCAAACTTACTCTGGGTGGAGTTATCAAAACAGACTGTGATGTTGATTCATTCTGCAACAGCCAAAAACGTGAATGCAAGCTTGTTAGGAATTTAGGTTGGTATTCTCCCTCTAACACATTCAGGTTCTCCTGTGTCTGAATAACCAAGGCCAAGCGTGAGTCTAGCAGACGTGAGACCTCCAATAACTAGAACGCAGTCTAGTTATTCACTTGAAACCTTTTCCATCTTAGTTTGGTTGGCTTTGTCTAAGACCTTCTAAGACATGTTCAGAGAAAGAAGGAAGGGATTGTTCAGCTTGCAGTTGGCAGGAGAGTGCTAGCACTGAATAAGATCGCAAGTGATGGCTGAAATGGTTTGGTTGTAGTTTTTTCCACTGCACAAAGCCAGATGCCTCAGCCAGGCAGCTGAACAGAATACACAGTGTCAAACTGGAGACAAAGGAGTGGTGGTAATTATGAAGCTGGAGGATTCTGTCCGTGTGCTTAAATTTTGCCTCCTGTACTTTGTTGTGAGGAGGACCTTATGGTCACCAACTACTTCGGCCTGTTCTGCTGCTACACTCTGTGGAGAGTTCTTTGTCCAGCCTTGAGTGTTGAGTTCAGAGTTTTACATTCAGGGCTTTCAGAACCTTGATCAACACAGGTTCTGACATGCACGGTCCTTCCCTGCTCTTCCAACTCCACCATAGAAACAAAAGCCCTTGTTTTGGCCTCTCACATCTTCAAGCCTCTCCTGTATTAGCTCATTTCATTTTCACTGTGACCCTGTGAAGCCAGTTCTTCCTTAGACTGACTCTTCCTGTTCTTTACTGGACCACCACTCACCATTGTATTTTTGTAAAGAATGAGAGTAACATTCCTGATCAAGAGAACAATCCATATTCTTCTCCAGTTCATAGACCCTTAGGACTTTATGGTTAATCTTATTTTTAAATAACTATTTTGAGGGAGAGAAGAGCAAAAGTATGCAAATTTCTTCTAACATATTAATGATAGGTTATAACGTTTTAAAAATTAATTGCTTTGTATTAGATCATGGGTCTGTCCCTTTAAGACACCATTCATTCTAAGAGGCCAGACCCCATAGCCTGAAGAAATCAGACCACACCCCTCTATAGATGTCTCTCTAGGATACAGAGTTAAGAAGTCATGCTGTGTGGTGGCCTAACAGCTCCTGATTTATGGTAACTGGCTGTCCTAGTTAGCTTTAATTGTTCATTTGACACAGCCTAGAATCATTTAAAAAGTCAGTCTCAGTTGTGGGATTGCCTGGGTTAGATTGGCCTTTGGCAGGCCTGTGGGGCATTGTCTTGATTACTAACAGCTGTAGAAGGGTCCAAACCATGTGGGTAGTACCATTCATGGGTGGGTGGTGGTCCTGGGCTGTACAAGAAAGCTAGGCAGGAACATGTGAGCCAGCAAGTGGTATTCCTCCATTGTTTTGGCCCTCAAGTTCCTGCCTTGAGTTACTGCTCTGGTTTCCCTCAATGATAGTCTGTGACCTATATTGTAAGCCAAATAAATCCTCTTCTCCCCTAAGTTGCTTTTGGCTGGATTGTTTTATTATGGCAAGAAAATGAAACTAGAACACTGACTATTTTTTCGTACTTGACTCCTCCATGCTCTTTGTTGTGTGTGCTCTTTTGAACTAAATCATGGCGTGTGGAAGTTCCCATCATTTCCTGAAAGGATGCAAGAGTTAGATGTTTTCTTTAGTTGGAGTATTTCTCCAGAAGGCTCTCCTCAACCCTCTACCCCCACCACATCACTCTGTGTTAAAGAGTTAGATGTTTTCTTTAGTTGGAGTATTTCTCCAGAAGGCTCTCCTCAACCCTCCACCCCCACCACATCACTCTGTGTATGGTGGTTGTCTCTCTGGTACTTTCTGTCTCAGCTACAACCAATTCTTATAATTAGTTATTAACAGATATTTCTTATAACCCCTGGGCACACAAATAATTAGGAGGGGTTATGTGTATTTTATTTATTCCCATATTCTTTACAAGTAAAAATATTAGCACATAGCACTAAACGAGCATTTGCTGACTGTACTAACAAATGGATGAATAATGGAATTAAAGCATTGAGTTTATTCAATTGCAAAGTTTTGCTGTGCTTTACTAAATATTCAAGTATATTTTTAGTTAAATGAAATAAATAGCCAGGTGGTGGAGGCACACGCCTTTAATCCCAGCACTGGGAGGCAGAGCTAGGCGGATCTCTGTGAATTTGAGGCCAGCCTGGGCTACCAAGTGAGTTCCAGGAAAGGCACAAAGCTACACAGGAAAACCCTGTCTCGAAAAACAACAAAAAAAAAAAAAAGAAAAAAAAAAGAAATAAGTAACAACACAGGAAGTATCAATACGATATGAAAATTCTTCCCTTACTCAAGTTCCATCTCATGTTAGCTCCCTTTGAGCTCCTTGAAGGTGGGGTTTGTCTGATTTTTTTGCCTTCTCAGTGGGGACCCATCATAAAGCTCCATGAGTAGTTAATGAATGAATGAGTGAATAACCAAAAATGATTTAAGTTCTTTTCCAGTTTTCCATAGCTAGCCTGAATAATTCTTTTTTTAATTAAGAAAAAATTTTTTATTCATTTTTACGTATCAATCAAAGATCCCCCTCTTCCCTCCTTCTGCCCCTCAAGCCCCCCCACACCCAATCTACCTCCCATTCTCTCCTATAAGAAGGTAATGCCTCCCACGGGAAGGTACATTTAGTAGAAGCAGGTCCAAGCTCCTCCCCCTGCCTCAAGGCTGTGTGAGGTGTCCCATCACAGGTAGTGGGCTCCAAAAAGCCTGCTCATGCACCAGGGATGGATTCTGATCCTACTGCCAGGGGGTGCCTTATGCAGATCAAGCTACCCAACTGTCTTGAGCCTGCATGGGACTGAATAATTCCTAAGTGCAAAAGCTACAGTGTTTGGAAAACGAAAGTGTTACCTGAGGTATAGGGTAAGGATGAGGGTCTGTTTCCTCCATGGTCAGCAATCTGGATTGAGTACAGCCTCACAGGACATGACTGCCAATAGCCCTTTGGCACTTAGAATCTTCAAAGTGTCCTCAACCAAGAGTTCACCTAGCCTCTGCTTCAATATTTAATCATTCAGATTTAGTAGTCTTTGATTCCTTTGACCTGAGTGTATGACCAGCCCATTGGAACCTGAGATACCAAGTGTGAGTGTCTGAGAAATGCCGTTTCTATACTTTTTGAATATTGCTGCCTTCTGTTCAGAGGCCATTGCACACCACCATGCTGAATGGGGTGTTAATATCTTCATCATGTTTGACTGCCTGTTCTGCCTCTTCTCCTCTGGATTACTATACCTAGTGCTAGTCCTAATTTTTCTATGGGAATAATAATGGCTCAGTGTTAATTGTAAGAAAGTTTACAATGCTGGCTATAATATTAAGTAATACTTGATTGAATGATCCACACCCAAGGTTCCTATGTTTTCACTCACAGTATATGACACATGGCATTTATTTCCTTCATAGACTTGTTCCGACCTAGAAATGTGTCCTTTTTCCCCAATGTATAAATTTTCTTCCATATACCTATGCTTCATACCTATTACACACATAACTTCATCATCATCTTCTTCTTTTTATGATTTGGAGACTCTTAAGTAAATATCACTTTTTTTTTCTAGAGTTATCTCATTTTCTTAACAGAATCTCCATAATCAACTCCCAACCTCACTCCCCGTATTATCAAACAGAGAAGCAGTGCCACAGGTGGGTATGATACCAGGACACCAGGAAATGTCAGTGAAGCTCTGTCCTACCTTTGACATGCTCTTGGAAGTTTAAATACTCCACAGCAGCTCCACAGCAGCATTTCTAAGAATATACAAACACAACATAACATTTCCTGTTTGCCATATGTACAAAAGGTGCTACTAACAAGATCTCTTTGAATATTAAAACTACTAGGGAACATGAATATCATAATTAACAATCACACTAACTACCATCATGTAAGTCACTGCATATTTTAGTCTTTTTATTGTTTATATTCTATGGGAGGAGCTAACTATAATAATGTCATGAATTTCATCAATATTTACTTAAATATTGGTCATTAAAATTGAGTGTTCATTTATACTTAAATATTGATTTGTGAAACACAGAACTTATTCTTATCAGGGCATGGTCTTTGTTGCACCACATGCCATCATTATCTTGAATAGCTGTGAGTTCTTTACGAACTGAAAGCATACACAGTCAAGGTCAACAACATTCTTTTGCTGAGGTTTTTGGTTTTCTCATCACAAGAAAGCCACTGGTGAGTGTTTTTATTGGTTTCAGTATTTTCCTGTGTAAAAAAGAGTATAGACCTATTAATAAAACACTGATGCTTCTGGTGCAATAATTTGAAACTGTGCTTATTGTGTGTGTTAAAAATCCCTGTCTTAGTAAAATATAAAAGATGCCACGATCAGTCAGGATTTGAAGAGCAAATTTATTAGATCTAAAAGACAAATAAAAGATGTCTGGGCAATGTCAAGCATTGTAAATACGAGGGCAGATTTGCAACGACTATAACCAGTTACAGCTTTTGTCCTGCACTGTACAACATTGATGTGGATTGAATTCCTATGAGTAATAATTTTCAGTTGGGTTTCTTTTAGGCAACTTCTCTGTATTAGTGTATAATAAATATGAGAATGTAATTGATAAATGATTTTCATTTGTGAGATGATAGTAATTATACTTCAAATTTTATTTATTATTAGTGTGTGTGTGTGTGTGTGTGTGTTACGTGAGTATAAGCTTGAGCACATGTGTGCAGTAGTAGTATACATGGAATAAGAGGACAAATCTGAGGAGTTGGTCCTCTCCATCCACCAAAGGTTTCCAGCATCAAACTCTCATCATCAGGGTTACATTGGAAGCCCTTTGCCCCACAGAGTCAGCTTGTCTGCTTATTAATTGCACTTTCTAACAGTTAGTTAGAAAGTTGTGTTATGAATCTAACCTTCATCTTAACATGTTCTAGTAAGTGGTAATAAGAAGAGATGCTACTTGGAATTTATCTATGCTGATATTCTTCTTTGGTGTTAAGTACAAAAAGTCTTTAAAGACCAGGTAAAATGAAAATTGTATAATGATAATATGTCAAATCCTAAACATCCTAAACAAGAGAAAAGGTACAATTAGATCTCTATCTGTATGTATTATTATTATTAAGCAAGACCTGTGGAAACACATTTCAAAACCAATAGTATGAATTCACCATGAAGTTTTACAACACAGCTGGTAGTAAGTTATGTCTTGAAGAGAATATGAGCAAAACTTAAGATTTCTGAATTACAAATTTTAGTGCTAAAATTAATTTGCCAGTTAATATTTGGCATATCACTTGTTCAATTCAAAATCCCAAGGCCTGTTTAAACTGAGTTCCAAAAACCTGTAGGTGACTTAATGAACCAAAAAGTTTAAGACACCATTTCCATGTTGTGTTGCTTTGTGTTTTTTTTTTTAACTTGACATAAACAATGGTCATCTGTGAAGAGGGAACCGCAACAGAGAAAATGTCTCAATAAGATTGGCCTGTAGGCAAGCTTTTGGGACATTTTCTTGATTAATGATCAATGTGGCAGGTCCCAGCCCACTGTAAGTGGTGCCATGCTTGGGCATCAGGTCCTGGAGGTTGTAAGGAAGCAGGCTGAGCCAGCTATGGGGAGCAAGCCAGTAAGCAGTGTTTCTCTATGGCCCCTGCTGCAGTTCCTGATTCCAACTTCCTGCCTCGAGTTCCTGTCCTGACTTCCCTTCATGATAGACTGTAAGCTATAAGATGAAATGAACCCTTTTATCCTCCAGTGAGTTTTGCTCATAATGTTTAGCAACAGAAAGCAAACTAGGGTATGCATATGTCTTGTCAGTTTCAGATGACTTTTACAGAACTAGCAGAATCCACCCCTCCCCGACAAAAAAGGTTGACGCTTACCTTTTTCTACTGTCGTGAAGTCTTATTATCTACCATAGGACAATGTTTTCTTTTACACAGAAGATATTTGATTGAAGTAGCTAATATTTGAGAATGAAAAGTTGGTACCACACTGGTAAATATATTTAGAAATGACCTCAAGTAGATGGAGCTACAAAATAAAGGTATTCAAACTCAGCATTTTGTGCAGTTTAAAGGGCCCATGTCCTTATTAAATAATGAAACAAGCCTTGAACTCAATCATGATTTTATAGTAAAAGATTCAGAACTAAATATTTAACTTTAAATTTAGTTCACTGGGATGCAAAAGATAGATTCACTGATGACATGAAGTTGACTAGCAATATTTAACTGAATTAGAACTTTGTTAGAATTAGTGCCAATAAAACAGTACCGTGTCCATTCATACTTATAGGGACTATCAATTTTGTTAAAACATATGAAATATTTGCTTTGTTGAGCCAAAGAGAGAAATCAATGTGTAATGTAGTATTAATTTTAATAACGTTGGTAGTTACAGAAGATCAAAATAAAATCCCCAGTTAAACTGAATAGCAATTATCGCTCAAAATGGTTTGTTCTTCTAGGATACTAATGAAAGTGATATAGGACCCTTCAAAAACTTTAAAAAACAAACAAACAAACAAACAAAAAAAACGTCAAGGGATTGATTGAATCTTTGAGACAGAAAGAATTTTCTAAGTGTCCAGTTCAAAATACATTGTCTTCTGATATCCTTACCATGTTTTGTTAAACTAAAATTGAATAGTTTCAGCAAATCTCAAAGATGCTATAATTCTTTTATTTCATACTTAATAAACATCTATTAGGCTCTGTGCTAGAAATGATATGCAAGGGTTAAGGAGACATGCTCAGTCAGATGAAGAGTGTGAAAGGAAAGAGTAAGTCATTGTTTATATATAGATAGTTTCGTTCAGTTTGAGTCTGAAGAAAATCAAGAGAAAAGTTGAAAGTAAATAGACTGTGTTTTACAAAATAAGAATGTCAGACAATATTAGGGGGGAGCTAAACTTATTTTGGGTCAAAACTGAAATAAGTAATACTGAATGACTATCTGACTATCAAAAGGAAGGCTCAAAGAATTGGTGAGCTTGGTAAATAGTCTGCTTTAGTGAACTAAAAAGTGTGTGAGAAATGGATGCCAGAAATTTGAAATATTGCGCAATTCCACAATAAAACAGCAAATGAAATTTATCTTAAATGCATTTGTCACCAACAGTGACCTTGACTATGATAACAGTGACGAATTATGAGCTTGCTGACAGCAAGGCCAGCGGCTGCAGCAGTTAAGCAAGCAGATCAGCGCTGCGATTATGTTGCTGTTCCCGCAGATGCACAGAGTGATTGATCACCTGCAGAAAATGTGCTTATGAGGCGGGGTTGCTTAGTTTTGTTGTCAAGTCAAAACAACTATGGGAGTTACTTCAGAGAATTACTGCTCACAGCCCCCTTAATCAGCAAGCAAGGCTCCATGGTGCAGGCCAGTGAATCAGCTACAATCCTTGAGGCCTAACTCACCATCCACATTTTTATTAATTTTTGCTGAATCCTACTTGTGTCTTCTCATTTAAATATAAGGGGCCCTACCTACCCTTGTTATTCTTCCTCTCAGGCTCCTCTTTTCTATTTCTATACTTCTACTCCACTCCTTGCTGACCTAATTTGGTGTCTTAGCTTTAGATATATGTGACAGTTTCCTAAATATCTATCTTTAGTCCCAGCCTCTGCTCTGAGCTCATCCATGCTCACCATTAATGTTTAATGGACATCTCAAGCACATCAAAAGAAGACATTTGTGTGGACACAGCAGCCTGGATGCCAGCACTGAAAAACTGAGGCAGCAGCGTTATCACTTGAGCTGAGGAGTCGGAAGTAGCCCAGGAAACAAGTCAGATGCTCACCGAGCACCAGTTAAACAAGGAGAACTACAAGATCAATATCTTGGGCCATGGCCGCTTTCATCTTCAGACTTCAATCTCAGTCAATCATTCCTACGTCTTAAAAGCAGCTTCATCCAAAGTTCTGCACATTCTTTTTGCTTCATCCCGTTTACCTGTTCTTCACATCTCACTCTTTACGAAGTTCTGTGACATTTGCTTTGAACTGTGCTCTGCCTTCTCCTTGTCACCACACTTATTACCCCACTCTAGACATCACATCTTCCAATTAGATTGCCTTGATGGGACTCCAGAGACGTATTCTACATCCTTTCCTGCCTCTCCATGAGTGATTTTCCTAACACAAAGTGTCACTGGTGATGACTGAAATATAAAAGGATCCATGCCGTGCTACCTAGGGGACGTTGTTGATTCCTCTCTCTCACTAGAGCTCTGTCAGTCTCCTGGCCTTGGCTTATCTACATTGTGACTGCTCCACTGTGAATCTCTAGCCACGGAAAGCACCTAGTATTAGGCTGCGCTGCTTCTGCCTAACACCCTGCTATGCAGAACTGTACTCATCCTTGTCTGGCTAAGTTTCTCAAGCTCTTTCCCACTGTCTAACCTTGGACTCACTATGTACATGGCTCATTATTTATAATCTTCAAGTCTTGTTTCAGGTGACACTTGATTCAAAGATGCCTGTACTGACCACCTTATCCTAATTTCTGTAGTCGATGTGTCTCTCCTCCCATACAGAGATGCCTGGTGCAACACTACCCGAAATACTGTCTGTAACTTCTCCTTGATACTTATCTACCTGCTAGGGAACATTTTGACCATATGTTTGCCTACTTCTTTGTTGTCTGTCTCCTAACAAATGCAAGCTCTGAATGAGCTCGGGCCTCATCAGTCCTTGGCATGCCTCAGACTTCAAGGTCTGTAAAAGTAAGAGTGTGGTGAGTGTGTATGGAGGGAATGAAGGAGACTCTGTAGCTCTAGATTTTCTCTTTATTCCACCTTGAGAAACTTTAGTTTAGTTACCTGGAGACAGAAAGGCTAACAACAACAAAAAAATCTCATTAGTCATTCTGATATTGTCTTCTGAGAGAGAAGCATGACAAGAGAGCAATGTTTTTTTTTTTAAGTCAGCACTCCATATGTTAGCAACTTCTCACTATTTAAATGTACTTTTTGCATGATTTTTTTTTGTTCCTTAAAGCTGAGTGTCAGAATAGAATTTGATCTGCAGAAACTTAATGGTAATGCTTCTGAAGAATACAGTGTGAAGAAAACAATAAAAAATTGGATACTGTTCACTTACTGACACAGCATACTTTGTATCTTGGGGTTAATGTGTGAATAATCCTTCATATAAAAAAGAAAGATAGTATGAGAGAGTGTTGTGACTGCATAAATACTCTGCTATTTTCACCTATTTACAGATTATACCAGTATATGAAAATGTGCTGTCGCTGTGGTTTTTTTTTGGGGGGGGATGGCGAGAGGGGAAAAAGTAAAGAAACAATCACCACACTCCATGATGAAGAAAAAAAGAGGCATGAGCAGCACAAAGCTTGAGACTAGGAAGTGTCAGAATTAACAAGAACTGCTGAGGCTACTACGAAACTGTATCTGCCGCTCCAAGATTTTCTTTTGTAGCTTTACGGAATTGTTACCTGTGTTCCAGCCCGTTCATGTTATAGACTCTATGTGTGTCACGATCTGATTTCCTGGGATACACTGGAAACAATTTGCTGCAATATAGATTCTGTGTGGACAGTGCTTACGTTCAGAACCTAGCTTTACCTCTCATTTTCTGCATGCTTTGGGCACACCACCCAGTTTGTTCTTCTGTAAACATGGATCTTGTGCTAATGTAAGAATCAAGTAAGATAACTGGGCTAACTATATTCTGTTGATTATCAGTTTTATATTTACCTGTGCTTTTATATATGATTACTTGTTATTTTTCTCATATACCCCCAAATATTAGCTTAGAATATGACTTTAGAGGGAAGAGTAGTAGAAATTGCATTTATTAATTTGCTGTAGGTTTGACAGTTATCTAGGGTGGGAAAAGGTAATGGTTTGTGTACAGAACAAACTGATCATGCTTTTACTTGCTTTATAGGAATATTTTATTTCCATTTCCAGCAGCTATTTCTACTTTGACTAAATGAGGCAACTTAGCATGCTGTGACACTCTAAGACTCTAAGTCAGGTTGCCAGGTTTGCAGCCCAGGTCTGCACTTAGTGACTGAGTAATGTTGGTCAAGTTACTCAGTGCCTCTGCGCCTCAGTTCCCTCCCGTGAAGGTAGAGATAGTAGATTTGACTCCATGGGAGCAATAAGAAGATTAAAGGAGTCAACTAGTTTTTAAGAATCATCCCTGGTGCATGAGCAGGCTTTTTGGAGCCCATTACCTATGATGGGACACCTCATACAGCCTTGAGGCAGGGGGAGGAGCTTGGACCTGCCTCTACTAAATGTACCTCCGCATGAGAGGCCTTACCTTCTTGTAGGAGGGAATGGAGGGTGGATTGGGAGGGGGAGGCTGGAGGGGCAGGAGGAGGGAAGAGGGGGATCTTTTGCATGTAAAATGAATAAAAGAATTTCTTAATAAAAGAAGAATTAAGAATATCTTCTGGTTTATACTGCATAGTCTATACTTGTTAAGTTTATCATGTTGAAAACACATCATAGTACTTTTTCAATTTATTTTTATTTCACTTCTTCCATTGTGTGTTTAATGTCACATTCTCCTGAGTATACGGTGGTAGAAATTTAATTATTGTTTGTCTGTAGGGCCAATAAAATCCTGTCTTTAGGAGTCTCTTTGAGTTTCCACTCCACTAAAGGCTTCATGGCTGTAACCGGACTGGAAAGTAAACCTTTTGCTCTTTCATATAAAAGTACAAGCTGCTTAAAAGCATGTGGTATCAATCAAGAAGGAATTTGCATATGTGAGTGGGAAAACAGACTCAGAAATCTAAGGGTTGTGTTTATTAGCAAGACTACTCACTTCTCTCTACCATGAACTGGTACATGACATAATAGTCACATCCTGATACTACTGTGTTACATACGGTTTACATAATTTAATCCTCATGCCAAGCTTCTTGGGCAGTCACTGCCATTGTCTCTACTCTACAGTAGAAGAAATCAGATAAGTTAATAGCTCGCCCAACTCAATAAAAGCCATGTAGAGTGCTCAAGGAGCACAACTTCAACCTGTATTGACTGGTCTTCAAGTCTCTTTTCTACTGGGAATTGTAGACCAGCAACAGAGCACCTAGAAAATCTAGCTTTATGTTTGCAGTGTACTGCTTCAAGCTAATCACCCTTATCCAAAATGTTTGGGAATATAAGTATTTCCAGTTTTTCAGATTTTAGAATATCTGCATAAACCTTAATAACCCAGTATTCCTAGTTCTAAAATATGAGAAACAGATTTTGCCAGAATCAGAGTTTATTGAGCATTTTATTGGCTCCAAAAGTTTTCAGAGTTCCAGACTAGGGATGTCCAACTTGGATCAGTTGTCTCCAGACTTATAGACATGTATATATCTATAAATCTTGGTTTTAAGATTTCCTTAGCAGAATTATTCATCATGCCTGAAAATTGAAACAATCTAAATATCCAATAACTGATTGTGTGATTAAAAGAACTATAATGTATCAGTACAGTGGAAAATTATTTAATGCTACAAAGAACCAAATACTGACAGATGGTATATCGATGAACCTAAAAATATATAAGCTAATAAAAGAAGGCAGACAAAGAGACCATATAGCATTGTTATATCATTCCATCTATGTAAAATATCCAGAAAGTAAATCTATGGCATAAGAATTTATATTGTCAGTGTTTAAGACTAGGAGTTACAATGTGGTGACCATGAGAAGCCTTTTGAGGTGACATTAGCTTTCTAAACCTGTCAATGGCTTCACCAAATCCACAGATATATTAGAAGTTATTTACTAGAAAAAAATTGTACATGTTGGAGTGACTTTTACCACATACATATTGTGCCTAAATAATCCTGTTAAAAGAGACAACAAACAAACAAACAAACAAAACCTAGACAGGAGGTTTGCTAGATTGTAAGAATGAGGATAAAGCAGATGAAAATTAAATCCAAACATTTGTACTCCATGATAAGTTTTAGACTTATCTGTCTTTTCTCTATAATTACCATTTTAAAAGATAAAGGGCTACTTTGGGTCATCTAACATAAAAATATATTGATGATGAAATAGGAAATTTTGTGCTGATGCTCTTTCCTTGGGAAACAATACCATGAATACTGAATTTTGAAAATAAATATCTGAGTATCATTCGGTTTGTCTCCTTAAGTAAAATTTTTAACTGGCAAATATATTGTGTTATTAGATTCATGGACAGAAGACCTGCATGGTATATATAAAAAAATCCTAGTCTGTACCCTGAGGAAATAATTAATGCATCTCTTTAAACTCAATAACTCAATTTCATTAGGTTCTGTTCTTGATTTTCCACATAATTCTACATAGGGCAATTTATCATTTCCTTCATTTACAGACCACGCAGCAGAGATTCATGGGAATTAAGCCTAAATCATGTACTTTTACATACTTGAGATATGGCCAGTACTTAGTTTTTCTTAACACTAGTCATATATGATTCTTCTTTGCAGTCATTAGTTCAAGCAATAGCCATGTGCCAAGCATTACTTAATTCTATCAGTCTGTGGGAGATATCATAGCTGTGTTCCAAAGCACTTACACTGATACCATCTTATGAGGCTCTTTTACTATCATAAGTTGGAACTGCAAACAATGACGTTTTCAAATAGGACTCAAGGTTGATGCATTCTGATAAGTCTTTGATGTGTGCTATCAGGCATTTTCAGCAGACTGATAGAAAAAAGGATGATCTCCCACCCATTATACCTGCTTGAAATAATGTTCCCAAATACACCACTGTTCATTCCTTGGCTTCAAGCTTTATTAAAAACAGGAGAGAATGATAGATCATGTAACCATCACACTGCTTGGCCACTGATGAAAATTCAGGGAGTCTTATTGCTGCTTTTGTTCAGAAGGTGTCACTGGCTGCTGCTCCAGTGTGCTGTCCCAGGATGCTCTTCCCAGGAATATTCTGAATACATTGAGGTTTAAAAGCCTTAGATCCCAGGCCATTTCTTATAGGTACAAGTCACTGTTCAAAAAATGAGAGATGAACCAAATCAAAGACTCATAACTTTTTAATGAAAGGAATATCACTATTTGTTTCATGTAAGCCAATTTATTTTACCTGTCCTTAGGATAATTATTCACCTCAATTCTTTTCCCCTTCTGTTGTCTTTATTCTGATGGTGAGTTTTTTCCTTCAACAGCAGTATGCACACTGCAATTGCTTCTTCACTTACGTTGGGTACCTTGTGAATTTATGTTCCTTGCATGGGAAGATAGAGTGCTTCCCGGATAGTTGAACATGAAGCCTGGATTGTTCGGTTTATTTATTTTTTTTTCACCTGTAGTCCCCCTGTTTTCACTTCATGATGGTTTTCTTTTTTGAATTAGAAATCAATGTGCTGAAGGCAAGGGAACAAAGATGGGTATCTGTTTCTGAAAGGGGTGTGCACAGGAACTGTGGGAACATTTTCCTGGTTCTGTTTCTTTTGTTTCGAGACAGTTGTCTTTTAGATGTGAGGCTGGGCTGGGCAGACTTAATGTAAAGCACATGTACTGGCTAGCCTGCAGACACGTGGTAGACTTCTCAAAACCCGTGCTTAACAATAGATTCTGTTTGGGTTGTGGTTCTCTGCCAAAGCTCTGCAGAGTGCTTTCAAAAGTCTGGGAAGCAATCATTTTGGGGGGTATTACTTTTCCCTCCTAAGGCTGTGAAAGGAAACAATAAAAGATTTGAACAAGAGAGATTAGAATTCCCTCTAATAAAGCAGATATTTATCCTTCATATTGCTAATGAATTTGGATGTCTTCCAAACCCTCACTTCATAACCCTGAAGGTAAGATGTCTTCCATTTTCATACTCGAGTTCCCTTAACTTGTTTGAAGTAAACACTCGTTTACCTTCAGAATCATTCACCTGGAGAAATCAAGGGATTTCTGCAAATACATATTTCCAAGTTTCAAATCTAACTTTCTTAGTATGTGTTTCTACAGGCCTTGACCAGGAAAGACCATTAGAGTGTTTCATTCTGCCCTCTGTTGTGCTATCTTAGACTTGTTTGGTTTTGTGTGTCATAAAGTAGTCATCGAAACTATTATTGTTTTGTACTAGGGATACTTATTTAGATTTAGGGACGTACTGTACAGTTCCTTTCCTGACCTTTCCTCCCCACGGTCTCATAGCTCGACTTCTATACTCTTAATGCACAGCTCTAGGGTTATTCTGCTTGTTTTGTTTTCAGGTGGAATCAGCTAGCCAAAGGCTCCCCTTGCTGTTGTTTCAGATATATTTATATCTTCAAGTCTAGGAAGTGATTTACTACTGGGCAGAGGAAGGCAAGCAGTTGTTTCCTCTCAGCTCTTCTGGTATTAATCCATTACTTTCTGGGTTCTGTCGTTCCTTTTGAGTGGCCTGACAGCAAGGTGCCAACATAAATCTAGCCTTTAGCAAGTCATCGGACTTTGTTCTCAAGATTTTTTTTTCTTTTTTTTTTTTTTGGTCATTGGCTATTATGACTATTCAAGCTATGAGTTTTCTTTTTCTAATTCACAAGTCATTTTTTTATTTTTAATCTCTAAAGATTGTCATTTAGTCTGGAATATTCTCAGCTTCCTTTCTTTAGATATTTTCCTTCTTTTCTTAAATTTTTTCCCCTTATTTTCATTTTCCCTCTCTTGTTTTCCCTCTTCCGACTTCTACGACATGTCGTTACTTATCATTAGACTATGTGCACCTCTGTTAGGTTTAGATAGTTGTCTCCTAAGACCCACGTGCTAGGCTGTGGCTACTGGTTCCTGTGTCACTGAGAGGGTGAAGAACCTTTAAGAGGTGGGGCCTAGTGGGAGAAAGATGGGTCAATAGGGGTGTTCCTGAAAGGGCTATTGGGACCATGGTCTCCTTATTTATTTTTGGTTGCTACAGAGTGAGCAACTTCCTCTGCTGCCCCAGAGACCCCAATACAATGGAACAACAGTGCATGGACTCAAACTCTGAAAACTGTAGATGAAAGTGAACTGCTTCCTTTTCACATCGACGGTCCAGGTGCTTGTTATGGACTCAGGAGTATGGGCAGCACAGTCCGCTAACTACCTTCCCATACTTCCCCTGTCTCTGTATTTTCCTACTGTGTCTCCTCTTACTGGGTTCATGGTTTTCTCTTCAGATATACACCTCAGTTTATATTTAACCTGCTTGCTTTTTATTTAAATTTATGTGTAATAGCTCATTCTTTTGAAAATTAATTCTTTAGTCATTTTTAGCATGCTAATTTTGCCATTTATCTATGTAATTACCTTGATTTCTTGAATTTCTATAATAATTATTTACCCTCTGTGTGAACTCACAGGCTCGTTAATTTATTTCCTCAAGAATTTGGTCACGTTTAATGTAAAGTTTCCTTACACTTTAAATGTTTTAAATTTTCTCACTTTGCCAGGTGCTCCCACACTGTCAAACAGTTCAGTGCTATACAAGTTCATGGTTTTCTGGGTTATACTTGCTAAGAGGTATAGGCTTTGTAATTAGAATCTTGAACTTTTTCTTAGATTAAAAAAAAAAGAGGTGGAGGAGTTACATTTACCCCACCCCACCCCATCACAGCCAGAGTACCAGAAACCTTGCCTATATACCTCTTTTCTTTCCCTTGCCTCCCATTCCCAGGGTGCAGCTGGTGCAGTCTCAGTGTTCCATGCAGGTGTCTCCACCTCCTCAGTCTCTGCACCATCTGTTTCCTTTCCGAACAAACCTAGAAACACATCTTGAAAGAGCTTTCATCTTATCTAATCTGTCTCGTCTGGTAAACATTAAGAGGCAGAAGTTTCTCATGCCCCGTAGTTGTTTAGATGTTTTCTCTAAATATTCAGCACCTACCTGGTAATAAACAGATTTCCAACATTTGTAATTGATTCCCAGCATGAACCAAGTGACAATAAAATGAGCAGAAAATAACGATGTCTCAAAGACACAAAGCTTCGGAGAGTATTTGCCAACTTTAAAAACAGACAGCATCATCGTTATATCAGTAAAATCAAACGTGTTGATAATTTAAAGCTGGTGATTCGAGGACGTAGTCAGAACCCTCGTTATAATTACAACTATACAACATAGCTTAGAATAGTCCATAGGTTGGAAAGAGCATCATTTGGCATTTGAGTATTGCTTCCTTTTTCTTCCGCTGCACCTACTTCCTCTGAGTCACTGTCTTCCTAGATTTTTCTGCTTTTCAACTCATTCTGCTGCACACTTTTCAAAAGGACTCTCTTAAAAAGGGGGCCTGAGTTGGCAGTTTCATTGTTGGTTTGCTTGTCCTTGTTTGCAAGGTACCACATAAAAGCGGAGAAACTTGTTAATGTTCAGCATGCAGTGCCAACATCTTGGTGGGAAGTTTACTGGTGTTGGTGGACACCAGGGTAACATTTGCACGTATATGGATCATCTCACAGGCAGGTTATTTCACCAGCGTTGTTAATGGGATTGACAATCATGTAGGATTTTAAAATGCAAGATATTCTCCCAGAGGTCTCTAAGCAATGTGTGGGGGCCATTATTATTTAGGATATGTGTAACACTAATAAAATTAATAGTATTCTGAACCAGGCACTGCTTTGAAATCTTCTGTGTATTTACTCACTTAGCTAAAAGACATCCCTGAGATTCAATCATAGTCCACCTTAAATACTAGGTTTTATGAGAAGCTTCATTCCTTCGCAATGTCACCCTGAAATTTACAGCCAGGCTCTTTGAAGCATGGCTCCAAAGTCCATCTGACCATTTTTCTCTGTTTCTAACTTCTCTTCCCTTCTTTCTCCCTGACTCTCTGACTCTGA
Source organism: Peromyscus californicus insignis (assembly GCF_007827085.1). Lineage (NCBI taxonomy): Eukaryota > Metazoa > Chordata > Mammalia > Rodentia > Cricetidae > Peromyscus > Peromyscus californicus. The sequence goes on from NW_026294469.1 coordinate 40,062,719, forward strand.
TTCACCCCCTACTCTCTTTATTACATGCACACAGTCTTATACATTCACAAAGACATACCCTATGTATATACACACCTCAGCATGCACACACCAATATATGCCCCAACATACACATGTGACCTGAGGTGTAACATTTATCTTAGAAATATTTTTGCACGTATTTTCCTTTCTTTTTATCTGTAAAGAAGAAGAGTCAAACACTGCCATTCAGTTTATAGTAATGGTTTGAATATAATGGATTATCTGACCAGTCTCACTCCTCAGGAAAGATGTGATTTGAGAGTTTTAGAGGCTCATAGATCATAGATGAAAATGAAGTTAGGTCCCAACTATGCCATTAACTTCTAGGAGTTCTGAAATTGCTACTTTATAGTTTCTATTATCAGAAAACAACAGTTTTCACTTGAACTCCAGTATTTAGTGGTTTAATTGAGCATCTGTGCTTTTTACTAACTCAGAACAAGAAAATAAATTTCCCATTTTTAAGTAAATTACTTTTGGGTGTTTAGCCAAATTATACATAATGACTACTTATTAATTAATATTATGCATTTAATGATAATTTCGGATTTAAGTAATGCATTTTTATTGTCTAATATTTGCCTTTTATTTATTATACTTCTAAAACTCTAATTTTGGGAAAGACATAAGAGCTTAGTTATAGTCAATTTACTAGCAAGAGGGTTAGGGAAGATGGAAATATCCCAGTAAATAGGAAACATTTCATTTCACTTTCATGATGTTTTCATCTGTTTTATGTTTTCGGTAATTTAGCTGATTAGATGAGGCAGAGGAAACAGTCTATAGAAATCACTTGTATCTACTGAAAATCTAAAGCCCCCCAAATGATTGAGGCTTCTAAGTTTCTTTCTTGCCTTAAGACATTCCCATCATTCACATTTTTTTTTTTTTTTTTTTGAGATAGGGTTTCTCTGTGTAGCTACGGCTCTCCTGGAACTCACTTTGTAGACCAGGCTGGCCTTGAACTCACAGAGATCTGCCTGCCTCTGCCTCTGCCTACCTGAATGTTGGGATTATGGGATTAACGGCATGCACCACCACTACCCAGCTCCATTCACATCTTTAAACTCTATGAGGGTTTTTATGTTATGGGCATGAGTGTGCTTGGAGCTATGTACAGACAAGCTGTATACAGAGAACTTTGACAGATACCTGTGAACGTTTCACACAGAAAACCATCCTCTATGAGTGAAACTCCAGGTATGGAATCAAAATTAGAACATGAATTCACTGCTATTTTGTTCACAGGATAATATTTTCCCAATTCTTTCGGGCTTAAGTGAGGATGGATGAGTTTCTTACTCTCAAAATTAAAAAAGAAAGAAAAAGAATAGCCAACTTGCTCGGCTGCCATTGTAAGGAATAGGCTATGGCAAGAAAAAGGCCAGAAGGGCAAGGAAAGAGAAGAGCTCAGCAAATGAGACACGGTTAGGTCAATGGACAAAGCAAAACTTCATCTTGCTTAGGTTTAGGCGAAGCCAATATCATCAGCTCTCTGGACACATACGGCATGAGGATGAGTTTATCAATTCACACAGTCGGCACTTTAGGCAACGTGAAATTCCAACTATTCAGAAACTATACTACCTCATATGGTGGCTATAAACAACAAATGACTAAGAAACATAAATTAAAAAATATAAGAGATAACAAGCTGTTAGATAAGCATCAGCAACAACTCAGACACATAGTATTGTGTAGTTTCTTTAAAAATGAGAGAATAGGGGAAAAGGAACAAATGAGTTTTTCCCCCTCATTTTTCTTTAAGGTATCCATCTAGAGTAGATTAAAATTTAGCATCCTGGTAGCATAATGACATCATCATAGGAGAGCTGAGGCAAGAAGGAACCTTAGATAGACTTTGCCATCCAAGTCTGCAAAGAGGATAAGGAATATCCACTTAACTTCCTCTGGATTATGTAGAACACTCTGAGCTTTCTTCCGTTTTGTCTTACATTCATTCCTTCAAAGGAAAACATCTAGCATAAGACACTGACTTCGTTTGCTTAAAGTAACATGCCTGGAACAAATTACTCATGTGAAGCTGCCCCCTATGATGCTGAAGAAATGTCATGATGAAGGTACAGGTTAGATTTTAGTCCCAGCCTCAATGTTGACATCCTTTCTGTATTGACTACATGCATTTGGGTGCCCCTGGAATTTTAGTCCCAGTGCCCAAATCCTTAGTCTATTTGTTCCTCAACGCTTTTCGCTATCTCCAACCTAGCACAGTTCATCTAACAGTACGGTGTACATTACATTGTCCACCTGATTCCTCAAGTCAGACAGACAAGAGGCACCCTAACCTCCCTGGACCCCCACATAGAACACATCAGTATTACCAGGTCCTATCCATCTTGTTCTCTAACTTGTCTACTAGGTCTTCACTCCTTTATTCTTTATTATCTTCAAGATGCCATTATTTATCACCTGCATGATGGGGTTACAGGCCTTACAGATCATTGTCAGCCCCATCAGAGAAAAAGGAGGCTTTTAAACATTTCCACCTGTGAATTTGATCCCTTCATTTCCCTGTTAAAAGTTGCTAAAGGACTCCCCAATTTTCATAATAGTGTTTTAGTTAACTTAATTAATAGTTCGTTTATTTTACATTTGTGGTGTTAAGGATTTAATTTTGGGCCTTTCTCATGCAGAGCCATCTCTAGCACCCTCCCCTCTCTGCCCCAGTACTTTCATTTTGTTTAGGACAGTGCTGTGCTAAGTTGACCAGGCTGGGCTTGAACTTTCTCTTACAGTCTTCCTGCCTCAACCTCCTGAAGTAGCTGGTCTCATCGCCTTCTGTGACCAGGTCTAGTTAGTGACCTCAGTGATTTTAAACGTGCTTTATGTGGAAGGAAATCTCCCACAAATGTTATTTTATGTATCATCTCAGCTACACGGAGTTGACTAGAGTTGAAAAGAAGGGTCTTGTTTGTGTGCTGACCAGGATGTAGGTTTTGTGTGCATAAAATATAAGAGCTGTAAGCCTAGGGGCTGCCTGATTCGAACAACTTCCCTGTGCAGCCGTGGGCTAGTAATAAAGTCCTTTTTGGCTTGAAGAGTACCTGTGTGGTGGTCTCTTGATGGGCTTGAACAAGCTGAATCTTGAGTCAACTCACAGTTTATATTCCATATAAGAGTGTACTGTGATCACCTCAACCAAACCCACAATCACCTTACCTTCAGGAAACAATCAAGTAGCAGTACTAGGAATTAAAAATACAGAAGAAATATAAGTATGGTTAAAAAAAAATGGGATGCTCTGGTGGTATGTGTTTTACATAGTGCTCGTAAGTGCATTCACATGTGGGTGATGCCAAGATTGTGATAAATATTATAAAAAAATGACTCTTCCTCTTGGTTGAGTCACAATATAACTCTTTAGAAAAGAGAATCATAGAGAATGACCTGAGTCACTGTTCTTTGAATACAAAAATTATTAAAGTTAGTGCCAAATGCATGGGTTGAAACCTGGTAACTGCCACTGGGTATGGCCTGCAAGTCTCAGATGAACTGATTATCTTTTCTATAAGAGACATCTAATGTCTTTGCCAAATAGGGCTTCAGTAAACATGAGGAACTTGGGGGTTGAGGTTTGCCTTGGAGCTAATGGATATTAAAAGATACTGAAGAGCTCCCTGGGTAGACCTGAGCCCGAGGTACTGAACCTGTTTATAATCACACACGCTGAGCCAATACTTAGGCTAGCTGCTGAACTTTAATAGCCAATCTCAGGGAGAATGACCGTCATTCTTCATAAGCAAAATTAATGCAGATAGTGCCTATGAATTACTAGTTTAATTTTCAGAACAAGTTAAACAAACAATAAACATCGGTCAATATTTCTATTATTTTATTTCAATGGAGAGAATATGAGTTTTATAAAAAAAAATATTTGAAATGACAACAGGGCTACTGAGGGGGAGTAAACAAAATGAAACGGCCATGGGTGACAAAAACAAAAAAATAGGGAAATTTCAAGCATTTTTTAATGAAATAAATGTTTAATATTGTTCATATACTTAATGAAAGTTCCAATGGGATTTAATGACACGCTTGATAGAAAGATGGTGTAGTTTGATGCAGGGAATGAGAATGGGGCTCTTCAGACTGTCTAATAGCTAGCCATTGTCTTTCTACCTAAGTCAATGAAAAATCAAACCTGTTTTCCTTTCTTTTAACCTTGCCTTTTGACTAAATAGATTTCATTATCTCTTGAGATGAAGGGTGACACCCTTATCATTATTTTTAAAAATGCACAGTCTTGATTCTTCATTTGACCTGGCACCTAGAAAGGCATTTCCTTTCATAGAGGAATGGTTGGCGCGTGCATTTCTCAGATAGAGCATTGACAGAGTGTATTTTGTACATTGAACTAATGTTGCTGCTGTATGTAGAACAGGTAGTTTATGCAACAGGGTCACAAATCTCATGGTAATTTAAATAATGGGAAGTGAGAATGGGGACGGAAGACATTCTTACCCAATTTTCATTTGCAGTAGAACGATTTATATGGGCAACAACTTTCTTCATCCAGAGCCAAATGCTGAGTCAATCCAATATTTAGTCCCATGACTCTCTTTCCAGAAAGTGCTTTGCATTTATATTTTTGTCATCTCAGAGAGGTGTTAGATATTTTACAATGTCTCTGATATCTATAGTTTCTTCATTCTCAAAACTGCAGATGGCTTGCTTCTATTTAGGCAGTAGTACAGAGATAAGGCACAAATCCCATATTTATTACATCAGCAGAGAAAAGACCTATCCTTCACCTTAACAGTGTTTACAATTAAGGCAAAAATTAAGTATCACATTTCCTGTAAATTAGTGATTTCAGCACAAATGAACAAATTAATGCCATTTGTTTAATAAGTACTTTAGCAATATGTATATATGTGGCTTCTATGGATTAGTTTTCCAGTATTGTGTTATGGTTGGGTTTTGTATGCTTCCTCTAGTAACTCATTACCCATAGTACTTAAAAACATGACATAGTAAATGTCAGTGACAACAGGAAAGTAAATATATATGGCATAATCATGTAGTTATGTTTCTTAATATGAAGGACAATTTACCCTGGGAACAGCACAGCAATCTTCCCTATATGTCTCATTACCCAGTGTATGTACCATAATAAATAAGACTGGTTACATGAGAAGCGATTGAGATAGAGTGCTAATCTATAATTCATGAAATGTAAAGCTGAATCAGGCTATAATATGTGTCTATATATTTATATACTATTATGAATATGTACACACCAAAGTTTTAAAATATTATCGACCTACTAATTTTGAAATATCCAAATGTTATATTTAGTGATGAGAAATATAACTTTAGTCTCTTTGCTTATGATGGATTAATGAAGGATATATGAAAAAAGTTGTATATATTTTCCACATCACGTCTAACTTCTCCATCATAACAGTCCTCATAATTTCAAGCAATTATTTTTTTCAGCTGTTGCCATAATGCTGAACTCTCACAAGCTCAGGCATAGTGAGTATTTCATTCATTTATGTACCCCTCTTTGTTAATAAAAATCTAAGAATGAAGCCGGGCGGTGGTGGCGCACGCCTTTAATCCCAGCACTCGGGAGGCAGAGGCAGGTGGATCTCTGTGAGTTCAAGGCCAGCCTGGGCTACCAAGTGAGTCCCAGGAAAAGGCACAAAGCTACACAGAGAAACCCTGTCTCGAAAAACCAAAAAAAAAAAAAAAAAAAAAATCTAAGAATGAGTGAGGAGCCTTGTAAGTTTGCAGAATCTTCACAAGAGTAGGGCATTCCATATACAGGAGTACCATTAGCAAAGTCATCTGAGGAAATCTTAGATACTTTCCTGGATCTTAGGGCAAGTGTAGAAAAAAAAAGGATTAGTGTTGGGATAAGGGAACATTAGGTGAAATCTCTGTGTCAGTCATTAAGTAGAACTGAATATTGAATATTTCAGTTTGAATGGCAATATCATAAGAATACTGTTCTACTAAGAACAGCTTTATTAGTGTGTCAGAGACACTACACGGGAAAGAACTGGCCAAAGTCTGTGTCAGCAGTTGAAAATATTATAGTGATTCAGGATTAGCCAAGGAACACAACTTGAATAAATCAATCATTACAGATATTATTGATGAGAATTATGATAACATATATAAAATACCTGTTTATCTTTTTGTGTATGCATGTGAACAACTTATATGCAAATGACTTAAACATAAGTAGGAGAAGGAAGGAGTAGCAACTTGAGGACTCAAAGAAACAGGGTAACATGTTGTAGGTATTAGCAGCTAGCATTAAATTCTGATTTACAGGAATATGGGATGTAGAGGCCATGCTGAATTAAGAAAATGCCATGGTTTTTCCAGGTGGGTAAATAATTTCAGAGCCCAGAGTCATAATGTGGAATACTTTGTGTTGGGAATGTTATAGAATGGACAGAAACAGTAATTAAAGTTGTATTAAGTTTATTCTGAAATGACCTAAATCGTAAATAACCTTTCACCACCTCAAAAGGAATCAAATTAAGAAAAGAAACAGAGTAAGGACATGGCAAACAAACAAACAAACAAACAGAATGAGAAATTGGTTGTACTAGACTTCACTGGCACATTTTACCCAGTAATTATCTAGGTGTTTCCTGATATGTGTCTGAGCTTTACTGTGTGTTTATAGACCAGAAATGTACTTTATGATGTCATAAAATTTTCCATCTTTCTTTCAAGTAAAAGATAAGGTATTTCAGATACAGATAAATGAGCTTAATTTTAAAGACTATTTCAAGAAGAGGAATTTTATAGAGTTACTTTGTGTTTGTTCATATAATATAGGGACCATCAGGGAAATAGTAACAACTACTTGTCTAAGTATGCTTCAGAGATAGAGAGTAAATGACCTATTACATTGTATTTTGAATTTTAAACTATAATTACATCATTTCCCCCACTCCCATCCTCTCTCCAACGCCTCCCATACCGCTTCCCTTGATCCCCTTCCATATCCCTCTCCTCTCTGCCACTCAAATTGATGGTCTCTTTGTATTTGACACACACACACACACACACACACACACACATACACACACACACACACAAATATATATATACAACCTACTGAGCTCTTGTAGTGTGGCTTATGTGTATATCATTTCAGGGCTGACCACTTTGTATTGGATAATCAATTAATTAGGGGGTTCATTCCTGGGAGAAGTATTCCCCTAACTCAGAAGTCGTTAATTGTCTGTACTTCTCTGTCTAGGAGAGGGACCCCATGAGATTTTCCTCTTCTGTATTATCATGTCTTGTATAGGCAGCAATATTGTTGAGGTGTCAGGAGTTCTGGGGAATACCTTGTCCTCTGGCCCTTAAGATCTTTCCACCCCATCTTCTACAATATTCCCTGAGCATTAGGTACAGGAGTTGTGCTGTAAGCATACCCACTGGAGCTGGGATCCCCATGATCTGTTAATTTTTATATTGTGGCCTGCTGTGGTTTTCTGTAATGGTCTCTGTTTGTTGTAAAAAGACACTTCTTTTATGAGGGGTGGGTGCTACAGTTATCTTCAAATCTTACAATTTTTTTTTGCAATGATGGAAATTTAACACAAGGTCCTAAATATGTTCAGTAAACTCCATATCATTGAGTTTAATCTACAACCTCTATACTATTAATCATTGAAGAGAAATTAGTTATTCATTGACTGAAATTGGAACATCAAGGAAAATATGACTTTTAAGGATAAATGCTAAGTATGTTTATTTAGCTTCCTTATATGATGAATTTTTGAGAGCTCAGGCATATTAATACTCAATGCAAATATACAAGTAGAGCTAAGAAAAGATTGATATGCACTGGACTCGTTAGGAGATTTTTCATTCATAATTCTGTTTTCATATGGTGTCATATTGAAAATCCAGCTACATGCTATAAATAACAGTTGATAATTATTTACCAGCAGTTTCATGTTTATTATCTCACTTACTCTTTGTAAAAATGTCTTTCTTTCTCATTTCTTTTATAATTAAAAAGATTATATTATTGTCAAGAATTTTGTACATCTTCATTGTTTTTTATCTTAGCCATTCTGACAAGTATGATGTGGTATCTCAGAGTCGTTTTGATATGCATTTCCCTGATGATTAAGGATTTTGAGCAATTCCTTAAATGTCTTTCAGCCATTTGAGCTTCTTCTGTTGAGAATTCTCTGTTTAGCTCCTTAGCCCATTTTTAATTGGACTGTTGGTTATTTTGATGTCTAATTTCTTGAGTTCTTTATATATTCTGGATATCAGCCCTCTGACAGATGTAGGGTTGGTGAAGATCTTTTCCCATTCTGTAGGCTGTCGTTTTCTCTTGTGGACTGTGTCCTTTGCCCTACAAAAGTTTCTCAGTTTCAAGAGGTCCCATTTATTAATTGTTTCTCTCAGTGTCTGTGCTACTGGTGTTATATTTAGGAAGTGACCTCCAGTGCCAATGCATTCAAGACTACTTCCTACTTTCTCTTCTATCAGATACAGAGTAACTGGATTTATGTTGAGGTCTTTGATCTACTTGGACTTAAGTTTTGTGCACGGTGACAGATATGGATCTATTTGCAGCCTTCTACATGTTGACATCCAGTTATGCCAGCACCATTTGTTGAAGATGCTTTCTTTTTTTCCATTGTAGAGTTACGCCGTTTGTGGTGGCACACGTGGGTAGGATTTGCTGAAGGAGGCAGAGGCAGGAGGATCACAAATTTTGTACATCTATACAATAAAATGTGACCATATCTACCCCCATTTTCTCTTCCAACTCCCCCATAATCTTCATAACACATTTTCTTTTCAGCCTCATATCCTCCTCCTCTTCCTCCTCCCCCTTCTCCTCCTCCTCCTTTTCCTCCTCTTCCTCCTTCTCCTCTTGCTCCTCCTCCTCCTCCCCTCCTCCTCATCTTTTCTTTTTCTTCTCCTAACACTAAATCCTATTAGTGCTTCTCTCATACAGGAATGAGTGTCTGTCAGACCATCCACTGGAACATGGAAAATCTACCAGTGGCTCTATCCTTGCAAAGGGGATCATTTTCTCTCTCTTAGTAGCTACCAACTGCCAATAGATCTTCTTAAGTGGATGAAGACTAGATGGCACCTTTCTCATTTCAGTAGAATTTTACTAACTTCATTTTGTATAGTGTCTGTGCAAGTAACCACAGTTGCCATGAATTCAAGAGCGTGACAGCCATGGCATTTCTAGAAGACAGAATTTCACAGCACTTCTCATTCTATGACTCTTAAATTCCCTCTGATACCCTTTCCACAATGTTCCCAGAGACTTGGCAGTATCCTAACAAAAATGTCCCATTTCAGGCTGAGAACCTTTTAGGACTGCGCACTCAGTCCCTTATTCTAGCAGTTTGACAAGCTACACATCTATCCATTGACTACTGTTCAATGTTAAAAGAAGTTTCTCTGGCTGAATTAGAGAGCAGCCTACATGTATGGGTATAGAAATAAATATTTACAAGGCAGTTTGATAACATGAACATTCACCAGGTTTGACTGTGGGACCTATGATCTCCCCATTCCTGGACTTCTCATTGGGATAACAGTGCCAGGCATAAAACTTTTTCCTATGGAACAGGCATCGACTCCAATCATAAAGTGGTTAGTTACTCCTCCACAGCCATTTCAGTTTTGTATCTAGCAGGTCATTAGTGTGAGTAAGAGCACCAATGCCTCAAAACAGCTCTGTAGTATGGGATGTGACCACTTAAAATGTAATAATAATTCAAGTTTTTAATGGAATTTGTTCCTAGTATAGAAAGCAGCATAATCAAGATTAAGCTCAAATTACTCTAGCATGACTATGCTCTTCTTTTTTCTGTTACATTCAGAAGTTGTTCTGTATAATCTAGAAGTATTCCTTATGGAAGATAGTTGTTTCACAAACAATCATTGGGTATTAATTAACAAGGTGGCAGTTAATATGGCATTGGTCACTGGTAAATGTCTAAGAGCTGACTTTTGGAATAGTACTAACAGGAAGGTAGAGCCCTAGCTTACAATGTTTGCCTATTTTCACGGTGCAAATACTTTCTGCAGGACTAATTTCAAGCCATTGGCTTTTGTCACCCAATGTGAATTTGAAGGAGATGTCCAAGGCCTCAATACTAACACTATCAAAAATTTTATCATAAGTTTTAAGTATGTCATCGGCAGCTTAAATAAAGTAAGGAATTAAGAAATAATGACTCATCTAGCCTTGTCAATGGGCAAATTGCTAAAGAGGGTAAGGCAGAATGTTTAAAAGCTCCAAGCAGGCCTGGGCTACACATCACTGGTCATTGTGTTTCTGGCCTATATTCCCGCAACACAGGAGGGTAAGGCAGGAGGACTGCTGTGGATTTGAGGTCAGTGTGGGACACATGCTCAGCTCCTTCAAAGTAAAAAGAAAGAAAGAGATGAATTTTAAATGTTGATTAACAATTTTAGTATGAGTAATTATGTTTATAGAATTTAATTTTTAATAGCAGCTATAATATTAATATCAAATTGTCAATTCCAGAAAGTTTAACCACAAGTTCCTGAGATCTAGTATGAAGGTTTTCCAGCACATGACTGGATTGGAATCAAAGATATAATTTAAGTTACCCAGGAAAAAAATTGTGAAGGGAGCATTTAACACAGTTTCAGTACAGAGCTCCTACTCTCTGAACAGTGTTAGTCTGTGCTTTAAGGTAATGGAACTTTAGCAATATGGGGTTTTATACAAAGACTGCACCTTGATTCTTGCTGATTTACATTTTCCTCCAGACTTGTGGTGTATGACAGTCAGAGCAGCCTGTGTGATTCATCCTTGGCATAAAGATCAAGTGTCTTGTTGCTCTAGGGATGAATGAAGATAGCAGAATATGCTTCTGATGATGACTATCATTTCCACGGCTACCGCCTGCAGAGAATTTATGAGTTAGCTAGCTTCTCGTGTTTACTACAGTTCACACTAATGGAAGGCAACTAATTTTAAGCATAAAGTAAACATGCTAACCATTGTCTGTGGTCATTTAGAAGGTGGTTTATGGCACTGAATGGCATTGGAAAATGAGAGTGGGCTTTGTAGTTTATAATGTAATATATTGAAAGTATAGGATATTTCTGTGTTGTTAGATTTAAAAATACTTTACAAAATAAATGAGAGACAGTGATTAAGTCATATTTCATTCATATTTCACACTGGACATAGAAGTATTTATTTTTTATGAGTTAAAATGATAGTATTGACTCTCCTTTTTAAAAGGTACTATATAACACATTAAGTGATATAATCTGTTTAACTCTATGAGACAAGATGTTGTCAACCTTCTTTATTTGTGATATCACTCTTTGTATTACATCATATATGTTGGTGGATATAGTCTTGGGAAACTTGGAATGTAGACTTTGATATACTAGTTGCTGTGGGATGTTCTGTATGCTGTGAATGTGTTGCTCTGATTTGTTGATAAATGAAAAGCTGATTGGCCAGTAGCCAGGCAGGAAGTATAGGAGGGGTAAACAGACAAGGAGAATTCTGGGAATAGCAGACACCAGCCACCACCACAGGAACAACATGCCAGCAGAGCAGTAAGCCACGGCCACATGGCAACTTATAGATTTATAGAAATGGGTTAATTTAAGATATAAGAATTAGCCAGCAAGAGGCCTGCCATGGCCATAATTTAAAAATAATATAAGCCTGTGTGTGTTTATTTGGATCTGAGCAGCTGCAGGACTGGTGGGTAAGAGAGATTTGTCCTGACCACGAGGCAGCAAGAGCTGGGTAGGACCAAGAAAACTTTAACTACAACTAGTAAAAAGAGAGAATTAAACCATCCAAACTCAGACTAATCCACATTCTAACTAAGTTTTGTACTTGAATTACTTCATTCTTTTTAGATTTTTTCACCTCACTTTGTGTGGGCACAGTGTGCAACTATTTGCATGCATGTAAGTTGATACAAATGCCAGTTTAACCAGCTGACAGCCAATTTACATCGTTTTTTTAAAAAGTCTATTTATAGTGATGTCTCTGTTTTCTGAATTTGTATTTTATGTGTAGATATATAATGTAATTTTGACATTATACTTTGGAGTAATGTAAGCTTACTGTTTTCCAATACCTACTACTTTCTTCTAATATTTTTATAGCAAAAAATGGAGAAAATTGTATAATTTGACATTGAAGAAGCTAAGTACCAAAAGATAGGTGAATACAGATTACCAAACATAAACCAAATTGATAATAAGTGTTTTTGATATGTGTTGAGAATGATATTTTACCTCTATGACCTTTTCTACATCATTTTTTCCTTGGTACAGCTATGAGAAAAACAACTATCAGTTGAATGACATCACATAGAATACCAGCTCTGTAATACTCAATACTCTCAAGGTTATGAAAAGCAAGAGATGTCTGAGAAATTTTAACAGCCAAGAAAATCCATGGACACTGAAGAGTGAATACACACACACACACACACACACACACACACACACACACACACGCATGCACACACACTTTGTTGTTTTGTTTTCATATATAGGTTCCTTGAGTAAAACAGAGATATTAAGGTAAAAATGAGAAAATACCTCATTTTTTGTGGTAACTCATAATGTCAAAAAAAGTACATTAACAATACCACATAATATTGGCCCATTAATTTTATAAATGAAGCATTATTATTTTTATGAGATAGACATGAGCATCAGGAATACATAAGCTGAGAAGTATGTGATAACTCTCTACTCTTTTCTAAATAATTCAGTTAATATTAAAACATGTTATAGAATCCAATGTTTATTGGAGGACAAAAACTATATAGACAATGAAGTAGAAATATTAGTATAAAGTGATAATTAAACATACCCAAGAAGGTACAAGTAATATATAATCCCAAAGAGTTAAGTAAAGAAATATAAGAAAATAACAACTCAGCAATGAAATGACAGGAATAAACATTATTCATTATTAACTCTCAACGTTAAGAGCCTCAGTTCCTCTCTAAAAGGACACAGATTAACAGATTGAATTAGAAAACAAAATCCAACTTTCTGCTTTCTTCAAGAAACTCACCTCATAATCAAGGACAGATACCACCTTAGGGTAAAAGGAAAAAGTTATTCCAAGTAAATACAGCAATAAAAAAAACCCAGGCATATCTATTCCAGAATCTGATAAAATAAACTTCAAACCAAGACAAGTCAGATTTGGAAGGGCATTTCAAATGTGTTAAAGGAAAAACACCCATTAAGAGGATACTACAATTCTAAGAATTTATAGGCTAAACATAGGGACACCTCATTTATAAAACAAACAATATTAAATTTAAAAATCAGATTGAACCCAACAGAGTTGTAGTAGGTGATTTAAGTGCTCCACTCTTACCAACAGACATGCCATAGAGACAAAAACAAAATAGAGAAACTCTTGAGCTAAATGATATAATAAATCCAATGGGCCTAATAGACACCTACAGAACAGTCAACCCAAGCACTGAAAACTATACTGGCATCCTTTGGAACTTTCTCTAAAATCAACTGTGTATTAGTACACAAAGTAAGTCTCAACAAGTTTGGAGAAATTTAAGCAACCTCTCACATACTATCCAACTATAAATGATTAAGCTAGAGATGAGTAACAGCAGAATGACAAATTGTGCATATATTCCTGGAAGTTACACAACACAATATCAAATGAAAATTGGGTCAAGGGAGAAATAGAGAAAGAAATTAAAAATTTCTAGAATGGAATGAAATGGTGTATACAAACTGTGCAAACTTTTAGTGACACTGGTGCTGAGTCTCTCTCCCTCATTCCTCATGAACAATCCTAACAAGTCCTTCTCACAGTAATGTGCTGCTGCTTGCAGAGGGCACATCTGCGTGTACTTTCCTCTCTCCTCACTTCAGAAACAATGGCCTTTCTAAATTAAAGACATTCAAGGGTGTAAGTCCTTTCTTTGATCCTTATACACTGGACAAATCAAAACTCCTACTTGAGACTATAAAGGAACATGTTAAGATTCTCTTCCCTTGTCAATGAAAGAACACTGGGGTGTTACCTGGGTGCCTTCCTCCATCAAGCTCTTAATGATAGGTATGACCTATGACTTAGGCCAAACCAATGGTAGATTGTTCTGTATACAACTTACAGATATGTTGGAAATGTTTTCAACTTGTCCCATAGGATTAAGACATGAGGGAATAAGGAGACATCCAGGACAACAAACTACAAGGCACACTCTGAACCTGCTCTGGATTCTTAATTTTGATGAACAGAAATTATGCTTCTTACTTGTTTAAACTCCTCTTATTCTGACCATTGAATCTAACCCCATAGTTTCATTTTCTAACCACTCAGGTCTTGGTTCTTGCATGTGAAAACAGGCAATGGACTCACTCGGTGAATAAAACTTACTAGTGTGTTGTTCCCCCCTGTGTCATATGACTAACTACTTGAAATATAATAGTTGACCTAAAATAGGTTTATTAACTTGACTTATCATAACTATTGCCTCAGGCAAAAAGGGAAGTTTGGAGGTATATCTTAAAGCTAAAGATTACCAATATTCCATTTTCATCATTCAGCAGAGGAAACGTGGTTAGCACATGCCTTTAATCCCAGCACTTGGGAGACAGAAGGCAGACTCAGGCAGATCTCTGAGTTTAAGGTCTGCTGGATATACACAGCAATTTCTAGGCCATCCAAGGCTCCAAAGTGAGACACTGTCTCCAAAAATTATAATAACAACAATGTTATATTCAACCAAGTACATCTACTACTGAATTCCCATGTAGTATCAAAAAGAAGAAAGAAAAAAAGTGGAGAAGAAGTATTTATTAATAACAAGGCATAAATCTCAAGACAAAACAAATGACTTTAAATATATAGATTTTGAAGAACACATGGGTTTCTTATCTTGTGAATATCAATCATAATATTTATCATATAATACCTGCCAGAATATTAGACAGTAGAGGGGAAAATAATAGATAAAACTTCTGAACTCCAGCTTCCTCCTATTATATTCCTTTCTTTTTATATTACCTCTGACCTGTGTAATCATGATGAGTAAATAAGGCTTAATAACAATAAATGCTGCCTTTCTATTGACTCATTGGCATTAAGCACTTATAAATCACATCAAATGAGAGAGACAGAGAGAGAAAGAGAGAGAGAGAGAGAGAAAGAGAGAGAGAGAGAGAGAGAGAGAGAGAGAGAGAGAGAGAGAGAGAGAGAGAGAGAGAGAGATGGGGAGGAAGAGGGAGAGAGGAAAGAGAGACAGAGATTGATTTGTGCTGTTCACCAGGGATGGTGGTGTATACCTCTAATACCCATGCATGGGAAGTGAAAGCAGATGAAGCATAAACTCAATGCCATTCTTGGCTACATAATTCTTGTTTGGAGGACTGAGACTACTAATTGGTTTTCAATCTAAATCAGTCTTAGACTTTCAAAGAATGTGGTTGAATGAGAAATGCAGTCATGGAAAGAAGAATGTGAATCTTTTAAAAGAGATATCCAGGTATAGAAAATATTCCCGAAGTCCTGGTATTGATCAGTCCTAACTCCTTGTATAGATATAGCAATACTGGTTCAGATTAATCAGAAAAGTCAATGAATCAGTACCACTCTGCCGAGGCCCCAACTAGTGCCAGGATCTCAGGTTTCCCTTCTGTTTTAAAGCAGAATTGATGGGTGCCACCAGGTGTCCCACATTCCAGCTGGCACTTGGAACACAAGGCCAGACCCATAAACTTCAAATACCCTAACTGCATAGGCTTATTTAATTTTATCCCTTAAGATTGCATTACCGTATGTATACCAATGATGCTTGGACCCGTTATCTTGTGGTGGCAAAATCCTTGACAAAAGCAGCTGAAGGAAGGAAGGAAGGAAGGAAGGAAGGAAGGAAGGAAGGAAGGAAGGGCTTTTAGTTACTTTCCATGTATCTGTGATAAAATACCCTGACAATGGCAACTTAGGGGAGAAAGGGTTTATGTTGTTGGCTCAAGGCTACTTTCCAACATGGTTGGGGTATTCCTGGTGGCAGGAGCTTGAAGGAGCTGGTCACATTACATTAATTGTCAGGAGGCAGATAATGTTGATCACTGGTGCTCAGATGGCCTTAAAATTTCTACTCTAACAGCCAAGACCATTGAATTGTGCTACCCAATTTGCCACCTTAATTAGCCCAATCGAGACAACTCTTCATATGTAGGCCCAGAATTTTGGGTCCTAGCTGATATTTTATCCTCCCAAGATGACAAGCAATATTTTTATGGGTTAAATAAATTAATGATAATTCCAAGTCTCCAACAATGCATTCATATCACAATAGTGAAAGAATTAAAAGCACTTCTCTTGGAAGTCATTTAAACAAAAGCAAGTCCAGATTTGAATTCTCTGCTTCATGCTCTTTGTCTTTCATCCTCTGTCTGTTATATGTGTCTGCACTTTGCCTACTTGAGGGATCCTGTCTTGTGAATCTATCCCAGTGTCTGTAACTGTATGTGCTCTTGTCTGTCTGTCTGTTGTGTGACTATGTGTCTCTCTATGCCTGCTTGCCTGTCTGTCTGTCTGTCTCTCTCTCTCTCTCTCTTTCTCTCTCTCTCTCTGTCTCTCTGTCTCTCTGTCTCTCTGTCTCTCTCTCTCTCTCTCTCTCTCTCTCTCTCTCTCTCTCTCTCTGTGTGTGTGTGTATGTGTGTGTGTGTGTATCTGTTCCTCAAAGGGCTCTCCTCTGTCTTTATTGAATAGCACAGACAGCATTACACAAGAAAGGAATGGGATACTTTATAGAAGTCTTTGAGTTTTATCAGGGATTAATTCGCTGGCTCCAACTGATCCCAACTGACTGAGATTAGAAACAGTATAACAAACATCAGTGTTTATCAACCAATATGCAAATGTTGTTGCAGTCGGCATTTATGGTGGGTACTTGTTTGAGAAGATTTCTTTCAACCACTATGTGTGTGCTGCTTTCAGCACATGATGCACATGCATTGTACTGAGGACATAATTTAAGATTACAGCTATGCATTAGCTTGGGTTCTAAAAGTTGATTACATAGGACACCCAGTGCAAGTCAGGCTTTTGGTTACATTGCTCTCTTAAAATAAGTTTAAGCAAACAGGCTGAGTGCACAGTAGGATATCAGGCCTCAGTTTTAAGTGACTTCAAGTTGTATTATAAACTCTGGCTTTGAGGTCTAGCAAAAGTACCAGTCTCTCATAACAAGAGATATTTTTATCACAAGGCACAACAATATTAACCATTATAGGAGGTTTTATTTATTTATTTATATTTATTTTTGGTCCATGGTCCATTTGAACATATAATCTGTTATGGTGGGAATGGCATGGCAACATGAACAGGAGGCAGCTGGTCACATTGCATCCACAATCAGAAAGCAACAAGAGATGGATGGTGTGCTCAGCACGCTGTCTCCTTTTCCATCAGTCAAGAATCCCAAACCATGGAATGGCATTACTTAGGTTTATGGTGGACCTTTGTATTTAAACTAATCCAATCTAGAAACTTTGTCCAGACTTTCCAAAATTTGTCTATTAGGTGATTCTAGGTCCTGTCAAGTTGACTGTATTGACCCTTGAAGACTCTGTTTACCACATTTTAAAAAGGTGTTATAGTGCTTTAATTTGTGCTACCCAAAATTCTGCAATTATACTATTACCAGGGATCATGGAGGAAAAAGTCAATAGAACAGCCTGATTGTGTCACTAACTTAAATTTGTGTCTTTGCTTTCTTTGGCTTACTTGACTATCCACTTAGTGTTACAATTATCTATAGATGTAAGAAAAAAACTAACCAGTTTGTGAAACCGTTTTCTCCATCATCTCTCATGTCATTTTAGTTTCAAAGAAGATAACTTTCTTTTAGAAAAAAATAAGGTGTAAATTGAAATATAATTGCATCTTTTTTCCTTCTTCTTTTTTTCCTCTAGTCCTTCCCAGGTACCCTCCTTCAAACCCCTCCCATGTCTCCTTCACTCAAGTCATTAGCCTCTTTCCCCCTTCTTTGGTTATTGTTGTGGGGTGTGTGTGTGTGTGTGTGTGTGTGTGTGTGTGTGTGTGTGTGTGTGTGCACAAATATATAAATACAACATGCTGTCAGTGTGTGCATGGTCTTACATTATATTGGATACCAATAAAAGTACTCATCCCTGGGAAAGGCTAATTCTCCTTCATCCAGCTGTTATTAGTTGCCTGTGGCTCTTTGTTTAGAGTGGAACACTACAAAAGATTTCCCCTTCATGTTAATAAGCCCATAGATCGGGCCATAGTTCCAGTCTTGTTTATGCAGCCATCAAAATACAAACTTTCTTATGGTAGCCATCATTTTGCAGGAAAAAATATTAATTATATGTCAAATCCTATCATAACAAGGGGAATCATTGTGGTTATAAATAACAACATTTGAAACCCAGTGTAATTATATTTGACTATAAATAAGCTTTACAAATGATACATTTCATTTGCCTAATTTACATATGCCTTATCAAAGCAGCTTCCTGCTAATTTTAAAATCACTTCTATATTTTTGTGTTCATAGTAAACATATATAACCAATTTAAATAGCTAGTGATTGTCCTATTATCATATGTAACTGACATTTTGTGCTAAGTTTTTTTCTGTATAAAACTTTTGGGGAATTAATTCCCTTCAACTGCATTTATTATGAGATTACTATCTATTTATAGTCCTTCTTGTTGAAGCCTTCAAGGAGAAAATGTGTTCAAATGCTCTTGGTACAAATACTCGAGGTTAATAAATAATTTAATCATTTTGTTTAGCAAAGTTTTTGACTGAGAAATGCCTGCATTTATCTTTAAAGTAGCCAAATTATTGTTTTAGGACCTAGATTGTTTGACTGGAAACTGCAGAATGTGACATATTATGCATGTGGAAATATCTTCATACAGCCACTAAATTAAGCTTTATCACTTTCCTTTCCTTAGTCTTTAGGAGGTTTAGTTACTGTTCTAATCACAGAATTGTAGACAAAAACTCAAGTGGTCCACTTATACTTAGATACTTGATGAAGAAAAATAATTAATCCCCCTCTCTTTGGGATGTGACATCAAAACCATTAAAAATAAACATCTGAGTAAGCAGACTGAATTAAGGTAGCATCGAAGTTTCTGATAAAAGGCAGGTTGAACAATAAACCTCCTTTGCCACTGAGCTGGTTCACAGAGGCTGTGTGAGGTGATGGTTCAGATTGTTCCAGCTTGGTGTTCAGTGACATCATCTTGTTGGTACTGTAAACTCTTCCATGGTGGGAGTAATTATACCATGAAAATTGGTAAATGACACAGTCAGAGACTTTGTTCCCTGGGGAGCCGGTTGCTGAGCATAACACAATAGCACTGTGAGAAACTAACTATTGGCTCCCAGGGTTGCATATTCATTTCTACCAAGTGAATGCTGGAAGATTCATTCTTTGAACTTGGAACTGAGCAATATCTTATTCACGGAAGAGGGGGAAAAAAACAGCAAAACTTTAAGTGGAGCTCTTCTGAAATTTTACTGCATGGTTTTTCATGCAGAGAAGTGAGAGTAAACACATATGGTGGAACTTTGAAGCAAGCATTAATAATGAGAATTATTTTTCTGTAATCATTGTCTCCACCTTTTACTTTGTGTTCTTTTGCCCACTGCATTTAATTATTGAGAACTGGATATCATTAAGGGTATAATATTTTCCCACTGTATTGGAAAGAAATTAACATTCCATTGGATGGCCTCTTTCTCCCTACATGAAGCTAGGCATAATGGTATTCAGTGATGTTTCTAGAAAGCTTTACTGCTTAGACCAATTATGTAGGTGGAGTTTTCCTGTCCCCGGAGCCACTTCCAAATTACCAAACAGAGACTTATATTAGTTACAAATGCTCAGCCTATAGCTCAAGCTTATTACTAATTAGCTCTTGCAACTTAAATTAACCCATTTCTATTAAACTACATTTTGACACATAGCTTGTGGCTTTAGGTGTCCTCTAACATGTCTTGCTCCCTCTGCTTGTCGGCTGGTGTCTCTTTGATTCCGCCCTTTTCCTTCCCATCATTCCCAGTTTGGCTTCCCGCTAAACTTCCTGCCCAGCTACCTGCCTGTCAGCTTTTTATTGACCAAAAAGAGAATACATGTTCACAGTGTACCGAATTATTCCTCAGCACAACTATATGAAAATTGAATGTTGATACATTTAATTCCAACATTCTGTCTATAGTTTCAGCTCCAGGATTTACTTGTGCGTGTTTTCCCTGGAATAATATAAGATTTCACAATGGAAAGCATATTATTCTGAGAGACCCTTGGCTGTGTATATGCATATCTCCAACAAGATACATGTGTGTCTCTTTGTCTATGTCTGTGTGTCTCTGTGAGTAGTACATAACAATTTAAGCTGTAATTAGGCTAATAGAACTTAAGCATTTCTGTAGTTGTGTATCAGCTTCCCATGAGCTTTCAAAGATCTACACCATCATGTCTCTTTTTCCACTGAGCCAATGCATGTGCCATTACTGATAGTACAAGGGGAAAAGGAAACAAATAGGAAATACACCTGTCCTCAATTCCACTATGCCCAGAATGCAGAGGAAAATATTCAAACCAATACAATGGTTAAATGAATTCTAATGGCTATATATATTCCAGTATGAAAATTTAAATCTGTACTCTCTCACATCTCACATTTATAATTAAATTGTCTAAAGGAAACTTACAAATTCAGTCAACATGAAAAAATGATACTTTACTATCATACATGCACATAGAAATACAATATGCAGTGATGCAAAATGCATTATTACAATAGTAAATAGAACCAGTAATGTGTACCACATTTATACATACATCTTCTGTTTTCTAATTATTTGATAATAAGGTGACTACTTGAAAAATACGTTTTTCTTTTATTTGAGTGAAATAGTCCTGTTCATTTTTATACTAAAGTTTTTTAAAAGATTTGAAGAACATGAGTTATTCTCTTTTATTTAAAATCTTGAAATGTAATCTGTAATCAAATAATTCCCCATGTTAATCTAAAGTTGTGAATAAATTGTAATACTTGCCAGTGTCTTACATTCCTCTTTCTGATCATAATAAGTAACATTGACAGCTTAACATAGCTCATTAATTCTTACCTTTTCATAATCTCCCCTACCTCTCTCTATTCCCTTTTATTCTGTTTTTCACTCTCTCTCTTATTCTCTGCCGCTCTTCCCTCCTCTTTCTTTCTCCTCTGTCTCACATAAGTGAGAAGTTTTTTTTTTAACAGTTTTAGGAGTTCTATTAGTTTAGTACAAAGTCTTTCATGAGTCATAATTTTTTTAAGATACCAAAGAATTAATTGTACACATGCACACACATGGAGGAGGGACAGGGAGGGAGATAGATAGATAGATAGATAGATAGATAGATAGATAGATAGATAGATAGATGGAATATTCCCTGACTACAGAAAATCAAAACCTGTAAGTGAGCCAACAGTGTGATTCCAGGACTTGGTAGAGTAGTTCTTCAATACCAGTGATTGATTTTATTGTCTTCATAAGTTAAATTTTACTATCTAGTAGGTTCTTTAAATAATATTTAGTGGATATTAGACTGGGTTTTCTTGGTTATTCAAAGATTTCTCTCACTTGTTTCTATAGCTGATGGATAAAGGGCAATACTAAAATGTCCTAGTAATATACATTATTTGACAGAATATGTAGCCCATCTCACACATTATCAGTCTAAACTTTGCAGCACTGTTTTCCTTTCATCATATGGTTTGTGAATTCTAATGTTTGTTATAGACTTGGACAAGAAACTGACTTGTCTCTTATGTTCATACTCAAAACAGCAACTTGATTGGTATAATAGTTCCTTTCCTATACTTGACCAAATACCTGTGAAACAACAAATGGGAAGAAAGATTTATTTTGGCTCATAATTCAAGGTGCTAAAGTCCATCATGTTATAGAAAACCTGGCAACTAGGATGAGCTTGGTGCTAGACAAAAGGAGGTTTCTTTACATCTCACAGAATCAAGAAGTACAAATGGGACACAAAGCCCATGCAAGCTATGAATTTTAAAAGTCCCCTGGATATCCAGCCAGACTCAATTACTCAAAGGTCATACCAAAAACTGGGGACCAAGTGTTCAAATACATCAGCTTATGGAAAAATTTTACATCAAAACCAAGGGAGACATCTATATCATATCTTCTCTACACATGGCTCAGGGGGGCAGAGAGTTGTAACAACTAGAATTTGTGGAGGACTACTAAAAAGCAGTGTCTTCTGGACATGATGGGGTCATTAAACTCATGAACACATTGTGGCTGTAGGTATATAAAACTACACAAGGTTGAGCCAGTCAAAAATCTGACAGAGATGGGAGAGGTCCTCACAAAAACCCAGCCCTAACTGAAGAGCACTGGCAATTGATGTCTTCTGGGTAAGGCAACTCAATTTTCTCTAAGGAAGTAGCCCTTGATAGGTTGATCCAGTGCATGATCCTACACCCTAACAGTGCAAGGACTCAGTGGACTCTGAAAAGATGACAAAATTGGGAGTGTGATGTAGCTGGAGTTTTCCTGTGTCCACCCAGCTCCTGCAGCCTCTATGACCCAAGTAAACACACAGGGATTTATATTACTTATAAACTGTATGGCCGTGGCAGTCTTCTTGCTATCTAGTTCTTATATCTTAAATTAACCCATTTCTATTGCTCTATAAGTTGCCACGTGGCTTGTAGCTTACCAGTACTTTTACATCTTGCTTCCTCTGTGTCTGGCTGGCAACTCCTGACTTTGCCTTCCTGTTCCCAGAGTTCTCCTCTCTCTTTGTCCCCCTATTCTTCCTGACTGGCTATTGACCAATCAGCACTTTATTTATTAACCAATGAGAGCAACACATTCACAGTATACAGAGCGATATCCACAGCAATGTGATGTGGCAGATGAGAAAAGTTTGAACAGAGTTAGATGGAGAATGGGAAGTTGATATAATCAAAATACATTGTGTGTTTGAATTTCTCTCTATATATAAGAGAGAGAGAGAGAGAGAGAGAGAGAGAGAGAGAGAGAGAGAGAGAGAGAGAAACAAATGGGTTGGCATTCATAGGTCAAATGAGATAATGATAATAGAGGGAAGGATGTTTGAGACTAGGCCGCTGATATAGATAACTTGATCTTTATTGGTTTATTGAGAGAGGTTCTTACTGTGTAACACAGGCTTCCTCAAACTCATGGTACTCTTGTCTATGCCTCCTATGATAGGACTATAGATGGGTATAGCCATACCTCCCTCATTTTTTTAAGAGATAACAGACATCTATTTCCTCTAAACAGAGCCTCAGGGCTTCTTTCTGCATATGGGCTACCTCTAGCATTCTTATATGGTCTCCTTGTCTTAGTTTGCTTCCTCAGATTTAATGAAGCCTTGGACACAGATGGCTGTTTCATTACTAAACTCATTCTAAATTTATGAAGCTAGCATAAGGACAGTATAAATGCATTCATGTTTTACATAAAACAAGCATTTTATTAAATATATAAATGTTCTATTTCTGGTCCCCAAACAAAATTATTATAGTTATTCTTACATTTGAAATTGTGTTTCTTATAAACAGTTTGTGTTATTATCAAGACATTTCAAATAAAGGGATATCAATGGCAACACAATTTTTAACATGATTTCTGTTTCTTTGTTAGACATCACTGTGAAGAACTTTGGACCATGGTGCTCTTTCTATTGTTTCCTTACTAGAGAAGCTTCATTTGAATAACTTCACACATTGCACACTTAAAATGTTCAAAAGTTTTACATTGTCAAGAGAGCAAATACATTCTATAGGCTTTGTATTTTTAACTATTTAATTGTGGATGTTTTAAGCCTATAGAATTTCACAGAAAATAAAAGAGGCACGTGGTACCAGTGATCCACATTTAGCTATGTTCTTGTTCAACACATTTGCCTAAGGACTATCCTTTCCCAATTAAGTCATGCAAATTAAGCTAAGCTCTTCATCTCCTGGACCTCAGCCCGATCGATCTCTGTCTCTTACGGTTGTTTCTCACACCCGCCCAATTTCTTTGAACTTTACCATTAAGATGTTCATGAAAACATACTTGCTTTTGGAGTTTGCATAATCACCATGTCTGAATTTATTTTAAATTATGATGCTACTTTTCATTGTTTAAAGAAAAATGGATTGGAAATCCTTTTCCATGTTTAATATGATCCAATACCACCCAAGCATGTTGTCAAGTAATTTCTATTTCTTTGTGTCCCTGTCTGGAGGAATGCTCAAAAGGCTTTGTACTCTGCATGCTTTCTGTCCTCTGAGAGTGTTAGTCAGTCATCTCCGTACTTGAAGGAAGCATCAGTGTTAAAATCGTCTGAAACAATGCACCACCCAAATAGTGTGTATACTTGGATATCGAATATTTCTCTCATTTTTTTCATCATAGCTTTTCCTTTCATCTTCTGGGAAATTTAGAACTTGTTCCTTTCTTAGAACTTGTATCTCCAACATTGCTATCTCTTTTGTTTTCATATTTCATAGCATTGTTGCTGAACAAGACGTCCTTGGGTCACACTTTCTCTCAGAACTTTGTATTCACTGTTTTTTGTCCTTTGTTTTTTGATGTTACCCTGGGAAAGACTGAAAGGAGCCTCACTTTTCTGTCTCATGCTTACCTCTTTCTGCTTTGATGTCTATCCTTGAAGTGTATGGTATTTCTGCGTGTCAGTCATGCCCTAACAAATTTTGTTGAAGCACAATTTGTAATTTAAAGAGCCAACTGCAAGGGATTCCTTCTTTTAAAAAAATTTATTTTTGAATGTATTTCATCCCACAACAGTGAAATATATGCTATAAACCATAGCATATGCTATGATGATATTACTCTGCCTAGTTTCTGTAATTTATACTAATGTTAAACCTAAGCAAGAAGTCTGCTTTGGGCATTGTGCTGAAGATTGCCTTGTGATGCCCCTTCTAGTTGCAGTGTGAAATCAAGTGGCTATGGCTATCTTGAAAGTTATTCTCCCTTGAGAGCATACTATTACAACTGAAATCCTGAATTCCCCAACCATTGATTTTAAGCATATTTCCAAGTCTTGTAGTGAACTTTTGCTATAAATTTAATTTCTCAAAACATACTGAACTGGAGCTGGAAAGATTACTCAGTAATTAGGAGTAGTAGCTTTTCTGTCAGAGGGCTCAGATTCAATCCCCAGCACCCACATGGAGTCTTACAACCATCTGTAACTCCAGCTCCAGGTGGAATAAGATGCCTTCTTCTAGATACTATGGGCAAAGCATACACATGGTGCACAGATAGTACATACAAGCAAAATCCCACACACGTAAGAAAATCGATCAAATCCTGGGAGAATTCTATTAAGTCTATGAAATGACTAACAGATGCTTGCGGGAAACATAGACAGAGCTTGAAAGGACACATGTATATTTGAATCTTTCATATTGTGGTACAGAGCTAGAGTGAGAGATAAAGGTGATGAGTAATGGCTGAGACTTGGCGGCTAAGATTTGGTCTTTGTTCATTGACACATTCTGACATGGATTGTTGGGATGTCCACAAATTCCATGCTCAAAACTTGTGTTACATGACTTTTTTTTTAATCAAGCTGTATTTTCAGGCAAGACATAGAAAATGAAGACACTTTAAATTAGCATATTAGCTTAAAATGTACTTAAAACTTCAAATGTGTCATTCACTATGAGCCCAGGCTCTGAAAGTGTTAAGGGCAGGCATTTCTAAAATCCCTGGTTTTCCTTCTGTGGTCACAGTGATTATATCCAGCCTCCTTTGTATGTCCATAATTGAATTTCAGAACGTGTCTATTCTCTATTCTTCTGCTGGCATTTTATTTGTTAGTTTTGAAATTGGGGAATTTTTAGACTCACTCTCTTTCTTTGACTCCTCAATCCCTTTTCTGTTTTCCTTTCTTCTTGCCTTTTATATGTTATTAATATCTCTCTAGCACAAACCCCTTCAGGAACTTTTTTGCTTTTTCTTCCAAACTGAACTCTTTATCCACCTAATGCACTCTTTTCTTCATTCCTTTTCTTTTTCACTTGCTACATTTGTGGTGATTCAGTTATCTTCCCAATTGTTTTCATCCTCTATATCTGTAAGGCAAACAGCTCTGCTATGAATGTATGGGAGCTATGGAAGTAGCTTTTATTTAGCATGTTCCTGCTATATGTAAGACTGTAATCAAGGTGAAGCCAATATGTAAAGAACCTTGTTCCACATATTGCCACATTTCTATAACTTGAAAGCTTGGGGTGTGGCAGGTGGTGGAAGCATCCTTGATAAATCAGGGTAATGTGTCCTTCCATGTCTTACTTCTACTACACAAGGAATATAATGGACTGTGTGGTGCTGTGGCTCTGTGCAGGCCCCAGAAATGGTGGTTGCTACTCTACATTGTGCTCTTTCACCAGCGTCTCTTTTCCAGTCTACTCTTTTACAGTTCATATTTCATTGTTCATACTCAACAATTTTCATGATAAATGCTCAGGCTTTGTTTTCTCACTAATGCCATGCTGAGACACTCAAGAATCATTTAGTATCTGAACTGAGATAAACCTATTTTTCCTTGATAAATTGCTATGGGATAATTGTCCTGTATACTGTAAAGGTTTGTCACTCAAATTGGTTTAATAAAACACTGATTGGCCAGGAAGTTTAGGCAGGGTGACCAGACTATGAGGATTCTGGGAAGTGAAAGGGCAGAATCAGGAGTCACAAGCCAGACACAGAGGAAGGAACATGAGAATATTGCACTGAGAAAAGGTACCAAGCCACGTGGCTAAACATAGAGAAAAGGTACCAAGCCACATGGCTAAACATAGATAAGAATTATGGGTTAATTTAAGTGTAAGAGCTAGTCAGTAATAAGCCTAAGCTACTTGCCAGGCATTTATAAGTAATATTAAGTCTCTGAGTCAATTATTTGGGAAACAGCTGCGGGGTATTTGGGAACAGGCAGGCAGGAGAGAAACTCCTGCCTACAATAAATGTTTTAAATCTGGGATATACAGTAGTACCTCTTTTATCTTTCTATTTCTCATATTAAACGTAGGTCCTATTTGTGATTTTGTTTATAAAAAAAAAATCTAGTGTATGTCATCACCCATTTCCTAAAATTTTCAACATGGCATCATCTCTTACAAGTGAAATAATTCACGAATGTCATTGTAAAGATGGAAAGGTTAAACAGATACAAGTTAAAAGACATACAAATAATGCCTTTGCCAGTCCCCTCCAGGGCACACTTCCTCCCATGACTTCTAGTTCTGATGGCCTGGAGAACTGTCTTTTATCATGGGCCTGAGGGATTCTAGTCCTCATCATGCTCTTTTAAGTGGAGTTTGTTCTTTGGCTAGCTCTCATGCCCAAACACTTGAAGCCAAGGAAACACAGGCTGAGGAAGAAAAGCTTTGATTAGAAAATCAGGCCTTCTGGCTCTTCACCATTTAACTTGACTTCTCCCTTCCAACACTCCTGCCTCAGATGTACACATTCCTTTTGCTGCCAACAATGCCTTCGGCATATGTTGTTGAGGACTGGATTATTCTCTTGCTTTTGACAGTTGAGTCTGAGCTATCTTTCAGCATCTTCTCATTCTGTGCTAGGAAATTCCTTTAAACAATTATAATGGAGTCTCTCAAAATTTTACTTTTGTACTCTGTTTGTTCCAATCATTGAGATGGGCAGAAAGTTAAGTTTTTGTTTACTAATGGTAATAATTAAAACAAGTTAGTTTACTTCTGAAAATGAATAATAATGTCAATTCTACCATTTATCATATTATTGCTTATTAAACGATTAAAAGTAATTATGCTCAGTGGTATACACTCAATGGTTTATAAAATAGAAATGTGTCAAGAATTATACAAATTCTTAAATATCATAAATCACTCATGCCACAAGACTGAGAAAATGGCTGCTGGGTTTATCCTCCTGCATATGATGATAATGAGAAGATGAGAGAACTCTTAGAAGGTAAAGTGGATGTGGCAGCCTACTTGTAATTCAAGCCCCAGAAAGCAGAGCTAGATCACCAGAGCAGGCTAGCCATATCAGGTTTGATTGAGAGACCCTGTCTCAGTTAGTAGTGTGGAGGAGTAATTGAGGATGTTGTCATCAATCTCAGAAAATTCACATACATAAATAAATATGCACTAAGCATGCATGTGTACATTCATGTATATGTTAGCTCACACATGTGCAAAAGTACAAATGTGCACATTCTTACATCTTAACACTCATTAAAAAAATAAGGAAAAGAGACACATTGGCAATTGCCACTCACTGGATTAACTGACTGCTTGGGGAAGACTTAGGCTGAAGGCGGAATTTTGATTTTGAGTTGTATCCACGTATGTTTTTAATGTACCAGAAGAGGATAATTCTGTGGTGACTTCATGTCATGAGTCTTGTCCATTAAGCCATAGGTGTCAGCATGGTAGTCCCCTTGATTAAATCCTGCATGCAACTTAGTTCCACCTATCCTGTCACATCTTCTAAGTGTATGTATGAAAAGTTAAACTTCAAAATAAACCTCTCTCCCTTCTCTTAAAAATCTTCCCAAAAGGACATGAAATGACCTCATCTCATGTTCTCACTGTCCAACTGAATGCTGGGCTATCCCATCACTTCCTCATACTATATTCACACACCTCCACCTTTTGTTTGTCAGGTCTGCTTTCTGAAGTATTAGAAAATGCTTTAGCAACTTGATACTAATTCCATGATAGATAGAAAAAATAGATAGATAGATAGATAGATAGATAGATAGATAGATAGATAGAGATATTGTGTAAATATTTCACTTAAACCTTCTAGAAAAAAATGCTATTGAGTATATATTAGCACTAATGTTTACCGTTTAACCACATTATATAATTCTCTCATGTGCACTAAGAACCATGTATCTAACTGTCCATATATTACATTTTGAAATTTAAAATGTTCCCACCACTTACAATTTTGCAATATTGCCTATTTTTATGATTTCTATTGCAGTAATGGTGTTATCTTAAAAGCCATGCCTGTGTATTTTCTCTTAAATTAGACCTTATTGTTGATTTTTTAAGGGAGCCTTGTTTGAAAAGATAAAACAATATTCTTGTACTGTGTGTTCACAGCATGATCATATGTTAACTAATTTAAGGAATAAATACTTTGGTAAAGCACAGTAGGTTGTTTACATTGTTAGACCCTAGGGGGCTTGGACTTTTATAAATAATTGAAAGTGTGATTATAAAAAGAAGCATTTAAACAGCTGTTGAAAGTGAAGTGCAAAACTGAGGGCCTTCAGTAGCATTATCCTTCATAAAATGCACCGCAGATATACTGGGCTGATGTAGTTTGCATGTGATGGTGGGGCTTTCTACTTTAATATATGGAAAGGGACGTGTAATGTGTTTTTACAAATAAGATATACTTCAGAATTTTTTTGTATATTAGCTATATTAGCTTTTCAGAAAAGTTACAAAGCATATTTTACATTTCTCTTCCTTCATCACTTTATGTAGACCATGTGCGTTTGTAATCCTTTCCAACGCAGTTTTTTTAAAGCAAACCAAAGGTAGATTTTACTATAAAAACTATGCTCTCAGGAAAAAGACAATGCATGCTGAAGCCTTTCAGGGATTTAGCCACAGAATAATAGTCATGAAAGATTAATTTTCAAAACCCTTGAGCAGATTTAAATGGCTTTTTGCTCCCTGTGATGGAGACGTTCATTGTTTTTCAAATTATGTTTAATTTATTTTTATAAACTGTATCTAGAGTCCCCTGACAGTGAAGACAGATGCCTGGAAAGCCTACTTTATGAGAGTTCACATTTTAAACTTCCTCTTTCTCTTTCATCTCATATATTCTGGTTCATTAAATTCAGCATGAAGTTATATTTTAAAATAAAACTCCCAAGTCTCCATTAAGAATGGTAGAACTTAAGCACAGAAAGGGATGTCACAATGCCTGCATGTCCTTATTAATCAAGGATAATGTTCCCAAATTCATTCCCACTAAGCATACTTCCATCATATTCTAGTGAAAGGTATTTTCAAGTTGATAAAGACATTCTAAAAATGAACTTTAGAGGTTCTCAAATATTTTCACTAATGCAAGAAAAAAATACAATGCACCGTTTCTGATTGCATCATTTCCATTAGTTTCATTGGGTTTGCTTATCACATTTTTAATGACTTGCTTTATGGAAACTTCTTTTCCATTCCTCCAGGTTCTGCAAAATGCTAAGTGATCACATCACTTGTGCATACACCTTTAGTGTCAAGATGGCAAAGGCCAAATGCTTTAAGGTGTTTTGAAGATCCTGCTAACCTCTGTGTGCTGTTATCAGCTGGTCTCTATCTTTTTGTCTTTATATGGTTCTTCATTTTCCTTCATGTTTCCTTTTATTAACTAAACATTCTCCAATATGAACATGTACATCCACACCATTCCAACTACACTCTACCACAGTAGGTGAGTTTCTACTTCTGGAACTCTCATTTTCTCCTGCAAATTGTCTTGTTTGTCTTCTCTTTCTCTCTCTCTCTCTCTCTCTCTCTCTCTCTCTCTCTCTCTCTCTCTCTCTCTCTCTCTCTCTCTGTAAGGAGTACATTTTAAAGGAACAGATTGAGTGGAAATAGGAGTTGATTAGATCTAGAAGTTACTTTACTGTTGATGTTTGCAGAACTCCCCCCCCCCACTAGGGTAATACTGATATTGATTGGCAAAATAGTGGCAACTTAGTCCATTTTTCCATTTTCACATTTATAAATGCAAAAATGATAGAGACTGGTGACTGCAAGATGATGGTTACAAGCTACAGGTCCATTATGCCATTATACCCTTGAACATGATCAAAATGAGTGTACACTCAGAAGAAGCAAATAGATGAATAATTTACATTTGTCAGGCTGCTGAAGTAAAAGGATATTTCTTTTCCCACACTCTACATGAAGCAGCAGGAGAACCTTGCTACTCATTAAAATAGAAAGAAATATTATGAAAACAGAAATGAGTTAGCTAGGGCATTTTAGTCAAGATATGTGGGTGATATTTGTTGAAAAGAAAAGTAAAGTGAAAATGCTTCCCTTATTAAAGACAAGTAAATATCAAACCTACATGATTACATCTTGTAGTACACTTTAACTCTGGGAGTCAGCTGCAGTTTTAACTAGATGCAATGTCTCTACATCAGTGAACTTCTGTATAGTTATAGTAGCCATTCAGTATGAAAGCTATGGAGATTCATGTTTGACTTTACACTTTCACTATCAATATATTTCAATGCATTTATGCACTACCAAAAATGAAAATTCCTTGACAGAGTTACAACCCTCTTAGATTATTCTGTTAAATGTGTACAGAAAAGGCAGACAGAAAAAATATATAACCTTAATATTTCTTATAAGTCAGTATCAGTGAACTTGTAGTAAACCAATCCTTTGCTATAAAAATAGATTAAGCAAAGTTTTATATGTAGACTAAGCTCTGTTTTCACGTAATTTTTTTCTTTAGCACTGCTTATATGTTGCCTCATACTGAATAGAAAGCTACTTGGCATATGACAAATAGAAACCATGTTAATCACACAAACCATGTTTGTACCACACATATTAATTATCACCATTAATGTGAGTAGTAATACAGGAGAGTTCTACCATATTTACAAACAACTCAAAAATGTTCCTAATCATATTCCATAATCCTTAGACCAGTTCTTCAGATTACATTCCAAGATGGAGTCAGAAGGAACAGAGGATTTGATACATATCTGGTACCTCTTATAAGTATAAAAACTATCCTTAGAGTGTCCTTTCAAGGTACTGAATCTCACTATGTGAGGGATGAGATTCAATCCCACTACACTGGCTTAACTGAGGCATGCTCTATAAGCTGGAGTGTCCCCCAAGAATAGATTATCTCTGAACTTAAAGAGGTAAAAACCAGTTTGACTCAGACCCAAACCCATGCAGTTTCTGAGGGCTAGTAACTAACTGCAGTTGGCTACAAATTGCATGTGAGGGAAAGGAGAACTCAGTATCCTGGAGAAACTGAAAACCTGATGCCATAAAACTCTCAGATCAGGAAGGAAAACTGAAGACTCCAAAACTCCTAGCCATACAACCTACTCTCTCGAGCTCTAACAGGAGAGAGTAATGAGGGGTCCTCACAATATGTTTATGCTCGCTTTAGATGAGCTGTTGTCTTCGTGCCTCACGTTAAGATTGAGAGTAGCTCCTAAAAGGGAGAACATAGACTTTTCCTCTTGCAAAGAAACAAAAGGAACTCCTTAGCTCACAGGACTGCTTGGCTGAACACCATAAGCGCTGGAATGAAGAGCTGGCCCCATACACAGAAGTATATGAGCACTGCAAATTTGGGTCAATGGATTATTATTAAAAAATTTTAAAAAGAAAACACAAAGTGTAGGAGGTAGGGAAATGGGAATGGACTGGAAGAAGCTAGTGGGAAGAGTAGGGAATGTGATGAAAATACACTGAATGAAGCATGATGTAGTGCATGCCTTTACTCTGGAAACTGAGGCAGATGAATCTCTGTGAGTTTAAGGCCACCCTGGTCAATATAGTGATTTCTGGACAAGCTGAGATTACATCGTGATATATATATATATATACACATATATAATCTAGATTATAATCTAGATTATATATATATATATTTATGTATCTTAAGTGGTTTCCATTGTCTATATAATGTGCTGGGTCAAATATAGGAAATAAGGAAGAGGATAAATAAGAATTATGTAACATAATTTTATTACTATAAAACTTAGGATGTTATACACTGTGAAAGAGACACACTCTGTTGGTGTGAACAGTAAAGACCTATCTCAGTGGAAATAGCTTAGTGACTGATTGGCCTATATAAACAACAATGGAATTGTGAGAGAAATACCTGTTCCTCTAAAAATCTGAAGATGGCTCTGTGTTCCAAGGCTAGCCTAGTTGATTTTCTTTGCTTGTAACTGAGCTTTTTTTTTCAGAGACTGAGAGAGAGAGGCCCAAGTCATTCTTGCCTTTTTAATGTCTTACAGATCCTTTCACATAAATAAATCTAAAAGCTAGACAAAATTGTGGAATAAATTAAATGTTTCCATTTGCTACAGTTTTCTAAGATAAGTACAATTTAGTGTAATTTGACGAGTCACACTATAATTACAGGGTTTGTTCATGCATACAAATCCACATGCCCTTTTTCAAACATGCTGTCATCTAGCAGCAGAATACAAAATTGTGATGAAGAACTATTTACTTTAATCCCTACAGTAGATCATTTGGGCAAATAGATAGAAATGGAGCATGTGAGTTATGACTATAAATAGAAGGCAGATTAGCTCTCCTTTTTAGTGAGGGAGCACACTCAAGGCTGCCTCCATCTTGCTTCTTCCTATTCATACTTGCATTCCATCCGTCACAGGTTGAACAAAGTATTCTGTCAGACAGCATTTGCATTCAGCTACTGAGTGTGATCCAATAATAATGGAAATTAGTATTATCTATGCTTCTTTTAGTATTACTTCCTTTGACTCTTATTCATTTTTCCTTTTAGATTTTTACCACAGACATCGACAGTTTAAGATAGATGTGTTCATAGATCAATCCTAAATATTTCAGAATCAATCAACCTTCTGATAAAAGTCTCAATGGGAGACAAACTCCTCTTTTTCCTTTATGAATTTTGTAGTCAAAATTCTTGTGGCTGAGATTTGTTGATGACTGACCCCAGAGAAAGATTCATGCAAATTAAAAATTTAAGATTATTGGCCTCCACATTACATTACTTTAGTTGACTAAGATGAGTAGCATGTAGGAAAAATCTGGATATATTTAGAGTTATATTTAAAGTATTTCAGGAGTTGGAAGAATTTTTATCAGAAGATTGGGGGTCGAATCTGTGCTTCAGTGAACAAGAAGAGAGTCCTCCATGTCTCATCAAATCTTCACTTGCCTTCTCGTCCCTTCCTATTCCACATCTGTCTTTCTGAGCCATATGGATTAGTGGGTTTGATGACCTTAAAAATGAGACACAAACCCTGAAATCAAGACACAGATAGAAAAAAAAGCAAGGAGTCACTTAAGTTTGAGTCTCTATTCTATTGCTTCACTAGGTAAATTGTTATTTAATACATCAGTTGGAAGTCACTGCACTGTGCTATGAACAGCAGAAAGTTAGCCTGAAGGGAGCATAGAGAGTTCCAGAAGATGAGCCAACCACACAGTGCAGGGATGGGACACAGTGGTAAGAAAGGAATCCCTGAATTTTGTATTTTTACTGGATTGTACTTCAGTGACATACATTAAGGTCTTGTTTTGGTCCTAGCAATTTAATAGTTGTACAAGTAATATATATATACAATATCTTTCCCTTTTTATTGATCTGTTATACCTGGTCATATATATTGTAAAGATGATTTCTTTCTACTATATCATGTACTTTGAGCATATTGATCCCCCACATCTTCCCATTTCTTCATCTATCCCTTACTCTCTCATTAACATCTGATCTTCTCTCGGCCTCCTTAATTATTTTATATCATTCATATACATACTTATATATGATCTGTGCACATTCAAATATCCACAAATGAAGTGAAAGACACAGTTGTCTTTGTGAATCTGACTTATTTTGCTTACTATAGTGACGCCCTCTCACAAACCATTTTTGGCAAAGGGCACAATGTTGTTTCCATCATGACTGAATAAGGCTCCATTTTGAATATACAGCACATTTTCTTTATCTATTCATCTGTTGGTGGGCATCGAGGCTGACCTCAGAACTGAATTTTTGCAAAGAGCCCTGTGAAAACATGGCTATGTAATATCTCTGTAGCATGTTGACTCAAAGTCCTATGGAAATTCACTCAGAAGTGGTATGACTGCAGCATATGGTAGATCTATTTTTAATTTTTAACTCCATACTGATTTGCATAGTGACTAGACTAGTTAGTTTTTTTGTTCTCCCAAGGAGTTTATGAAAGCTCCCTTTGTCCACAACCTCACCGGCATCTCGTTTGTTTTCTTAATGATAGCCATTCTGATTCTAGTGAAATAAATCTCAATCTATTTTTAATTTGCATTATTTTCCCCATCTTATTCCTAATTTCAGTGGAAATGCTTTGAGGCTTTATCCTAGTAGTACAATGCTGAGTGTGGGTTTCCTGTTTATAGCTTTATTATTTTAGCAATGTACTTCTGTACCTAGTTTCTTCAGAGCTTTTATCATGGGGATGCCTTTTTGCTGTCTGTTGAGATTATCAAGGGGCCTGAAATCTATTAATATGATACATTATTTCTTCATTTCTAGTTTAATTTTGATATGGCTTATTGGTCTATAACTACATCATTTCCTTCTAAATTTTACAACTTAGAGTATAGATTTTCCACATATACCTTAATGATTCTTTGAATCTCACTGATGTCTGTTGTATGTCTGTCTGCCTTTTCACTTCCAGTACTATTAATTTGAATCTTCTCTCTTTGTCTTGTGGTTAATTTGCCTAAAGCTTTCTTTGTCTTTGTTGTCTTTTCTAAGAGCCACTACTTTGTTTCATCGATCCTACATATTATTCCTTTGTCTCCATTTCATTAATTCCTTCCCTGATCATTTTTATATGTGTCTACTTATTATATCGTTTCCCTAAGATGTTGAAGAATGTTATGTCGTTATTTGTTTCAGATTTATTTTAAAAATACAGACTTTCCAGTTATAAAATTTCCTTTTAGAACCATTTTTTGTTATATTCCACAGTTTCTAGTATGTTATGTTTTCATTTTTCATTCAATTCTAAGATTTTCCATTTTCTCTTCTGTATTTTTTAGTAACATCATCTAGTAGTATGTTGATCAATCTCCTTGATATGTGTACTTTTATATAGTATTTTGCAATCAGTGCCTATTTCAATGATCTGCAGGGCATTGGACTTTGCCTTTCTCAGTCAGCAGGGAGTGAAGGAAGGAGAGTCACATGCAGCAGAAAAGCTGGGATTGAATGGACTGGGTACACTGGTGGAGACTCAATAGTGTCACAGACACTCAGGGTGTTTATTATACACCACTGAGTAAAGAGGAGAACTAATTGTATACAACTTAACTGGGAGGCAGGTTTATTGCATATAGCTGTACAAGAAGGAAACAGGCTAACTAATCTCTGTAGAGGACCAGTTTCACATTGCAGTCAACAGGAGGTAGATTCTGTGGTTGATAGTTACAGTGCACTAGTTTTATTTAAAGAGCAGTCCTTCCTAACATCTGTAGTTGGACCAGAGAAAGGCTTTGCCATTCATCTACTTGTTTGTTGGTTTGGAGTTTTAAACAATAGCACTCTGAGTGAGATGAAGTTTCAGTGTAGTTTTTATTTTGATTTTCATAATGACAAAAGATGCTCAGTACCTTTTTGTGTTTATAGTCCATATGTGCTTCTTTGAGAAGTGTCTTTTCTGATCATTTTTCTGCCTTTGATTGGATTTTTTTATCTTTTTATTTCTTTTTCTTTTTATATTGTGCATATCCATTCTCTGAATGACTGGTCAATATTTCTCCCATTCTATATGATGGCTCTGCACTTTGTTCAGTGTTAGTATCATTTTATTTTGTTACACAGACATTTTATAAACAGGTTACAATCTCATGTCAATTATTAATTTAATTTCCTGAGCTATTAGAAACTTATTATGAAGTCATTGCTTGTACTAATCTTGATGTGTTTCCCTTGTGTTTATCACTACCATTTTCAGAGTTTCTGGACCTATTATGCTCTTTAATCTATTTTGAGTTGATTTTTTTATAGATGGTGGAATATAAAAATATAAAGGTCTACTTTTAATCTTCTACATATGAATATTCAGTTTTCTTAGGATCAATTTGATGAAAAAGTTGTTTTTCTTCAAGGTATATTTTGATATATTTTTAAAAATTATTATTATTATTGTTGTTGTTGTTGTTATTGTTATTACATCCTCTCCTCTCAGTCATTCCCACCTACCCTCCCCTCTGCCCCTCCCCATCCACTCTGTTTCTATTCAGCAAAAGGCAGGCCTCCCATGGATGTCAACCAAACTTGGCAAATCAAGTTGCAGTAAAACTAGGCACCTCCCCTTGTATTAAAGCTGGACAAGGCAACCCAGTATGAGGCATAGGGTCCCAAAAGCTGGCAAAAGAGTCAGAGATAGCCCCCACTCCCACTGTTAGGAGTCCCACAAGAAGACCAAACTACACAACTGAAACATATATGCAGAGGGCCTAGTCAGTCCCATGCAGTCTCCCTGATTGTTGGCTCAGTCTCTGTGAGCCCCTATGAGCCCAGGTTAGCCGATTCTATGTGTTTTCTTGTGTTGTTGACGCCTCTGGCTCCTACAACCCTTCCTCCCCATCTTCTGCAGGATACTTGAGCTCTTTCCAATGTTTCACTGTGAGTCTCTGCATTTATTTCCATCAGTTGCAGGATGAAGCCTCTCTGATGACAATAGGGCACCAATGTATGAATATAGCAGGATATCATTAGGCATCATTACATTGACTTTTTTTTTTTGCCAGTCCTTTGTGGTTCTATCCTGGGTCTCTGGGTATCCAGCCTCTGGGTCCTGGCACTCTAGGCAGTGTCAGGGGTGGGCTCCCTCTCATGACATGGGTCTCAGGCTGGACCAGTCATTGTTAGCCACTCCCACAGTTTCTTTGTCACCTTTACTCAGGCACATCTTGTAGGCAGGACAAATTGCAGGTCGAACATTATGTGCCTGGGTTGGTGTCCCAATCCCACCACTGGACGTCCTGCTTGGTTACAGGAGATGGCCAGTTCCGGCAATGCATCCTCTATTTCTAGGAGTCTTAGTTAGGACCACTCTTATAGATTCCATGGAGTTTCCATTGCACTAGGTTTTTACCTCACCTTGAAATGCCCCCTCCCTTTCCAGTTGTCTCTTCTAGAACTTTCTCCTCCAGTGCCTCCCAGATGATCCCTCCTGTTTCCATCCCCACCCACCTACAGTAGATCGGCAAAATCTATTTTATTTCCCCTTCCTGGGGAGGTCCAAGTGTAGCATGAATCTTAAAAGTTCTTATTAGTAAAATCAAACCTGAGGCCAGTTATTGGAGTGAACACTGGAAGCTCAGAGAGACAGAACAAGCCACAGCTAACCTCACCTGGCCAACTTCTCAGCTGATCTTGTTTCCTCAGACTGGAAGCCTCTGTGTCCTCATATCTGAATGGCTCTCAGCTGAACTGTGCTGCTCAAAACCTAAAAGCTTAACCAGCCAAATGCTTCTAGTTTCTGGTCGTCACGTGTTACATACCCTCTGCTTTCTACCACCAATCCCTGGGATTAAAGGCGTGAGTCACCATGCTTGGCTGTATCCTTGAACAGATGGATTTCTGCCTCTGGAATGCTAGGATTAAAGGCGTGTGCTACCACTGCCTATCCTAAGTATTTAGTGGTTTTTCTGTTCTCCAACCCCAGATAAGTTTATTAGGGTACACAATATTTTGGGGAGCACAATATCACCACATCCAAGCATTTCACCTTTAGCCCTCTTTGTTACCCAGCTTCTCTGACTTTGTGGATTGTAGCATGATTATCCTTTACTTTACAGCTAATACTCACTTATGAGTACATACCATGTTTGTCTTTCTGGGTCTGGGTTAATCCTAATCTCCCTTAGGATTATTTCTTTTCTAGTTCCATACATTTACCTCAAATTTTCATGCTGTCATTGTTTTTAACAGCTGAGTAATATTCCTTTGTGTGAATGTACCACGTTTTCTTTATCTATTCTTCAGTTGAGGGATGTCTAGGTTGTTTCCAGATTCTGGATCTTATGAATAAAGCTGCTATGAACATAGTTAAGCAAGTATCCTTATGATATGATGGAGCATCCTTTGGATATATGCCCAAGAGTGGTATAGCTGATTCTTGAGGTAGATTGTTTCCCAATTTTCTGAGAGACTTCCATATTGATTCTCAAAGTGGCTGTACAAGTTTATACTTCCACCAGCAGTGGAGTGTTCCCCTTGCTCCACATCCTTGCCAGCATGAGTGGTCACTTGTGTTTTTGATCTTAGCCATTCTGACAGGTCTAAGATGGAATCTCAGAGTCATTTTGGTTTGCATTTCCCTGGTGACTAAGGACGTTGAACATTTCTTTAAGTGTTTTTCAGTCATTTGAGAATTCTCAATCTCTGTTTATATCTATAGCATCTATTTTTAATTGGATTATTTGAATTTTTGATATCTGATTTCTTGAATTCTTTATATAATTAGGAAGTCAGCCTTCTGTCAGATATGGGGTTGATAAAGATCATTACCCATTACCTAGGATGTCATTTTGTCCTATTGACAGTGTCCTTTGCCTTCCAGAAACTTTTCCGTTTCAGGAGGTCCCAGTTACTGATAATCGTCGTGTCTGTGCTATTGGTTTCTATTCAGGAAATTGTCTCCTGTACCAGTTCATTCGAGACTATTTCCCACTTTCTCTTCTATTAAGTTTAGTGTATCTGGATTTATGTTGAAGTCTTAGATCCACTTGGACTTGAGTTTTGTGCAAGGTGATAGATATGGATCTATTTGTATTCTTCTACAAG